>NW_004443946.1:17066031-17076384 GCF_000243295.1 Trichechus manatus latirostris | reverse complement strand
ACTTACATTATGATTTAAATCTATCATTATTGTATATTTTAGCACCTTTTTTTTTTTTTTTTTAAGTACAGAGCTAGGCATGATCTGAATAAATGTTAAATTAATGAATGAATGTTGGGACCAGTTGGCAGAGGGCATTAAGGGCATGAGGAGGTGGAAGAGGGCATTGAGGGCATGAGGAGGTGGAACTTGAGCCTGAGCAATGGCATACAAGGTTTTTGAGCAGGAGAATGAGCTGGTGAAAATGGTACTTACTATGTTGGTTGGATAGACCTGAGGCAGGGAGACCAGTCAAGCGCTGTGCTAGTATCTGGGCAAGGAGACTCTGAGCTGGTTCCTCCTCTCACTTCCACTTCCCACCCCTTCTTGTGACACCAACACCAAACTCCACACAGTTTTCCTGTTCTAGTTTCCTTCCAGATTGAGGAGGGGTCCAAACTAATCAATCTGGCAACTTCTGAAGGGGTCTCATGTGACCTGCACTGTCTGCCCAGGCAGGGAAGAGAGTGCCCTACGTGGACATCTTTGTTCAGGGACCATGATGACCTTTCTGCATGATGGCCAGGACTGAAGGGACTGCCCAGGAGTTGGTTTCCTCCCTCCCTTCCTGTCCTTGGTCTTCGCTAAGTAGTCCTGCCAGCCTGGTCTCTGGACCTTTTGTTATAAAGGCTGCCCACAGGCGCAGCACTCCTGTGACTTTCTGGTCTGACTGGTTGCACCGCTGTGGCTTCAAGGCTGCCTTCTCAGACTGGGTTGCCACTGCAGTATCTTGTGTCTCCGGAAGTTCTGTTGGAATGGCTCTGGCTGCAGGGTGCAGGGGCTTGAGTGTGACTGAGGAAGAGGGAGCAGCCTAGGGAAGGACAGGGGGTGAGCTCTGAGGCTGGAATCCTGCGGGAGGGGCCCGGCCAGGTCTGTGTGCCTGCGCCTTGGGTCAGCCTGAGATGGGCCTCTTCTGACCCTTTCCCAAGCCTTTGCAGAAAGGAAGGGGGTGGGGTGAGAATGGAACAGCATAGACAGGCATGAAATTCCCCATGCCCTTACTGTGACATTAAGAAACTAGTTTAATATCTCTGGGCTTAGTTTCCTCATCTGTAAATTGACAAAAGTAATCAAAACTTTCTGAAAGGCTGTTTTGAAGATTACATAGACTTGTTGTATTGTTGTTAGGTGCCCTCAAGTCGGCTCTAACTCATAGTGACCTTATGTAGAACAGAACAAAACGTTGCCGGGTCATGCACCATCCTCACAATCGTTGCTATGTTTGAGGCCATTGTTACAGCCACGGTGTTAATCCATCTCATTGAAGGTCTTCTTCTTTTTCGCTGATCTTCTACCAAGCATAATGTACTTCTCCAGCGATTGGTCCCTCCTGATAACATGTCCAAAGTAAGTGAGACAAAGTCTTACCGTCCTCACTTCTAAGGAGCATTGTGGCTGTACTTCTTCTAAGACGGATTTGTCATTCTTGCAGTCCACAGTATATTCAATATTCTTACATAGACTAATGGACATAAGGCACTTGGCAGAGCCCTCAGTAAAATGCTAGTTGTTATTATTATTATTTCTAGTTCATAACAATGTTGTGGAGACTGACTGCAGATACTGTGCTTTGAGGTCACCATATCCATCACACTTGTAATTCAGCCACAGTTTACGGAACACCCACTAGGTGCCAGGTGCTGTGCTAGGAGCTGGGGATACAGCAGTGAACAAAACAGACACAAATCAGGGCGCTTACAGTCCAGAGGAGCACACGAGTAGGCTCTGTGTTTCATTGTAGTTTCGATTCCAATACTTCTCTGTGCCCTGGCAGTGCCGGTGTCTGAGAAGGCAGAGTGCGTGTGAGGAGGCTGTAGGAGGGGGAAGAGAGGTGCCCTGAAAGGAACGGGGTTGCTCTGCCTCAAGGCTGGGCCTCTGCCAGGTGTCACTCTGCCTCAGGCCTTCCGTTCCTCCTCCTGACCCAGGCACAGATCCAGCCTTCTGCCTTCCCCAAGGGCGTGATTGGTGGGATCATGTCTGAAACTGTCTCTGAAGCCCTCAGATGATGTGCGTCTGTGCCACACTCACAGATCTGCAGATGCACCCACAGCTTTGAGCACCCCGTTTCCCCTGCCTCCCTGCATTCCCTGCTTTCTGTTCTTTCCTCCCTCTCCCATTCTCCTCTCTCTCCCCAGACAGGTTGGTGATGAGCTTTATAACACGAAAATTGATGTTTAGGCTTTACCCTTCTGCTTGGGTTGCCAGCTCTTCTCAGAGTGCCTTCTTCTGTAATCTAATATTTGAGCCTGTTTCCCTGTAAAACTGCCAATTTTCTGGGCAGGCCTCTGAACTCTTCATGGCTATTCTGCTTTATCATTGTGCTTTGTCACATGGGGACATTTAATTCCTCACCACGGAGGAGGAAAGGGCTAATCATCAGCCCTATTGTAGATCTGGGAAAACTGAGGCCAGAAAGAAGTGATGACTCAGATCTTTCATACCGGTGACCCATACTTGAATCGTCTCCCCCCAGTTTCCCCAGTTTCTCTCGCCTGGCTCTGGGTGTGCCCTGCTCATCCCCAGGTCTCTTCCCCAGGTTGCCTAGTAGAACCTCTCCTGTGAGCCAAAGGCCTCTGTTGTGAAGAGTCAGCTTCCTTTACCCGACCCTCTGAGGGGCAGTCGGGCCTGTGACTGAGGACTTGATGGGGCATCTTTGAGGATGACATCTGAGTGTTGTCCTCTGTTTTAGTTTGCTATCACTGCTGTAACAGAAATACCACAAGTGAGTGGCTTTAATGAACAGAAATTTATTTTCTCACAGTTCAGGAGGCTGGAAGACCGAATTTAGGGCACCAGCTCTAGGAGACAGCTCTTTCTGTCAGCTCTGGAGGAAGGTCCTCGTCTCTTTCGGCTACTGTAGCCCTGGCGTTGCTGAGTTCCTTGGCGATCTTCACATGGCATCTATCTACCCCCATTCTGTGCTCACTTCTGTGTCTAATCTGTTCTTCTTATAACTCAGAAGTGATAAGGTTTAGGACACACCCTATGCTGATACGGCCTCACTCACATGACAGACCAAACCCTATTTCCAAATGGCATTACATCCACGGGGGACAGTTCAATCCACAACCCACCCTGTTACTATTTTGGTAATATATTTACTGAGAACTCTGTGATCTGTAGGGAGGGCTGACAGTTGTCTTTCAAGTGTGGGCCATTCCCTGATCTCTCTTCCCTAATCAGGATTTTCTCTCCACTGATCTTTTCTCCTTTCCTACACTGACTTCATTCATTCACTCGTTTATCTACTCACACATTCATTCATTCTTTCACTTATTCAACTTCGTTGAATGTTTAATGAGTGTCTTCCTTCTGCCAGGCAATGAGAATATCAAATGAATAAGATACTGCCTTGCCCTCTGAGAGCTCACAGTATAGCTGGGGAGTCAGGCACCCAACCAGACAGCCAGAACATTACATGAAAGGAATGTCTAAATGTTGTGGAATCACAGAGGGGTGATCCTTCCCTCCTGGGGAGGTTGGGGAAGGCTGCACACAGGCAGTGACATTTGAGTGGGGTCTTGAAGACTGAGTAGGGCTCCCTAGGGACAAGGGGTGGGGAAGACACACATCCTCTCCCAGGGAGCAGGTGCTGTGGAAAACACCTCAAGATTTGGGGCTGCTACTCTTCCGCCTTGCTGGGGCTAATTGGTAGTGGCCAGGTCATGATTAAACCAGTTAAACTGAACTGGATCCTTGCTGGGGGTTGGCTTTGCTGACTCTGTCTGGTGGCAGATGCATCTAGGAGGCTCTGTCCCTTCCAAGATGTTTGCTCCTGAGGCTCCAAGCCCCGGTCTTTTCTTCCCTGAACCTTCTGCTGGGAAGCAGGCCCAGGAGAAGGAGGGTAGAAGAGTGAAGGTTAGCAGCCTGGCAAGTCCTGGCTGCTTCATCAGTGCCTGCTGACTACCCAGTAGCAGGCTCAGGGATGTGAGGCCCAGGCCCAACGGATTGCAAAGAGGGGTGGGACGTGGTTAGCTGGAGCACACTGCACGTGCCACTGAGGCTCTCTAGGGGTCTGTGCACCAGGCAGCGGGAAGAGTAAGCAGAAGGGACCCAGTATTTCCTGGGTACCTACGATGTTTCAGAGACTGTGTGCTTTACACTGGTGATCTATTCAGGATATCGAGATCTCATCATAAAGTGGGGGCGAGGAGTTCTGACATTTGCCTGCTGGTGTTTGAGAAGTATCTTGGTGCATTCTTCAGGCCAGAGCCCCCGAACAATTTGTGTCTGTATGCACATGCGCATGTATGCGTACAGGAGAAGGGAAGGGTCTTGCCATGGTTTCCCCATTTGTAACAGAGGAAAGAATAATACCAGTCCCTCTTTCTTCTCTTTTCTGAGGAACTGTGAGTTTGACTGAAATGTGTTCCTGCCTTAGGGACGGTTGCTGCTTCCTCTGCCTGGGGCCCAGTTCCCTCAGATCTCCCTGCTGGTACCTTCTTGTCATTCAGGGCTCAGCTCAAATGTCACCTCCTTTAAAAGGTGTTTCCTGACCAGCCAATCTAAAGTAGCTTGCCCATTGACCTCCTCGCTCTACTCCATTATCCTGCTTTGGCTTCTTAACAGTTATCACTTTCAGAAATTATTTCATTATTAGCTTACTAATTTATTACCTGCCTTCCCCACTAGAATGGAAGCTCTCTGATGGCAAGGACCTTTCTGTATTGCTCACTAGCTTAGTTCCTGGCACATAGTCGGCACTCAGTAATAGTTTGTATGAATGAAGAATGAATGAATAAATGAAATCATTTTCCTAGAAGACTTTTGCTCTTCCTGAGGGAAGTCGCATGTAATATTGGTTTCCTGGGACACATAGGGCAATGAGAAGCTCACTGTTAGGCATGTGCTTGGGACTCTGAGAAGAAAGGGAGACACCTGCAAGGGTGAACTGTAGCTTTTAGCTCTTCTGCTCAGATACACATCGTAGGAGATGCCCAGACATAGGCAGGGAGCAGAAAAGTGGCTCCCATGACCCCTGTGTGAGTGGGGTCCTCTTTGGGCTATGCTGAGACAAGAGGTTGATGTCTTTCAGAGTAAGGTCAGTATTAACTATCATTCAGGGCCAGCACTGGTGTAAGATGATGCCCATCAGCCCCGACAGGCTGCTGGAGTGATCTCTCAGGACCACCTCAGCAGCCAGGGGCTCTGGAGTAAGGAGTTACCAGGGCTCAGGCACTGGGACTTACGTTCCTTCCAGCCTCATGGGGGCCAGTGTTTGACTTGGAACTGCTTCTATGTGATAACAGCTCCTGGGTTCCTGGGTCCCGGGTTTTCAAAGATTGATCCTTCAAGATTTTATGTGAAGGAGGTGGCCTCCGGACTTGTCCTGGCCCACATGTCACCACTGTCCTTTTCAAATTGAAGCTCTGTGTGTGTGTGTGCGCGCACATCTGTGTCTTGAAAACGAAAGGAGGAATAGAGTATCTTTCTGAAATCTCCAGTATTTCTTGTGGGTGGGCATTTGAATCAAAGCCTTTGATCCCTGTGCCCTTGAGGTTAACCAGTGCCTTGGAGTGAGAGGATCAGGATTCTGTCTGTCAAGATCAGACCAGGGCCTCTTTTATTTCTGCTTCCTGTTGTTAGGTACTGTTGAGTCGATTCCGGCTCATAGCAACCCTAGAGGACAGGGTAGAACTGCCCCGTAGGGTTTCCAAGGAGCGGCTGGTGGATTTGAACTGCTGACCTTTTGGTTATCAGCTGAGCTCTTAACCACTATGCCACCAGGGCTCCTGCTTCCCATTACTCTCAGGGAAAGATGGTGCAAATGCTGACTAGTACGTTTGTTGAGAGAGCCTAGGTGCACCTTTCCCCCAGAATGAGGCCAGCACAAGGGACCCTCAGGCTGCAATTCTGTAAGGGGGAAAGTCTGTTGGCATGCATTCCAGCAAACAGTGAGGCTAAGAGCCACCAGACAGAAGCAAGAGGGCTGCAGCAAGTGGCAGGTTTGGGGTCTCATCTCCCTTCCCTCACCTAATTGGTATGAGGGACGTTTGTGTACCAAGAGCCTTTGTCTTGAATCCTTTCTTGAGTTTTGTCCCTCAGCTCTCCCTCTGTGTTATTCTCCTCCTTATCCTTCCCCCCATGTGTCCCTCAGTTAGGGGGGAAATGGCATTATTGGTCTCCTGGTAAATTTTTTGCTGAGAGAAGGGGGTTTTTGAAATGAAATGTCTCATTTAGGGTGGCACACTCAGGGAGCCACTTTGCCTAGGTTCTGTTTTTTTCTGAAAGTGTGTTTTGGGGGTTGCTCAGGGTGACTTCCTGCCACTGCCAACAGGAGCTCCACATGTCCAGCACATGCTGGTTTCCTCCAGGCGGAGGGAGTGAAGGCATTCTTGAAGCTTGTGCTTGGTTACTGGAGCCAGCACGGCCCCAGGGATTGGGTATCTGCCTTGGGTTTCAGGTGTATTAAATTGTTCCTTGTTGTGGCATCTCATTGCAAACGAAAAGGCTCACGTCACGCTGCTGGTCCTTTGGGCTGTGGTTGATCACAGTGATAACATTTGGCACCCAGCAGCAGCCCTGTTTCCACTGAAGCATGTGGCACTTGGCAGGCAGACAAGTTGGCACCTGATGTTAACCCATAAAGTACAGGCTGGAGGGAGAGGAGTTGCCCTGCCAACAGGCACACCCTAGCTTTCCAAAAATCTTCCCCTCATGGGCCCCTCAGTTAAGGAAGAAACGGCATTATTGGTTTGCTGGTAAATTTGGGGGACCATCTGGGCTCTGGTGGCACTGCGGTTAACACCTCGGCTGCTAACCAAAAGGTTGGCAGTTCGAATCCACCAGCTGCTCCTTGGAAACCCTATGGAGCAATTCTACTTTGTCCTATAAGGTTGCTATGAGTCAGAATCAACTCGACAGCAATGGGTCTTTTTGGCATTTGAGCTCTACCGTGGGTGGTGTTTTCCCTTTTTGTTGAAACACGCCAGCTTAGTACTGGCTCTTTGTCTCCCTTCCTTGCCCTGCTCCTCTTTTTCTCAAACATGAGTCCCATCCTACCTCCCAGAGCTCTCTTCATGCCCTGAGCTGTGACTCTGGGTTCTCTAATCTGTCCTTCCCTAAGTGAGACCACTAGCTTCTCCAGCCAACATTTAAAGAGGCTCTATGCATGGGCCCTGTGTTACAGGTTTTATGCCTTATCTCCTAGTCTTCACAAAAATCCTCTGACATTAGGGATTGTTACCCCCATTTTACAGGTGAGGAAACTGAGGAGAAGAGAAGTATCTTTCCCAAGAACACACAGATGATTGGTGGTGAAAACAGAACTGAAACCCAACTCTGACCTCACAATTGTGTTTTTAGTGACCGTGCTCCTGTTTTTTTGAGCGGCACTTCCTCCGTGCTTTCCAGGGCTTTCTTTGGTGGCAGACAGTGATGGGGAGTGTTCGTTCACCTGGATGTGCCCCGTTTCCTTCTTTTCACAGTCTTCCCAGCCCCTCCTCGTGACACTGGGGAGGCAGTAAGCACTACCCTCTTTTACCACCCCAGGCAGGATATCTTAGGGGCCCAGTGAGTGCCAGCACCTTCTCCCTTGGCCTGGTGCTCAGAGGAAGGCCTCTCCTGACCTCCAGTTCTCTGACAGCAGCACTGGCACTGCTCCGGGGTTCTGGGTGGTGGCCTGGCAGTCGCTTGGAGTTGCTGCTGAAGGAGTGGCAGCCACAGCCAGGGATACAGCAGGAAGAGTGAGTGGAGCCAGGGACACAGCAGGAAGAGCAAACACGAGGCCTGGGGCTGTGCTGCCTCAGGCCACAGTTGTGTGTAGGGGGCAGCACCATTCGAAGGCATACTGTTGGCTTAACAGTTTTTCTTGCCAATGTGCGTGAGGAGTTCAGATGGCAGCATGATAAAGGCAGAAGACAGGTCCCTGCTCTTGAGCCACAGGCAGCCATCCCTCCTTATGCTCTCTAGGGCAGGGAGATTCCACGAAATTTATTCAGTACTTCAGCTCATACTAGTGGAATCACTATTTTATGCTAGCACTGTGTTGGCATTGAGGTAGAGATTAAAAAAAGAAACTCTGTGAAACATAAAATATATTGTCTGCCCCTTAGGTACATTATGTCTAGTTGGGGCTGTGTTGTTAGGTGCTTTCGAGTTCATTTTCAACTCATAGCGACCCCACACAACCTTGCTTGCTGAAAGCCAAGGGGGCTTGGAGCACTTACTGATGAAGATCAAAGACCACAGTCTTCAGTATGGATTACACATCAACATAAAGAAAACAAAACTCCTCACAGCTAGACCAATAAGCAACATCTTGATAAATGGAGAAAAGATTGAAGTTGTCAAGGATTTCATCTTACTTGGATCCACAATCAATGCCCATGGAAGCAGCAGTCAAGAAAGCTCCTCAGAAAGAGTAGTCTAAAGGACTAATGGACCACAGCTATCACAGCCTCCACCAGACTGAGTCCAGTACAACTAAATGGTGCCCAGCTACCACCACTGACTGCTCTGACAGGGACCACAATTGAGGATCCCTGACAGAGCTGGAGAAAAATGTAGAACAAAATTCTAACTCACAAAAAAAGACCAGACTTACTGGCCTGAGAGAGACTGGAAAAACCCCAAGAGTATGGCCCCCGGACACCGTTTTAGCTCAGTAATGAAGCCACTCCTGAGGTTCAACCTTCAGCCAAAGATGAGACAGGCCCATAAAACAAAACGAGACTAAAGGTGCACAACAGCCCAGGCACAAGGACTAGAAGGCAGGAGGGGACAGGAAAGCTGGTAATAGGGAACTCAAGGTCGAGAAGGGAGAGTGTTGACATGTCGTGGGGTTGTTAACCAATGTCATAAAACAATACGTGTACTAACTGTTCAATGAGAAACGAGTTCTATAAACCTTCATCTAAAATACAATAAAAATAAATAAATAAAAGAAATCTCTTTAGAAGACAGACAGGAGCAGGGAACATTATTTTAGAAATCCTCTTCCCAACCCATACAGGTGAAACTTCTTGCCAGCTTGGTGGCACTCAGGCACCAGCAGGCAGTCAGGCTGTGACTCAAAGCAATCCCAAGGCTCTCAGGTTCCCTTAAGAAAAGGGAGCTGTGTTATGAGGCTTTCCATAGGCTGGAACTGGAACCTGAGTCTGGTCTGGATTGGTGGCTGCTCTAGGAACTGCCTCCTCCCACCAGAATGTTTGCCATCTTTAGGCATCTCTGCTTCTCTCAGAACATCTGTCTGCCTCATGCGCCTCTCATTACCAACTAGTAGTTCCCTCTGCACTGTCTGGAGGTAGCTAATTTGATTGGCTTAGCTAACCTCCCTCAAGTAGCAGGGTATTGCACTGGCCCTGGTTAGGGACCACGTGCCACTGAGCAGTTTCTGTTAACCCGGTATGGCCCAATCTCCTTCCTCAAGCAAAGTAATGTGTTAATTAAAAGATTTACAAGCTTGACTTATATTTTTGAGCTGATATTATGGTAAAGTTATCTAAAAGAGGGGTGGCAGAAGTTTGGGCAGGGGCGCAATTTCAGTGCTTGCCATAAGCGCCGTTTTCTGCTTGCCCTACTGGGTTAATAGAAACTGTTCAGTGGTACCATGCACCCAGGGCTGGTGCGATACCTGCCATACCCTAGTTACACCTCTGTACATTAGTGGGCCTCCTTTGAGTCAGATATCCATGCCAGTCCAGTCAGTAGCTGCTTCTTTACAAAGAACGCACTGCACCCAGCCCTGCTTCCCTTTCACCTGGGCAGTTTTAGCTGGATAAAGACTCTGGGTGTGTCAGACGCTATGATTGACACATCTGGTGTATTGGGAATAAAAGAAGAGCTGCTTTAGTTGAGAGAAGGCCAGGTCTTCCTCTTTTTCCTCCCAGTGCTCCCAAGGTTTCTAAGAACCTCTGTTGGAGCTGTGTAGAGGTGGTTTACTTGCTTTCTTCACATTTGAGTATTCTCTGTACCTGGGAGAGGAAGTAGGCTCTTTTGGAGGGACAGTGAGGTGGCACTGTCTAGAGTGATGAATTTGGGCTTAGTGGGATCGTGAACTATCTCACTGAGTTCCCTGGAAGTAGGTTATGGCTTGTCCCATGTGTGCTCACCTCCTCACTTCTGTTGTTGTTGTTAGGTGCCATCAAGTCAATTCCAACTCACAGCAACCCTATGTAACGGAATGAAACACTGCCTGGTCCTGTGCCATCCTCACAATCGGTGCTATGTTTGAGCCCATTGTTGCAGCCACTGTGTCAGTTCATCTCATTGAGAGTCTTCCTCTTTTTCGCTGACCCTCTGCTTTACCAAGCATGATGTCCTTCTCCAGGGACTGGTCCCTCCTGATAACATGTCCAAAGAATTTGAGACAAA
>NW_004443946.1:17038940-17058249 GCF_000243295.1 Trichechus manatus latirostris | reverse complement strand
TTACAGATTCACTGCTCTGATTCCCTGTTGTATTTCTTTTGGTTTTGGATAGTCCTTGACAGTTCATTTCCTAGACTGGTATCTGGCTGGTATGATCCTGATTCCATTCAGTGCTTGGCTGAATTCTTCATCTCTTCATTTGATGCTTAGGATTTCAGGATTGCCATTTTCTCTGTTTGGCTTTGTTTTTCGGATCTTTGCTGTAGACGGACGGCGGGGTGCTTCTGCCTATAGTGCCATGTTGCCGGATCTCCGGAGAAGCAAATTCTTGATAACAGTTTCTCTCGGGAGGGGCTTCAGGATGTTCTAGCCTGCCCTAAGAACAAGCACGCCGTTGCCCCCCACCAAGACTAGGTGGCCCTCTTCTTGCCTCCATCCTTCATGCTCTTCCTCTCCACCACTCTTTCTCAGTGCACATTGAAGAATGGTGGCCAGACAGTGCCCATCTGGAAAAGTGCAGCTGAATAGGTATGAATCAGCTTGGGCAGGCGAAAAGTGATTCATGTCTGACCAACTTGGTTTATGCAGTTCAGGTTGTCTGTTCATAATTAAATGATGATTGGTGTGGATGGTGACAGGGGAGAGATTGAATTTACCCTTCCTGTTTTTGTGGAAAGCTGGGGACAGGATGAACAAGGGGAGATGTATTCCCATTTGGCGAAGAACTAATGACACGGTGGAATGGCAGTGATGTTGGCGATTCTGGCACCTTTGGGGTCTTCTATGCTGTGCAGCCTGGTGGTGTGTGGTCCAGAACTCTTTATCGTATTCTCATCTGAAAACCGTCTCCAGGGAGTACACGAAGCTTAATTGATCTACCAGACATAGTTCTTGAATCACTGGGCACTGTGCCTGGGCATAGTTAGGGCTGGAGAGAGGGGTGATGATAAAAACATCTCCCCTCATGTCTCTGCCATCACTCAGATTCAAGCCCAATCCCAGCTCCTGTGTCCTGCTGGTGGTGCTGACTTCCCTTGCTGCAAATTCTCCTAAATATGTTTCTGCCCTGGGCTGGTTTGCTAAATTCCTTATATTTCCTGTGTCCTGTGACAGCTTAATCCTTAAGCCCCTGGGAAGATGAGCCTGAGAACCCTGGTTGTGCTTCACCAATGACACGCCATGCCCCTGCCTCTTCATCTAGTCATAGGTAGTCACTCACTGAGTGCTCACCATGTACTGGGCACTGTACTAGGTTACAGTGAGAGTGGCAGTTGATTGAATACCTACCATGTGCCAGGCACCATATCTCAATTTGTCTTTGCAGCAACCCTCTGAAATGACTGGTAATATCCCCATTTTACTGATGAGGAGATGGAGGCGCAGAGAAGCAAAGTGCCCAAAGTCATAGCTAGAGTTAAGTGGCTAGCGTCAGGATTCAAGCTCAGGCCTGTCTTCAAAGCCCCTTCTCCTTCTATTAAACAATGCCTCCTGTGGTAGACAGGTGTTAGTCAACAACAGAGATCCACGGAGGACTTCTCCTTGGCCGGCTTCTGCTAGGTTCTGGGGTCTTCATACATACCATGGTGAGGTAAGGGTTGAAACAGTCCTCTGTCTCTCTAGGCTCTGAATACTTCCCCACATTCGCAACAGTGCTGTAACCTTTCCTGATCACTAATAAGGCAGAGAGAGAGAAAACCCTAGAAAATGAGGTAGCTTGCTATTCCTAGGGATAAGAATTCCAGGGTGGATAAACATAGAAGTACAGTATAAATAGGAAGACTTCATACGTGAGTAGAGTGAGACACGTTTTGGGGCTGTCGATTGATGCAGTGATGAAGTAAATTCCCCCAATTCAATCTGCCTCCCCAGAGCCCTTTCTTGCTGGTAATTTTCAGTTCACTGAGGAAAGCAAACCCCATTCAAAGCTCCAGACACTTCCTTGGGGTTACTTTTTGGTTAAAGAAGTCTCTTACCTTATGCCATCTCTGTGCCAATTAAATCAGTGGGAAATCTCCTCAAGTGTGAGCACCCTGGGCCTTTACTGTGTAGTTCTCTGTGAAGTTCTGAACTTCACAGTTCAGTTCTCACCCTGCCTGTCTTGCTTTCTCCCTTTCCTCAGGAGTTGACTTTAAGATGAAGACCATAGAGGTAGATGGCATCAAAGTGCGGATACAGATCTGGTGAGTTGGTTAGGAGGAAGGCCTTGGACTGCTCCCCCGCTGCCCCACCATGTATAAAAGCCCTAGGCTGCGTCTGGGATAGTGGCCACTTCTCTGATGGAGAGAAGTCTTAAAAGACTGTCTCCTACTCCTACGTGAACTCTAATTTCTTTTTTAAGAAACCTTATGAGATTGACCGCAAGTCACCAGAAGGCAGGAATGAGAAGAAATTGGCAAACTAACCACTGTGAGTTTGTCTTAGAATAAGGCTGTGCCCCACTGCAGTTAAGATTGGAAGGAGGGAAGGCTGCAGGCCATCATTTAGGGTGGGACCCTAGAGAAAATTCCTCAGTACAGCATGGTACAGTTCCCTGGAGTAGCCACAGCGGGTCTACTGTGGCTCTCAAAGACCTGGAAGCACAGCCTTTGCCAGCATTTGGAGCTGATGCCCAGTTCCAGAATGGTATGGGCATTGCCTTCAGAGGTCCCACAAAGACTGCAGGTATGGCAGCAACCCTCCATCCAGCCAAGTCTGGCCACAATGTCCAAATTGTATAGAGTTGCCTCAGGCTCAGTTATGGTTGTGACTCCTGGTCCAGATGTAGTTGTCAGGAGGGGCCAAGGCATGCTGAATCTTTGACAGCGCCAGCGTAGATGACTGAGCCTCTTCTGCAAAGTCAGGTATGTTTGGACTCCTTTAGGGATCAAAACTCCACTGATTTTCACCCTGCAGCTCCCCAGTTTTTCCTGCAAGGGCACAGGGTCTCCCCAGCTCCTGCTCCTCCCCTCTCCACCTGGCTTCCTTGGTTCCTGCTCCTCTGAGGGCCTGGCTTTCTACTGCAGGGACACAGCGGGGCAGGAGAGGTATCAGACCATCACAAAGCAGTACTATCGACGGGCCCAGGTGAGCCATCATTTTCAGGGTTCAGAGGTGGGAAGCTGCCACCCAAACTCCCAGCTCTGGGTTTCTGAGTTATTTGTGCTACTGATCCCCAAAATAGGGCTTTCAGATTGCCTTCTGGGGAGGGGAGGCCTCTGGGAAGCTTTCAGTTGTCACTGATCATTCAGTCTTCAATTATTCACTGAGTACTCACTGCAGGCAGGTCCCAGTAAGCCCCCTCACCCCCAACTTCCACCCTCCACCCTGGCCAAAGACCCAGGCCAAAGCTTCTAGTGCCTTCCTGCCGCAGGAAGTTCAGCGATGGGCCTAGGAGGCTGGAGCTTTGAAGTTCTGAGAGGGAAGGTGGTGTTTCTGGGTGCTGGGGGAACCTCATACTAGGCTGGGAGAAGGGGCAGAGAGTGGGACCCAGCTTTTAAGGTACCGTACCCCTTTTGGCCCATGACTGTGCATTGTCTGTGTGTGTCTATTTCCTCCATGTCCCTCTCTTTGTTTCTCCCAGGGAATATTTTTAGTCTACGACATTAGCAGCGAGCGCTCTTACCAGCACATCATGAAGTGGGTCAGTGATGTGGATGAGGTAGGAGACCCACCTCAGTGATAAGGGTAGGGAAAGGGGGCCTTAAAGGGGAAGGCAGAGCGAGGGCCAGATGGGAAGGGCCAAAGCTCTCAGGGTTGGCGAGTAAATGCTATCAGGAAACCTTGCCTTCCATACCCCAGTAGCCCCTTGGATGAAGACTTTTGGGTAAGTAAGACATGCAAAAGAAGCCAAGGCTGCCATACCCTCCTGCTCCATTCTCTGCCAGGCATCCATGGCAGTTTCATCCCTGGAAATGAGTTAGTTCAAAGACCCACCCTGTGAATAGCTTCCTTCCTGAAAACTCAGGACTAAGCATAGTTGAGAGACTGGGGTCCTGGTCCTAGCTGTAGAACTGTAGGTAAGCCATTTGAACTCCTGGGGTCCCCAGTTCCTCATCTGTAGAATGAGGGGTTAGACTAAGTCAAGTGTCCTTTCAGCTCTGATACCACTTGTCCAATCCAAGGAAGCACCAATTATAGTATCTCTCCTACCCTAAGCTGTCCCCATGACATCCCTCCGGGACCCCTGGGGTCAGCACAGTGCCTGCATCCAATCAGCCTGTTCTGTCCCTAGGGCTCTTAAACTTAGTGCTGGTTTGTAAACCAGTGTAGACTGTATGGTGGGGGAGAGGGGAGGGAGAAGCAGCACTCACTGGCATCTCTACCTATCCTTTGTCTTTAGTATGCACCAGAAGGCGTCCAGAAGATCCTCATAGGGAATAAGGCCGATGAAGAGCAGAAACGGCAGGTGGGAAGAGAGCAAGGGCAGCAGGTAAGTGAGAGTGAGCTGGCTGAATCCATCCTTGGGTCTCTGGCTACACTTCCAGGGCCAGTCCTAAGAACTGGGATCCAGGCATCTGTTCATCATCATCAGCTCCTCCCATGCCTCCCAGAGTACCCCAAGGTTCTGGGTGACTTGGCATCCTTGGAGAGTTTGCCTTCTGTCCTTCTAGACAGTGGTTTTGGATCCATCCTGAGACAAAGACCTCTTGGACAGCAATTCTCTGAGGTCTAAGTCCCAAAAAACAGGATTATCCTCTTTAAGAGATCGTCTTTGTGTTAGTGATGACAGACTCCAAGTTGCCGACTTCTTCTCTAACAGCATCCAGACATAGCTACCATTTTAGAGTCAGGAAACATCTCCCCCACCCCACCCTCCTCCATACACTCCTACTGCCTTCTTCTTACCCTGGAAAGAGGTAGGAAGGAAAATGAGGGAAGGTGAAGGACCCATGGTTGGAGAGGCCATGGGGACAGAAGGGGTAGGAGGATGGCACTGAGGGAATTTCCAAGTATACAGGGAGATTGCCCTCACAGAGGACAGAAAGCAAGATTGATGTTTCTGAGACAAGAGTCATCCACCCATTCCAGGGGCTTCAACAGCTTTTCTTACCTTCTTTGTTTAATAGCATTCCACTAGCACTTAAAATAGAATTTATTTTTTTGCTATTAAAATATAATACATGGTCACTCTAGAACAATTTGAAAGTGGAGGCAAAACCTACTATAATAGTATTTATTGAGCACTATATGTCAGGCACTGCACTAAGCAAGTGCTTTTAGATGCATAACCCTATTTAATCATTCCACAGCCTTGGACAATAGACACGACTATCATTCCCATTTAACAAATGATGAAACTGGGGCTTAGAGAGAATAAGTGACTTGTCCAAAGTCATAGAGCTGTGAAGTGGCAGCACCGGTATTCAAGTCTGTGTCTGTTTGACTCCAAAGCCCATGTTCTTTATCAAGGTGCCAAACATTTTGGTATCTTCATGTCCTTTGGTATCTTTGGTATCTTTGCATGATATGTATAATGGGTATGTGGATGGGTTATAGGTGTGTTGGGGATAGTATTTGTGGAGCATCTTTTCCCATTCTGTGCTAGTCCATGCCTTGGAAGGAGATCCCAGTCTAGTCTGAGAACTTTACCTACTCTGAGAAATTGTCACGACACAGCCTGGTCTGTGATGTGATGTCAGAACAATGTGCCTAGTGCTGTGGGAGCCTCCCTTCTCTGACCAACTCCCTTTCAGAAATGTTCTTCTCTTGCAGCTGGCTAAGGAGTATGGCATGGACTTCTATGAAACAAGTGCCTGCACCAACCTCAACATTAAAGAGGTGAGATCACTGGAGACCAGCTGCCCTGTCTCTTTGGCTGAGTCCAGCAGAATGGGGTGGCGAGAGGAGGAGGCGGCAGATAGGAGCCGTGATAGTGGAACCTCCCGCTTTGGGCAGATATAAGGCAGCAAGGGAAAGAGGAGGAGATGCTGACTCACCTGTGCCCTTTGGTTTCCCAGTCTTTCACGCGTCTGACGGAGCTGGTGCTGCAAGCCCACAGGAAGGAGCTGGATGGTCTCCGGACACATGCCAGCAATGAGTTGGCACTGGCAGAGCTGGAGGAGGATGAGGGCAAACCTGAGGGCCCAGCAGACTCTCCAAAAACCTGCTGGTGCTGAGGGTCCTTTGTGGGGTACCCGACTCAATACCCGCCTCCCCTCAGGAGGACTGTGGGCAGATGGGAGCCTGGGCTTTGCCCCACTGCTGTCCTCTCATTTGGATGACCCTGTTGAATATCAGTAGCTGTTACTCCCACCTGCCTGGCCCTGACAGCATGGCTGCTGTCAACTCTGAGCAGCCTTGCCCCCAGCCCTCTCCTTGGAGTGGTGTCCTTCAGCCTGTTTCCCCAGCCACAAGCCTGCTATGACCCCTAAGTGCTGCGAGCATGGTCTCACTGCCCCGGGCTTCCCAGACGATGGCCAAGTCTGGAGTCAAGGCCACTTGGAGGCTCCTTCTTTCTCAGTGGATTTTGTCTCCTCTCTGCTTTTTCTCTCTTCTTCCCCCTTTTTGTTCTTTGTCTCCTTCCTCTCCAGTGTGTTTTGTATCAAAGCCCCTCATAGCCTTTTCCCCCTGTGTCCCACTGTATGGCTGCTGGTGCAGCTTCTTTTCCTTCCTTAACCCTGTCCAAGGGAATGGGCCCAGGCTCATGGGGATGCTCCATACCCTCCACTCCAGGGAGAACTACCCCGTCTTTGTGGGTGGGCCAGAAGCTACAGGGTGCTCCTTCCTATTCTCCCCTCCCCAATGCTCCCTTCTTGTGCCATGGGCCTGCCTCACCAGTGATTTGGGAAAGTGGAACATCAAGGTAGGGAGGAAACACTAAACTGGTGGGCCGCAGCCTGGGGCTGTCCTACCTCCACTTGCTCCCCCAGCCTGAGCTTTGGTCTTGCTTGGCTGTGTGCCTACCTGTCTGTCTGGGGAACTGAGCTTAGAGGTGGGTGCTCCAGAGAAGAAGAAAAAAATGGTGAGGGGTGGCAGGGATGAAAAGTCACCTCCATTCTCTACCTCCCATGCAGTGTGGATACAGTTTCTCTCCACCTGGGCTCCTGAATTTACAGATGTGGGCCAGGGCCTGAGGGCACTGCAAGGGCAAGGAGAGCCCTGGGGCCCGTGACACCGACAAGCCACCATGCACTCCAGGAAGAAGAGCATTTGGAGATGAAGGACTAGCTCCTACATCAGGTTAAGAGCCAGGGAGAGCAGGCCAGGGACAGCACTTTGCAGAATATGGCAGCAGCAGGACCTGCTGAGCTCCATCTTCCATTTCTTGTGGGAGAAGAACATTTCCCCACGACCCTCTGGCAGATGTGAGAGGAGCTGTAACCACCTCAGTCTTCAGCTGTCAGGGTTTTCCTGGGACCCAGCATTTGTGGGAGAAGGGCAAGGACCTCATGGGACGAAAGAAAGAAGGCCCTGAGTAGAAATGCTTGGTGCTGTTCTCTTCAGCCTTCAAGATAAAGTGCTCATCTTGCCCCTCCAGCTCCTGAATAGGATGAGGCTTGAGGGTTTGCCAACCACACTGTGGCTACAGGTAGAGGGAATAGGGCTTCCTCCGCCAGAGTTCTTTGTTCAGGAAGAAGTTTCTTTAAGTCCATATGGTCCAAGACTAGCTTGAAGGAGAAGGAACAAGTTGATTACCACCCCTACTAGGGTCCCTCCCCAGTCCCCACTTGCAAGGTGGGAGAAGCCTAGGTAAAAGGATCATTCTCAAGCTACATTAGCTGCACCCACATGGCTGGGGCAGGTGCTGGGCATGGAGCAGTCTTCAACTTAGGACCAAAATCTAGGGCACACACATCTGAAGGAATCCTCCTTACTCCAAAAAAGATGGGGGGCAAAATCACCAGATCTTTCCTGCTGTCTCTTAACCAGGGAACAGCCAGCAGTAGAGGGTAGCTCAGGATTTAGGAACAGGGTAGGTTAGCATAGTACAAGGAAGAGGAGTGCAGGAGTAGTTATAAATTCTTAGCTAATCAGAAACTTTGCTGACTCTTTAGGATGAAGCCATGGCTGTGGCTGGGGATGCTTCCTTAAGGACTGACTCCTTGGGTACTAAGACATATGCAGTATCACATATGGGGCTGGGGAGGTCGGCAGTGCCAACCCTCAGCCTGCCCTCAACCAGGGACTTCAGTAAGGGGAAGTTATATTCAGCATTGGCTCCAACCTGTGGGTCAGTATTGCAGCTTTCCCTGAAGATCAGGCAGAGCACCATTGCCTTTCTCCTAGCCTCCTCAGGAAAGAGGGACTATATTTTTATTGTACCCTAGGGATTCTGGAAGGGAAAGAATGGGGTCAGGACTCTATGGACTGACTAGCCCTATCCACAAGGGCCATAGCTGGGGAAAGGGATGAGACCAGAAGGAGGGATTGGGATTTTGGGGTGCAGCTACACTTACTAGGTACCAGAATCGGCCTCTCACCCGTAAACTTCTCCAGTCCAAGAGGTGACCTGGGATCTGGCATTAGGTCCAGACTGTTGAGCAGGCCCACCTGGCCTGTTAACTCATCACCACCTCTGTACCTGTTGTCTTGAGACTCAGCCCAGCCCCAGGTACCACTGCTCCTGAGCCCCTACCATCTCCCTGTGACGGGTGAACTTTGTGTACTGTGTCTCGGGTCCATTATATGAATTGTGAGCACGGTTCATTTATTTTAAACACAGATGTTTACAAAATAAAGAATATTTCAAACCACAGGTGTGGCTGCCTGTATTGAGTCCCTTTGAGTAGGTTGGTCTCATTTGGGCCCTGGTGGTGATGGGGGAGGGGGTTCTGGAAGGCTAAAGCCACAGCCATGGAATCAGCAAACATTGTCCTCTGATTTGTACCTTCCCTGATGCTACCTGCGGGGGAGCCCAAAGCAAAGCCTCCATGGCCTGCAGTAATAGGCTTACACTGCAGAAATATGATTAAGCACAAGGAAGAACTTGCTAACAGTCGTTGGGTGGATGCTGAATATCTGCGTCTGAGGGAATCTCTAAAGTCAAGATGGTTCTTACCTGTTTTGGATGGAACAGGTCTTCCCAAAGGCATGAGGAAAGATTAAATCTCAGCACTCCATGGAGTATTTAATACCATATTTTGGGGTACGGAGTTGTATGAAGTAGAGAGAATGAGGTAAAGATAGCATGAAGAAGGAAGGAGTACAACAAGGCAAGGCAATAGTAGCCTAAGATCTTAACCTGAACTCCTCAGTTTATGGAGTACTTATAATACTTTATCTCCTTTAAGCCTAACAATTGCTGTGTGAGATAGGGAGGGTGGCTATCTTTATCCACATTCAACAGATAACAAAACAATTTACAGAGGTTAAAAGATTTGCCTAGTGGCACCAAGTAATAGTGGCAGAGTTGGTCTAGAAACCACTGAATTGGAACCTCTGGAAGGTAAAGCTTTGGCATCTCTATTTAGAAAGATCTATAGGTGATTCTCATTTGCAGCCAGAGTTGAGAACCACCTACTGAGGCTTTGTGCTTACTAAGCCAATGCTGTTTCCACAACAACCACTGTCCCTGCGGAAAGTTGTGGGAGTCACGCTTGTTAGTGCATACCCAAAGTCAGAAGCTGCTGGAAAGTGGGGCCAGATGGGTTGAGGTAAAGTTGAAGACAAGGAGGTATTTTAGAGAGCCTCATCAGTTTTATTCTGTCATGAAAGATGAGAACCTGGGAGACTCATAAGGGTCCTAGGTTGCACCTGGAGAAAAGGAAAGAAGAGGGAACCCCCTCAAGGCTCAGCAACTTCCATGGCCTTCCTAGAGAGGGATCATAAAAGAGCAGCCACTAAGAGATGTCTGGAAGCCCAGAAAGTACTGAGGAAGCTCTAGGCATGCAGATAAATCTCTAGCAAGCTGATGTCATTACAGGTTTTGCCCACTGTCAGTGCCAAGTCCTGGCTCAGTGGCTTGGTAGGGAGGCATATTGGCTGCTTCTGAGGACTCCTAGACACAGCAGGGGACATACTTCACTCTGTTCTTCCTGCCATCTCTTCTAGTGGCAAAAGATTCCGTTCCCACTTAGGTAATGAAGGCTTTTTTTTAGGAGCAGCCTTTTGAGATATGTAGGTCCCCGCATACTATGAACACCCATGGAGCAGGTTACAAAACACAGAAAAGCTGAGCACTCTCTGGCAAGTAGTTCTTCCATCTCTTCAACAAATCGGATCCTTAAGAACAGCTGCTCCCCAGCCTTGCTTATTTGCTGTTCTAAGAGACAGTTCCCAATGGATGTGTGCCTGTGAAAACACTCTCTAGCAGTAAAACATTTGCATTGTTACTGAAATTTCACTGTAAAATCCCAAAGCCAGGTAAAGCCTAATTATCTGTTTTACTGATGGAGAAATCAAGGCATTAAAAAAAGAAGAAGATTGTTGAGTTAGTGGCTGCTTGGAAGAATAAAGTGGCATTACGGTCTTTTTCGTCTCTGTGGGCTTCCAGGGTGGGTTTCCATGACAGCCCTTAGCAGACATTCAGATGACCTACAATATATGGCACGGCTGGTGGTGAAAACTCCATGAATATCCTGGCTGGCTCTTCAACCACAGTGGCTTCAACTCCCTGCCCACTTTCTTCAGTGGGGAGATGACCAGCACAAGCCCCCCCCTCTGAAAAGTCTTCGGGACTGAACCTTTGTCTAAGGGGAGATAGGTGCAGCTCAGCCACCTTGAGTTTACCCCCGTTCTGTGACTCCTCCTCACCCTTACCACAGTGAGGACTGCACCTTCTTCGTCAGGGAGGCAGGGGACCACATGCGATATGTAGATGGTATAGTGCTGGGGGGCAAGGGCAGACATGTTTTCCAGGACAAGAAACACACTCACTGAAAGACTTTTCAAGACTTCATCTCTTCAGCCTGGTGCAAGCTGAGGCACTGAAAGCTGTTGCTTCTAGAAAAATCACACACTCTCCTCCTAAGCGTCCCTTTGATTTCGTGTTTGTGGAAAGCAACAGCCAAAGAGAAAAATTTCAACAGTGACAGGTATATTTCAGTTGTAGTCTGAGTCAGGCGAACATGAGCCTGATTCTGTTCCTCATCTTTCAGATCTCAGCCGGCGCTGACCTCTCACTGCACAATTCAGAGCTTGGCACTCAGCAGGCATTCAATAAATGTCTGTACCAAGTGAAAACAACTTGCTGGGGCAAGTAGGAGTCAATCCTTGTGCATCTCTCCCTCCCTTTTTTCCTCCCCATTCGACCTTTAGGGTTCTAGTTTCCTGCAAGTAGTTAATTATTCATGTCTGCTCAGAGATATCAAATTGGCCCTTCCCAGGTTGCCAGTAGGGTGGGGCAGGGAGGCATCTTCGATCGTAGTCCGTAAATAGGAGGAGGAACCTCCTTGTTCAAACAGCACTTACAGGTGGGTGACTGTTTCTGCTAAGTCATCCTGGGGATGCTCAAAGCCCCATTGTGAGATCCTTATCCTTCCTCGTTCCTGGCTCCTCCCCCACCCCCTTCTCTTTAATAGGCCCTTAGGCGGGCTTCTGCCACTCTGCAGGCCTCACTCTGCGCTTCCACCATGGCTCACATTGCCAAGTCCTTCTACGACCTAAGTGCTATCAGCCTGGAGGGGGACAAGATAGATTTCAATACATTCCGAGGCAGGGCAGTGCTGATTGAGAATGTGGCCTCGCTCTGAGGCACAACCACCCGGGACTACACCCAGCTCAACGAGCTGCAATGCCGCTTTCCCAGGCGTCTGGTGATTCTTGGCTTCCCTTGCAACCAATTTGGACATCAGGTGAGGGGTCCTTTGTATTGTACCCAAGGAGCTGGGCTGATGTAGCTTGAGGGGGATAAAGGGAGGGGGTGAGTGAATGTGTGTTGGCGTGTCTGGAATCGTGGGGTATGTTGTTAATCTAGGTCTTTAAGTGAATACCGAGGGAAAGTATGTATGATTCTAACCGTCTGTACCTCTTAGTTTTGAGATTAAATACTGTTTACTGTTTATTGTCTTTATTGTCTCCTCACTATACTCCATGAGAGCAGGTGTCAGGCCTGTTTCTTTTCTCCGTTGTGTCCTCACTGCCTAGGGTATAGAAACCAAAACCAAACCAAATCTGTTGACATCAAGTTGATTCTGACTCATAGCGACCCTATAGGACAGAGAAGAACTGCCCCATAGGGTTTCCAAGGAGTGGCTAGTGGATTTGAACTGCTGACCTTTTGTTCAGCAGCTGAGCTCTTAACCACTGCACCACTAGGGCTCCAGGGTATAGAAGGCACCCATTAAATGTTTGTTGAATGAATGAGCGGAGGAAATAGAAGATCAAGAATCAAACTAGGATTGGACTGACTCAGGAGACCTTAGTCCTACCTAGTCTTGGTTCTGCTGTTTAAGGGGTCTGTGCCCTAGAAACAGTCACTCAAATTTTCTTAGTTTCCTCAACTGTAAATTGGGGATAATACCGTTTATAGGATTATTGTGAGGTTCAGGGGATACAAAAGTAACTTGAAAAAATTAAGTATTATACAAATGCAAACAACTTGTTTATTTAGATTGAAGGTTTAAAAAAATAAATCAGCCACATGGAAAGCGAATACAGGGGAGGGCCAAGGGTTTGCAGCAAGCATGTGTCTCCTCTCTGGGTCACGTGTACCTCTCTGTCTCTGATTAATGAATGGGTCAAGTCGTTATAGATCTTCAGCCCAGACACCTCAAGTTATCTTTTAAGGGATTTTTTTCTATTTCTACTTATGATCTTAATAGCACAAGCAGGCAGAATGTCCCCATGTGAACCCCCTAATTATAATCCCCTTAGTTTAATTCACAGTGGTATGAAGGCAAGGAAAAGATTAGCAGAGATGTAAAGCAGGAAGGCTGAAGTGTCACTGGCTGTGACAAACCTGAGCCAAAACCATTACTGCTCTCACTCTTCCTTCCCTGTCTCAGTCCTCTTCATAGGCTTTGTCATGGCAGGGGAGACAGAAAGGGCAAAACCCCTTTAGCAGTCTCTCTCTTTCCCTAGAGGTGCCTCCAGCCTTATGCCATCATTTCAGCCTAGCTAGTTGCTGGAAGGAGTCCATAACCTACCAGAAGCCAGCTAGCCATTTGCATTAAGAGATAAGAAGTCTAATACAGAGCAACTCTAGGCTTATGGTGTCATGATGCCTCCACTGACTGTACTAATTGGCTCTAGTAGGTTAGAGGAATTCTCTCCCCGAGGAGGATATATGACTCCTAAACTGGGGTGAAATGGAAGAGAGAGAGGATCATGAATAAGGATTATCACAGCACTTTTGGGGTTGTTAGGGTAGGGAATGCTGAGTGGAGATAGGACAGGGATGGCAATGGGGAGGCAGTGAAGACAGGTAATAGTTTCAGAGCTAAAGCATTCATAGTTGAGTATAGTGAGTGAATATGAGGTACAAAATTCTTGGGATAGCAGCCTCTAAGTGAAAGGAGTAATGATTACATATTCACAACCTTTAGCCCTCAAGCACTTATTCCCTTAACTTCCCCTTCCCCTGTGTCTAGTCCCAGCCCTAAACTCTCTATCCTATTTAATTCATGCCTGCAGGTCACTAAGTAATTCCATCTAGAGGACATTTATTGTTGTCTCTAACTTGCTTTTCCTTTGTGGTACGTGAGAACTAGACTTACTTGGATGGGGTCTTCTTTCATCAAAGCCTCCTCCTACTTGCAGTTTAGTTCTAGGATGAGGCAGAATGAAAGCAAGAAGCTGTATATCCCACTCCTTTGGATCTCAATTTCATCCTTAGTTCAATGAACAGAGCAGGGCAGAGGCAAAGGCAATACTCAACACTTATATGTAATTAAAAGCAACAGAGACAAATCCACGGCAGAGGGAGAGGGAAGGTGGTGGCAGGATGTGTGTGCGTGCGTGTGTGTAGGTACGTAGGTAGGTAAGTAGAGGAGGGTGTTCTAGACAGTGTAGCCTGAGATCTCCTTTCCCTTTCTTTCTTCTACCCTAAACTCAAGGTTTCTTGAAGCTTAGGGTATCTTGAACAGATACCTTAAGAACTGCTCAGGGTAGATTGGAAAGAGAAGCAACAGCTCAAAAGTGCTAAATCTTTCAGTATAAGAACAGCGAAGCTAGGAACTGCAAGAATTTTCAGAAACTATCAAACAATAACTGTGAAGGGGAAAACTCTAAGTCAAGAAAGAGCAGGCCAAAACAAACGGGGAAGGAACAGAGAAAGACTGAGACAGAGACGGTGAGGTGGGGCAGTGGAGGGGGCGAGAAACACACAGAAAAGAATGATCTTGGAAGGGAATAGAAGGGTGAAAGATATGCATGGCATGGATCCTTCAGTTTCCCCTTTCCTTTTCCATGCTCTTTGTCTTTTTCCTTCCTCAGGAGAACTGTCAGAATGAGGAGATCCTGAACAGTCTCAAGTATGTCCGCCCTGGAGGTGGTTTCCAGCCCACATTTACCCTTATCCAAAAGTGTGAGGTGAATGGTCAGAACGAGCATCCTGTCTTCGCCTACCTGAAGGACAAGCTCCCCTACCCTTATGATGACCCACTTTCCCTCATGACCGACCCCAAGTACATCATTTGGAGCCCTGTGCGCCGCTCAGACGTGTCCTGGAACTTTGAGAAGTTCCTTATAGGGCCGGAGGGGGAGCCCTTCCGACGCTACAGCCGCACCTTCCTTACTATCAACATTGAGCCTGACATCAAGCGCCTCCTCAAAGTTGCCATATAGATATGAGCTATTCAGCACACAGATCTCCCACTCCATCCAGTCCCTCAGCATCCTTCCTTAGGATTCAGTGTGCCTTCAGGAGATACTGCTGGACCTAAGCTTTCCCTTGAGATCAGTCCCCTTCATTGAAGAGACTGCCTTTCCGGTCTGCCTGTTTCCTTTCCCTCTCCCAACCCTCTGGTTGCTGGTTCCACTTAGAACTCCAAGACGTGGGTAGGCTCTGGACCTTCGCAGAATGATGGCACCTTCCTAAACCTTATGGGCTGTGTCTGAGAAATGTGAAGAGCCTAGGGCCATCCTCCTAGATGAGTCCAATAAAGGGCAGGTGTGGAAACAGTGAGGCTCTGTGTCTTTTTCCTTGATAAAGAATAGAGGGAAGGTAAAAAACTGCAGGTGGAATAGAGAAGCTGGTAGCATACAAAGGTTTGGTAGAGGGAGGCTCTGATTGAGGAGACACCCACCCAATTACTGTCTGGAAAGTGGGCTCTGGTCAAGGTCTACCGAGGCAGTTGGAATTACAGGAAATGCAAATTGAATTATTACTTTATGACTTTTCTCCAGAACTGGGGAAAACAAGAAGGTGGTAAGGGAGGCAAAGAGGAGGAAACCATCCTTTTGGGCCCTTTGGTTGAGGTTACTGGGAGGTCAATTAGAAGATTACGATGGGAAGACGTCATTCTCTCTGTGGGTACTGAGCCAACTAAATACTATCTGCACTTTGAGAAATTCCTGGAAAGTCAGTTCGGTCAACTTTTACTGTTAATAAGGGTATGGAGGTGCAGTTACTGGAAACACAAAGAACATTTTATCCTTTTCCTGATCACCTTGTGGCGTAACATTTATTCTTGACTATTTGCCAGATAGATTCTTTTTTTAAAGTTCACATTCCATCCCATCCTTCTCAAACGCATATATTCAAAAATTCAGGCACAAGATAAACATGTTTAGGCATGAATGACTCGGTTCATTTCTCCTTCCGTGGGGGTGGGGATGGGAGAGGGTGTCTTTTCGTATCTGCCGATGTAACAGCTGTTCACTGTAGAACAGAATCCTGCTGAACGGCTTTGTAAGGATGGTGCCCTAGATTTCTCATCCAGTGTAGGCCTATTAAAAAAGTACCAGCACCACCAGGGCCAGGTCCTATCATGTTCTGGAGAAGATACCTGTTGAAAGACCACTGCTCCTGTCACTTTGCCCCACACACTGTCCTGGAACCTTCCCATTTCACCTTTCTCTTCTTTGACCACTAGATGGCGTATTTTACTACTCTTCATTGAAGTCCTGGAGGGCCAGTTCTCCAATTGGACACACTACTTGAGAACCCCAATGCTGAGGGGAAAATGCTTTTCCCTTAATTATTCTGCTCCCTACAACCATTTTTTTTTTTTTTTATTGTTGTGCTTTAAGTGAAAGTTTACAATTCAGGTTAGTCTCTCATACAAAAATTCATACATACATTGTTATGTTATCCTAGTTCCACAATCATTTTTTAAGTACTTGTGTCATCTGAGAAATACCAGTGGAATAGAGGTTAAGGATCCCTTCAAGTAAGAAGAGTTTTCAACTAATGCTATCAGGATAACTAATGTTATCAGGAGGGACCAGTTCCTGGAGAAGGACGTCATGCTTGGTAAAGTGGAGGGTCAGCAATAAAGAGGAAGACCCTCAACGAGATGGAGTGACACAGTGGGTCCAACAATGAGCTCAAACACAGCAATGATTGTGAGGATGGCACCGGACGCGGCGGTGTTTTGTTCTGTTGTACACAGGGTTGCTATGAGTCAGAACCAACTCCATGGCATCTAACAACAACAATGCTATCTCACTGACTGTGCTTTACTTGGAAAGAGTAACCTGAGAGTGATAGTGGGAATCCCATTGCATCCTTCTGCAGGGCTCTCTGTTAAATTAAGGCTAACCTTAACTTGATTCTTTCAAAAATGCAAGTCTTTTCAGATTCCTGCTCTTGAAATCAGCAGCTGGGGTATGAATTCTTTGGGGGCAGTCTCAGGGCAGGACCACACACCGATTTTACAGCAGTAACCGTGGAGACAAGTTGCTTCCCTGATGAAATAAAATGCAGAATTCATGTTGGATGCTAGCATGATTTGTTCACTATCCTGATAGTGTTTAGCCTGTTGTTATGTCCAATAACAGAGCCAATTATCCCGGATGTTGGTATTATGCCACAGGAAATGCCAGTATAGTATGCTGGGTCTTTCCTATGGGGATCAAGTTGAAAGAATTGTTTGGGGATTCCCAAAGGAACAGGGAATTACAGTATGACTTTGCAGAGACAGTCAGAAAGGGCCATAATGCTGGAAGAGGGCCCCTCACTTGGGCAGAGAAAATGTTATTTGCTTCAGGGGGAACCTGACAAGTTTGTCTCAACAGGAAACAGGAAAGACAGGGTTGGAGGAGCTTGTTTTACAAGGATCTTTAGCTTTACTAAATCTTTAGTGGTGCTGTTGTTAAAATGATGAGAAATGAGAAATTGTTTCCTTTATTCTTCATCGTTGTTTAGCCCCCTTTCGTCCTCAGAAATATCAGTTTGTGGTCATAAACAGACAAGGCAAAGGTTAATATAATCACCCACTTTCCTAGATAAACAGAACCATTTAATCAAATATCCCTAGGGCATTCAGAAAGCAGGGAGATGTCTCGTTAACAAGCCCTCCCAGAAGGGCTGAGGTAATGATACTCAATTTAGACAATGGACAGAATCACTTCTCTAAGGGCTACCTGTACATAGCATTACACAGCTTAAAAATGCTTTCACCTACATTGTTTCATTTGATTTGAAAACCTCTGTGAAAGAGGTGTGTTTCTGTATTTCCACTGAAGAAACTGAGGTACACATAGGCCAAGTGCCTTTCCAATGATCTACCATTAGTAGGTGGCAAAGCTAACTGTAGACCTAGGTCTCCTGACTTCCTTTCCACTCAACCATACTGTATCTCACAATAGAGACTTGTACTACACACAAGAAACATACACTTTAAAATGGAGGCCTCAAATTCAATGAAGTGAGCTCTACTCACAAAATAAAAGAATAAAACAGAAGGACTCCTATACACTGAAATAAAGAATAGTGAACGTTAATCTCTTAGTGGTAATTTACAAGTAATAAACTATATTTGATTGTGCCCAAACTATATCATGTCAATTAATTAGTATTGGAACCCAAGACCATGTGAAAAAGACAGAGCTGGCTAAAACAACAACACAAAAATATAGGCTGAGCTTTTAAACTTAACAGCCCGACTAGCAAGACCTAAGGTCTGTCCATCATGGAAATAGTAGAGACAGAAGGCTGAAATGAGGTGCCATGACAAGCCCATGTTCCCAATTACACCCGCAAGTGATTTCTTTTCCTTCTTATATCTCAAGAAGGAGAGTAAAGAAGACAAATGCTTTTGCCTAGTTCCTCTTTATCTGAACCATAAAGATTAAGTGGAACTGAGTTCAAGAGGTTTTTCTTCTATTAGATCCGCAGAAGAATTCTAAAAGATGGCAAAGCATCACAATACACAGTACGATACTGGTTTAATAGTAATGACACATGAGGATAAAATCTTATGTTTAAAATTTTTGTAATATATGGTCCAAAACAAACAGATAATCATTATATATTCTGCAATAGAAGAGGATGTCAGTAAGGGCATACAAAATCGTAGTCTTGAACTCCAAATGACTAAGTTGGCAGCATTAGCAAATCTTTTTAAGAAGCGACAGTTCAGAAGCTATAATGGGCTTAGTACTGCTATTTAAAGTAATGAAGCATTTTCTGTGCTTTCTGGATTCATTTCATCAAACGATTTCCTCAGCAGGTCAGATACAGATTTGCAACAGAGTGGAAACATTTTCCAGGAATAAAACATCTGATCCCTAAGGAGCAGCTGA
The DNA here is from genome assembly GCF_000243295.1 of Trichechus manatus latirostris. Taxonomy (NCBI): domain Eukaryota; kingdom Metazoa; phylum Chordata; class Mammalia; order Sirenia; family Trichechidae; genus Trichechus; species Trichechus manatus. The sequence goes on along the minus strand of NW_004443946.1, from coordinate 17,039,763 downwards.
CTTAACTTTTCTGAGTAATAAATCTCGGTCTGACATACCTAGGTTCCTCAGAGTGCAGCCACTGATACTTTCAACCTCTTCCTAACCTTGCCAGTCCCTTGTACTTAATGTTTACTGAACACTATTGAGAGGGAGTCACTGTACTAGCTGTGTGACCTTGAGAAAGTTACTTAACTTCATGCCTTAGTTTCTTTGGCTCTAAAATGGGGTAACAATAGTACTACCTGCCTCATGGAGTTGTTAATGAGGATTAAATAAGCAAAGCACTTAAAAAGGCCTCGGCACAGAGGAAGCACTCAAACCTCAGCTATTATTATAATTATTGCATTATACAACAAAGTTTTTCCCTGGGCACTGAACACTTTGCTCACTTTTTCTTCTTACAAGTAAAGCTTTAGTTCAGAAAAAAATCTCTTATGGTATGAAGAGGAAACAAACATGTTTTTAATGCCTGACCCTTTAAAATTGGGTTTCAGAATGAGAACTAAGCAACCACGTTGTATCTAGTAATTTACATGCTTTCCAAAGCACTTTACATTTAATTCATTTGTATCTCCTAACAATACTGTGAAAGAGGCATGATATAAATTTTTATTAACCATGTATTATAAAAATGTAACAAAGAAGTCCAAAGTAATGCATTCTTAATGATTATACTGCTACCAAGTGGCAGAGAGGCCCAAATGTTAGGGTTTATGACTCCCAAGCCAGTGGTCTTTCAAGTATGCAAAGTAAGATATTCTTAGATTCCTTTGGAGTAACTGAAACCATTTTTATAATTACTTAATATTAACTAAAACCCACACTTTATTCAGACTGCCTT
>NW_004443946.1:17034710-17036350 GCF_000243295.1 Trichechus manatus latirostris | reverse complement strand
CCTCGTTAGTCTCATTTGGTTTTACAGGGCTGTCCACTCCCAGGCTGAACAGTGAACCTCGGAGGTAACTTCACCACTGAGCTAAAAGGGTGTCTGGGGGAAGACTGCTTCTTAAAGACCACACTTAATTTTAAAGTTTACTCTGCATACACAGTAGAAATGAATGAAGGCTAGAGCTCAGAGAACAAATATCAGCTTCATGAATTAAAAATAAAATAAAAATCTAACCTCTCCAAGATCTTTTATTGCTATTAAATACTTCTATTGCCTTCACCTATCAGACATTTCTAGCAGGACAGAAATGACGAAGAAAAAGTAGAGTAGTCAAGAAGGAAAATGTGTGAAGCTAGACAAATGTCTGATTTCAACCTATCTATCAACTGACAAGATTTTACTGAGTGCCTACATGCGCTGCAATACGCTAGGTGCAGTGGCAGACATGAAAGAAGAAAAGGATAGGTCCCTGACTTTTATGAAACTTACACTCTAACTTGGGAGGGGGAAAAATAATCAGAAAAGAGTATTAAATCAGTGAAACTGATTATACTTGTAATCTTATATTTACAGGTGGGTATCTTAGGCTGGGTTCTCTAGAGAAGCAAATTTCATTGTAAGTCAATTATTTGGAATTCAAAAGTCACTCCCCACAGAAGCAATGTTATACACGGCAGTTAAGTTCCCAGGCAAATCCACAAATCCTTTAAATTCATGTTGTACAAGTACTACAGAATCTAACCATACATAGCAGTGTTTCTGTGGGAAAATATGACTAGAATTCTAACTTGAGATGCCAAGAACACATCTCCCTATGCTGCCAGGAACATGGTGGGATCAGAACACCCTTTTCCAAAACCCACCAAGTAGGGATAATAAGAATTCTGCCCCTTTTCCCATCACTTATGGGGACCCTCAAGGCTCTAGCTGGCCAAGGATTGGGGACAGAGATTTAAGGAAGGAATGAAGAGCTCCTAGAGTGGAGTGGGTGGAATCACCTTTGGGGAAGACCAGGTACTCTGTTTTATTCTCAGGGCCCCTCAGAATTTCCTCTATTACTCTATTAACCAAAAACCAAACCAAACCCAGTGCCGCTGAGTCAATTCTGACTAATAGTGACCCTATAAGACAGAGTAGAACTGCCCCATAAGGTTTCCAAGGAGTAGCTGGTGGATTCGAAACACCAACCTTTTGGTTAGTAGCTGTTATGGATTGAATTGTGTCCCCCAAAAACGTGTGTCAACTTGGCTAAGCCATGTTTCCCAGTATTGTGTGATTATCCACCATTATTTGTCATCTGATGTGATTTTCCTATGTGTTGTAAATCCTACCTCTATGATGTTAATGAAGCAGGATTAGAGGCAATTATGTTAATGAGGCAGGATTCAATCTACAAGATTAGGTTGTATCTTGAGTCAATCTCTCTTGAGATATAAGAGAGAGAAGCAAGCAGAGAGACAAGGGGATCTTCTACCACCAAGAATGAAGAATGAGGACGGGAGTACGTCCTTTGGATTGGGGTTCCCTGTGCTGAGAAGCTCCTAGACCAGGGGGTGATTGATGACAGGGACCTTCCCCCAGAGCCAACAGAGAGAGAAAACCTTCTCTTGGAGCTGGCACCCTGAATTTGGACTTGTAGCCTCCTA
>NW_004443946.1:17016702-17033728 GCF_000243295.1 Trichechus manatus latirostris | reverse complement strand
CTGGCTACCACCACCGACTGCTCTGACAGGGATCACAATACAGGGTCCCAGATGGAGCTGCGGAAAAATGTAGAACAAAATTCTAACTCACAAAAAAAGACCAGACTTACTGGCTTGACAGAGACTGGAGAAATCCTGAGTATGGCCCCCAGACACTCTTTTAGCTCAGTAATGAAGTCACTCTCAAGGTTCACCCTTCATCCAAAGATTAGACAGGCCCATAAAACAACATGAGGTTAAAGGGGCACAATAACCCAGGAGCAAGGACTAGAAGGCAGGAGGGGACAGGAAAGCTGGAATAGGGAACCCAAGGTCGAGAAGGGAGAGTGTTGACATGTCATGTGGTTGGGAAGCAATGTCACAAAACAATATGTATACTGTTTAATGAGAAGCTAGTTTGTTCTGTAAACCCTCATCTAAAGTACAATAAAAAAAAAAGTTTCCAAAAAAAAAAAAAAACCTCCTGTGGGAATAAAACCACTGCCATCGATTCCAACTCATAGCAACCCTACAGGACACAGTAGAACTACACCCATAGGGTTTCCAAGGCTGTAAAGCTTTACAGAAGCAGACTGCCACATCTTTCTCCTGTGTAGCAGGCGGTGGATTTGAACTGCTGACCTTTTGGGGAGTAGCTGAGCACTTAACCACTGCACTACCAGGGCACCTCCTATGGGAATGGTGAGGCATAAATAAAGAAGGTTGGTCATGAATTCATAATTATTGAAGCTGACTAATGGAAGTTAATACACTATTGTGCCTACTTCAGATTATGCTTGAGTTTTCCATAAGAAGTGGTGGGGGAGGGAAGGAATTCCCCCTTGAACTAGAACTACTGTCAGGATAAGATGGGGACTGAGGTACAGAAGAAATGAGCAAGGTAAATCATCGTAGCTGAGAGGGAAGAGTTCTTATGTTCATCAGGCTAAGGTGGAAGTTCCAAGTTGCTATGCACAGTAAGTCAGAGTCTGACATAGGTAAAAGAGTTAAGAAAAGGGAGGAAGCAGTTGGACTTTCAAGACCAGGAAGCAATGAGGAGATGGAATTTAAGTCCAGTCTGAAAGAGGTGATATTTAGTTGGCTTGAAGGTAGAGAAAGGGACAATTTAAGTCAAGGAAAAAGCATGAAGTAGAAAACAGTAAGCATATCACATTACGAGTCAGGGAAATAAAGCTGCACTTGGAGGTTTTTTAGCAAGGGAGTGACAGGATGGAATATTTTAGGGAGATTACTTCAACGGCAATGTATAGAACCATAGTTTAGGGGTTGCTGCCATGATTTAGACTTGAGTGGGTAAGGGCCTGGACATGAGTTGTGGCAAAAGAGCTAAAAAATAGCAAGAGAAACAGAGGAGGAAATGATGGCAGGTGGGGTGTCAGGGTTAGAGAACAAGAGTTGGAAGATATTTAATAGGTTTCAGCTGAGATTCTGAGTGTGCATTTGCTCACTATATGAGGGAGTACAGAGAAGGTTCCAAACCAGAGATCAAGACTTAGGGGGAAAATGAGGGAAAAATAGGAAAGGAAATCAGCCAGAGAAAAAGAAGCTGTGCCAGTCCAGTGATAAGCCTGGAACGAGGAGCTTGAATTATACTGCAGCTAAAGATGAACTATGGAAAGGCCAAAGCGGTGGCCTGAAAGCATCATTTTAAGAAAAGTAAACTCATGACAGATTACAGAATTGAATGGGGAGGGGAGAGAGTAGATGTAGGGAGTGAGAACACTGCAGGTAAGAGAATTTCACATACTCTCTAGGTATGCCATTTTCCTCTACCTTCCTCCTCCAACTCCAGAGAATTTCTGGGGCAGCTTTGAAAATGGCTGTGCTCAGTCACGATGGAAAATCTTTGGTCTCATGGCACTGATTTACAATGGCTCAGTTTGGGCATCAACAGGCTATCCAATATCCAGTCAGGGGCTCTAAAAAGCCCACAGGAGCTTCAGGAACTTCAGGAAAATAGCTATAAGCCCTCCTTTCCTGCCATTAAATGAGAGACCTGCTCCTTTAAGCCCCTGAGTTGCTCACTTCCCTGGTCACTATTTATTTATTGAGACCTTGATTTTGCCCTAAATTACACATACCATATACTTATTGAGGCATAACTTTTGGATGTTGAGGAGATATGGCCAAGATGTTGTTCAGAAGATTAACCACAACATATTAGCTGAGATTCTCACAGGTGACTAAGTGCTTTCTTCTGTGTTAAACTAAGAATGAATGAGAGTGGTTATACCACTTTATAAGAGTCTACTATGGAAGATCATCATTATTTTTTCTAATTAAAGTACTAGCCGTGTTTGAAGGGCTTAAAGAGAATCCCCTTGCCTGTTAAAGCTGTAGCCTGATATTTATATCCTATGGCTGAATATGTAGTTCACACTAAATAGGTAACTCAATTGTGAGAGACAGACGCAGATTCTAGTTGGTCCTCGTGGGTTCCAGTTTGTCCTTGGCCCTCTCCCACCGTCTAGCTTTTCTTCCTGACCATCAGACTTGTAAACCTTCAATTTCAGGCCTACATCAGCCTTCCAGAAAATTCTTCACATGGTTTCATAATTCCTAAGGACCAATCCTTCAAATAAATCTCTTATTCTCTATCCTCATAGTAGTTCAGGTTCCTTCCTCTAACCTCAATACATCCATCCTGTCATTTCACTTACCAAATAACATTAAAATGTCTTACCACAAGTGAGACTCCAGAGTTGCTCAACTCTACATGCCTACTAGGGAAAACAAAGATAACCTCCTTATCACAATTTCCATGTCCAGCAAGTATGGTGGTAGTGGACAGGCCAACACGTAATGTCAACAATTGTGCAATCACATAACTGGGCAGAGAAAAAAGAGGTACAACAGTAACCTCATAAGAAGTCATAATGTGTTGTTCTTTACAAACAAAAATGACAGGACTGAGATCTCATTTGTAAGGTATGCACTTTGATTTGTGACTCTCAGAAAGACAGGACAACAGAGATCCACACAAATTAAAAATTTCTCTTTTGACTTACATAGGTAGAAGAGGGGGACAGTTTCCTTTAATATGCTAGTACTTCATTTATGAAAACTATATGCAGGTTTTCAAGGCTACTTTTATTACCACCCCAATCACATACCCATATTTATACATTTACCTGAAATTCATCCATGATACTGAATGTATATTCATGCCTGGCAACTACGTGATGACAATTCTTGCACAGATCTGCCAAAACAAAAAGAGACTTACAAAATTAAGTCTTGAAAGGTCTCTTAAAACAGTAAAATTTCTATTCTCAGCATGGTAGTACTTGAAAAGAATCTTAACTCTATTTGTCATATTTAACACAGTAGGAAATCCATTATAATATCTACCTTGAAAAGAAATCCAGAATCTGTCACACAGCAACATTACATAACTGAGGGGCTGAACTCTGAGACTTAGTATGCACATAATTCACATCGCAAGCCTCTAAGGTAATTAATTAACATATATTTAAGAGTGGTTTTTAAACTAGCTGGACCTATCTATGAAAAGCTTTTAGTCTCAGGAACGATAGAAAATGAGCTACTATTATCCATCATAAATGAAAAACCAATGCTGAACAAATTGAATGTACTTGATACATTAAAGTGAATTTACTAATAACAAAAGACTATGATAAAAACAATACCTATGACTTACTGAGTGCTTACTGTATGCCTGATACTGTATTAAAAACTTCATATGCATTTTTTAATTCACTTAATCTTTACAAAAACCCAGTAAGGTAGATAGTTTTGTTATCACTTTTTTAGAGGTAAGGAAACAAAAGGCACAGTGCAGTTATGTAACTAGAGAAGTGTTGGAACCGGAATTCAAACCCAGACAGTCTGGCTGTAGAGTGCTTGCTCTTAACCACTAGGATCTACTGCCTGGAAAAAGAGAAAGTTTAAAGGCGTATTTGCTGAAAGTAAGAAAAAAGATGGGTTTGGGGTTTGGTTTATAATGGAGCCCTGGTGGTGCAATGGTTAAATACTTGGCTGTTAACCAAAGGTCGGTAGTTCTAACCTGTCTGGCCTAGTTTGAACCTCTGCTGAGAATATGCAGTTCTAATAAGTTCCCAGGTGATGCTAATGCTGCTGGTTAGGGACCAATTCTGAGAACCACTAGTAGAGCAATGGTTCTCAAAATTTATTATACATTAAGAATCACCTGGGGATCTTGTTAGACTACAGATTCTGATTCAATATATCTGGGGTGGAAATGCAAATTCTCAGCAGGGGTTCAAACAGGAACAAACCTGTTTAAAGCCCTGGTTTGAACCCACAAGCCACTCCAAAGGAGAAAAGACCTAGTGATCTGCTCCCGTAAAGATTATAGCCTGGGAATCCTATGGAGCAGTTCTACTCTGTCATATAGGGTGCTATGAGTCAAAATTAACTTGAAATATATATATGTATGTATATGTATGTGTCTGCATATGTAGGTGTGTATGTATATATATATATATAGATAGATAGATAGATATATAGATAGATATATATGTATATATGTATATACATATACGGAAACCCTGGTGGCATAGTGCCTAAGAGCTACGGCTGCTAACCAGGTGCTCCTTGGAAACCCTATGTAGCAGTTCTACTCTGTCCTATAGGGTTGCTGGAGTTGGAATCACAATGGGTTTGGTTTGGTTTTACATACATATAAATGTATATACATACGTACACACAAACGCGCGTGCGCGCGCACGCACGCACGCACGCACACACACACACGACATTCTGGGGTCATTTAGTATAGAAGTAAGAAGCCATAATGGACCCTAAACCAAAACCAAACCATACCCATTGCTACTGAGTCGATTCCAACTCACAGCAACCCTGTAAGGACAGAGTATTAACTGCGCTGTAGGGTTTCTAAGGCTGTGAATATTTACGGAAGCAGACTGCCACATCTTTCTCCCAAGGAGTGGCTTGTGGGTTTGAACTGCCGACCTTTTGGTTGGCAGCTGAGCACTTTAACCACTGCACCACCACGGCACCTTTAATTGCAACTTTTTTTTTTTAAGGTAACCTAAAATATAGTCTTTATATTTTGTTTAAGAAGGCATAAAGGCCTAAAAAAAAGTCCCTGAAAAATAATTTACTAAACAAAAAAATTGGTGCCAGAAGTATTAAGCTTTAGTTATCTGCAAGTCATTTATCTAGCAATATCTGATGATGCTAGATAAATGAGGTGTTAACTTTTTTTCTTTTTTTAAATTGTTTGCTTTAAGTGAAAGTTTACAATTCAAGTTAGTCTCTCATACAAAAATTTATACACACATTGTTATGTGACACTTGTTGCTCTCCCTATACCGTGACAGCACACTCCTCCTTTCTACCCCTGGATTTCCTGTGTCCATTCAACCAGCTCCTGACCCTCTCTGCCTTCTTATCTCACCTCTGGACAGGAGCCACCCACTTAGTCTCATGTATCTACTTGAGCTAAGAAGCACACTCTTCATGAGTATCATTTTATGTCCCATAGTCCAGACTAATCTTTGTCTGAAGGGTTAGCCTCAGGAATGCTTTTAGTTTTGGTCTAACAGTCTGGGGGCCATGTCTTCTGGGTATGGTGTTAACTCTTAAAAACCTAATTTAGTAACTAAATATTGCAATATGATACTGAAATAGGCCTCAGAATACTCTGTACAATGTATCTACTTTCAGAAGATGATACCTACTAACAGACTGTCATTTAAAAAAAACAAACTACTTACGATCATAGGTAACTATTTCTTCTCCATCTTCCTCTTTGAAGGATTTGTTTGTGATCAGCATAAAATCTCGTTTACTGCACACTGCACAGCCCATAAAGTTCAGCAAGAAAGATCCATTCTCCAAGCAGGTGTTACCCTAAAATATTAGAAACAGGAATTTTATTTTCTTATATCTCAAATACTAACCTGTAATTCAGGATCTTTGGTGAAAATGATTAATAAACTTAAATTTCTGAAGGCAAAAATATGGCCAGAATTTACTTATTTGAAGGCTATACCAAGTAAGTTTTTAAATTACTGACTTCCCTAAAGAAGTATTATTTGTGTCAAATCAAACTGGAGCCCAGTTGTAGATCTTCAAGTCTCTGAAGACTGCAACTATGTTTGAGAGAAGACCAAATGCAAATGGATATTTACAAATAATTTAGTAAAATCTTAATAATCTAAACGTGAAAAGGAAAAACTAGAGAAATTTAACAACCAACAATATTAAGTGGGGTATCATAAAAAACTAGAATTAAAATTCAATCAAAATGGAAACATTAAGCCAAATGATAAAGATGATCTTATATATTGTGATGCTCAGCTGTTGGAATAGTTTTCTCTCCAGCTTTAATAATACCACAAAATAAACAAACTTCTAAAAAAAAAATAACCTTCTAAAAAAAAATAAGCTGTAAAGATGTCAGTCCTCAAGGACGTGTGATTCAGGCAGAGAAGGCAAATTCCGTAATTCATCAGACCGACAACCCAGCTATTCAAGAAAGGATTTTATTTCCTCTCTAAGAAACTGTAATCAACAAGGGCACCTGGCTCAAAGGAAGTTGTTGCCAAAGGCTTATTAATAATTAAGAGTACATATTGAGAACGAGAAGTCATTTTATAAATAATTAGTCCAATCCCATTTTCTGACCAACAAATTTGTCTTTTAAAAGTTTATTTGACTTAAAATCATTCAAATCAACATTTCTCCCATTGTGTGTGTGATACTGCATAAAGCACAGTGAAGGATTCAAGGATGAACCAAACATGTTTCTATCTTCAAGGAACTTACGGAGTACAGGGGAATTAGGACCCACCACAAATGATGCCATAGTGGAGCCTTCCTGGATTCCTGGCACCACAATTAATCTCCCCCTTCAGAGTGGTTTCTTAGCACTATGTATTAAGGAAGAGATTAACCTGGGGGGGGGTGGGGGGTCCACAGGATATTACTGTATAGTCTGTAGGAATTTAATCATAGGCACAATGACTTAACAACTAAAAGAAAAAAGTCCCCAAAGTATAAATTTCCAGCTATTAAAAGCAACTGCTTTGCTTTGATTAAAAAAATCTTTACTGAGGCATAATTTACATATTATTAAATTCACAGATTTTCAGTGTACAGGTCAATGACTTTTAACAAAAGTATGTATTCCCATGTAACCACTACTCCAGTCAAGATACATAACATTTCTATCTCCCAAAAGTTCCCTGCTTTGCAGTCTATCTCCATCTCCCATCCCACCCAAAGCAACCATTGATCTGATTTCTACCTCTATAGATTAGTTTTGCCTGCTCTAGAATTTCACACAAATATAATCATACAGTATTTTCTTTTGCTCATTATGCCTGTGTTAGTCATCCATGTTGTCATGTGTATTGGTAGTTTGTTGCTTTTTATTGCCAAGTAGTATTCCATTGTATCGATACACTACAGTTTATACATTCATCTATTGATGGACATTTGACTTGTTTTCAGTTTTTGGCTATTATGAATAAAGCTGCTATGACAATTCATGTGCAAGTCTGTGTGGGCATGTTTTCATTTTTCTCAGGTAAATACCTAGAAATGGAATTGCTATATTTAACTTTACTGCCAAATGGTTTTCACAACTTTTTCACTCCACATTTCCACATGCAATGCGTTAGTTCCAGTTGCTTCACATCCTCACAAACACAAGGCATTCTCTTTTTATTTTAGCGATTCTATTTAGCACATTCCATTAGTAATTCTTGTGGTTTTAATTTGTATTTCTCTGATGACTAATGATGCTGAACATATTTTCATGGGACTTATTGGCCAGTCACATATATTTTCTTTTATAAAGTGTCTATTATAACAGTTGTTTATATATTTGGATACAAGTCCTTTGTCAGATATATGTGTTAGGAATATTTTCTTCTAGTCAGTGGTTTGTCTTTTGATTTTTTGATGGTGTCTTCTGAAGAGCAAACAGCTTTAGTTTTTATAAAGTGCAATTTATCAATTTTTTGTTACGGTTTCTGCTGCTTATGTCTTAAGACATCTTTTCCTACCCTAAGGCTGCAAAGATTTTCTCCTATGCTTTCTTCTAGAAGTTTTATAGTTTTAGTCTACATGTTTAGGTCTATGATTCATGTTGTATTAATTTTTATGTATGAGTTAAGGATCAGCGTTCATTTATTTATGGATATTCAGTTGTAGCAACATTTGTTGAAAAGATTCTCTTTTTCCATTGAATTACATTGATAGTAGGAAATCAAATTATTTCTTTGTAGGAAATCAAAAGATTATATAAATACATATAGTTCTTTGAAATATATGTACATATACACACACATATAAACACATACTTTTGGACTATTCTGTTCCCTTGATGTATATGTCTACCTTTGCAGTAATACATTTTTCTTTATTACTGTAGTTCTACAGTAAGTCTTGAAACCAGGTAGTTTAAGTCCTATTAATTGTTCTTTTTCAAAACTGTTTTGCCTAGTCTAGGCCCTTTGCATTTCCACATAAATTTTAGAATCAACTTGTAAACTTTACAAAAAACCTGCTGGGATTTTGATTGGGACATCCTTCAATCTACAGGTCAATTTGAGGAAAATGGCCATCTTAACATCACCAAGCATTCCAATCTATGAACATGGCATGTGTCTACATTTATTTAGATATTCACTTCTCTCAGCAACGTTTTATACTTTTCAGTGAAGAAGTCTTGCGAATCTTTTGTTAAACTTACTTGGAAGCATTTATTTTATGCTACCTGAACTCATTGCCATCAAACTGATTCCAACTCACAGTGACCCTATAGGACAGAGCAGAACTGCCCCATAGGGTTTCCAAGGAGCGGCTGATGGATTTGAACTGCTAATCTTTTGATTGGCAGCTAAGCTCTTCACCACTAGTTTATGCTACAAATGGTATTTTTTTTAATTTCATTTTTTGTTTGTTGCCTACACTTTAATTTTGATTAAATTTAATACTGATCTAAAACAAAAAAGTAGAAGTAGAAAATAATGACATATCAGAAATAATTGTGGAGTCATAAAATAATTAAAAGCCAAGGACTCCAGAAAATTAAGCAAAGGAAAACAGTCTCAAAAGAATAAAGATCTAAGCATCAACTTCAATAACCAAAACTCTGAGCAGGACTGCACCCATAAATATAGGCACGTTTACACAATATAGCCTATCTTCTGTAATCTGACCTTGTAAGTTGATTCTAAGAAAACAATGAGAGAACAAAAAGATCTATCTCTGTTGTGTGGTAAGGAAATAAATACTTGCAATGGTAGAATACAAGTACCACATACAAGAAACTGATGTAGCTCTTTATAAGAGTCTTGGTCGTTTGAATGTAGTGAGGATAACCTTCAACAGTGAGGCATGGCTATTTTATCAGAGGAGGCATGACTATTAACAACCAAATTTGGGAAAGTAAATTAAAGCAAACACTATTAAAAGAAGCCTTGGGGCTCTTCCCTGGTGGGAGAAAAAAGAATGCTATTCAAATCAGTTTGTCATACTGTGGGGGCTTCTGTGTTGCTGTGATGCTGGAAGCTATGCAACCGGTATTAAAATAGCAGCAGGGTCACCCACAGTGGACAGGTTTAGGCTGAACTTCCAGATTAAGATAGATTAGGAAGGACTTGGCGATCTATTTTGGAAAAGAATTAGCCAGTGAAAACCTTTTATGAAGAGCAGAGGAACACTGTCTGACATAGTGCCGGAATGCAAAGGCATTTGACTGTGTGGATCATAACAAATTATCGATAACATTGCAAAGAACGGAAATTTCAGAACACTTGATAGTGCTCATGAGGAACCTGTACACAGATCTAGGTAGTTGTTCACAGAACAAGGGGATACTGGTGGTTATAAGTCAGGAAAGGTGTGCGTCAGAGTTGTATCCTTTCACCATACTTATTCAATCCGTATGCTGAGCAAATAATCTAAGAAGCTGGACTGTATGAAGAACGGGGCATCAGGATTGCAGGAAGACTCATTAACAACCTGCGTTATGCCGATGACACAATCTTGCTTGCTGAAAGTGAAGAGGACTTGAAGCACTTACTGATGAAGATCAAAGACCACAGCCTTCAGTATGGACTGCACCTCAGCATAAAGAAAATAAAAATCCTCACAACTGGACCACTAAGCAACATCATGATAAATGGAGAAAAGATTGAAGTTGTCAAGGATTTCATTTTACTTGGATCCACAATCAACACCCATGGAAGCAGCAGTCAAGAAATCAAAAAGATTCATTGCATTGGGCAAATCTGCTGCAAAAGACCTCTTTAAAGTATTGAAAAGCAAAGATGTCACCTTGAAGCCGAAGGTTCACCTGACCCAAGCCATTGTGTTTTCAATAACCTCATATGCAGGCAAAAGCTGGACAATGAATAAGGAAGACTGAAGAAGAACTGATGCCTTTGAATTATAGTGTTTGTGAAGATTACTGAATATACTATGGACTGCCAAAAGAACAAACAAATCTGTCTTGGAAGAAGGACAACCAAAATGCTCCTCAGAAGCAAGGATGGCGAGACTTCCTCTCACATACTTTGGACATGTTATCAGGAGGGATCAGCCCCTGGAAAGGACATCATGCTTGGTAGAGGGTCAGTGAAAAAGAGGAAGACTTGCAAGGAGATGGACTGACACAGTGGCTGCAACAATGGGCTCAAGTATAATGATTGTGAAGACGGCAAAGGATGGGGCAGTGTTTCGTTCTGTTGTACACAGGGTCACTATGGGTCAGAATGGACTCGACAGAAGCTAACAACAACAATTCAAATTAATTATTACAATAATAATAAACCAAAAAAAAAACCCAAAGCTTAGAAAATGTGATTCATATAAACCCTGGTTGAGGAGTTGTAAAGGCATGCAAGAAGTGGCCAAATACCATGATGAAAATTAGTATATCGTAACAGTATGTTATGATAAAATCTTAGAAATTTGCAATTATATATTTTGACATGGATTGGATTAATGTATTTTTTACAGAAAACTATTATTTCAGATAGTACAAGTTAACAGTACAAATGTTTTGTCTGGGAATGTTTAAAATAAAAAATGGAGAATACAGTTTTAAAGCACCCATTTATATACAACTGTTTTACTAATTATATATCAGAATCAGCATTTAATTAAATATGGTGTAATGCTATCTACCGGGCAACAATTTGAGTATGTGACTTTAGTAGCCTAGTTTTAAATGATGTAAAGTATTTAATTTTTAACTTAATGTAAACATACCACTAATTCATACTGATCTTTTCCCCTCTGATTAAATTAATGATGTATTTCTGTATTGCTGTTGCATTACTGAGAAGTTTAAAGCCAAAATTTGAAATATAGGTTTCATTTCCAGCTTTGGTTTGAAAGATATTTTATCACAATCTTCTGCCTGTTCAATAATTTTAGAAAATGCAACACAACTGGTTTGTTAAATGTTTTTCTGAAAGAAAGAAATCTGTTCAAAGTTCAGTAAAAAAAAAAAGAAAGAAAATTAGTGTGGTTCATTTCCAACTTGATTCATACTTGGGTTCAAGTCGTCAGTGTAATAACATTATAAGCAAGTAGCCCAGAGTCCTATTAGGAATTCCACACTGTGCATTTCTAGTCTGTAAAAAGCATTTTCCACAAATCTTTACAGATAATTTTATGTAACTAAAAGATAAACAGTTAAACATTACTTATTTTGCACTTGTGGAGCCCTGGTGGTGCAGTGGTAAAGCGTTAGGCTGCTAACCAAAAGGTCAACAGTCTGAATCCACCAGGCACTCCTTGGAAACCCTATGGGGCAATACTACTCTGTCCAATAGGGTCGCTATGAGTTGGAATCGACTCGAAAGCAGTGGGTTTTGGGATTCTGCACTTGCAGCTTCCCAATAAGCTAACTCATTATTTTTCTCTGTCAAGTTTTTTGAATGTGTGGATGATACTTGCTGTCTCCATCTTATTATCCTTTCTTTACCTTGCCAAGCTTGAACAAACTGGCTTCTGTTCTCCTTGCTCTTACAAATACCTCATGACTTCAAAGAATCCCAGATTTGGAAGGACTCGTGAGATTCTAAGTGGTCAGTTAATTTCTTTTGAACAACAAGAAGATGACAACTCAGTTCCTTTAAGGGTCACCCATCCCATTTTTGAACATCTGTTAGAAAGTTCTTCTTTATCCTGATTCAAAATGAAATGTACAACCCCATAACATCCACCCACTAATTACTTCCAAATCCACCTTCTGAATTTCCATAGGAAAGTTTAATTCTTCGTGACAGCCCTTTAATTATTTTACAACATAATAAAATCAGAGAAAAGTGCTTCTAACAAGGTAATTTCCTGGTTTTCCAATCACCTCAGTTTCTTTTTCTACTCTTCTTCTTATACTTTATTTCCTAAATTAATTCATTCTTTGAAGCACAGTCCTTAATTCTGCTTGGTTCTCTACTTCCCCAGAGGGCAAATCCTCTCAATTTTGACACTTTTATTTGACTGACTCATTTGTAACACCTGTCTGAATCTCACATCCAAACTGCAATTTTGTACCTTAACTTCACTTCCTAGACTCTACGTTCTCAACTTCAAATGAAACACTATAAAAACAATCTGATAACTTGGGCCCAAATTTTGATTCTTTCTCCCATATGCCTCCAATTTCTGTAATGATACTTCCAATTTCCCAGTTGCCTAAATTGAAAACTTTAAGATCACCTATAGTTCTTCCTTGTTGTTTTCTTCCTATATTAAATTGGTTGAGTCCTTTTAATTCTTTCCTTGAAATGAGGTCTTCATTACCTTATGCCTACACTACTGTTACCATAGCTTCTCTAAACGCTCTTTGTGTTTCTAGGCTCTCCTTTTACAACTGCTCCTCTCCCCAGGGCCTACAGTATAAAATCCAAATTTCTCAATCTGATAATTTTAAGTCTTTCAGTTAGCTCCACTCCCAAGAATCTAACCTAATCTCTTTAAAACTTTTCTTTCATGCTCCCTGAAATGTGCAATGTTCACTATTGGATTCATAAAAATATCTTTTTTAACTTAAAAAAAAATGTTTGAAATACAATACAGAATACAGAAAGGCGCAAGAAACATAAATGTACAGCATAATCATAAACTGAACACCTGTGGATCAGTGCTTGCACCACAGGAGCCCTCCTCTCATGTGACCCTTCTTGATCATTCCCTTGATCATTACCTCCTTAGCAGTAAGCATAATTACTTTATAATCACTTGTTTTTCTTTATAGTTTTACCACCTAGTGTTCAGAAAACAAAGTTGCCATCAATTCTGACTCATGGTGACCCCATGTGTATACATTCTTAAATAACGTATTTTAGTTTTGCCTATTTTGAATTACACTTTATATATTCTTTCATCAACATTGTATTTGTATGGCTTATTCGGGTTGTTGTGTAACTTTTAGGTTGTTCATTTTCATTGTTCTAATTCCGGGTTTCTCAACTACTGACATTTTGGGTAGGATAATTCTTTGTTGTGGGGGGCTGTCCTGTACCTTGCAGGATCTTTAGCAGCATCCCTAACCTCTACTCACTAGATTCCAGAAATACCTCCCCGCCAAACCGTGATAACCAAACATATCTCCAGATGTTGCCAAATGTGCCCTGGAAGGCAAAATCACCCCTAGTTCAGAACCACGCTCCAATTCACTTTCATTGCTCATTCACAGTGTTCCATTCTATGAATATATCACTTATTTTTCCAATCTACTACTACTAATGCCTTTTGAACACTCTTACACAATGCCCATGCATTTCTCTAGAAGGGGAATAGCTGGGTCATTCAATATGTACATCTTTAACTTCATTTATAATGCTAAACCTTCTTCCAAAGTGGCTGGACTATGAGAGTTCATGTTGTTATATCCTTCCCAAAAGACTTTTAACATTACTCACAAAAATTTAAGATATCGAAGCAACTAGATATTTTCTACCTCCCAAACAATGCGAGAATCCTTGTTATTATTTTTCACAGCCTTGGCACATCTTTTACTTCTCTTCTATCCAAATCACAACTATTCTTCAAGTCCCAATCGAAGTCCACCTTCGATTAAGTGTATAATAGCGCTGCCTCCTACTGCTTTCCCCCTTCTCTAAACTTGAAGAGCATTTATGTGCCATTCATTTTTTGGTTAATCACATACTTTCCCCAAACTATAAGCTCTCACGCAGGGTAGATACTGCTTTTCTTCTTCTTTTATCTCCTTTGGTGTCCCCTTCTGGCCTAGCAAAGAAATCTAGCTACACACATATAAATGCTCAATAAGTATACACAGAATGAATGAGGAAGACAAATTCTGCAACTTCCTGAGTCTAAAAGGAATAGAAAAAGTTAAAAGGTGGACTGCTGGGTGTATTAACAGCTGGAAACCTGAATTCTCATCCTGCTTTCATACTAACTAGAATGTGAAATTAAGCAAGTAATTTCTCTTCCTCTGAGCCTCCGTTTCTTTACCCGCAAAATTAAGTTAGATGAGATTATCTCAGAGGTCCCTTCCAGCGCTAGAATTCGGTAAGAAAACTGAACTTCATCAAACCGAGCTAAAGAATAAGCCCAGGATGGGTGAGCGTCCCTCTGTTGTCCCCTAGAGCTCAAAAGACGGGGGTGCGAGCTGAAATCAATCACCAAGGCGGAGACCAGCGGAAAAGACGCGCACAGGCCGTCCCATGTCAAGAAAGCTACCGGGTCACTGGCCTGGCAGTGCGGCCCGGCTTTCAGGGAAGGTCGGCAGGAGTATGAGAAGCCTCAGAGGCCAGCCATGGGCCGAGGCAGCAGGAAGTTCTCGACGTCCACTCGCTCACCCGGTTGGGATATTCCTTCTCCACACAGTCCCCACACATCCCGATGCCGTTAACAGCGAACGTCCTTCACCGTTTCCGCGAAGACGAAACCTCGCGAGAGCTAAGAGAAGCTTGCCGCATGCGCTCCAAGCACTCGACCTTGGGAGGTGGGGGATTGGTACCGGGAACTGATTCGAAGTCTCCGCCCTTAGCAACTGTTGTTAGGGCAGGGCCTGGTCTCCCGGGCAACAACGGTGGGCTAGGGGTAGTATGTCGGAAACCTTGGGAGAGTGGACTGGCTGATGGGGCAAGAAGGAGAAGTGATCTTGGACTGAACAAAGTTCTGATAGGCGCCTTTCTGAGGCTGACAGACAAATCACAATACACAAGAAAGAGATTTGTCTTTTTATGCCTCGGCTTACTCCGTATATAAAACTGAACTAATAATTTAAATGCTTTTCTGTACCATTTCTTAGGGGAGTGAGAGTGATAAGAGATCAATAAGCAACAACTGAAGAGTTTGGGGAAGAGGCATTTATAGATCTGCAGAAAATCTCCTCAAAAGACCACTTAAAATGTTAGTAATAAATGACCTTCCCAGAGTCATCTGGAGAAAGAACGTAGCTTTGGAAAACGTGTTTATATCTCTCTTTGTGACACAGAAACACCTCAGTAGTAGGCAGGCACCATAAACAGAACAAAAACAAAAAAATTCTGCCATTGAATTGATTCTGACTCATAGAGACCCCATAGGGTTTCCAAGGCTGTAAATCTGTAGGAAGCCGACTGCTACATCTTTCTCCAGCAAGCCTCTGTGGTTTCGAACAGCCAACCCTTCAGTTAGTAGTCCATAGCTTTAACCAATGTGCCACCATGTAAATAGTCAATTATCCGTGCATCATTTCTCAATGATTGATTTCAAAGAGAGCAGCAGTGGTTCAAAGGTAGAACTCTTGCCTTCCATGCTGGGAGACTTGGTTTGACTCCCTGCCAATGCACCTCAAAAGCAGCCACCACTATTTGTCAGTGGAGGCTTGCGTGTTGCTATGATGCTGAACAAGATTTCAGCAGAGCTTCCAGACTAAGATAGACTAGGAAGAAAGGCCTGGCAATCTACTTCTGAAGATTAGCCAGTGAAAGCCCTATGATTCACAACCATCATGGGGATAGCGAAGAACTGGGCAGCATTTTGTTCCATTGGGCATGGGGTCCCCATGAGTTGGGGCCTATTCCATGGCAGCTAACAACAACAATATGAATTTTGAGATTTTAAAATACTCGTGATTTGGTGCCTTGCCTCTTCCTTTCCCTCTTTATTATTCACGATGATATAAGTAACCTGAATACTAATCTCCAAAATCTGCTCTGGGCTTCTGAACAACCTGTCTTTATTATACCCTGCTACTCCAACAGAGATATTTAATGAGAATACCAGCATCCTCCCTTAACCCTGCTTTATTGCAGTCAGATCAGTGAAGATATGTGGGAGCATATGAAAGTCTGGCATGCAGATTCTTTAAAGAAGAGATTAATAACCATTTCAAAGCAAGCTAGTTTATTTGGGTTTGCTAATATGGTAATTATATCTCCACTGGAACACTGGAATTGTAACATTTAGTATTTTGGTCTCTGGGGAGGATCTGCATCTGTTACAAAAAATCATAGGTGTGCTAAGAACAAGAGCTAGTGCCATTAGAGTTCATTTTACTTGAAATAATTATAATGCTTCTCATACATATGACATTTTCAACCTTTCAAAGTGTCCTCATTTCAGTTTCTAATTTTATCCTTATTATAACACTATATGATGAGAAAGAAAAGTATGTCTTCTCTGTTCAGATGAGGAAATCAAGGAAATAAGGTTAGCAGCCAGCACGTTAGCCGTTTGCGCCATCCAGGAACACCAGTGTGGCTACCAGAAAATTTAAGAGTACATATGTGGCTCGGATTATATTTCTATTGGACAGTGCGGGTCTATATGATTCTCCTTTGTGATCCATTTTTAAATACTTCCTCTGTTTTTAAAGCCTAACGGTAACTTTTATTTTTCTTAAGCATTGTATCTATTTTCTCAATTCTATAGACATTTGTTGAATACCTTCAATGTGCAAGGAACTGTGGGTAACAGGAAGATGAAAAAGACTGTCCTTCCTTTCCTACCCTACATTAGCTTACAGTAAAGCCCAAGAGATAAAATGAGCACAAATACCTAAAATTACTGACAATTTGTGATATTTGAGCAC
>NW_004443946.1:17013105-17015459 GCF_000243295.1 Trichechus manatus latirostris | reverse complement strand
CCTAAAGCTGAAGGAGCAGAGTTGATGTCCCATTGGACCTGGAAGGCAGAACTGAAGCCCAGGGCCAAGGGGCCTCCACTCAGAATCTGGAGACTGTAGCCAATGCCTAGAATCTGGAGGGCAGGGCTGTTGTGTAAATTGTCTCAGAGAACAGAGGATTATTTTCAAAGCCTTGAGGGCTAACGTAATTTGTTCTGCCAACTTGCTTGGTGCCTGTTACGTCTTCTTTCCCTGCAATTTCTCCCATTTGTAATGGAAATGTTTAGCTTGTGCCTGTTCTGCCATTGTACCTTCGGAAGCAGATAACTTGTATTCTAGATTTCACAGATGAAGAGGAATTTTCGGATTTTGGAGTTAAGACTTTTGCTGTGATATGATGAGATGAATATGTTCTGCATGTTGCAAGGATGTGCAATTTGGGGGGGCCAAAGGGTGGAATGTCATGGATTGAATTGTGTCCCCCAAAAAATGTGTGTAGCAACTTGGCTGGGTCATGATTCCCAGTATTGTATGATTGAGACATCACCCTTTTGTTGAGACTGATGAGAGCTAGAAGAAATTGAAGATGCAAACAGCAGACACTAACAGGAACCACAAGGGGGAGATGTATAGCTTTCTGCCTCATGACTAATAGAGAACATGCATAATAAAATTTTTTTTAAATAAATAAAATAAAAACTACAGTGTAGTCGCAAATCTCAAATGGCATGTTCTTTTGTACGTCTATTTCATATTCTGAGGCATGAAAGGCAATCTACATATTTATAAGGGTCTTTTTTTACCTTCCCAGAGTGATATATTTTTTATTAAAATAAGCAAGTAAATAAAAAATTCATCTTATTCTGCATCAATTGGTCCCAACTCATCTGGAGCAATGGAGAATGAAGGACCCCATAGACACAAGGCAAGTATTAGTCCAAGAGACAGAAAGGGCCACATAAACCAGAGACTTCATCAGCCTGAGACCAGAAGAACTAGATGGTGCCCGGCTACCACCAATGACTGCCCTGACAGAGAACACAACAGAGAGTCCCTGATGCAGCAGGAGAAAAGTAGGGTGCAGGACTCAAATTCTAGTAAAAAGACTAGATTTAATGGTTTGAGACTGAAGGGACCTTGGAAGACATGGCCCTCGGATTCTCTGTTAGCCCAAAACTAAAACCATTCCCGAAGCCAACTCTTCAGACTGGACTATGGGACTTAAAATGATACTCATGAAGAGCATGCTTCTTAGCTCAAATAGATCTTTGAGACTAAATGGGCAGCTCCTGTCTGGAGGTGAGAAGAGAAGGCAGACAGGGTCAGGAGCTGGTTGAATGGACACAGGAAATCAGGGGTGGAAAGGAGGAGTGTGCTGTCACAGTACAGGGAGAGCAACTAGGGTCACATAACAATGTATGTATGTATAAATTTTTGTAGGGGATATTAACTTGAATTGTAAACTTTCACTTTAAAGCACAACAATAAAAAAGGGGGGAATGAGCAAAAAACAAATTCATCTTATTTATAGGTGTAAGAGTTCACAAGTACCACAAAATTTCAAGAGCTAATGGTTATCTACCCAGTGAAGTCCTCCATTCAAATCTGGCTACATGTAGGGGAGAAAGCAAGTGAGCCTGGGGAAAGGGAGTGAACAAGACTAGAAATTAAAGTGTGATTATAGTAATAGAAATATGCAAATATTTCAAGTTGACAAATGGAAGAAGGGAAAATAGCTGTTACTATTAGCACCCAGAAGGAATGAACATGTAACAGTGTAAAATAATTTTTAAAAACCTAAAAAACTACTACTACTAATTCTCTTTTCTCTTATAAGGAATTACATACAACAAAGTTTCTAGATACCATTTTAGGATTATCTTCTAATAGAATTTTCGTCATTTGGTGTCAATGATGTATATCAAATATAGCCATATGTTGCAGTTTATACATGAGATTGCCTCTTGGTAAAAAGAATCAATTGAGGACAATCTAAATGTTAAAATGCCCCTACTTGCTGGCTCAATTACTTGTTCTAAACTATATCCCTTTAAAGGTGCCATTTGAATCTCCTTTTAACACCCTCTTTCTATTACCTTTTCTCTTTTGCCTTTTATGATGCCCAGTCAAGAGGCTAGAAGGATGCATTGCTGATCATCCTTTGTTTAAAGGGCTAAGGAAACACTCATAGGCCTTTATGGTGCCACTTTCAGGTCAATTTCACCAAGGGAGGGAAGCTCATCTCTGAGTATGCTTGGTGAAGGTGTGTGTCATTCTTTCCAGTGTTTCAAGAAAGTGTGAAATAAGAGTCTTTGGTGGTCTTTACCTGGTATCACCCGCCTGTGGTGAATGAATTAGCACGATTCTAGGTGAAC
>NW_004443946.1:17011148-17012622 GCF_000243295.1 Trichechus manatus latirostris | reverse complement strand
AATGGAACAACCAGAAGTAATGAGAATGTTGACACAATGTGGAAAATATAATCAATGTGACTGACCAATATGTGTAGAAATTGTTAAGTGGGAACCTAATTTGCTGTGTAAACTTTCACCAAAAACACAACAAAATATTAAGAAAGAAAGAAATAACAGCAAGGGAATAGCCACTGTTTCCCTCTCAATGCATTTTCCTCAGCTCTCCTGACCTTCTTCTCAAATACAGATGATCCTTTCCATATAAAAATTTCACAATATATACCAAAATCTGATGTAGCAGCCTTCAGGGAAATACTATCTCTCAAATCTTACATAGATTGGATGGATTTAATATGAAAATATAAACTGGGTTTTAGATATGCTTTCATTTTATTGTGTGTGTGTATGTTTGTTTTTTTCTACTATGTGCCCCAAGGACATAGTAGGACTCAGAGCAGACTTTTGTTCTATACCACGTGTAGTGACTTTGAGAGCTGAAGGAGTTTGGAATTTTTAGAGGAATTGAGGGAGAGAGGAAAGGGAAGTCAAGAGGCTCCTATTTTGTCTTGCAGAATGGCCCAGCAGAGGGAGGGTTTACTTCAAGGTTATTCAGGCACAAAATCCATAGGAATCAAGAAGCTTGGGTAATTTTGAAAAGAGTAATTTTGACTTGGAATGCAAAAAGGCTTCACAGAAGCTGCAAGCAGAGTTGGGGAACTAATATGGTGATTTAAAGTTAAATTTTTTAATTCTGATTCTAGCTGCATGTTAATAACGGTAGGACCATGAACAAGTCACTTGTTGGCTGAGCTTCAGTCATCCTCATTTGTAAAATGACAATAATAACAGGGTAGTTATGAAGATCAAATGAGATAATCCATTTAGAAGTACTTTCTAAAATGATACATAAATGTTTTAGATGTACGAGTTTATACATATGACTCAAGAGTGCTAAGAAAAGTAACTCATACATTTAGCCTGAGGTGGTGGAAGGGAGGATAAGAAATTAGGAAAAGGGACTGGTAATGACTAAAGCCTGCCTTTTGTGTGAATCCATGCCGAGTTGAGTAATATGAGACTTTATTGTTGTTAGGTGCCATCTAGTCGGTTCCCACTCATAGCTACCCTATGTACAACAGAACAAAATGCTGCCTGGTTCTGCTCGATCCTCACAATCGTTACGATCCTAACAATCATTGCTATGTTTGAGCTCATTGCTACAGCCACCCTGTCAGTCCATCTCATTGAAGGTCTTCGTCTTTTTTGTTGACTCTCTGCTTGGAGACTGTATACTTTCAACTGATTTGTACAAGGTGGTTTTGTGCACTTGAAAAGACTGAGGGAGCATGTTGTGTTGGGGAGGACGCTGTTGGGGAAGAATTGTGTTGGGGGGAAATCACAGGAGACAGAGCAAACAGTCAGGCTCCCTCAGGAAATGGACCTGGAAAATTACCTAAAGATAAAAATGGCAAAGTTTTCTGTGTAAATGCTT
>NW_004443946.1:16994741-17005245 GCF_000243295.1 Trichechus manatus latirostris | reverse complement strand
CCATTATCCACTCTGTGGGAGAAAGATGTGGCAGTCTGCTTTGGTAAAGATTTACAGCCTTGAATACCCTACGGGGCAGTTCTACTCTGTCCTATAGGATTGCTACTAGTCAGAATCGACTTGACGGCAATGAGGATGAGAGGGATGCTATTGGGGCCCAAAGAAAGGGCAGGCATCTTAGTTTGAAAGAAGTTGGAGAGAGAAGGGGGATACAATGTCAGCATAGATTTTCTGGAAGAGTTGATACTACAACATATTCTTAAGAGCGGGTAGACATCAGGGGATACTGGGCAGGGTGTCCCCCAGACAGGGGGAACAGCAGGTGAAAAGCACTGAGGCATAGGAAAACAAATTTGGCTGGTATATGGGGTATGTATTATAGATCTAAGTAATATCAGGTCCTTTCAGAAGGATAAAGCTTTCACCCTTAAGTCAGAGGAGGCTGACTTCATAATTATGCTTAGGCCCATCCCTGAGTACATTACCATGTGACGAATTTTAAAACTGCTTAGGCTTCTTCCTTCTATATATCAGTATCACATTTTCCTCTAAAGTGGTTGTGTGGAGACATACCTATGTAAGTCCACATACCAGCTCTGTCACTTATCAACTGTGAAACATTGGGCAAGGTATTTAATTTCTCTGTGCCTTTCTTCCTCATTTGCAAAATGGGAATTATTGTTAGTTGCCTTTAAGTTGATTTTGACTCATGGAGACCCCATGTGTGCAGAGCAGAACTGCTTCACAGAGTTTTCAAGGCCAACACCTTTTGGAAGCAGATTGTCAGGCCTGTCTTCCAAGGCACCTGTAGGTGGGCTTAAACCACCAACTTTTAGGCTAGTAGTCGAGTGTTTAGCTGTTTATGCCACCCAGGGATTCCTCAAAATGGGAATACACCTGTCTTATTGAGTTGCTGTCGGAATTCAAAGAGATAATCCACATATCACAGGGTCTGATACATGTATTAAGTGTTCCATAAATGTTAGGTATGATGATGAAGATAATGGTGCTGCTGCTGCTGATGAAGATGATTCCAGAGAACCTAGTGAAGTTATAAGAATAAGTGGGTGGTAATCAACCATAGCCCCAGAGAATCCCAGAGCTAGAAGAACTCTCTGGAAATTATCTAAGTACTCCTGTAAAAATGGCATCGGGGCAGAGTCTGACCTCCTTTAACTTCACAAGGGGGAAGGAGAATCAAGATCAACAGCCCAGTGCTGATTCCTATGAGGCAGAGGTTAGATATGCCTCCTCTCTCCACCATCTTTAGCAATTCTGACACCAACCGTCCCTCTCATGGCAATCTCTACTTCTTTGTTGGGTTAGATAATTCATTACAATGGCCACACAGAACTCACAGATGATACTCACAATTATGGGGTTTATTAGGGAAGTAACAGTTACAATTTAGGCTCAGGCACACTCAGGATATGGTTCTTCCATCAGGATAGCCTCTTCCCAGCCGTGCTCACAGACACACCTCACCCTGGCCCTTGGCCTCTGCCCAAACTCAACTTTTTCTCTCCTTGCGTGGGAAAGCCTACCATGCTGTCTCCTGCTGCCAGATCTCTGCTGCCAAGTCTCTGCTGCTGCTTCTTGCTGCTTTAGTGTTACAGCTCTCTCTCTCTCTGTGTCTCCTGGTTCCAGGAGCTTCTCAGTTCAGCAATCCTGG
Source organism: Trichechus manatus latirostris (assembly GCF_000243295.1). Taxonomy (NCBI): domain Eukaryota; kingdom Metazoa; phylum Chordata; class Mammalia; order Sirenia; family Trichechidae; genus Trichechus; species Trichechus manatus. The sequence continues at coordinate 17,003,573 of NW_004443946.1, read as the reverse complement.
ATCCAAAAGACATGCTGGCTCCTGGCTGTTCTTGCTTGGTGGTGATGAGACCTTCTCCTTCCTGCCTCTCGGGTGGTTCATTTCAAACCGAGTGGGATGACAAAACTGACCAATCCCTTTGGTGGGCCACAATTACCCCATCACACAGTGCCACCCTATCACTTGGGTCGGAGTTACAAGACCGTGGTGAGAAAGGCCACACAAAAGTGATCCATCACACAATTCCTCTGCATCTAAGAAGATCAATGATAAAATCAACAATATTTGGTCCTGCCTGTCACCAAGAGCTTAAACATACCTGAAGAAGTTTAGGTGGAGGGAGACAAAATAAAATCACAAGCAGAAAGAAGGGAATGAGAGATTAAGGGAAAAGGAAGCAAAATGATAGGAGAAAGAAGATAGGAAACAATTCAGATGCACATTTGCCATTGGTTGCCTATTCCTGGCTTAAATCTTCCAAGGCAGACAGTGACTTTATCACAGATAAAAAAAAAAGCCCAAGGAAGGCCTTGGGAACTCCAAAAGGTCACATGTTCAATAATCCCACAGAGGTCTAGGTAAAAAAGATCCTATGTAGAAGGAAAAAGGGAATATTTGAGAGTCACCTTTCCTAAAGAGTTCATCACCAAACTCCAGAAGATTATTTATAGAATCCCTAGATAGGTTATTGTGTTTATTAAGACTACTGACATCATGAGGGGCTCAGAGACCTGACAGAAGCAAAAATGTTAGGCTAAATGTTTACAGACGAAGTCTCTCTGAGGATTAAATTTTAGCAAGCGTAGTCAAGGGAAAATACTCCTTTATATTATCCTACATAAAAATAGGAAAATGCTGGCTAACTAATCATCTACTTGGTAGGAGGAATTTTAGTAAGGCCTAACTTATCAGCCTATAAAGACCAATTGCTAGAAGAGGATGTCGTGTTTGGTAGAGGGTCAGAGAATATGAGGGAAACTCTCAATGAGATGGGTTCACACAATAGTCACAACAATGGACTCAAACATACCAACTATCATGAAGACGGTACAGGACCTGGAAATGTTTTGTTCTGTTATATATAAGGCCATCATGAGTTAGAGCCAATTTGACAGCAGCTAACAACCACCACCACCTACCAGTCCATTGAACAAAATGGTTTTCCTTCCAGGAGCATTTCAACATCCACTCGCGTCTCCATTTGATTTTGACTTGATGCTGTGTTGTAGCATTATTCTCTCAATTATTTACTCCCAAAAGATGATTCTGTCCTAATTATCTCATTCCCACATGTCTTTCATTTTCAGTTTGTGTTTTCTTTTATTTTCGGAGCCTAAGCTCTAATGACTGCCTGGTGTCTTTTTCTGTTCTTAAGCCTTTTTCCTTCTCCTTCTATGGTTACAGGTAGCTTAACGAAGTAATGCTGAACTGGGTCCAGATGTTAATTAAGCAAAATAAGTCAAGCAAATAAAAAATTACAAATATTTAGTTTCAGGTTAGCCTCAGCAGCATTTTCTTAGATGCAGTTTTATTTTGATGTGAGTTACATAAGTCCTCTGTTTAGAGGCTGTCAGCTTTCTTCAGAATGGTATCATAACAGAGCAATGGAAAGGGGCTGCTATGAAGACAGAGATCAAGAACACCACTAAGTAACAAGGCAGAATCATGTGCCAGGGGTCGCAGCCCAGCCATCCTCAAAAGCTTGAGGAAATCTTTTTTTTTTTTTTAAATTGTACTTTCGATGAAGGTTTACAGAACAAACTACCTTTTCATTAAACAGTTAGTACACATATTGTTTTATGACATTGGTTAACAACCCTGCAACATGTCAACACTCTCCCTTCTCGACCTTGGGTTCCCTATTACCAGCTTTCCTGTCCCTTCCTCCTGCCTCCTAGTCCTTGCTGCTGGGTGGTATGCCCCCTTAGAATCATTTTGCTTTATGAGCCTGTCTAATCTTCGGATGAAGGGTGAATTGAGGAAATCTTTTGATGTCTTATCTGTTTCTAGGGACACAGAGATTTTTGTCTTCCTGCCAGAAGAATAGATTGGAGGAATTTACTGCTTTTTGAAACTTCATGATCTTAAATGAAAAGACTTTTTCATTTCATTATCAAATCTCCACAGAATTCCTAAATTCACATCTCTAGCCATAACCTCCTGCTGAGCTCCAGTCTAAAATTTCCTGCTGGATATTTCTAAAAGGATGTCTCAAACTCATCATGCCTGGAGCAGGGCTCATCTTTTGCGCAAGAAGTGAACTTTGTCTCAAGTCCCGCACATTTATCAATGATAGCATCATTTCTCAGTTACTCAGGTCAAAATCTTGAGTCATCCTTGACTGTTTCCTCTCTCAATCCTGCCTTTGCAAACTCTTGCAAGTCCGTCTCCTCACATCCTTTTTTACTGCCGCCACTATAGCTCAGAATCTTATCATCTCTCTCCTGGGCATTTCCAACACTTTTGTAACTAGTTCCCCTCCTTATTCTTTCTCCTCCTTTCAACACGTTCAACACTTCAGTAGGAATATTAATATTCCAAAATCATGTTGTTGTATGTATCATTTCCTACTCGAAACTCTTCAATTAGATTCCTATAACCCACAAGATAAAATTAAAATTTCTTAATCTGGCATTTAATGTCCTCCATTATCTGGTCTTTGCTTTCTTCAATTCCTGTCTCACACAAATCCTCTATACTAATTCTCTTCTACAGCTAAAATTATATTCCACCTGCTCCACAAATATAACACATCCTTAGAGCCAACAGTTACAAATCTAGAGGGTGCCATTCACAGAGAATGTAATGTAGGTGGTGACCCTTGGAGTAATGCAATGGCTGTGCTTTATTCCTGCTCCCATTTCAATGCCTTTGTTCTTGATAACCTATAGGGTTGCTATGAGTCAGAATCAACTAGATGGCAATGGGTTTTTTTTTTTTTTTTTGGTTCTTGATAATCCCCTGGAAAATGTTCTCCTCTTGCCTATGACCTAATTCTTCCTCCAAGGTCCAACTCACATTCTACCAGCTCCATGAACTCCCCACCAACTGCCTGAGCCGTTGATAATCCCTGTCTTAATTTCTAGACCACCAGTTTGTACATACGGTGACCATATAATTTGTCATCCAAATTGTGTGTTTTGAGAGTTAAAGGGGACACTATTACTTTGGAATGACAGGCATAAACTGGAACTGTCCAGGACAAACTGGGGCTAATAGTCACCTTACTTATATATTACTCATTTAGCACTCAGTATGTGTTATCTGGTAGTTTTGTTTATTTGTTTAGATGTGCATATGTATTTCAATGTACATGTCTTATCTTCCCAACAGAAAGTAAGTCCTCTGTGTACAAATCATGTGTGCTCCCTCTTTGTTCACCTGGTTCCTGGCAAGTGTCTTACCTATAATATACACTAAAAATTATTTGCTTATAATGGTCATATCTTTACTCTGTTGTTGGGAATGAAACTTGGAATAGGAATGAAGTTTCAAAAAGCAGTAAATTCCTAATTATCTCGTTCCCATGTGTCTTTCATTTTTCAGTTTTGAGTTGTAAGACCTCTGAAGTCTTGAAAACAGTACACGTTCATTAATCTTTGATTGTTTTCTGAAAGAATATGTTTCAAGTGTTTCAGTAAGCCTGATTGCCTAAATACAATTATGTGAAATAACACAAGCTATTTCTAAAGGTTAGTTACACTTTAAGGCATAACTATAAGCTTTAAATTTAAATGTATTTGTGATTATACAGCACATAGGTTTCAAACATTTAATAAGATGATGACTCTATCTGTTTTCTTAAAGTAAAACTTATTTTACTTCACAGGACAAATCCTAATTTTTCAAATTAACTCAAATTACTTTTCTTCTGCTGAATTATAAGCAAGAAGCTTAGTAGCATGAGGGAGGAAGAAAATTCAGATAGGAAAAGAACTGATAAAGTTTCAACCGTTAGTCATCAATAGGTGGGCATAGTGGTTAGGAGCTATGGCTGCTAACCAAAAGGTTGACAGTTCGAATCCACCAGGCTCTTTTTGGAAACCCTGTGGGACAGTTCTACTGTGTCCTATAGGGTCACTATGAGTCAGAATCGACTCGATGGCAATGGGTTTTGATTTGGGAATCTCTTTGTGTAGTTTTCTGCCCAGACAGAAATCATATGTATTTATAGTCTGGGCAGACATTTTGGTTAGGAGAAGACATCTCTAAAATACAGAGTTTTCTTTTAAGAATTTTCTAAAGTTTCTAATCAACCTTCCAGTTAAAAAAAATCTTCAAAAACCATTGCCATTAAGTCAATTCCAACTCATAGTGGCTCTACCGGACAGAGTAGAACTGCCCGCACAGACTTTCCAAGGAGCAGCTGGTGGAATTGAACTGCCAACTTTTTGGTTAGCAGCTGTAACTCTTAACCACTGCACTATCAGTGGCCTACAAATTCCCCAGCCTGACATCCATCCTGCTTTCCACTTCCTTGGCCACCATCCTAGTTCAGGCCCCAATTCGTTCTCATCTTGACTACTATAATAGCCTGTCTCCTGTCTCTCTCCACTCCAGCCATCCTACACACTGCTGGAAGATTAGGTTTTCTAAAGCACAGCTCTGATCCTATCTGTGCCTTGCTTAAAAGCCTTCTACGGATTCCCGTTGTCAACCGAATTAGGTAGACTCTTTACCCTGGCACTTAAAGCCAGCCACATATGGTTTTGATTTACCTTTTCTGTCTTAATTTTCACAACCTCCCGTATTCAAACTGACCTTCAGACATAAAAAAGAGGTAGTAGCTTGGTCCTTCTATTTGGAGTACCCATTGAGGTAGAGTCGACTCCGACTCATAGTGACCGTATAGGACAGAGTAGAACTGCCCCCTAGGATTTCCAGGGAGCGGCTAGTGGATTCAAACTGCCAACCTTTTCGTTAACAGACAAGCTCTTAACCACGATGCCACCAGGGAGTGGCCACATGAAAACAGCAGGGGACTCACACAGAAAGGAGGGTAGAAGGCACAAGGAACTTTTTTCACACCCTCCCTGTTGGATGTGATCTTACACTTGAACTTTCCCTCAAAACATTTAATTTGTAATGTTTATATGGCATTTCCAAATTTTCCTATTTCCATCCTACTAGAGTGACTGCGGAGCCCTGGTGGCGCAGTGGTTAAGAGCTCAGGCTGCTAACCAAAAGGTTTGCAGTTTGAATCCACCAGACGTTCCTTGGAAACCCTAGGGGGCAGTTCTACTCTGTCCTATAGGGTTGCTATGAGTCAGAATTGACTCGACAGCAATGGGTTTCATTTGGTTTGGGTTAGAGTGAATGCAAGGAGCCCTAGTGGTGAAAGGGTTAAGTGCTTGGCTGTTAACTGAAAGATCAGTAGTTCAAACCCACCAGTGGTAACAAGACAGAAAAGATCTGATGATCTATTCCCACGAAGATTACAGCCTAAGAAACCCTATGGGGTAGTTCTACTCTGTTCTACAGGGGCATTATGAGTCTGAATTGACATGACAGCACCTAACAACAACAGAATGAATGCAGCCTGAGGGCAGAGACCATATGGACTTGTACTATGCCTTGCACATGAGGATATTCAATATTTAATAATTATTTATTAATTCCATGACTATTTTGAAAAGAGGTTGTGGCTTACCCTTAAATAACTCTATTTTTGCTCACCGCTTCTCCAAATGCTCTTACCCCTTCCTATGCAGATACGAATGCTTTTTTTTTTTTAAATTAATGTAGCATTTGTGTGTCCTTTAAGTAGCTATCATAACATTATGTGTTGGATTACAAATGGCTACAGTACCGGAACATTTTACTGTTTAACATAGTTTATGGAATGCTTGATCCAAAGATTACATAAGCTCTTAACAGATGTCTTATAATGAATGCTTTAATGATAAATTCATTTGCAGAAGTTTATTTTATAAATGAAAAGTTCTTAAACTAGGACGGAACTGTATGTAAATTTACATATTTATGTATCAATGTACATTTTTCTCTGGGGAGAGGGTCATAGCTTTCATCAGATACAGACAGGGCTGTGACACAGAATGGTAAGAACCATTCTTATGAATCAGTATATCTATGGGAAGGTTTTTACTTTGTCGCTATTTGTTTCTTATAAATAATTTTTTTTTTTTTTTGAGTATTAGTAGTTGTTCCACCTGGAGTCCCTGAGTGGCACAAATGTTAAGCCCTTGGCTACTAACTGAAAGGTTGGTGGTATGAATCCACCCAGAGGTGCCTCGGAAGAAATGCCTGGCAATCTGCTTTCAAAAAGGCATAGCCACTGAAAAGTCTTTGAGTGCATTTCTACTCTGAAACACATGCGATCACCATGAGTTGGAATCGACTCAGTGGCAACTGGTTTGGATTATTTTTTTTCAGTTGTTCCACAGACAACAGACCCAGTCACAGATTTAAGGTAATTCCTGATGCTGCTTCCAAACCGCTTCCTTGTCCCCATTTACACTAAAAGTCTTGCTTTGGGCTGAATTGAAGAACCATATAACGCAATCATAGATACTGTGTAGAAGTACTTCACCATCTGTCCCAGACACCTTCCTCTCCCCTCCTCCTTTCAGTATTAACAGACCTTTGCTGTTTTCATAGGGAATTTTTACCCAGATGCTCATGATCATATTTCCCAAGTGACCCCTTCTTTCTCACGCTAACACTTCTGGGTGATCCAGAAGTTCATTTTAAGAGGAATAGTATTTCTTCAAACAAAGTCAATCTCATAGACACTAGATATATTAGATTTTCCTGGTGAACTTTAGAAAAAGGAAATGGAATGTAAACTTTTGGCTTATTATTAAAAATCTGCTTCTTGGTTGGTTTTCTGCAAAAGCTGTCTCTCCCTTGCTGATTATTAATGATTTTTCTCTATCTTTCTCCTTTCCTTTCTATTCCCTTTGGGATTCACTCCCCCCGCCCGGTGACTTAATTTAGTTAATGTTCTAATTAGTGCAATTTCCACTCCAGCAGATTTCCTGGGCTTTCGCATCAGTGCTTTTCCATATGATAAACTCCATTAACAAGCCTTTGAACATTCGCAGAAAAAGAAAGCAGTTCTTTAATGCAATATGGGCTCTACCTCATTTTCCCCCTATCTTTTGGTCCAACTTTCTTGGCTATACTGGAGCTTCTTCAGCAGATAATTCCATCTACAGAGAATTGGAGCTGAGCCGTGGTATCAGTGCTGATGGCTGAAGGGACTCGTTTCCAGAAGATGAGCCCCCCCTCAGGTTGGAAAGCACTCAAAATACGACTGGAGAAGAGCTGCCTCCTCAAAGTAGAGTCGACCTTAATGACATGAGTGGAGTAAAGCTTTCGGGACCTTCGTTTGCTAATGTGGCACAACTCAAAATGAGAAGAAACAGCTGTAAACATCCATTAATAATCGGAACGTGGAATGTATAAAGTATGAATCTAGGAAAATTGGAAGTCATCAGAAATGAAATGGAATGCATAAAGATCGATATCCTAGGCATTAGTGAGCTGAAATGGACTGGTATTGGCCATTTTGAATTGGAAAATCATATGATCTACTATGCTGGGAATGACAACTTGAAGAGGAATGGTGTTGCATTCATTGTCAAAAAGAACATTTCAAGATTTACACTGAAGTACAACACTGTCAGTGATAGGATAATATCCATAGGCCAATAAGGAAGACCAGTTAATATGACTATTATTCAAATTTACGAACCAACCACTAGCACCAAATATGAAGAAACTGAAGATTTTTACCAACTTCTGCAGTCTGAAATTGATCAAACATGCAATCAAGATGCATTGATAATTATTGCTGATGGGAATGCGAAAGTTGGAAACAAAGAAGAAGAATCAGTAGTTGAAAAATATGGTCTTGGCGATAGCAACAACACCAGAGATTGTATGACAGAATTTTGCAAAACCAATGACTTATTCATCGCAAATACCTTTTTTTCAACAACATAAACAGTGAATATACATGTGGACCTCACCAGATGGAATACACAGGAATCAAATTGACTACATCTGTGGAAAGAGATGATGGAGAAGCTCAGTATTATCAGTCATAACAAGGCCAAGGGTCAACTGCAGAACAGACAGACCATCAGTTGCTCATATGCCAGTTCAAGTTGAAGCTGAAGAAAATTAAAATAAGTCCACGGGAGCCAAAGTATGACCTTGAATATATCCGATCTGAATTCAGAAACCACCTCAAGAATAGATTTGACATATTGAACACTAATGACCAAAGACAAGACAAGTTGTGAGATGACATCAAGGACATCATACATGAAGAAAGCAAGAGGTCATTAAAAAAGGAAAGAAAGAAAAGACCAAAATGGATGTCAGAAGAGACTCTGAAACTTGCTCTTGAACATTGAGTAGCTAAAGCAAAAGGAAGAAATGATGAAGTAAAGGAACTGAACAGAAGATTTCAAAGGGTGACTTGAGAAGGCAAAGTAAAGTGTTATAATGACATGTGCAAAGAGCTGGAGGTAGAAAACCAAAAGGGAAGAACACACTCAGCATTTCTCAAGCTGAAAGAACTGAAGAAAAAATTCCAGCCTCAAGTCGAAATATTATGGATTCTATGGGCAAAATATTGAATGATGCAAGAAGCATCAAAAAAGGTGGAGGAAGGAATACAGAGTCAGTGTACCAAAAAGAATTGGTTGATGTTCAATCATTTCAGGAGGTAGCATATGATCAAGAAACCTATGGTATTGAAGAAAGAAGTCCAAGCTGTACTGAAGGCATTGGCGAAAAACAAGGCTCCAGGAATTGATGGAATACCAATTGAGGTGTTTAAACAAATGGATGCAGTGCTGGAGGTGCTCACTCATCTATGTC
>NW_004443946.1:16991855-16992892 GCF_000243295.1 Trichechus manatus latirostris | reverse complement strand
GACTAAGGTGTGCCTGGCCTAAGCCAGGGTATTTTCAATTGCCTCATGTGCATGCGAAAGCTGGACAATGAATAAGGAAGACCAAAGAAGAATTGATGCATTAGAATTATGGTGTTTGCAAAGAATATTGACTATATCATGAACTGCCAGAAGAATGCACAAATCTGTCTTGGAAGAAGTACAGCCAGAATGCTCCTTAGAAGCAAGAATGGTGAGACTTCATCTCATGTACTTTTTTTTAAAAAAATAATATGAAGTTTATTTTTGTAATTTTTTTATTGTACTTTAGATGAAGGTTTACAGAGAAAATTAGTTTCTCATTAAACAATATACATATTGTTTTGTGACATTGGTTGCCAACCTGATGACATGTCAACACTCTCCCCTTCTTAAACTTGAGTTCTCCATTACCAGCTTTCCTGTCCCCTCCTGCCTTCTTGTCCTTGCCCCTGGGCTAGTGTGCCCATTTAGTCTCTTTTTGTTTTACGGGCCTGTCTAATCTTTGACTGAAGGGTGAACCTCAGGGGTGATTTCATTACTGAGTTATAAGGGTGTCTGGGGGCCATACCCATGAGACTTCTCCCGTCTCTGTCAGACCAGTAAGTCTGATCTTTTTTGTTTTTTGTGAGTTAGGATTTTGTTCTACATTTTTCTCCAGCTGTGTCTGGGACCCTCTATTATGATCCTTGTCAGAGCAGTCAGTGGTGGTAGCTGGACACCATCTAGTTGGGCTGAACTCAGTCTGATGGTGGCTGTGGTAGTTGTGGTCCATTAGTCTTTTGGACTAATTTTTTCCTTGTGTTTTTGGTTTTCTTCATTCTCCCTTGCTCCCGACGGGAGTATCTTAGATGGCCGTCTCATGTACTTTGGACATGTTATCAGGAGAGACCAGTCCCTGGAGAAGGACATCATGTGTGGTAAAGTAGAGGGTCAGTGAAAAAGAGGAAGACCCTCAACGAGATGGATTGACACAGTGGATACAACAATGGGCTCAAGCATAGCAACAATTGTGAGGATGGCACAGGACCAGGCAGTGT
>NW_004443946.1:16985429-16991529 GCF_000243295.1 Trichechus manatus latirostris | reverse complement strand
CCTTACTCAGGTCACATCCCTGATCCACGTGAAAGGAGTTTCCCTGGGGTGTGGTCTGCATCACCTTTTATCTTACAAGAGATAAAAGGAGACAGAAGCAAGCAGAAAGACAGAGACCTCATATCACCAAGAAACAAGAGCTGGGAGCAGAGTGCGTCCTTTGGACCTGGGGTCCCTGCACTGAGAAAGTCCTAAACCAGGGGAAGATTGATGACGAGAACCTTCTCTCAGAGCCAACAGAGAGAGAAAGCATTCCCCTGAAGCTGGCACCCTGCATTCGGACTTCTAGTCTTCTAGACCATGAGAGTACAAACTGCTGTTCATTAAAGCCATCCACTTGTGGTATTTCTATTACAGCAGCACTACATAACTGGGACAATACCCAAAGAAGACACCATTCCTTAGAATTTTTTTAGTGCCATTTTTCCAGCAGTGATGTAGTTTCGTTCTGATACACTCATTCTTTCTCTTCCAATCCCCCAGTGCTTCCCCAAACATGATTAGGAGTTTAGTATAATTTGGGCTGTGGAATCAAAAACTAAGTGAACCACAACAGACTATTTGATTTAATGTTCTAAGCAGTAGTTCTCAACCTTGACTGCATATTGGTACCAACTCGAGATTTTAAAAAATTAATGGTTAGGTCTCATCCCCAGAGACGTTGATTTAATTGACCTGGGGTGCAGTACAGGCAGTAGAGATTTCTAAAAGCTCAACCTCAGCCAAGGCGGAGGACTGCCCCTTTAAAGTAATTAACAGGACTAACTAACACAATCAGCTTCAATCCATAAAGCTGAAAGAAACGGTACTCTCTTGATGGTGTCATAATACTGTCATAAGACAGCAGAGGGCAGAGTTGACTTAAATTTACATAGAGATAACCTATTTTAGATAGGAAATAGTAAGCAGTTAAAATGGTAATCTTAACTTTGCACTTTGTGGTTGTCTTTTGCTGCAAAGTTTTCATTTACTGCTAAAGCCAAATTAACTTTTGTATATTGGAAATTACTGGGATCATCGGTGGCTGATCAATAGGGTCATTATATAATTTATTGTCCAAATTGGCACATTTTTGAGAGTGCGAGGCAACACTAGTAATGATTATGCCAGAACAATAGGTGTAAACTAGGACTATTCTAGGCAAACAAGGACATATAGTGACCCTACAATCACCATACCTTCTTGTGGGATCCAGCAAAAGGGCTAGAATCTGTAACATTATTCCGTAACTTGACTTTATTAATTAAAGCAACCAGTAGCTACTATGTACTTATGCTGATCCTTAAAACCTTTGGTATTATTTTTGTGTATATATTGTTGAACATCATACCAGGCACTGCAGACAATAGGAAAGAAACTTAGATATGCTTTTAAGTATCAAGCATTATACAATCTAGTTGGGAATAGAAGACTAATCCATGAAGCTGCTCTGGTAAATAAAATGCAGAGCCTCCTCAAAAATCCTTTCAGGAAGAAGAGTATGACAAATACAATAAATAATAATAAATCGGTTAATAAAAAATGCTACCCTTAATATATACAGGCTGATCTTGACTTATAGCGACTCCTCTTATGGTTGCCACCATTGTCCTTACATACCTCCAGCACATCCGGTAGGCAAAGAACAGTTGACTTCTTCAGCAGCTCTGGGTCTGAACCTTAGAAATTCTCTTCTTTGTAAGCACAGCTCCTTTCCCAGGTGTCCTGTCTACCTCCTGGATAGTTTAACCTATTGCCATTGACCCCAAATTGAATAAAAGAATTTTAGTATGGGAGCCATGACAGACATTGGTGAAAAGCAAACAATATGGAACTAATAGTTTAAGTCACCAACAGAAGATTTCTGAAGTAGAGTGTATCAGAAACTCAGCCAGTGTAGACTCGCAGATCTCTTCATTTACCTTGAGATTTTCCTGCTGCAACCATGCCCCACACTCTTGGAATGACAACAACCATAGTGCTGACCTATGTTTAATTTATGATCTCCCACAAGATTTTTTTCTTTTCTGCCAATTCTCAACTTTGGTCAAAACTGTCATTCACCATTTTGTATTTAGGAAACTTTTTTTCCCCTTTGCTGACTTACTATGCATATTCCTAGCTGATTTAATCTATCTTCTAACAATTAGTTCTACCTTTTTCTCACATTTGTTTCGAGTGATAAGGAATTATCAAGATTGAATAGGTAACCTTGCTGTTGTTAGGTGCCAGTCAATTTTGACTCATAGCAACCCCATGTAACAGAGTACAACTGCCCCACAGAGTTTTCTTGGCTGTAGTCTTTATGGAAGCAGATCCAGTTCTTTCTCCTCCAGAGCAGCTGAGTGTGTTTGAACCACCAATCCTTCGGTTAGCAGCTGACTGCTAACCATTTGCGCCAGGAGGCAACTTTAGGCAACTCAAACAATTAAAGCACAGTAATAAAGAAAGTAAAGTTATGAGAGCAATCCTGTCATAAGGTGGTGGTGGTGGTTGTTAGGTACCGTCGAGTCGGTTCCAACTCATAGCAACCCTAAGTACAACAGAACAAAACACTGCCCGGTCCTGTGCCATCCTCACAATCGTTGCTATGCTTGAGCTTGCAGCCACTGTGTCAATCCATCTCCTTGAGAGTCTTCCTCTCTTTTGCTGACCCTCTATTTTACCAAGAATGACGTCCTTTTGCAGGGACTGGTCCCTCCTGATAATATGTCCAAAGTATGTGAGACGAAGTCCCACCATCCTTGCTTCTAAGGAGCGTCCTGGTTGTACTTCTTCCAAGACAGATCTGTTTGTTCTTCTGGCAGTCCATGATATATTCAACATTGTTTGCCAACACCATAATTCAAAGACATCAATTCTTCTTCAGTCTTCCTTATTCATTGTCCAGCTTCCACATGAATACAAAACAATTGAAAATCTTATGGCTTGGGTCAGGCTCACCTTAGTCCTCATAGTGACATCTTTGCTTTTTAACACTTTAAAGAGGTCATTTGCAGCAGATTTGCCCAACGCAATGCATCGTTTGGTTTCTTGACTGCTGCTTCCATGGGTGTTGATTTTAGATCCCAGTAAAATGAAATCCTTGACAACTTCAATCTTTTCTCCGTTTATCATGATGTTGCTTATTGGTCCAGTTGTGAGGATTTTTGTTTCTTTATGTTGAGGTGCAATCCCTACTGAAAACTATAGTCTTTGATCTTCATCAGTAAGTACTTCAAGTCCTCTTCACTTTCTGCAAGCAAGATTGTGTCATCTCCATATCGCAGGTTGTTAATGAGTCTTTCTCCAATCCTGATGCTGAGTTCTTCTTCATATAGTCCAGCTTCTCAGATTATTTGCTCAGTATATAGATTGAATAAGTATGGTGAAAGGATATTACCCTGACACACACCTTTCCTGATTTTAAACCACTCAGCATCCCCTAGTTCTGTTCAAACGACTGCCTCTTGATCTATATACACTTTCCTCATGAGCACAATTAAGTGTTCTGAAATTCTCGTTTTTCACAATGTTATCCATAATTTGTTATGATCCACACGGTCGAATGCCTTTGCATAGTCAATAAAACACAGATAAATATCTCTCTGGTATTCTCCACTTTCAGCCAAGTACCACTAAATAGTACTGACTTTTCTTACTTCCAATAGCCAGAAGGCTATGCCTTAAAAGCTAAGTCCTCCCAGAGTCACTTGCATTTTAAGATTTGTTTTTAGATATTAAATGAGTTAACAGATTCCTGTAATAGTCTTTGGAATGAGGGCAGGGATATCTCAAGTACCTTAAATCACACTGGACAGGCTCCTACTTACCTATTTCTGGAGGTATTTGGTGGAGGTGAGGGGTGGGAATCCAGAAGCAAGTTTAGGCAATAGTAGGGGTCAGCAATAGAATACTGATGCTCACTCATAGCTTTGAAACCCTTCCAAAAGAAGGGTCTATAGTTTTCACTTGTTTTCAGTTTCTACTGCGGAAGGTCCAGAACTGGATGCTTAATTAAATGTATTGTGATGATTAAGGTGATAATGAACAAGGAGCATAGAGCTGTTACTCTGTACATGCTCAGCATAATTTGGGGCTAAATTCTTCTTAAGTATTGTTTTAAAATATTAGACTTCAATATAGGTCATCTACATTCAATATCATGGGAATCTATTAATTTAAAAATCATGAGATACTACTTCTTAAATTAACAATTTTGAGTTCTATGTAATTTTTGCAAAATTATTTAAACTCTGTGCTTCTTAGTTTTTTAATCTAACAATAAGGTTAATGATAGCAATTTACTTCAAAAATTGAATAAAATGATTATAAGGCATTTGGCAAACAGAATGATAGTCTTTTTCATTTTAATTTTATTGTGATAAAAACACATATAACAAAAGCTCGTCATTTTAACCATTTTTAAGAGTATAATTCAGTGACATTAATTACTCTTACCATGTTGTGCTACCATCACCACTATCCATCTCCAAAAGTTTTACACCCCAAACAGAAACTCAGTACCCCTTCAGCAGTAACTCCCATTCTCTCCTCCCCTCAGCTCTTGGTAACCACTAATAAACTTTTACCTCTATGCATTTGCCATTCTAGATATTTTATACAAGTGGGATCATACAATATTTGTCTTTTTGTGGCTGACTTATTGCACTCAGTATAGTTTTCAAGGCTTATCCATGTCATAGCATATATTAGAACTTCATTTCTCTTTATGGCTGAATAATATCCCATTGTATGCATTTACCACATTTTGTTTATCCATTCACCTATTGATGGACCCTTGGGTTGTTTCCTAAATAATCTTTTAAAAGTAGAATTTGACATGCACAAAAGAAAATAAGGAAAAATGACGTTTTTGATAAGAACTGGCTATCTTATAAAATTTAATCATATTTGAATTGAATCATACTTTTTTGTATACTTTAAAGCACTGGAGAAATACTCAAACAGAAGTTGAGTAGCTGCAGAAATATCCCACAGAACAGAAAATGAGATGAATTTGCAGAGGTAATGGAGTCTTTTATTGCAATATCTTTCCAAACTTCACTGAACAATTCCCAAAGGTCTTGGTTAATATTATGAAAAAATATTTATGAGTTTGGAAACTGCTCACCAACAAATAAAAGCAATTAACAAGATCATTTATGTCAGCAATAATTATCATATATACACAAATTGTTTAGTTGGTTGAATTGTTAGAACTCTAGCTGTCATTGCTAATTCGCAATCTCGACTTTTAAATTATCTTTTCTCCTGTTGATTTGAGTTCCTGGCTTGATAAATACTAATTATGGTAGAGAGCAAAGGCTTTGTGTTTAGCTACTCTCAGTTATCCATACACAAAATATCCACTTCCTGGAGGACTCAAAATAGAGTGTTAATGTCCAAATAACTTCAACCCACTACTTGTAGTGCTTTTTGATACACCTTCCTATGTGCTTAACTTTACCTGCTCAAGGCTGTGGCATAATGGAAGTAGGAACTGGAGTGAGGTCACTGCTCAAAGGTGAGATCTGAAAATGGCAGCAAGAGGGAAGGTGGAGTAGAGTAAATAGGGACAAAATCTCATGTATCTGTATCATCGCTGTTGTGTTTGCTGTACCTTGTTATGAATGAGACCTTGGCAGATGGCAGGCCCCTATCCTTAGAGGGAACTTGGGGGTAGGTATGAGCATAAACTGAAACCAAACCCACTGCTGTCAAGTTAATGCTGACTCATGGTGACCCACTCTGTTACAGTGAATGTAGAGCTCTATAGCATTTTCTTGGCTGTAATCTTTTTATTTTTCTTGTACTTTAAGTGAAAGTTTATAATTCAAGTTAGTCTCTCATACAAACTATTATACATACATTGTTATGTGACCCTAGTTGCTCTCCCTATACTGCGATAGCACACTCCTCCTATCCACCCCTGATCTCCCATGTCCATTCAACCAGATCCTGACCTTCTCTGCCTTCTCATCTCACCTCCGGGCAGGAGCTGCCCATTTAGTCTCATGTATCTACTTGAACTAAGAAGCACACTCTTCACAAGCATCATTTTATGTCCCATAGTCCAGTCTAATCTTTGTCTAAAGAGTGGGCCTCGGGAATGGTTTTAGTTTTGGGCTAACAGAAAGTC
>NW_004443946.1:16968967-16981509 GCF_000243295.1 Trichechus manatus latirostris | reverse complement strand
TTAAAGTCTATTTTGTCAGATTAATATTGTCACTCCTGCGCTTTTTTGAGTGTTGTTTGCTTGATATATTTTTTCCCATCCTTTGAGTTTTAGTTTGTTTGTGTCTTTAAGTCTCAGGTGTGTCTCTTGTAGGCAGCATATAGACAGATTGTGTTTTTTAATCAATTCTGCCACTCTCTATCTCTTTATTGGTACATTTAGTCCATTTACATTCAGTGTAATTATTCATATGTATGAGTTTAGTGCTGTCATTTTGATGTCTTTTTTGTGTGTTGTTGACGGTCTCTTTGTTTCACTTAGTTTTCAGTGCTGAGTCGTTTTTCTTTACGTATTTTCTTTTTATCTTTTTCATTGTGGTTGATTTTGTATTTGCTGAGTCTTTATATTTTTCTTGTTTTTTATTTTGATGTTAGTTTCCTTTGTGGTTACCTTAGTATTTACCTCAATTTTTCTAAGTTTAAACCAGTCTTTTATTTCTTTATATCGCCTTGACTTCCTCTCCACATGAAAAATTTATGACTACATTTTTTAGTCCCTTTTTTTGTTTTAATGTTGTCATCTTTTACATACTGACATCTCCGTTTCCTTATTTTCAATCTTTTAGCTTTGATTTATTTTTGTGACTTCCCTGTCTGGGTTTATATCTGGTTGCACTGTCCTGTGTTCTAGCCTTGGGTTGTTATCTGATGTTACCGAGTTTCCAACTGGAGGACTCCCTTTAGTATTTCTTGTAGTTCTGGTTTGGTTTTTGCAAATTCCCTAAACTTTGTTTATCTGGAAATGTCCTAATTTCATCATTATATTTGAGAGACAGCTTTGCTGGATATATAATTCTTGGCTGGCAATTTTTTTCCTTCAAGGCTTTATATATGTCATCACATTGACTTCTTGCCTACATGGGTTGTGCTGAGTAGTCCAAGCTTAGCCTTATTGACTCTGCTTTGTAGATGACTTTTCCTAGCCGCTCTTAAAATTCTCTCTTTATCTTTGGTTTTGGCAAGTTTGATTATAATATGTCTTGGTGACTTTCTTTCGGGATCTACCGTCTGTGGGGTTTGATGAGCATCTTGGATTGATATCTTCTCATCTTTCATGATATCAGGGAAGTTTTCTGCCAACAAATCTTCAACAATTCTCTCTTTATTTTCTGTTATCTCCCCTGTTCTGGTACTCCAATAACTCATACGTTACTCTTCTTAATAGAGTCTCACATAATTCTTAGAGTTTCTTCATTTTTTAAAATTCTTTTATCTGATTTTTCCTCAAATAAGTTGGTGTCAAGTGCTTTATCTTCAATCTCACTAATTCTGACTTATATTGCCTCAATTCTGCTCCTATGACTTTCTATTGAGTTGTCTAATTCTGAAATTTGATTGTTAATCTTCTGGGTTTCTGATTGCTATCTCTCTATGGATTCTTGCAGCCTATTAAATTTGTCATTATGTTCTTGAATAACCTTCTTGAGATCCTCTGTTGCTTTGTCTGTGTGTTCCTTGGCTTTTTCTGCATTTTGCATGATCTCCTTCCTGATATTGTGAAGATTTCTGTGTATTAATCTTTTGTATTCTAGCTCTGGTAATTCCAAGAAATTCTCTTTCTCTGGAAAATTTCTTGATTCTTTATTTTGGGAGCTTGCTGAAGCCATCTTGGTCTGTCTCTGTATGTGATTTGATATTGACTGTTATCTCCGAGCCATCAATAAGTTATTATATGTATTTATTTTATGTTTGCTTACTGTGTCCTAGCTTCTTATTTTGTTTTGATTTGATATGCCCAAATAGGCTGCTTGTGTGAGCTAGTTTGATCATTGGTGCCTTTGAAGCTCTAACTTCCTGTCACCAGGTGGTTAGAGCTGTTACTAGGTATGTGAGCCCAGGATCTGTTTACTTTTCTTGTATGAATTCAGCTCAGGTGTCCAGGTAGTCGGTCACCAAGTATGTGGTACAGGCTCTCACCTACAGTCCTAGATAGGCATGGGTGATTTGTGTAAGCACAGGTATCTGGCTGCAGTAGGGGGTCACATGCTGCGCAAGGCTGAAGGCTGATGGTTGCCCCGAGTGTCTGGACGGAAAGTGTGTCTCTCTTCCCTAGAGCACATAGGTGGGTGGGTTTTGCAGCTAGACTTTGAGCACCCAATGCTGTTGGCTGTAAGGACTGGGGGGCACCACTTATTCTTGAACCCCTGTGGCAGGTGGTTAGGTGGCATGGATGGAGCCACCAGTCCTCAGGCCCCTGATGTGGGTAGGTGAGGACCCTGCTTAATGGGCAGAGCAGTGTCAAATTCATGAACCTGACACTTCACCATATAGCTGAAACCACTGAAGTTATACTTCAGGTATATACCCTGTTGTACTGTGGTAATGAGGGCCTACAATACTGAAATGGGCCCACACAGGTCTATGCAGAGGTAAAAGGCATTCAAAGTCCGTGGACCCTTTATCCCTGTCCATTGGCAAAGGAGCTGTGCCTACCCTGAGTTCCTGGCTTAGGGAAGCCGGCAGATTATTTTTTCCCTGTTTGTTAATTTGTTCCCTCCCCAAGGCTGGGAGAATGGCTCAGGGAGTGTGATGGGTCCTACTTCTGGCCCAGGGGACTTGGCAATCACTGAAGCTGGCCTGGGACCCAGTGCAGAGCAGGGAGGTAGAAGGTAAATGGGAATGAAGTTTTTCCCAAAGGAGGTGATTTTGATCTGTGCAGTAGGCCAGATGCAAGTACTTACCTTTTGCCGATTGAGTGCTGCTTTTCACTGGTTCTGGATGTCTGAGTAGACTCTGCCTCTGGGTCTCTCCTAATGTGGAAAATGCCTCTGGAGCGCCACTGCTTGCCTTACCGTGCACATGAGCTGATCCAGCCTGAAGGACGCCAGCTCCTGCCGGGTCAGGTCTGGCAACTCCTAGCTGCTTCTGAACCATCTCTTCCTCCCCCTGCCACCCAGTCTGATTCCTCAATTTTACCTTTGATGATCAGGGCTCCTAGATTGTCATATATAATTGATTCACTTGTTTTTTCAGGTCTTTGTTGTAAGAGAGACCACAGGGAGTGTCTGACTATTCTGCCATCTTGGCACTGCCTCTTGGCTATAATCTTTACAGAGGCATATCACCAGGCCTTTCTTCTGCAGCATCAATGGGTAGGTTTGAACCACCAACCTTTGGATTAGTAGCCGAGCACAAACCATTTGCGCCATGCAGGGACCTGATGTGAGCATAAAACACACTTAACTGGCTCTATTTCCCACTCCTCAGCTCATCTATTTCACATGATCAATGCCCATGGAAGCAGCAGTCAAGAAATCAAGTGACACGTTGCATTGGCCAAATCTGCTGCAAAAGACCTATTCAGTGTTAAAAAGCAAAAATGTCACTTTGAGGACTAAAGTGCGCCTGACCTAAGCCATGGTGTTTTCAATCGCCTCATATGCATGTGAAAGCTGGACAGTGAATAAGGATGACTGAAGAAGAATTGATGAATTTAAATTGTGGTGTTGACAGAGAATATTGAATATACCACGGACTGCCAGAAGAATGGACAAATCTGTCTTGGAAGAAGTACAGCTAGAATGCTTCTTAGAAGCAAGGATGCAGAGACTTCGTGTCACGTACTTTGGACATGTTATCAGGAGGGATCAGTCCCTGGAAAGGACATCATGCTTGGTAAAGTAGAGGGTCGGTGAAAAAGAAGAAGACTCTCAATGAGATGGATTGACACAGTGGCTGCAACAATGGACTCAAGCACAACAATGATTGTGAGGATGGTGCAGGAGCAGGTAGTGTTTTGTTCTGTTGTACATAGGGTCCCTATGAGTTGGACCAACTTGACAGCACCTAACAACAACAACAATGTGTTTCAGGGAATATTAATTCATTTAAATAACCTTATTCAAACATAAATAGAAAAGTGAGTCTTCTGAAATAAATATCACAAATATGTATTGCTAAGCCAAATAAAAATGACTTAGAATTATCTACTATTTTGGTTTATCTCCAAGTTTGCAACCTTTTTTTAATCTCCATGATTTCTTTGTTCATTCATTCACTATTCACTAATTCATTCATCAGGCATTTATTGAGTTCATCTTATGTGTCAGGTACCGTGCTAAGTGCTGGGAAACTTAGAAGTATATCCTGAAAGCAATGGGGAGCCAATATCAAAACAAAAACAAAAATAAAAGAAAACAAAAAACAAACCCAGGTGAATTCAGCATTATTTGTTTGGTATTTCTGTTTTTAAGATGTTTTCTGACATATTATGTTCATTTTTAATTCCAAACAGTTTATTTATTTTGAACAAATAACTTTGGCTCTGTGATTTAGGAAAAATAATTTTCAGGATTAATTTAACTCAAGGCACAGCTAGTTAGTTTATTACAGTTTTTTGTTTATGATTTATTCCACTCAAATTCTTGGCTTTTATAAATAAATCATGGATTTAAAACAATACACAAAATTATAAACTATGTTTTAAAATCTTCACCCAGCTTTATACTCTCTAGTTTTTTATAATCTGAAGATTCATGTTTTTCTTTAACTCTGAGAAATTTTATTCTAATTTCTTATTATTTCCTTCGATTCTCTCTCTCTTTTTCCTTTTGTAACTTCTATTAGACCGATATTGGATCTTGGGTATTGTATCTCCTTGGCTTTCAACTGTTTTCTTGGACTTTCCATTTCCTTGTCTTTTGTCCTGTGCTCAGGGAGAATTTCTTTGGTTCCTGCTTCCACTCGTCTGCTCTTCAACTTTGTCTGTCCAGTTCATCAACAAATGAATTTTCAGTTTCAGAAATCACTTTTTAATTTCTAAGTTTTCTCACTGATTATTTGTCATGGACATAATATCTTGCTGAATAAAATTAATTGAATTTATCTTCTCTTTTATTTATTAACTTAGTTTCCTCTGACGTTACTTCCTTCTGTTAGTTGAGCTTGATGCTTCTCTTACATGGTACTGATTCCCCTCAAAATGTTTGGTTCTCTTGATTGTCTGCTCATCTTTTTAAAATTTTTTTTATTGTACTTTAGATGAGGGTTTACAGAGCAAATTAGTTTCTCATTAAACAATACACATATTGTTTTGTGACATTGGTTGCCAACCCTGGGATATGTCAACATTCTCCCCGTCTCCACCTTGGGTTCCCTATTACCAGCTTTCCTGTCCCCTCCTGCTTTCTGGTCCCTTCCCCTAGGCTGGTGTGCCCATTTAATCTGGTTTTGTTTTATGGGCCTGTCTAATCTTTGGCTGAAAGGTGAACCTCAGGAGTAACTTCAGTACTGAGTTAAAAGGTGTCCAAGGGCCATGCTCTTGGGGTTTCTCCAGTCTCTGTCAGACTAGTAAGTCTGGTCTTTTTTGTGAGTTAGAATTTTGTTCTGCATTTTTCTTCAGCTCTGTCTGGGACCCTCTATTGTGATCCCTGTCACAGCAGTCAGTGGTGGTAGCTGGGCATCATCAAGCTGTATTGGACTCAGGCTGGTGGAGGCTGTGGTAGTTGTGGTCCATTAGTCCTTTGGAGTAACCTTTCCCTTGTATCTTTCGTTTTCTTCATTCTCCCTTGCTTCAGATGGGCTGAGGCCAGTAGAGTATCTCAGGTGGCTTCTCACAAGCTTTTAAGGCCCCAGACTCTACTCACTAAAGCAGGATGTAGAATATTTTCTTTATAAACTATGTTATGCCAGCTGAGCTAGATGTCTCCTGAGATGTCTGCTCATCTTTTATTTGTGGATGTGTTTGCCTGCCTGTTCTGTTCATCATACATAGCCTGTCTTCAAGGACTGTGAAGGAGGAGCAGAACATTCTGTCTGGAGAGCATGTCATTTCTGTGGGTCAGTAGATACCTGGGTTCTGCTCTGTTCCTCTGGCCCTAGAATCCCCACTAACTTTTTAGTCCCACAGGCAAATGCCACTGCTGCCTGACACATAATGCAAGCAGGGAAGGGGAGACTTCTCATTGAATTATCCTGTCCTAGGGCCTCTCCTTCTCTTATATCCTTTGACTCTGGCTTGGAACATCCTTAAACTATCCCTTCTCCTGGACTTGTTTTGAGATGTCGTCTCCTCTGATTTTTTATCTCTCTAGATCAGATCCTGCTCCTTTTCTGTATTTCAGGATCTCCTAAAAATTCTTAAAACACTGATCATCCTTTTCTTATTTCCCCATGTGTTAGGTATCTTTTCCTTTTAAGGTATATCTTATGAGATGTGAAGTAGAGGAGAACATAAATGCGTGTGCTTAATCCATCATCTTCATCCAATTTCTATTGCTTTCTCTATTGTCTCAACCAATTATCAAATATGCTCATGAAAATTTCAGAGAATATAGAAATAGAAAGTGTAAGTTTTTTGGTGGTGTCAGATACCTCTAGTATCCCAACTTGTATCCTCTTGGTCTCACTTATGACTTTAGCTGGAGCTAGGTAGACAGTTCTGTGAGGACTTCCACTCACTTCCTGGCTGACAGCATCCAGTCTCAAGTGTACACCTTCCTTTCTGGCCCCAGAACTATTCCAAAGCTTCAGGCTGTCTGCTGGGAGCACTCTGAGCAGCTTGGAAGTGTGAGGAGTCAACATGGATGAGATCCATGGGAGGCAACCCATTGACTAACAGGGGATGGGGGCCAATTTCCTGTCCTTCAGAAAGACAATTCCAGGAAGCATTCTATACTCTTCTCGGGAGTTCTCTGCAGAATTGATCCGTATTGCCCATAATGATGACTCAGTAATGAACCCTTACATCAGCTTTAAGGAGCCCTGGTGATGCAATGGCTAAGCACTCTGCAGTTAACAGAAAGGTTAGAGGTTTAAACCTACCCAGCGACTCCGCAGGAGAAAGACCTGGCAATCTGCTCCTGCAGAAATTACAGCCTAGAAAAGCCTGTGGGGCAGTTCTACTCTGTCACATGGGGTCACTATGAGTCGAAAATCAACTCGACAGCATCTGACAACAACTACGTATCAGCTTTGCTTTTTTCCCTGCTTCACTCTACCAACTCCTCATTCCTGCTCCTTGCAATCTGCCATATGTTTTTATTTTTCTGATTTGACAATGCCCTTTTCCTCTGTACTTTTAAACTTCCTTTCTCTCTCAGTTCCGATTTATCAGTTCACTGTAACTCTATTAACTGTAAAGCATTTGGGGATGCTGTCAAGATAACAGGCCCTGTAGTAAATGAGGTTGTATTGAATTATTTAGCTTTCAGCTAAAATGGAGATAACTAAAGCAGCTGAGCTGGTTTGCAAAATCTTGGGGTAATCTGTCCACTGTTTTGGAGCTTTTATCATATTAATTTTTTTTCTTGTGGTTGCAAATTATAAATTTTCAGGCTACAAAGAAAAAAATGTATGCAACTATTCAGTTCAATGCCACAAACCTATCGCTGAAGAATTATCTGATTCATGTAGTATATAATTATGTAGTTGCAGAGCTGAAATCCTAGGGAATCATGAATTTATTTAACATTTATTCACACAAGTTTTTTTAAAAAGCATAAATACGTAATTTCCTCCCATATTTTTCTTTCAAAAATAGATCAAGGGCTGGTATTTGAAATACATGATAGTCTCAGCTTTTGAAGTTGGCCTTTTTTTTTTTTAAATATTTCCTTGTCATAATTTGGATCTTAAATTTTTTTTTAATGAAAAAGACTTTTCTGTTTCTAACTCAGTAATAAACAAATGAATTCTTAAATGTTACGAGGAGTGAGTGGGGCGGAATCACTGCTAATTCAGTGGATGGTTGTGAACATTCTTGTATCATTTTCCCTATATTACTAGCGTCGTTTGGGAAATTAAACTGTGATAAGGGCCCAAACAAGAGGAGGGGGAGTGGCGAGTCCTGTGGCTCTGTAATACCTGTAGAGTTTGCCCCACTTAGCACATCTCAGTTTTTAAATGCCCACTTTCAAGAAGTGTGACTGCAGCAGAAAGTGAAATATCTTTGCATACGTTCAATATATAGACTAAGCACGCACATCCGGCAATTAAATACCCTTTTCCTGGTGAATCCTGGAAAACAGTGTAACTATACTCCCAAGGAAATAACTCAAGAATAAGACTGTCCCATTGTTAAGAATGCCAGGCAGTTACAGTCCAAGTTAAAACTCCTTTCTGCATCCATGCGCTTTTAATCTCCACAGCCATCTCCATAATACCTGAAATTAGCTGGACTGATGAGTGGCGAGAAACCGTCCCAGGCACGGCAGGTGGAGAAAAGAGATGAAAGCTACAGCAAGGAGGACCACCAAGCCTTATTGAGCAATGACCTTGTATCAAAAGAGTCAAGAAAATGGACTGCCTTGCAAGCTTCCTATGATTCTTCTCTGAGTCTCTCCCGAGGTGACTGAGAGATGCCTTGCCTTTCCTCTTTGGCACTCTCGGTTCTAGTATTTCCTCTGGCCTGTTGCAGTTTTCGGTGAGGAAGCCCAGAGTCGCCCAAAGATCCCAGAGGGCCAGCCAGAAGGTGTCCGTGGGCCGGTGTGGCAGCTTGCCTGTTGATTACCGTCCCTGCAATGTGCGAGCGCCGTGGGACTGCAGGCTGCGCGCCGCCAGCATTGCACGGTCCGCTCCGACTACACCAGGTTTGCAGACAGAAACAGCGACACCGAATCGGCGGGCTGGGGGCGGGGGCCTCCAGGCCAGCGCCTACCCCACTGCCCTCTCCGCGTCTGCTTTTACTGCTGGCGGGGAGAAGCCGGCCCCAGAGCGCACTCTCCAACACCTCAGCCCCCAGAGCAATCTGCCTCTCCCAAACCCGCTGCGGCGGGGGCGCACTGCGGAGCGCCCGCCTCGCCCACCCTGCCCACCCTACGAACTAAGCGTGTGTTTTAATATATTAAAAAAATCGGATTGTATACAGTGGGGACGCAGGGCGGGAAGGGCTGGAGGGCTCGTTTTGGGGCCAGGCTCCCCGCTTCGGGTGCACGAATTAGGCCCCAAGCTGCAGAGTCAAACCCTCTTCCCGCCGCAGGGGGCTCCGGGCGGCGCAGGGTTGGGGGGTAGGCAGTGACGGCGAAGGGGCGCTGCGGGCAGTGAGGGTTTCTAGCGCCCGGGGCTAAGCCCTTGGGTGGTGAGGTGGGGCCCGGCGGAGGACCGGCAGGTGCCCTGAGAGCGCGGAGGCTGATTGGCAGATGCGGGAGTGGGTGGGGGAGGCGGGGGCTGGGCCTCGGCGGTGCGGGAGGCTGAGGCCCCGCCTCCCCGCCCCCGCCGCAGGACTATCTGGTCCCGGCAGCAGCGATGTCCCCCGGCAGGAATGTCCCTCCTCAGATAATGTTATTTATATCTCTGGGCGGGTCAGCGGCTCGGCAGCACCAGGCGCCCGGCGGCTGCTGTGCCAGGAGCCCCGCGCTGCCCTGCTCCCCCTGCGCCGCCGCTGCCACCGCCCCCGGGGTCCGGGTGGCCGCCGCTTCAGCCCCAGCGCAGGTGAGTCCCGAGAGGGCCCGGCGGTCTGAGAGGTCTGGGTGTGGGTGCGCGGGGCTGGGGCGCGCGGCGCGAGCGCAGAGGAGGCGCTGGGCCCAGGGGGAGCGTGACGCGCGGGGCCCTGGGGACCGGTGGGGGCTGAACCCAGGGTGCCGGGCGTGTGGGGGAGCGGGGCCCGGGAGGCCCTGGCGGCTGCGGCAGCGAACACCCCGGGGCGCGGGAAGCCGCGAGGGTTTCGGAGGCGCCTGGCGAGCTGGGGGTGGGCGCTAGCTTTGGAGAGCCGGATCCTGGAGAGTCGCCCAGGGGAGCGGGGAGGGAGGGGTCTGGTTCTCGGTTGCCTTTTCCAGGACTTTGGCTGAGAGGCAGAGGGGGCTCTGCCTTAAGCCTGACACACCTTCGCGCTGCCTTCTCTGCCTCCCGCTGCCGGGTTTCTCAGCCCTGGGGACGCTGAGATCCTCTTCTGGGGAACTTGGCTACGCGCTCTCTGAGCCGCCCAGCGCCGGGGCAGGGGAGGACAGGGCAGTGGAGGCGGCCGGCCCCGGGAACGACGCGGGGAGAGTGGCCTGGTGCAGACTCAGGGAGGAAAGATTGTAGTGCCCCTAGCCAAAGTTACGCTCCTCCTCCAAGCTGCTACCGTCCACTCTTCCCTCAACCCCGCTTCACAGTTCCTGCTTCTCTAACAACTTGACTCTGAGAAATAGCAGAAAGTGAGAGAAATAGCAGAAGCTTTAAAACAATCACCAAGTCCCACCAACTCACACAGACTTCCAAGGGTGGGGAAGTAGCTGGGCTAGAGTATTGTTTCCGTGACAGCAAGCCTCAGGTAGGGCCTTGATTTATAGCCTATTAATATCCAAACCACTGTTTTCAGTGAACAATTAGAGGCGCCAGGAGTTAATAATAACATGCTTTAATTAATTCGCTGAAGGAAAATGAAAAGAAGCCACTGTTTTGTAAATTTAAATTTTAGATGCATCAGATTTTATGTTGGGAGGGGGGATATAGTGTCTGTCACTTAAAGGTACAGGCAGCCAGGCAAAACCTATGCCTTTATGTAGTCATGATCTGTACTTTGATTTCTAAGGAAAGTGACTCAGGTAGCTCCTGAATGAGAGGCGTCTACAAAGCAAGTGGCTAATCCTTTAGTTGCTAACCAAAAAGTCAACGGTTCGAATCCACCAGTGGCTCCTTGGAAACCCTATGGGCAGTTCCACTCCGTCCTATAGGGTCACTTTGAATCGGAATCCACTTGATGGGCAACAGGCTCAGTCTTTTGGTTTTTAAACTGTCCACTAAGATCCCAGCCCTAGCTTCAGATGGTTCTGAATTTTATTCTCGAATTCCCTCCTTGACCACCACCCACCCTATGACCCAAGGCAGGCAATTTCCTATTTAGGATTCTGATTTTACTCTCTTGGTATAAGCCCTGGGTTCCAGAAGGCCTTTGAAAAGTCTTTTTAAGTACAAAATGTTTGTTAATGTGCCCTGAATGCCCATCACTGGCGAGCTAGGAAAAGGATACTGAGCTTACATTGCAGAAAAACCCACCAGCGTTGAAACCAACTGGTTCCCTAGAGGTGGGTCATTTTATACCGGATTATGTCAAACTTCAGAGTAAAGCACAGCTGAAAGACATAAACCCTACATTATGAAAATGTAGCCTTTAGACCCCTTAGCTGTTGGTCTTAGCCTTATCAGTGGCCCTGTCGTAATGATTAGGGGGTGAGCCAGTCGTATTATCCCGAGTTCTCAAAAGACTCAGAGTCCACACATGGAATTGAAAGCACCCGAAAACTCTCAAGCATCCAAGACGGGCCTTGTAGCACAAGCATATCAAGTTTTCCTGAGTGGCTTGCCCAGCAGAGAGTTAGGATACCACCTTTTGCTCCAGTGGTTGCTTCTTCCAAGTGCTCTGAAGGTGTCCTCTAAGCAGAATGCCTGCTAAATGATTAGATTTTGGGGTAGTTCAAAGTATGGCAGGAGGAAGAGTCGCACCTGGGACATATTTGGCAAATGAAGATGGCTATTTTAGGCAAACTAGGTGTGTGTGAAACAAAGTTTTAAACTAAAGTCGAAGTCTGACAGTTGGCCACGGTCTTAGAAACTGACTGGTTTTGGTAAATAACAATTACAACAGCTTTTATTTATTCTATCTTTTATGTACCAGTGTCTAGCTCAGTGCCTGGCTGGTAGTGGACACTCAGTTAATCTTTGTTGAATGAATAAATGAATGCTCAGAATTTTCTTTGTGTTAGCCTATTTAACTATCATAGTAATTCTGCACAACGAAAACAAACAACTCATTGCTGTCGAGTTGATTCCAACTCATAGTGACCCTGCAGGATAGAGTAGAACTGCCCCATAGGGTTTCCAAGAAACCGCTGGCAGATTGGAAGTGCTGACCTTTTTGTTAGCAGCCAAATGCTTAACCACTGCACCACCAGGGCTCCAACTCTGCACAGTAGCTCATATTATCTGCATTTTACTGGTAAGGAACTAGGCAAGTTATTTAATCTCCCTGAACCTAATGGCACACAGCTAATGAGAGGTGGGGCCAGGATTCAAACTCAGTGGTTTGGTTCCAGCCTCTCAAAAGCACGGTAAATGGAAGTTCTACATTTGGTGGGGGTTACAGAAGTACGGGTTGGAAAAATTTGGTTATAGGATTGTCTATTAACTTCACCATCTTTCACTCCCAAAACCGAATAATAGTTCTGCTTATATTAGAGGAGCTTAAAAAATATTGACTGAAGATGAGATTGGACGTTTATTTGCTCAGAGGTTTTTGGCCTTGCCCATTACGTTCAGGTCATTGTTTCAAGGACAGAACTATAATTTTGGCAGCAGTCAAAGCATGGATTTTTTTTTAGAATATTTTCCTTTCAGTCCTGGAAGTGACCAGGAGGGCTTGATGATGCATAGGGACAGTGTGATAGGACAGAGGATGACTATAAAAAATTTATGAGGCAAAGGCTGTTGGAGTGGGAAGGGACCTTGAAGGTCACTGAGTCTAGGCTTCCTTTTATGTAGTTACTTGCTTAAAGGTAAGACCTAACTGTACTTTACCTGGTCGTTTATGGGCTGCTATAGTATGTGTTTCCATACGTCCTATCACTCTAGCCTATTTCTTTCCTGTCT
>NW_004443946.1:16965746-16968628 GCF_000243295.1 Trichechus manatus latirostris | reverse complement strand
GAGAGAAGACATTAACGAGTATTAAATGTTAAACTGTTTCATAATCTCTTTGTTGTTAGCTGTGCAGATGAATATACGTTTTTACATGATATACACACAGTCGTATACGTTTTTACAGAATAGATATGCACATTACTATCTTGAAATAAATAGTACAAACCTTAAGACAATTATGTAGCATTTCCGAAGCAGTGGGGAAAGACTTTAGAGAATTACCGGAACTGCTAGATACCTGTCCTAATCTAAACTCTGTCAGCAAATTGCTCTTGAAGTTTGTTGTTTCAAATTTCAAAATCCAATACAAAGTTTTACCCTCTGTCCAAGACCTAAAAGGTAGGAAATATGACCAGCAGGGGGTTTAAAGTGATATAAAGTACATTTCTTCATTACGCATAATGTTTCTTTGTAACCTCAGTTCTGTAGATCAACATCTATCAATTGACTTGGTTGGATCAAAAGTGAAAATAACTGTGTTGTGTGGGCTGATGAGAAATTTGATTTTATAATGAGGAGTGGCAGGGAAGTTTATGGATACTGAGTTCTGAAACCATATAAATATTTCATGAATTTAATGGTATTTCTGTTAGTTATTGTTATGAGCTGCCATCGAGTCATCCCTTGACTTACGGCGACCCCATTTATTTCAGAGTAGAACTGTTCCGTAAGGTTTTCTTGGCTGTAATCTTTACGGAAGCAATTAGCCAGGCCTTTCTTCAGCAGAGCTGCTGGGTGAGTTTGAACCACCAGCCTTTAGGGTAGCCACTGATAGCAAACTGCTTCCACCACCCAGGCTCTGAAACCATACAAGTATTTTTTAAAAACCCATTGTCGTGGAGTTGATTCTGTCTCATGGTGACCCATGT
Source organism: Trichechus manatus latirostris (assembly GCF_000243295.1). Classification (NCBI taxonomy): domain Eukaryota; kingdom Metazoa; phylum Chordata; class Mammalia; order Sirenia; family Trichechidae; genus Trichechus; species Trichechus manatus. The sequence goes on along the minus strand of NW_004443946.1, from coordinate 16,967,765 downwards.
GTTACAGAGTAGAGCTGCTTTATAGGGTTTTTGGCTGTAATTTCTTCATGGAAGCAGATTGCCAGGCCTTTCTATCGTGGTGCTACTGGGTGGGTTTGAACTGGCAACCTTTAGGTTAGTAGTTGAGTGCAAACCCTTTGCAGCACCCATTTACAAACTGAAAATTACTGGGGGAAGGGATATTTTATCTTGAAAGAAGTTTTCATTGACTCAGTTATTTTTTGCAGGCAGATCTTTGGTTACTTTTCTATTTTATTTTTTTATTGTACTTTAGGCGAAGGCTTACAACTTTTCTATTTTAGATAAGAAATCTGAGGAGAAAGAATAAATGCAGTGGTCTGTGCCAGACTCATAAGATTTGTTCTTTTCTCTGACAGCCCCAAGAGGTGAAGTTTGCCTGGTTTTGGAGATGGCAATAGTGATGGAGGGAGGGTGTAGGAGGCAGTCAGGAGAATTCCCTGTCAGATCTAGCTGCACTCACTGAATAGTTGACTCCCCTTGGTAAATATTTAGAAAATGTCATAGCGTGTTTCCCTTTGTTGCTGTGCTTATTTCTTAATTCACGGACGAGCTATCCAAGTTCCTTTCATTTTCAGCCAGCCTTTGTTGAATATCAAACCATCAGGGGATTCCTGACCTTGCAGCTCACACAGTCTTAGAGGTGGTCGTATACTGAAAATGTTTCCTCAGGGAGTTGTCTGGCTAGCTTATGACATTCCCAGACCACCTTTCATTTTTCTCTTTCCTTCTCCTGGCTGCATGAAATATTACAAAGTTGTCGTCTTTCCTACCTCAGCGAGGCCTTCTCAGGCTTTGCCATAGTGTTTTACTTCCACACTACACCTGTGCAGACCTGGCCTAGGGTATAATTACAAGAGCAGTTAAAACTCAGATATATATCATGTTAGCAGTGGGGGCAAAAGCAGGACTTCCTTTCTTCCTTTCATTTGAATGCTATTTTAGTAAGTGAAAAGGCACAGGGCTAGAAAAAATAGACTTTGCATTGAACTGGGCTCAGATCATCCAGGATATTTATGAAAAGAATAACAGGGCACCCTGACAGCTAAAGAACAATAATTGCTTTGAATTATTGTCAAATCAGAATTTTCTACCATCATGAAAAGAAGCAGGAGCTTGGATAATTTGGAAAGTGAATAAGTTGAAAATCATTTCCATTTGTACCAGACTTACGAATATGTGTTTTTGAATTGGGAATGCAGAGCCCTTCAACTAAAGCAAAGCATATTTTAAAGACGCAACGTATGAGGACTGGAAAGATGTCCGTAGCTTTGTCCTGTCTCTCTGCTCAGTTCCTGCCTGTTTCTAAAAGACTGGTAGAAATGGTCAGTCAGTTTCACCTTCCAGCATATTTCTCCAGCTGCAAAAGTAAGAAAAGGCCTTTCATAATAACTGATTCTGAGTCCTAAGTCATGGAGAGTTGGAGCTAGAAAGCCCTAAGAGAGCCATTTAAGAAATACTCAAAAAGAGCAAACATTGGGCACCTACTGTGTATCTGACACTATTATGTGCTGAGGACACAGAAAGGGATCAGACGGAGACAGTTTGGTCTAGGGGGAGAAGTGGACTTGCAAACAAGCCATGATTCAGTGGGTGCATGTTACAGAGGTTTGTACATCATGCTCTGAGAGAAAGGCCGTGGGAGGGAGCACCTAATTCAGGCTGGGGAATCCCAGAAGGCCTGCGAGGGGGCCTATGATTTCCCTAATGGAAAAAAGGGTAACGAGTGGGATCAGAGCAGACGGTCCCGACATGTGGTCTGGTACAGTTGACTAATAGAGTAAGATTAGATTAGGGAATGGCGAGTAGTTCCACGTGGCTAGAGTGCAGGACATGGCCCAGGAATGAGTTGGAAATGAGATCAGAGAGAGGTTTGGGTTAAGTCTGTGAAGAAATCCGAGCGATTGGAGGTCCGAGTTGAAATCAGTGAAGGTTTTTAAGCAGGGGAGGGACCTGATCAGATCTGTGTTTAGACAAAGCTCACTGACAGCAGTAAAGGTA
>NW_004443946.1:16955951-16965646 GCF_000243295.1 Trichechus manatus latirostris | reverse complement strand
ACCTTGCAGCTCACACAGTCTTAGAGGTGGTCGTATACTGAAAATGTTTCCTCAGGGAGTTGTCTGGCTAGCTTATGACATTCCCAGACCACCTTTCATTTTTCTCTTTCCTTCTCCTGGCTGCATGAAATATTACAAAGTTGTCGTCTTTCCTACCTCAGCGAGGCCTTCTCAGGCTTTGCCATAGTGTTTTACTTCCACACTACACCTGTGCAGACCTGGCCTAGGGTATAATTACAAGAGCAGTTAAAACTCAGATATATATCATGTTAGCAGTGGGGGCAAAAGCAGGACTTCCTTTCTTCCTTTCATTTGAATGCTATTTTAGTAAGTGAAAAGGCACAGGGCTAGAAAAAATAGACTTTGCATTGAACTGGGCTCAGATCATCCAGGATATTTATGAAAAGAATAACAGGGCACCCTGACAGCTAAAGAACAATAATTGCTTTGAATTATTGTCAAATCAGAATTTTCTACCATCATGAAAAGAAGCAGGAGCTTGGATAATTTGGAAAGTGAATAAGTTGAAAATCATTTCCATTTGTACCAGACTTACGAATATGTGTTTTTGAATTGGGAATGCAGAGCCCTTCAACTAAAGCAAAGCATATTTTAAAGACGCAACGTATGAGGACTGGAAAGATGTCCGTAGCTTTGTCCTGTCTCTCTGCTCAGTTCCTGCCTGTTTCTAAAAGACTGGTAGAAATGGTCAGTCAGTTTCACCTTCCAGCATATTTCTCCAGCTGCAAAAGTAAGAAAAGGCCTTTCATAATAACTGATTCTGAGTCCTAAGTCATGGAGAGTTGGAGCTAGAAAGCCCTAAGAGAGCCATTTAAGAAATACTCAAAAAGAGCAAACATTGGGCACCTACTGTGTATCTGACACTATTATGTGCTGAGGACACAGAAAGGGATCAGACGGAGACAGTTTGGTCTAGGGGGAGAAGTGGACTTGCAAACAAGCCATGATTCAGTGGGTGCATGTTACAGAGGTTTGTACATCATGCTCTGAGAGAAAGGCCGTGGGAGGGAGCACCTAATTCAGGCTGGGGAATCCCAGAAGGCCTGCGAGGGGGCCTATGATTTCCCTAATGGAAAAAAGGGTAACGAGTGGGATCAGAGCAGACGGTCCCGACATGTGGTCTGGTACAGTTGACTAATAGAGTAAGATTAGATTAGGGAATGGCGAGTAGTTCCACGTGGCTAGAGTGCAGGACATGGCCCAGGAATGAGTTGGAAATGAGATCAGAGAGAGGTTTGGGTTAAGTCTGTGAAGAAATCCGAGCGATTGGAGGTCCGAGTTGAAATCAGTGAAGGTTTTTAAGCAGGGGAGGGACCTGATCAGATCTGTGTTTAGACAAAGCTCACTGACAGCAGTAAAGGTAGTGTGATTAGAGACCAGATAATAAAAGATGATGATCATTCTGTTTGTGTGGTGCACTCAGTTTTCAGAATGCCTTTACGTATATATATATATATATATATGTATACACATACATTATCTCATTTTATCTTACAGTGACCATGTGAGGAAGCAGGGAAGATTTCATTATTCCTGTATTACAACTGAGGAAAGAGGATTAGAAATGTAAAATGATTTGTCCAAGGTCCCTCCAGGAGTTCATGGCAAAACCTGGTTCCCACCCAGTCTCCTGGTTCCAAGGCAGGGACTTTACCCAGCTCCTCTCCTATTGAGGAGTAATTGAATATTCTGGGCCTTCTGGTTGAGACAGTGATTGCTTTCTTTCTTCAACAGAGCTTTCAATCTAAGTTCACTTGTTCTGGAGAGATGGGAAGGGAATTTAGTTCTAGTATTTACTCTTTAACATAATCCCAAAAACTCAAGAGTGACCCCTCCAGAGTGTTCACATCTGATGTCACAGTGCGTGAATTAACGTTGAGAGTGTACGTGGATTCCAGCTTCATGCCTTAAATAAATGAACGATTTATGTATCTGTCAACTGATATTTTGACTTTTTCATTCCCTTACCCCAAACTTAAGGAGCCCTGGTGGCACAGTGGTTAAAATACTCAGCTGCTAACCGAAAGGACGGTGATTTGAACCCACCAGCCTCTCTGCTGAAGATAGATATGGCAGTGCGCTTCTGTAAAGATTTACAGCCTTTGAAACCCTGTGGGGCAGTTCTACTCTGTCCTATAGGGTTGCTACGAGTCGGAATCGACTCGACAGCAAACAGGTTTGGTTTTTCTGAAGGAAAAATAAAGCAATATAAACGTAAAGAGTAGAGGTGGGCAGGTGGGTAGGAGTGGGGGTGGGACACTGCTATTTGGGGTAGGATGGCTGAGAAAGGGCTCTCTGATAAGGTTTCGTTTGTGCAGAGACCAAATGAAGTGGGATGTTTGGGGGAAGAGAGTTCAGGCAGAGTTCCTGCTGTGGGAGCCCCTGCTGTGTCCAAGGAATGGCAAGACGGCCAGGCCAGAGTGACGGGAGTGGAGGGAGCAAAGAGAGTGCAGGAGGTGATGCTGGAGAGGAATGGGGCTGGGGCATGCACGGTTTTTCAGCCATGTAAGAAATTTGAATTTTATCTCAAGTATGATAGGAAGAAAGTCACTGGAAGCTGTGGGCAGGGGGGTGACTTGTTAAGATTTGTGCTTTAAGAGAATCTTTCTGGCTGCCCTGTGGAGAACTGATTGTGGGAGATGAGACTGGGATCAGGGAATCTAATGAGGCTGTTGTAATGGTCCAGGCAAGAGATGGTAGATGAGGATGGTGGTGGGGGATGTGAGACACAGTTGGACTCTGGATATGTTTTAAAGGTACAGTTGATGGATTTGGATATAGAGGATGACAGGAAAAAAGTACGTCAAGGATGACTCGGTTGTTTTTGGCCTGAGCAACTGGAAGAATGAAAAAACCATTTACTGATACGGGAACATATCTCGTCAAACGTATTATGGGTTATTGTTTTTTATTTCTGTTTTCACTGAGGAGTTGATTTGGAGTAGACTCAAACAGACTTTTCATTTAAGTACACCAAAAAGGAGGTGTTTTATGGATGATTCGTGACATCTGTTTGTTTTGAAGCCTTAGATATGCAGTTAGTTCTGTGTACTTTGTACTATTAATTTTGGATCATTTTCATAGCACACCCACTATGTGATAGAGATTAAGATATGACGGGAACAAGACTGGAATATATTTCACTTTATAATTAGAAATATTTTGAATTTGCTGGTTAGAACCCAAACATTTTTTGACACTTTCTGGTTGTTATAATTCAAATTTTTCTTTAAATTATAAAATGAATTAATACATATGGTTTAGAAGAAGATCCACATTATACGAGGGTACGCAATGAAAAGTAAGTTCTCCTTCCCTTCCCTCCAGTCCTATTCCTAAGAAATTACCACAGTAAACAGTTTCCTCTGTATCCTTCAAGAAACACTCTATGCGCATATAAGCATGTGGACTGACGTATTTTGAAGTCATAGCTTAACCTAGCAAAAGCACATGGGTTTGGCTTCATTTTTTTACGACTTAGTAGTCTTTGTGATTTAATAGTCCTCAGGTATATTCTCAAGTGGCCTTGAGTCCAGCTTTCTATTAATTAAGGGTCTGTCTCTCCAAACCATCCTACGTGGAAACACTTTGTTCATCATATAATGCCTCTTCTCAAACTTCCAAAAGTATCTCTCCAGGTAGAGGTGGAAATCGAACTCATTATGTTGATTTTTAAGAGCCATTGTAATCTGACTCCAGTCTCTTTTTCTACCCTTGACTCTCACTACTTCCCATTGCAAACCCTCTACTTGAACCAGGTATGTCTGCTTCTACTTATTGAATCTTGAATATTTCTTCCAGATTTAGAGTGATTTCCATCAGAACCTAGGTTCAAAGCTGTGAAATTTTTCTGGAATACTCCAGTCCACAGTAATCTGTCCCTTCTCCAAGTTTGTTAAAGGGCTAGTTACATATACCACTTATTTGAACACAGTCACGGACTTCTTTTATTATTATTTAACTTTTCTTACATCCATGTATTACTTGCTCAACTAGACAGTGCGCTCTTAAGGGCAAGAACTCATTTAGGAATTACAGTCTTGGATCCTACATAAAGCCCTGCCTAACACTTTAGCAGAGCCCTGGTGGCACAATGGTTAAGAGCTTGGCTGCTAACCAAAAGATTGGCAGTTGAGCTCTACTAGCTGCTCCTTGGAAACCCTATGTAGCAGTACTACTCTGTCCTATAGGGTCACTGTGAGTCGGAATTGACTCGATGGCAACCAGTTTTTTTCACTGCTTTAGCACATAGAAGTTTAATTAGTAATTTTTGGAATGTGCACTTTGACGGTCATCCCCTAATGGGGCGGTGGCTGATGCATGGGGATTATATTTATTAAAAAAATGTCAGGAGATGGCTTCCAACAAAGCTTTCTTCTTAGCAGGTTACAAAGGTGTCCACTCCCAGGGAATGTTAACTGGGCACAGCTCCTTTGGATAAGGAACTGTCTGAAGTGCCTGGTCTCATGCACCCATCCCCTCTTCAGATGACACTGCATCTAGATGTCAGAAATGAGTATTTTCATTTGCCCCTAAATATCGAAGAATGGTTATTTAATGGGCATGGCAACCATGTAATTTAAATATTTTCCCCAGTATTTAATGTCTCCAAAGGAAGGGGCAAACATTTATTAAAATCCTCACCTTTGGGGCCAAACTGAACTTGTTATTTGAGAACACTGTCTTTGAGGGATAGTTTGTCATCCAAGTTCTTGAATTTGTCTGTATACTAGTTTGCCTATTTTTAGATTGTAGACTTTTAGAGGACAGGCAAGAGATGTTTAATTTGCTTTGTAGAGCACGTAAACCAAACTCAGGTGGGGAAGGGTGTAAATATTATGTGATAATGTATTTCAGCCAAAAAGTCTCCTTGAGTTGGATGACAAGAGTCTGGGTTGCTTCCAGCTCTTTTTCTCTTGCTGTTTGCCCTTGGGCAAAGAACTTCCTCTTTCTCTCACTTTTTTTTTCCCTCCGTGTGTGTGTGTGTGTGTGTGTGTGTGTGTGTGTGTGTGTGTGTGTGTGTGTGTGTGTGTGTGAAGACACCTTAATATTTGTTATTATCCTTAAGATTTTTCTCTGTAATTTCTAAGTGTTACCTCATCTTCAAAGCCGAGCTTGACAGTCCCTCTCCGCCACCAGGTCCTGGGGTTAACAACATGCGAGCCACCACAGTACAACAAACTGACAGACGGGTGATGGTACCCAAGACAATATACCTAGTAAGGTCCTGGTTGCGCAGTGGTTAAAGCACTCAGCTGCTAACTGAAAAATCAGCAGTTCAAATCCACCAGCCGCTTTGTGGAAGAAAAATGTGTGAGTCTGCTTCCGTGAAGATTTATAGTCTTGGAAACCCTATGGGGCAGTTCTACTCTGTCCTATAGGGTCGCTATAGTCAGAATCAACTGGATGCCAATGGGTTTATTTGTTTTTCTTGGAATGTCAAAGCTGGACTTGAACCTGCCTGCATCTGTTACAGAGCCCTGATGGCACAGTGGTTAAGAGCTTGACTGCTAGTCAAAAAGTCAGCAGTTCGAATCCACCAGCCACTCCTTGGAAACCCTAAGAGGCAGTACTGATCTGTCCTAGAGGGTCACTATGAGTCAGAATCAGCTCAACGGCAACGGGTTTGATTTTTTTCTGGGGGGGATGGTATGTATTACAGAGTGCTGTGAACCACTGTGCCTGCCCATATTTGGGTGGAGGTCAACATTCCATGGCTCTTAATTTTAAGAGGTTTTTTTGTTTTGTTTTGAATCTGCATCTACAATGGTCTGACATTAGAAATAATTAGTTGTATACCTTTATATTTGCAATGATTTAACCTAATAGGCCTGAATCCTCTTATTAGCTTTTTAAAAATGAAATAAATAGTTAATGTTCTGAATGCTACTTCCGATGTAGTTCTTTGACATCTGAGGATTAAGATGCTAATTAGTACTAGACAACATACCCACTGTCATAAGGCGTGCCTCTCCATACCGCTGTACTAAAACTTCTTTAAAAAGATCTGAATTGTTGTCAAATGCAACAGCTTCCTTCCCACCTGGCTTTTCCTGACGTCTCTGCAGTATTTGACACCGTTAACCACTCTCACTCTGAACTATGTCTTTCCTTGGCTTCTGTGACCCAGGCTGTCCTTTTTTTCTTTCTTTCTTTCTCTGAGCTTGCTTACCACTGCTTCTTACCCTCTCTTTTTCTTACCTCTCTTTTTGTTCCTTCTTCTTTCCCGCTGCTGTTGAGTCGATTCCAACTCATAGCGAGTGTATATAACAGAGTAGAACTGCTCCATAGGGTTTCCAAGGCTGTAAATCTTTACAGAAGCAGACTGCCATATCTTTCTCCAGTGGAGCAGCTGGTAGGTTTGAACTGCCAACCTCTCTGTTAGCAGCCGAGTGCTTAACCACTGCTCCTCCAGGGCTCCTTCTCCTTCCTCTCTACCTGCTTTTAATTGTTGGGATTGCCAGTACATCTAAATCTTTATCTCTCGTCCCAACCTCTCTCCTCAGCCTCAGATCTGCTTTATATCAGTTCTCTGGCTGTCTTCATGTGGTTGAGCTAAGGTGTCTCAAACTCACCATGTCTCAATGGGACCTCCCTCCTTTACCCCAAACCCACTCTTCTGCCATTTTTTTCTGAGCTAGGCTACTGTTGTCACCATCCTCCAAGTAAGAACCTCAGCAACTTTTTCAGTTTTACTTCTTTTCACACTTCCACATCTAGTTGGCTGCTAACTCCTGCCCATTTTTCCTCTACAATTTTCAAATTAGTTCTCTTCTTTCAATTTCCACTGTCACTATTCTTATCTTTTGTTTGAATAATTGGCCTTCAGACCTTCAGTCTCCACCTTTCTAATCCATCCTGCTCTCTGAGCTCAGAATTATTTAAATCTGACTGAATTATTCCACTGCTTGAAAACCCTCAATGGTTCCTCATTGCCAAAAAATAAAATTTAAATAGGCAGGCAGGGACCTTCACAGTCTGTTCTGGCATTCCTTCCCAGGCTCTTGCCCTCTCCCTTTGCCCCACATTAGATGCTTATGGCTTTCTAAACTTCAGGCGTTTTTTCATGCTTCTGTGACTTTGCTTCTACTTTCTTCTCTGCCTAAAATGTCTTTCTCCCTTTCCTCAACTGTGAACTCTTGTACATATATCCCTTGATATATGTGTAGGCCCCACTCAAACATACTCTCTCTTCGAAGCTTTCCTCAAACCTCTTTCTCCTTCTCCTAACCCAGGAAGACACTCACTCTTTCCTCTGAGTTCCTAAGCTGTTGCTTTTCACATTATAGTCTGGTTGGTCATGTACAGGTCTGACTCTCCTCTAGATTATGAGCTCCTTGAAGAAGGGATGGTATTTCGTGCCCACAGGGACCCTGGTGCCCAACTCAGGTCTTTCTCATGTGTGTGCTCAATAAATGGTGGTTGATTGGGTGATAGAGGGAGCTCCCAAGAATATTCAGCACTGCAAATAATCCAAAATTGTTTGACCTATCGAAGATTATGAAGACGGGTTAGTGGGAGACACTCACTGTTGATGAAGTGGGGTGTGTCTGAAGAGGAATTCTTTAGACCTGAGTTGAGGCTATCTTCCTATGTCTGTGTTCCCTAACTGCTTTCTATTTCTTGGAGGGTGTTATAGATTGAATTGTGTCCCTCCAAAATGTGTGTCAACTTGGCTAGGCCATGATTCCCAGTATTATGTGATTATCCACCATTACTTGTCATCTGATGTGATTTTCCTATGTGTTATAAATCCTGCCTCTATGATGTTAATGAGGCAGGACTCAGTCTACAAGATTAGATTGTATCTTGAGTCAGTCTCTTTTGAGATATAAAAGAAAGAAGAAAACAGAGAGACGGGGGACCTCATTACCACCAAGCAAGAGGAGCCAGGAGCCCATGTGTCCTTTGGACCGGGGATCCCTGTGCCAAGAAGCTCCTAGACCAGGGGAAGATTGATGACAAAGACCTTCCTGCAGAGCTGACAGAGAGAAAGACTTCCCCTGGAGCTGGCATCCTGAATTCAGACTTCTAGCCTCCTAAGCTGTGAGAGGATAAACTTCTGTTTGTTAAAGCCATCGACTTGTATTTCTATTATAACAGCACTAGATAACTAAGACAGAGAGAAAAGTAACAATTGATTTAACTTACATCATCATAATATGTCTATTGCTAGAAAATTTTAGTTATTCATCCATAATACAGTCACTCCCACCTCATTTTTCAGTGAATGTTTGAGGCTAACCCTCAGAATGCAGCTATGAAAGGCTCTTTGATATACACAAGATTTGTTTTATGATGGTAAAGAGTTAAGAAAGTATTTCAGAAAAAAGATTTAAAAATTCTAGCATAGAAGTCTTGATTTTCTGGGCATATTTAACCTTTTTTGTTATTTGTTTGTCCTTAAGGCACGTCAAAGTAGAAGCTACCTTGTAAAAATATTACAGTATTTATTGGTTTATTTGTTCTGCCCTCATTTCTGCCTTACCCAGACAAAAAGTAAGTTTTACCAGGGGCTGAACTCACCACATTACTGCTTGCTCAGGCCTTTGAGCATGTTTTGTTTCTTCCAACAAAACTCTCTGTCATGGACACACTCCCACTGCAATCCAACCGCTCTTCATTTTTGCTTCGTTCTGTGCCCAGTGATTGATAGGAGCTGGTGTTTAGCTTCCAGAGGCACTGAATGGAGATACTCAGCCTTTATACATATGTGGAGGGGGGTCTGAGATGACCTGATGAACAGAAAGACCTTAAAATTCTTTGGAAAAATGTCCCCAGGATAAAGAAGGGCAGAGGACAAAGTTAGGCCTCGTGAGGGGGACCTGCAGTGGAGAGAGGCAAAGGAAGGGGCTCGCCAAGACAAGTGAAGGCCCCAGTGAGTTCTAGCAGGCATAATGAGGCCAGTGATAAGCAGACAGCAGTCAGCAAACTTGATCCAGAGATGACAGTGAGAGTGGGGTCAACTAACTGCAGCTTCTAGAAGCTCTAGAATGAGGTGTTGATGGTTCAGTGGTAGAATTCTCACCTTCCATGCAGGAGACTTGGGTTTGATTCTTGGCCAATGCACTTCTTGCACAGCCACCATTTGTCTGTTGGTGGAGACTTGTGTGTTGCTATGATGCTGAACAAGTTACGGCAGAGCTTCTAGACTAAGACAGATTAGGAAGAAAGGGCTGACAATCTATTTCCAAAAATTGGCCAGTGTAAACCCTATGGATCACAGTGTTCCAATCTGCAACTGATCATGGGTTGACACAGGACCCTTGTGTTGTGCATGGGGTTGCCATGAGTCGGGGGCCAACTCCAAGGCAGCTAACATCAACAACAGAAGGTCAAGAATGCCATGGACCCCAGTGATCATCATCAAGTCTCAAGGATTGCTAGGCACATAACAAAGGTCACCAGTGGCCTGGCTCCATGCTTTTTGAGCAAACAACCCTTTTTGTTTTGAGGAATGGTTCATTTTTAGTGTTTTAGCTATGCTGTAGTCTTTGTTTTCCTCATTTAAAATCTAGGCTACTGCTTATGGGTCCCTGGATCAGGTTCTGCCTTTCTCCTCAGGGTGGATATGTGCGTGCTGTTTGTGCCTTCTGCAACTACTGGGAAATCTTTATGCCCAAACGTTCGACTTAAAATCTGAAACAGGAGAGTCTCTCCCAGTGTGAAATTAT
>NW_004443946.1:16953104-16955851 GCF_000243295.1 Trichechus manatus latirostris | reverse complement strand
ATGTTAATGAGGCAGGACTCAGTCTACAAGATTAGATTGTATCTTGAGTCAGTCTCTTTTGAGATATAAAAGAAAGAAGAAAACAGAGAGACGGGGGACCTCATTACCACCAAGCAAGAGGAGCCAGGAGCCCATGTGTCCTTTGGACCGGGGATCCCTGTGCCAAGAAGCTCCTAGACCAGGGGAAGATTGATGACAAAGACCTTCCTGCAGAGCTGACAGAGAGAAAGACTTCCCCTGGAGCTGGCATCCTGAATTCAGACTTCTAGCCTCCTAAGCTGTGAGAGGATAAACTTCTGTTTGTTAAAGCCATCGACTTGTATTTCTATTATAACAGCACTAGATAACTAAGACAGAGAGAAAAGTAACAATTGATTTAACTTACATCATCATAATATGTCTATTGCTAGAAAATTTTAGTTATTCATCCATAATACAGTCACTCCCACCTCATTTTTCAGTGAATGTTTGAGGCTAACCCTCAGAATGCAGCTATGAAAGGCTCTTTGATATACACAAGATTTGTTTTATGATGGTAAAGAGTTAAGAAAGTATTTCAGAAAAAAGATTTAAAAATTCTAGCATAGAAGTCTTGATTTTCTGGGCATATTTAACCTTTTTTGTTATTTGTTTGTCCTTAAGGCACGTCAAAGTAGAAGCTACCTTGTAAAAATATTACAGTATTTATTGGTTTATTTGTTCTGCCCTCATTTCTGCCTTACCCAGACAAAAAGTAAGTTTTACCAGGGGCTGAACTCACCACATTACTGCTTGCTCAGGCCTTTGAGCATGTTTTGTTTCTTCCAACAAAACTCTCTGTCATGGACACACTCCCACTGCAATCCAACCGCTCTTCATTTTTGCTTCGTTCTGTGCCCAGTGATTGATAGGAGCTGGTGTTTAGCTTCCAGAGGCACTGAATGGAGATACTCAGCCTTTATACATATGTGGAGGGGGGTCTGAGATGACCTGATGAACAGAAAGACCTTAAAATTCTTTGGAAAAATGTCCCCAGGATAAAGAAGGGCAGAGGACAAAGTTAGGCCTCGTGAGGGGGACCTGCAGTGGAGAGAGGCAAAGGAAGGGGCTCGCCAAGACAAGTGAAGGCCCCAGTGAGTTCTAGCAGGCATAATGAGGCCAGTGATAAGCAGACAGCAGTCAGCAAACTTGATCCAGAGATGACAGTGAGAGTGGGGTCAACTAACTGCAGCTTCTAGAAGCTCTAGAATGAGGTGTTGATGGTTCAGTGGTAGAATTCTCACCTTCCATGCAGGAGACTTGGGTTTGATTCTTGGCCAATGCACTTCTTGCACAGCCACCATTTGTCTGTTGGTGGAGACTTGTGTGTTGCTATGATGCTGAACAAGTTACGGCAGAGCTTCTAGACTAAGACAGATTAGGAAGAAAGGGCTGACAATCTATTTCCAAAAATTGGCCAGTGTAAACCCTATGGATCACAGTGTTCCAATCTGCAACTGATCATGGGTTGACACAGGACCCTTGTGTTGTGCATGGGGTTGCCATGAGTCGGGGGCCAACTCCAAGGCAGCTAACATCAACAACAGAAGGTCAAGAATGCCATGGACCCCAGTGATCATCATCAAGTCTCAAGGATTGCTAGGCACATAACAAAGGTCACCAGTGGCCTGGCTCCATGCTTTTTGAGCAAACAACCCTTTTTGTTTTGAGGAATGGTTCATTTTTAGTGTTTTAGCTATGCTGTAGTCTTTGTTTTCCTCATTTAAAATCTAGGCTACTGCTTATGGGTCCCTGGATCAGGTTCTGCCTTTCTCCTCAGGGTGGATATGTGCGTGCTGTTTGTGCCTTCTGCAACTACTGGGAAATCTTTATGCCCAAACGTTCGACTTAAAATCTGAAACAGGAGAGTCTCTCCCAGTGTGAAATTATGAGGAGAATGGAGGCGTTTACAGGCATAGGGTGTGAGGTTCAATGGTAGATTCAGAGTGAACTGCTCTGGAGTGAGAGTCAGTATCTTCTGCAAGACAGAGGCCCGTACCTGTGAGGACAAGCCACGATGGTTGCCCAGGAGACTGGAAAAGTACTCCACTGGCTGGTTCAGCTTGGCCCTTGTCACCGCAGTTGCAGAGTGAGCTCAGTGTATAGTAGAGCCGGTAACTCAGTACTGTGCCCTCAATGTAGCAACTCAATCGGCAGCCTCGGCTTAGCAGCTCTCACTGCTTCTGACCCAGAAAACGCTCAGAAAGTGACTGCAGTGATATGCATCTTCAAGGTGAAGCTTTCACTCCAGGTGGGGGAGGGATGCAGAGTGGATCCCAAGGGTTCTATTCCTACCTCTCAAATGTGCTAGGAGTGAGCTCTGTTTATGCTGTGATCCAGAGGAAGGCACTTCACTTCACACCAGCAAAGAATGCCTTCTGCTTGTTTGGCATAAGCCTTGTGTGTCTTCTGCAGAAGAGACACCGGATGATTTGGAGCTGTAAAACTCCTGGCAGTCATAATTCTTTGCAAACAGCAGTCTGGTGAGCAGTGCGTTTGGTTGGCAAGTGATCTTTACAGTCTTTACTTGGTTTCCCAGTCTGCAAAATGGTGGGAATGCTTTCTCATTAAATTAGGCGAGAGCCAAAATGAAATAGTGTTTTTTCCCTTTTTAAAAATCTGATGCTTAAAGCATCAAAACTCCTTAAAGAAAGATGTTACTGTAATAGAGTGTACTCAAAGCACCTTGCAGACATCGTCTAATAGCCTATTGAAATTTTCCCCAAAGG
>NW_004443946.1:16950560-16953004 GCF_000243295.1 Trichechus manatus latirostris | reverse complement strand
TTACCAATAAGGAAGATCCTCAGAGGGGAGGCTCTTTGCCTGAGGTTGCAAAGTTAGTCAGTTGCAAGACTACAAATGGAACCCAGATTTCCTGACCCATGGTCTAGTCCTTCATCTCTCCCTCCCTTTCTCTCCCCCTCTTCCTCCTTCTTGTACTTTTTCTATTTATTATTTTTATCTCAGAAGCCTTGTACAGCCTTTTAAAAACCAGCTTTTAAAAATTATAAACTGAATATATACACATGGTAAAAATAAATAGTATAGAAGATTATGAATGATACTCTTAGACCGATTAACTGGTGGTAACCACTATTAACAATTTCTTGTATATCCTTCTAGATATTTTCTAGCATACCTAGAAATATATACATATATATATGTAAATGTTTTTGTATGTGAAACCCAGTTGCTGTCAAGTTGATTCTGACTCATGACAACCCCCCGTGTGTTAGAGTAGATCTGTGCTCCATAAGGTTTTCAATGGCTGATTTTTCAGAAATAGATCTCCAGGCTTTTCTTCCAAAGTACCTCTGGGTGGACTCAAACCTCTAACCTTTTGGCTAGCAGCCAAGCACACTAGCTATTTGCATATATATGTACGTATGTATGCGTGTGTGTGTGTGTGTGTGTTGTGGTTGTTTATTTTTTAGTACTGTAGTACAACTTGCCCTTTTCACTTAATGACAAAACACCTACAACATCTTTGTATATCAGGACATAGAGATTGAATTCTTAACAGCTGCATAGTATCTTGTGCTCCTTGTCTTCCATGATGACTTTCAGAATATAAGCCGTGCTGTGGAATTTGAGTCCTAAATTCATGACACCAATTTTATGTGGGCATCTAGGAATAGGAGTGACTTCTGACAGGGTCACATGGCCCAAATGGTTTGAGAAATCTGAGACTCTGCTTCTGTTTGCTGCTGCCACTTACTTATGGGCCCTTGTCATCTGCCATGTGCCATGTTAAGGGCTTTAAATGCCTTAACATTTAATTCTCACAATAGTCTATTGATTTAGATATTATTGTTCCCATTTTACTGATGAGGAGGTTGAGGCTGCTCAAGCCAAGTTTGCTCAAGGTTACACAATTAAGTGTCAGACTTCAGATTTGAACCCAGATCTGCTTGATCTCAAAGCCTATGCTCTTTCTCACCATCTGACACCTAGAACACTAGGAAGAATGGTTATGATGGGTTCAAAGCAAAGTGTTCTTCATAGCTTTCAAGTTTTGTTGGTTTAGGCCTAGCTAAGAGTTCACCTAGGTAACAGTGGTTAAGAGCTATGGCTGCTAACCAAAAGTTTGGCAGTTTGAATCCACCAGCCGCTCCTTGGAAACCCTCTGGGGCAGTTCTACTCTGTCCTATAGGGTCACTATGAGTTGGAATTGACTCGACAGCAATGGGGTTTTGGCTTAAGAGTCCACCACCCAAACAGCAATGAAATGGAGGAACAAATGGAGGAGCAGAGACAGAAATGATGCAGGGAGGCAGGGACAAAAGTGGCTGCTCCTACGCATGATTATTGTCTGTCACGTGCTAGGCTGTGTGGGAAACACAGAAGTGGCTGATTAAAACAGTTCTCTTCCCTGGAGAGGCTTGTGGTCTCACAGGAGGAGGAGACACATGTGAGCCCAACTGTAATGAGGCAGAGTAACTATGCAAGTGACATTGTGGTGCTACACACAGAATGCTCCAGGATCCCTAGGAAGCCAAGACTGGCTTAGGCTGGGGACCCAAGAAAGACAGGCTTCACTGGGACTGGCCCTTGAAGCAAGTGCAAGGTTTCTATTGGCCCAGTGGGGCAGGGGGCATGCCAGGTGTTCAAAGCAGGAGGCATACAAATGGGGGCAGGTGGGAGATTATGAGTTTGATGTGGCTGGGGCAGAGGATGAGTGGGAGGATATAGTAAAGGAGGGGCCCAAAAGGTAGACTGGGGCTAGACTGTAGCAGGCCTTGAATGCCATGTAAAGAGCTTACAGTTCATTGTGCAGGTCCTAGGAGAACCACTGAAATTTTTAAACAGGAGAGTGATATGCTGTGGGTTGTGTTTTAGGACATACTGCTGAAATACAGAGAGTCTAAACCAGGGCAGTGAGAATAAAATGGGGGAGGTAAATCCAAGAGGTTTTGAGAAATGAAAGTATCTGAACTTTCTGTGCAAGACAGGACCATTATAAATCTTTGTAGGCCCCACCACATATAGGATCAAATGTATTAATATTTACCAATATTTCATATTAAATACAATGTTTCTGCTGCCAAAAGCACTTGAAAGGATTTTGGAATTATTCTTAATTTTGATTTTATAGTCTTAATTTTGTACTTTGGAGCCAGTCAGTCTTTTTCAAGTCTTCAAACATTCTTGCAGGTCCTTAGAAAACATATAGGTGAATAGTGTCCAGTGGTTCTGAAGTGAGGGGGAGAGGGCTGTTGAATATGGCT
>NW_004443946.1:16936547-16950423 GCF_000243295.1 Trichechus manatus latirostris | reverse complement strand
AGTTTAGTGTTGACCATGTTAAGTGAGAAATATTAGCAGCGTGTTTCTGTGGAGCTGCTGTAATAGTCTGGAGCCCAGGAGGGATCGAGGCTGGAGATATTGATCTGACAGTCCTCAGCCAGCACAGAAAGAAGAGGGGATCAATGAAGAAAGAGAACAGAGGTCTTAGCTTTGGGTAATGCCTACATTTAAAGGATGGGTGGAGGGAGAGGATCTAAGGAATGTGATTATGATGTAACAACATACTGAGGATGAAGAACCAGGAGACCTCAAAGCCATGGAAATCCAATTTCAAGAAAAGGATGATCAGTAGTGTCTAATGTGGAGGAGGAATCACACTGGAAAGGGACAAGAAGAGGCCATTAGCTTTGTAAGAGGCTCAAATGATCCTCAAGAAAGCAGTTTTAGTAGAGGATCAAACTTGATTATCAGGAATTAGAGTGAAGTTGTGGTGAGGAGAGAAGGCAGTGAATGTAGAGTGTTTTTCTGAGAATTTGATGGAAAAAGGATGGTTTGATACGGGTCGGGGAGTTTTGTGTGGTGGTGAACATGATTTTTAAACTGAGAGGGTAAGGAACCCTCGGAAAGGAAGTCTGGATGATAAGGCAGCTAAGGATGGAGAAAGGCTTGGTGAATGGTGGAAGACTCTGGAAGACTGGAAAGCATCAAGTGGCAGGATAGCCAATCAGCACATCCCTCTAACATAGTGAATATGTGCTGAGCCTCTACCACATACAAGGTACTATGGGAGGTGGCACAGTGGTGTTCTACTTTTATATGAGGCCGTGGGTTGGCTCTTCCCCCTCAAGGGCATGGACTTTTGTTCACTGCTTGTTCTCAAGGGCCTAGAGTAGTGCCTGTGACAGAGGACACATCAGTATGTATTTGTCACCGACTGACTGACGTATTGCACCTATTCTACAAGATATTCCATTCTTTTCTTTTTTAGTGTTCTATTACGGGATATAGGAACACTGGCAGTGCAGTGGTTAAGCTCTCAGCTGCTAACCAAAAGGTCGGGGGTTCAAATCCACCAGCTGCTCTGTGGGAGAAAGATGTGGGATTTGCTTCCGTAAAGATTACAGCCTTGGAAACCCTATGGGGCAGTTCTACTCTGTTCTATAGGGTCACTAGGAGTCAGAATGAACTTGATGGCAATGGGTTTTTTATTGTGGGATATATGATATATGAAAAAGAATACACGTGCCATATATTTAAGTTCTGAAGCATTGTGGTAAAACGAACATTCTTTGCATTCATACTTTGCATCTACCTGGGTGCTCCTCCCTTTTCTCAGGGACCTGCCTCTCTCAGGTTCTGTTTCTCCTGGAAGTATGGACAGGTTTTTATTGGGACTCCTCCTGTGCTTCTCAGTGCCATATTCTGGGGCACCTGGACGATCTGTAGAAGCAGGGAAAGAATATATGATGATCCTTTAGGGGAAACAAAGGGGCTCATTCAATGAGTTGGTGAAAGATGAGTCTCCCTGTTGATGATGATAAGAGAGAATCTCATTTCCTCACAGCTCCCTGGGTGTGAATGCACTTCGTTTGCTTGGTTCGTGTCGCTGGGGGATTTCCTTCTTGCCCAACAATACTAATGAACAAGAGGGCTCTTTGCTAGGAAGTCCAGCTCCTGCCATCCCAAAGTCTATTCTGGGGAAAGTCAGAAGTCCAAGGATAAGGCCCATATTTGCTGTAGTTCTCTTAGATTCTAGGAGTATAAAGTAGTTTATTCAATGGAAAGTATCTGGCTTCTTTAAATTTTAGACAATTTTACTTTTTCTCCTTGACATGAGGTGGGAAACTAAATTTTTTACTCTTGGTCTTTGTAGGGACACTTAATTTTTTTTTTTAAATTACAAATGGAAGACAAAGTTTTATTAAAAGAAAATATTGTGAGAATACAGACTATAAAAAATGAAAGTTCCTCATCATCCACCTTCCTTACCCTCTACATAATCATTGACTGCAATTTGATGCATATTCTTCCAGCTTTATATTTTATATAACTAATAAAATATATGACTGCTATTTGTTTTTTTCAAAAAAGATTTATATTATGCATACAATTTAACAGTTTACATTGTTTTGTTTATAAATACATAAAGGTCATCTTTCCACATATACGTACCTGAAGATCTACCTCATTCTAAATTGTTTCATTGTGTTCCATTGTATGGAAATGCCATACTTTTTAAAATTAATCTCTTAAAGATGCCTAATTGGATTGTTTCCCTCTAAGAAACAATGTGGAGCTAGTTTTAAACTGCTAGATGTGGTCTGTTCAAGCTAAGAGACTAGAACAATGAGGCCAAGCTTGTTGAGGAAGAGGAAGGCTGGTCTCCATGATTCCCCCTATTCTCTCCTGACTGACAGAATAGGGAAAGACCTTTCGTACAGCCTTGGAGGGTCTGGTGGTGCAGTGGTTAAGAACTCAGCTGCTAACCAAAAGGTCGGCAGTTCAAATCCACCAGCTGCTGCTTGGAAACCTTATGGGGCAGTTCTACTCTGTCCTATAGGGTTGACTCATTGGCAATGGGTTTTGTTTTGTTTTTAGAGTTAACAGTCTTTCCTCCTGGGCAGGGCCCAGGCACCAACCTTTTGTTATACAACATGCTTAGACCAAATTTTATTGCCATTTTGTTTTGCTTTTCCCCTTTCTCCCTTCTTTCTTTCTTCCCTTCCTCTCTCCCTCCTTCCTTCCTTCCTCTTAACTGATGAGGTATCCAGCTGCAGCTTCCCTTCTAGCTTTCCTCTCTCCTTCAGTCCCCTGTGGGTGACCAGGCTATGCAGGCCTTCCACTCTCCACAGCGGGGCCTCCTGCTGCTCCTGAATTTGACCTCATTGTATCCTCCGCTCCTGTTTCCAGTTTCTCTAGGTGGTGCCCTTTAGTCTCATCTGCAAAATACATTAAAATGCTGCTTCCCCAAGTCACTCACCCTATCCTTTCTTTCCATTAAAGGGTTTAAATAAAAACCAAGCTGAACACTGCTCCGCCAGCAGCCTCTTTGCCCAGTGTCACCTGGTACTTTTCCTCACCCTCTATTTACTGTACGGTCAATAGTAAATTTCCATTCCTTGGGAGATGTCTCAGTTATCCAGTGCTGCTATAACAGAAATACCAACGTGGGTATCTTTAACAAACAGAAGTTTATTTTCTCACAGTTTAGAAGGCTAGAAGTCCGAATTCAGGGTGCTGGCTCTAGGGAAAGGCTTTCTCTCTCTGTCGGCTCTAGAGGAAGGCCCTTGTTTCTTTGAGCTTCTACTTCTGGGCAATCTTCATGTGGCTTGGTGTCTCTCTTCTCCCATCTCTTCTCTGCTTGCTTTCTTGTCCTAATCTGCTCTTTTTATGTTTTGTAAAAGATTGACTCAAAACACACACTACACTAATCCTGCCTCATTAACATAACAAAAACAACCCATTCCCAAATGGGATTATAACCACAAACCTAGAGGTTAAGATTTACAACACGTATTTTGAGGAGACACAATTCAACGCATAACAGGAGGCTACCTCATTTCTAGGAGAAAAACTCCTCTCCTGTGGCGTGACAGAGACAGTACATGCTTTGGCTGCGGTCTCCCTGGCTCCGAATCCAGGTTCCAACGCTTACTGGCTATGGGACCTCAGCAGGTAATTTAATCTTTTTGATCTTCATTTTCCTCCTTAGTAAAATGAGGAACAATAATACCCACCTTGCAAATAGGTTTGTGCTATTTACTGGATGAGAAGGTGTGTCAGATGCCTGGCACATAATACCAAAACCAAACCCGTTGCCATCGAGTCGATTCCAACTCATAGCAACCCTATAGGACAGAGCAGAATTGTCCTATAGGGTTTCCAAGGAGCAGCTGGTGGATTTGAACTGCCAACCTTTTGGTTAGCAGCCGAGCTATTAACCACTGCACCAACAGGGCTCTGGCAGATAGGTGAACAAAAATGATGGTGCCTCTTTTCTTTATAACTGGTTTCTCTTTAGCAAATCTGTTAATTTGTAGCTGATCTCATTGTATGCTATAAGTGATCAAAGAATCAATGCATTCAAGGTCCTATTAGAAATAGAGCCGATAATACTTTAGAATCTTGAACATAAGTATTTTTGCCAATTAATGGGTCTCCTATTCCAGGCAATAAGAAACAAAATAGTTAATAAATAAAAAATTTAGGGCAAATTCCTCAAAAAGTTAAACATCGAATATGTTCGTTGAAGTATTATTCACAATAGTCAAAAGGTGAAAACAACCCAAGTGTTCATCGACAGATGAATGGATGAACAATGCATACAGTGGCATATTATTCAGTCAAAAAAGGAACGAAGTTCTAATGCATTCTACAACACGGATGAACCTTGAAAACATGCTAAGTGAAATTAGCCAGACATAGAAGGACAGCCTGTCTATGATTCCACTTATATGCAATATCTAGAATAGGCAAACGCACAGAGACCAAAATTTACTAGAGGTTCCCAGGGGCTGAGGAGGAGAGGGAAATGGAGTTCTTGCTTAATAGGCACAGAGTTTCTGTTTAGGATGATGAAAAAATTTTAGAAATAGATAGTGATGATGGTTGCACAACATTGTGAATGTAATTAATGTCATTGAATTACACACTTAAAAATGGTTAAAGCGGCAAAATTTATGTTATGTATATTTTACAGTAATAAAAAATGCTTTCTAAATTTAGGGCAAAAATTTAGATACCTCCCTGAAGTTCCTTGTGCTAGAATTGGTTTGTATTTCCCAGAGACTAAATGTTCTTTTCCCTCCAAGTGGTTCCCAGAATCTTCATATTTTTCTTTCTGAGGACTAACAGTTGAGTTGGGGGATGCTTTTTGACTAGCGCCACAAATATGCACCAAAGGATTTCAAAGCAAAGACTTTCCTAGTTCCTTTGAGGGTTTGTCATAGATTCATATGGTGATGGTTTTTTGGTACCTTCACTATCAAATGTTTGTCCCCTTGTTGCTTGCAGAAGGCATTTTGGGGTTTCCTACTCAGTGTTCTGGACTTCCTTGCTTTGGAGTCCAGGCTTCATTTACTGGTTTCTGTGCTAATTCCTCAGGGGAATTATGGACAAATGATAAGGAAATTTAAACATGGTCTCAAATTTTCTTTGAGTCCCAAAAGAAAACGAAACACTTATTTTCCGTGCACACCGAAGTAATGAACTTGTCCAGGGCCTCACGGCATATCAACAAGAACTACAGTTTTTTATCTCCTGAGCCAGCGATGCTTTTGGCCTTCTATAAAATCTACCCCCTGTCCCGCCCCTGTGGAGCTGAGTTATCCCTCTCTAATGCCAACCAGGAAGCTCATACTGGAGGACTCCTGCCCTCTAGACAGAGCCCATCTCCCTGGAGGTGTTTTGAACTCCTGTATGAACAGGTGGGCCATAAACCCTGGCTGGAGGATATGTTCTGCATGGGAGGGATTAGTAAACTCACGGCATTCAGTTTGCAAAATTCCCTCCTGCTAATCCTGCTGAGGCAGGTTGGGTAGTATGGTCTCCTCCTTTTGAAGTGGAAGAAGCCCTTATGAGCAAGAGGAATGACTTGCCCAGAGTATCCCAAATTTATTAGGAGGACTGAACTTTCCTTTCAAACCCTGGCAAATCTTGCTCACTTGCTGAACCTGACCAGCCTCTTGAGGGGTATCATGCTAAGCTTACTTAGCAGATGGTTCAGAGGTAGGTTAGCAGTGCTGAGAAAGTTGGAGGTCTGATGCCAGAGGGAAAAACTTGGCGGTGGACTTCTCCCTTCCTCCAGGCTAGCCGGATGTTCCCTCTCAGGTGACAGCTGTGAAGAGTCCTGTTGAGGGAGGTTCAGGAAGGGCTTGTCGCCCGACCTTGTAACCAGAGTGTCAGGAAGCTTCTCTTTCAAGAGGTGAGCTGCCTTGTAAGACAACAGCCATCCTATCTGCTCCAGAAGGATGATGCCTAGAGATATAGCCTCCTGGTCTTTACTGCCTCTTGCTTTCTTAAGCCGGGTAGGAACTACAAACCTCAGCATTAGTTCTTTGCTTTCTTACCTGAAACATCCACTTTTTCTTAATCTCTTTTTCTCCCATCTCTTCTCTCCCTTCAACTAGGCATTGGAGGATCTGAGCCCAGCTGAGCTGTGTGTGTCCTTGCCATCTGCCAGGCCTCCACTCGTCAGGCTAGAGCCTGGGCTTTGGCCAGGGCTTCCTTAGCTCTGCCCTGTGTCCCAGCCCCGTGAGCCTTTCAGTGGCACGAGCAGGTGTCCTACTCATGGCCCGGTGCCATGACGCCAGCCTCCTGCTCCAGCCCTGAATGGTAGTGTGTTGCTGAGAGAAGACTGGAAGGGGTGGGGGTCTTGAGGGAGTTCCCTCTGGGGCAGTCTTGGTGGTGAATGTGTATATCATGTTTCTTGCCCTGTTGGTGTGCAGGCACTCTTGCTACATCCCCCTGGTTTTATTCTTTGTTGTGTATTTATTTTTCATGGGATTGGTGGTTCCAGTGGCCGTGAGAGGAATTGTGTGGAAAACCACAAAATCCAAGTTTGGAGGCTATTTACTAAGAAGAGTTCACATTTCTCTTTGCTCATTTATGTTGTCAGTGTTAGTACACAAGGGACGATGATGTTAGGTATCGTGTGATAGAAATACTTTATCTCATATAATTTCTCTCTCTTTGGTCATCTCCCCAAACCATAAAGAATGACTTGTTTTTAGAATGAATTGCCCTCTAAAGATGGGCCAGGATCTCTACATTGGTACCGCCCTATTGAGTCATGGAATCAGTCTTGCTAGACTTTTTTCTTCTCACAGGCTCCTCGTACACTGTCTCTCTCTCTGTTTTTGCTCTTTCCAAGCTGTTGCTGCTCTAGTTTTTTTGGTTTGTTCATTGCTCCTTAAAGCCTTCTACTGGTTAGGAAACTCTTTGCCTGGTTAGTGGAGCACCAGGGCTGCCCTTCTCTTCTACAGAGCCAACTGGTTCCAGGTGTCCCTGCTGTCATTTGACCATAGAGTGGCTGTGAAAGAGCCTGCTTTCTGGTAAGGTGCTGTGAATTAAAGGATGATCTCATTCAGGTACCACTTCCTGAAAGGAGTGATGGATTCAGGCCCATCTGAGGGAGCATCAACAGCCCTTCCCAGTCAGCCTCTCTGTGGACAGAGAACTCATTCGTGGGAAAGTTTCTGGGGTGAGGTAGCACTGCTATTTTGTTCACCAGGAAATAATACCGAGTTTCTCAGTTTTCACGTAATGAAGGACAAGGCCTTGGCCTGGTGCAGAGGTTGAGGCCCCCAGCATCCTGGAGGATGGGATGGGTGTAATATGAAGAGCCTTTCACTTACCCATGTGACTTTCTGGTTCCAGCCCAGCTTGTGGAAATTCTACAAGACCAGCTGAGGCATAACTGGTAGAGGGAGTCCAGAGCTGAACCCTCCGGTGGAGAGATAAAGAGCCATCTCCAGTCAAGGCTCTAGGAAGCTATTGGAATGTTTTTGCCCATTGATAAGTTCCTACTGTGTATGAGATTCAAGGCCAGTATACATGAGAAAACCCCCCAAACTCTTCCCAATCTTCAAGCCTTTCCTCTTTCTTGTTATTTTCCTCCAGCTTTAGGCTCCGCCATGCACAGAGTGGTCCAAAGAGCTCAAGTTATGCTTAACTTTGAATAGTAGAGCCCCTGTGACATGGGATGTGGTAATGTTATAGACCAGGGGTCAGCAAACTACTGCCCATGGGCCAACTCTGGAACTCAGTTAGGGGCTTCCTGTTATTGCTTAAGGTGAACAGGTGTTATTAGCCACATAGCCACTCTCTTCTAGACCTCCTAATTACAATCCCAACAAGGGTGAATTTTGGTTAATGAAAATAGATGATGCCCTAATTGACTTAGAGTGTGACTTTATACTAGGAATAGCCCTCATCTTAGTGACTAAGATGGGAATCCTTGACATTGGAGTTGGAGAAATGATCTGAAATGAGGACAATTCCAGTCAGGTGAAAATGCAAAGTCCTACTCTCAGATAGGAGATGCACAGATATTGCTTGATCTGGATTGGGTTAGATTCAAGTCTTAATAAAATGGAGCCAGAGTTTCCAATTACTTTTTTTCTCATTGACCCTATCACTTTTTTTTCAAAAATATTAGGTTATTTTAGAGATTGCTGTGATATTTGGCACTTAGTAGATTTTGAGTAGTATATAGAACTAGGAGCCCTGGTGGTGCAGTGGTTAAGTGATATGGCTGCTAACCAAAAGATTGGCAGTTCAAATCCACCAGCTGCTCCTTGGAAACCCTACAAGGCAGTTCTACTCGGTCCTTTAGGGTCCCTGTGGGTTGGAATCAACTCGAAGGCAATGGTTTTTTTTGGTTTTTTATTGAGAACTAAGAGAGTAACAGAGCTAACCCACTTTTTGCCTAATCCCTCCCATCCCCACTCATTGGATGAGGAGATTTTGGTTTACGTTGTTTTCTTTTCTTTTTGTCAGTTTTCAAGTCCATGGTTCCATATGTGAAGCCTTTGGGACACATATGTTTTGAAGTTCAGAATTTTTCAGATTTAGAAACGTTACATGGTTTTCAGGTCAGCATCCCATAATCAAACACGTTAATATTTCTGTAGCAAAACTTATGAATATTTACATGAAGGAGGATAAATAAAGACTATAAATTGGCCTTACCTCAGTTCAGGGCATGTTTTGTCACCAAATGAATTACAAGTTAACTCTGCTTTCAGAGCTTTTTTTAATTTCAGAATTGTCACAGATAAGGATTATCTGCATCATCCATATGATATCTCTTAAATTAGAATGGATGCTCCTTGAGTGTTGGGGATATAGCCCTCACAGTATCTAGCATGGTGCATGCACATAGTGCCCATTAAAAGTTCGTTGATCTTTCAAATTTTTATGGGTAAGAACTTGAAGTGGTATGCTTCACTTCCACTCAATCAGACAGCCACACCTCACCACAAGGCCAACTGACAAATGTGCTCGGAATAAGTAGAATTTGGATAGTGCATGCGTATAGTAGATATTCATTAAAAGTCAATTGATTTTTATTAGCGTAAACATGAAGATATAAGTCGAGTATTATGCAGCTATTGGACAACTATCCCTTATTTATTTTTCCATTTTCCTAGGCTATAATTAAATCAAAAGCTACTTGATGGATCATAAGTTAGAAAATAGAAAATAAGGTAAAGGCAACTGGACTCTGTGTGTATGTTGACAGGTAAGTGGGTGATGGACTAGCTAACTTGGGAGGCTTCTTGTAGTTTTGTAATTGGATGACTGTAATATGTACAATAATTGACTTATTAACAATATTGATGAAAGTTGTGTATCAGAATAATTACTGTGCTCTAGTCATATGAGTTGGAATCGACTTGACAGCAATGGGTTTTTTTTGGTTTTTAGTCATAACTACTTAATTAAACCATGAACTGAAAATGACTAAGTGATATAATAACCATATTGAAAATGTTACCATCAACAGGACAGACAAGACTCAGCCTACCCAGGACTGAGTTTCATTTGGAAGCTCCTAGTCTGAGAGAAATGAAAGGAATTTGGAAAGTGTGTTTTAAAGAGCAAAGAAAATCAATAATTTTTAAAGGGGATTCACGATAAAAAGGCTAAGGGGATTTGGGCCATGATACCAGCAAGCATGACAAGTGAGAGTGACCTCTTTAAGTCAGATTTGTACTGTTTTATTGAAGGTAACATAAGAGGAACCATCATTGAATTGTTATAGAAAATGAAGTTTAAATGGCAGTAAAAGAATTAAAGCAAGACGTAAAACTTACAAATGTGATAATTAGGAGTCATTAGAAGAGATTATTAAAGAGGGTCATGGACTCCTCTTTTCTCAAAAGATATTTGCGAGGGGCCTTGGATGAGTGACCAGTATAAATATGCGGGCACAGACAAGAGGGATGAAAGCACTTTGAAAAGTTAAAGGATGTGGAGGAAGTGGAGGTAGAGGTAGATGATGTGAAGGACCTCCCTTTGCCTCACCCATGGAGAGTGTTTGCAATGGGGGCACATGGAACATCCAGGGAAACAGGGCACACTTCTTTTCAAGAACTAGACTGCTGGCTAACATGACAGCAAAGAATGAGATGCTCAATTTGGCATGAATTCTACAGTGAGTTTTAAGTGGCTTATTTAGAATCTGGCTGGAAAAGGAAGGAAATATAACAGGTCAGCATTTCCCACCAGTTGGCTTGGTGTCTCATGCCGGAGTTGGGTGGTTCTTCCCAGCCCCTGGATTTCCACTTCTGAGTTGATGTTCTGATACAAAGCCAGTGTGGCTTGAAAGGAGCTATAGCCGTCCTGGGGAGGTGCCGGAAAAATAGATAATAGGCTTTTCTCTTTTTCTCCAGCCATTCCCCGATTCCCACTGGACACTGAAATTGGAAAGCCCTCTTCTAGATGTCTATGTTGCAGTCCTCTTCATCGGAGATTCAATCTGTACTTGGGAGAGGGCTGTCTGCAGATATGTTCTGCTCATTCTCCTTCATGTGGTTAGAACACACATTCTCATGTGCCCAGGATCTTGGCCTTCAATGTTTTTTGGAGAGAAGTCAAGCTGGACTCTCTTCACAGGCCTGTTGGATCACTGTTTCCTGGGGAAATTCCATTTTAATTTTCTGGGGCTTTGAGGACTGGATGTCTGTCCAAGAACTGTGTAAGCTTGAGACTAAGCTTGTGAAAAACTGGGGAAATCACAGCCCAAGGTAACTCTATACATAGACAAGTGGCCTTTATGAGTGCTAAGAAATGAGGATGGTGGCTGTCTTAGTCAAGGTTCTCTAGAGAAACAGGACCAATGATATATATATAGAGAGAGAGAGAGAAAGAGAGAGATTTACTTCAAAGAATTGGCTCTTGTGATGGTAGGGATTGTCAAGTCCAAAATTCATAGGTCAGGCAGCAGGCTGGAGACTCCTGCAGGCTTGCATACCAAGATCTGTAGGTCAGGCAATGGGAAAAGTGCAGAGTAGAGAGAAAGAGTTCTGCCAAAATATCTATTTATAGTCTGGAGGCAGAACACACTCCAAAGAAATTCCTTTTTCAACTGATTGATTGGTTACATTACATTAGATTACATTATGGAAAGTGATTCCATTCCATTATATTAGATTTCATTATGGAACAGCAACTAGACTAGTGTTTGGCCAAACCACTGGGAACCATAACCTAGCCAAGTTGACACATAAAATCACAGTGGTGCTATAGGTGGGTGATTGACTCCGGCTAGTGCTGAGGAAGGTGCAGTAGGCTGGCTGCAGACTACCCTGGATGATGACATCCATGCTGCCAGCAAGTGCTTCCCTCTCTACACACACTGCCCCTGTGCTCTGAGGCTGTGGCAGGAGCTCCTGATGTTGCCTTTAACCCTTAGCAGTAAAACCCTAAACAGATTTGCATTTGATTGTTGAGTTGACTTCTTTCTACCGTTAACATCCAAGAATGTGAAAAATCAGTGAGACAAAGTCCGTTTCTGACGTATGTTTCACCCCGTTTTAAACAAGCCATACATGTATATGGTTGATACCAAACTGAAAAACCAAAACCATTACCATCGAGTTGATTCCACCTCATAGAGACCCTGTAGGACAAAGTAGATAGATAGGGTTTCCAAGGCTGTAAATCTTCATGGGAGCAGACTGCTACCTCTTTCTCCAGCAGAGCAGCTGGTGGGTTTGAACTGCTAACCTTTTGGTTAGCATCTGAGTGCTTAACCACTGTGCTACCAGGTCTCCTCTATGGTTCATACAGTCTCTGAATATACTCAGTTTTATCATCTTCCCATCATTGTCTTATTGGAATGAGATCATGACTTCCTTCAAGGGAAAGAGATACTGCCTTTCTTTACCCACAGTATGCTGCCATGAGCCCTGCAGGTGCTCAATAAATATTAATTGAATTAATCAACTGTCACAACACAAATGCACACAACTATCTGCCTTGTGCTTTCATCCAGCTACAAATACTGACAACCTGTGCATCCAGCTGTCCTTGCAAGGAATGTGGGTCCCCTGTCTCTGTACTTGCGCTGGCTTTCTGCAGCTGTATGTCTCCTCTGCAAGGCATGGGACCCCTTTACCCCTTGTACACAGAGCACATATGACACTTGCACCCAGCTTTGAGGGTCTTTACAAATCACTCTCTCCTCCCTCTCCCCTCTGGTGTTTCCAGAGTGTCTCAAAGGGTTTAAGAAGAATGAAGTCCACTCCCCCTCTCCACTTCTTGGGGAGGGTTTTTAATTACCGTGCAGCCTTTGTTCTGTTGCTGAGCTCGGGCTTCTCTGTGTAGGGAGAAGGGAATTCCAGTCATCCTGATGCTTTATAATCAAGTTACTTACGAGTCAGGAGTAGCAGTTCTCTGCTTTCATTCTGATCACAGGGGGTGATACAAGGATGTTAGCATCTCGTGTTTCGCTAGGTGCTTTTGGCTGTGGTTGCAACAGTGCTTCTTTGCAGTGGTGGTTTTCAATCGTTTAAGAACCATGAAAGCATAAAAAAATTTATCTGAACTCCTTGTTCTACCTACTTTAAGCATAAAATGTAGAGTGTGCTTATTTAAAATCAATATTGGTCCAAAGTGCCTGACCACAAAATACATTTAATAAATAACATGCACACATTAAAAACCAAAATAATAAATTTATAAGGATAATTTTGAACAGAGCATGGTTGTATAGCATTGTGAATGTAATTCATGTCACTGAATTGGACATTTAAAATTGGTTACAATAGAAAATGAATACAATAGATGAGCCAATTGCAGCACTCATTATTGCACAGTGTTGGAGCACACGCAGGAACTTCTGGTCCCTAAAACATAATAATTTTATATTGCCAAAGGCTGTTAAATCTATAAATTGGATGCTTTTGCTATCCCCTAATACTAATGTCACCAAGAGCTATTTCTGTAAAACTTTGAAAGTCCAGCACAGTGCCTTGCACAAAGCAAGTGCTCAGAGAATATTTGTGAAATGAATTAATTATCACTCATACAGTGGCAAGTTGTGTTCTCATTTTCTAGTTGATGGGGGTGAGGAGTTTGGCAGAAATTTTAGTCAAGGGACTAAGACTCCAGCTTTTAAATAGGTTTGCAGTTTCCAAAGACACATAGCCACTTGTACATGGGTCGATATATGATCTGTATTCATAAGCTATATATATGTGTTTGTAATAAATGTACCAATTCTGGGCATACACAGAGTTATCAACCTTTTGGCGGGCTAAACAGCTACTTCTGTTTAAAGGCAAAACTTGCTAAGTGGATATTTTCTGATAAGGACATCCACATGCGGTGGGTGTAGCAAACTGTGGTGGGTACAAAGAGAGATAAGTAAGGGGAGCGGGCCAGTTCTGCCTTGCCCAGATAGTGGGGTGGGGGGTTAGGAGGAGTTTATTACCTACAGACAGTCCCAGCCTGACTTGGTTATCGATTATGTTGGAACTTTCATTTCCCAGTGTTTGGCTTGTTTTCTAGGACTTACCCTCTGTTTAACAAAGGAAGTATTATTATATGTAATGAAAGCCATGGCTCAAGGACTTGGGCCATCTTGGTCTTATTTCTGGTTGGGTCTGTGACAAATGTGACCATGAGATGCTCAGACCTTTTAGGAACACAGCTTCCTCATCCTCTTCAACATAACATGCTCTGATCACAAAGGGAACAAGAGCCAGACCTTTCTACAGAGACTTCATCAGCCTGAGACCAGAAAAACTAGATGGTATCTGGCTACCACCAAACACTGCCTAACAGGGAACACAACAGAGAGTACCTGATGGAGCAGGAGAAAAGTGGGGTGCAGAACTCAAATTCTAGTAAAAAGACCAGACTTAATGGTTTGATTGAGACTGGAGGGACCCTGGAAGACATGGCC
>NW_004443946.1:16912648-16936447 GCF_000243295.1 Trichechus manatus latirostris | reverse complement strand
CGGAAGCCAACTCTTCAGACAAAGATTAGACTGGACTATGGGACATAAAATGATACTCGTGAAGAGTGTGCTTCTTAGCTCAAGTAGATATGTGAGATTAAATGGGCAGCTCCTGTCCAGAGGTGAGATGAGAAGGCAGAGAGGGTCAGGAGCTGGTTGAATGGACAGGGGAAATCCGAGGTGGAAAGGAGGAGTGTGCTGTCACAGTACAGGGAGAGCAACTAAGGTCACGTAACAATGTATGTATAAATTTTTGTATAAGAGATTAACTTGAATTGTAAACTTTCACTTAAAGCACAACAATAAAAAAAAATAATAATTAAAAAAAAAAAAAGAGCCAGACCTTTCTAAACATTAAGGTCTTACATCAGGTGGGACCCCTGGAATGTGGTTTAGATATATTTTGGAAATGTTTGGATATTTTTGGTAGAAATATGGTGAGGAATGGTGGGAGGAGTATATTAAATCTGACTTTTACAAATAGAAGGTGTTTATGGGAAGGCCTACCATCTTCTTCACTTTTCTTTTCAATTAAAGTCCTAAAAAAAAAAAAATGGACGTCAAGTCGATTCTGACTCGTAGCGACCCTATAGGACGGAGTAGAACTGCTGCATAGGGTTTCCAAAGAGCGGCTGGTGGATTCAAACTGCCGACCTTTTGGTTGTCAGCTAAGCTCTTAACCACTGCACCACCAGGGCTCCAATTAAAGCCCTGCTAATTGGTAATGTGAATTACCAGATTGTTAACAAAGTTGAAATTTATCATCAGAGATAATTCATCCAAAAGTGATGCTGTCGGACCTGTATCAAGCAGGCTGGGTCTCACTTCACCCTCTGCTTCTCATGTGTTAGGTAACCTTGCCTTGGGCAAGTTCCTTCACTTGTCAGTTTCTTGGTTTATAAAAAGGGGGCAGTGAAAACCAGTTGTAGGAGTGTATTGATAATGCAACAAGATGTGGATATTAGACACTTAGTATAGTGCCTTGTGTATACTAAGTACTCGCTGATATGATCGTTATTGTTTTTATTATTGTTACTGCTTTCTTTGATGGTGTTCTTCTACATATGTGTGTGGTTGGAGGGACAGGGCCGTCCTGTGAGTTGGGACCTGATCCCTTCACATATGAGTAGCCTGAGGTCTGGCTGCCTGAAGTGCAGGGAGAAGGTTTGAATGGGAATAAAACCAATTGCCATTGAGTTGATTCCAACTCATGGCAACCCCATGTACCTCAGAGTAGAACTGTGTTCCACAAGGTCTTCAATGGCTGATGTTTTTAAAGTAGATCACCAGGTCTTTCTTCTGAGGTGCCTCTGGGTGGACTTGAACCTTCAACCTTTTGGTTAGCAGCTGAGTGCCTTCACCATTTGGAACACCCAAGGACTCCTTGAATAGGAATAAACCCATTGCCCATTGCCATAGAGTTGATTCCAACTTATAGCGACCCTATAGGACAGAGTAGAACTGCCCCACAGGGTTTCCAAGGAGTGTCCGGTGGACTCGAACGGCCAACCTTTTGGTTAGCAGCCATAGCTTTTAACCACTGCTCCACCAGGGGACATTCACTCAGTGGTAACTGAGGGTAACAGTAAAAATAAAGAAAGTTTGGGTTTTATAGCCCATTGTTTTTTACATCGTGATTCCAACTAAGCAACTCTTGGAGAAGGTGTAGCATATTAATCATAACCATTCTCAGCTCCATTTTGAGGATGGGGACTCTGCTATTGTTGTATCTGAACTGTAGCTTTCTTGTTTGGATTTCCTAAAGGCCTGACATGCATCACTTTGGTCATTAAAAACAACCTAATAAAACATATTGGTACAATCCAACCGACACGCATGTGACACTAAAGCAAATCATGTGCTCATCTGAAGCTGCTGTCTCACACCTGTAAAATGGAGATGACAATTTCTACTGCATAAAGCAGGTAGGAAATTGTCTATCACACAGGGAAAACAATCAATAAATGAGATCTATTGTTAATATTTAAAAAATTTGTTTTGATTATTCTAGTTTTTGCCATTTCACATATTTTCAGAATAAACTTGTCAATTTCTAAAAAAAAAAGAATCCTTCTGGATTTTGATTGGGATTGTGTTGAATCTATAGATAATCTGGAAGATAATTGATATCGTAACACTATCGAGTCTCCCAATCCATGAATCTACTCTCTCCCCATATATTTAGGTCTTTTTTATTTCTCTCATCTATGTTTTATAGCTTTCCACATGCAAATCTTCTACATACTTTGTTAGATTTCTGTCTAAATATTTTATGTTTTTGAGCTATTGCAGTGTTACTTTAAAATTTTTAATCTCCAATTGTTCCTTGTTAGTATGGGGAAATACAGCTGATTTTTGTATATTTACCTTATATCCTGTGACCTTGCTAAACTTGCTTCCTTGTTGAAGTTGGCTTTTTGTAGATTTATTGAGATTTTGTACATAGAAAATCATGCCCACTGCAAATAAAGGTTGTTTTACTTTTTCTTTTCTAAAATAAACAGACAAACAAAACATATTATATTGGTTGGAAGGAAATACACCAGAATAATAATGGTCCTATATACGTTAAAACACTGTTCTGTTCTGAGGATGGGAGGCTGTTGGTGATGGCAGCTGCCCAGGGGGTCCACCCAGGAGAATGGGCGAACTATAATTGAGCATGGAATGGTTGGAGTCAAGATGCATGAGATAATAAGAGCAGAGGTTATTGCTGATATTCTCCAAGCCTGCCTACTGACCCTGGTGGAGTAAGTTGCTGAGGCAAACCAGGCAGCACCTCCTTTATGCAAAACCACTGTGCTCTCAGAGCCCACTTCCTCAGGTTGGCTTGACAGTTGATAGCCTTTATCCAGAGCCAGGCAGCCACCAGAGCAAGCCTGAAACCTGTAGTAATCTCAACAAATGTCACTTGATGCCTTATTTTCTAGCACCAGTAGTTCAGGGTTGTAGTGGAAATAAGGGGGATGGGATAGAACTGTGACCAGGTGGAAATGAGAACGTAAGAAAGGTTACTGCTTTGTTTATTGTGAAGCATTCAAACATTGATTTTCTTCCCCCCAGTGGAGTAAAAACATCTTTCTCCTTTTGTTGGAAGGAGCCCTGGTGGTGCCCTGGTTAAGTCCTCGCCTGCTAACTGAAAGGTCGGCGGTTTGAACCCGCCAACCACTCCATGGAAGAAAGAGGGAAGGAGGGGTGGTGACATGACAAACCTTGAGTGGTAACAGCGTGACTACCCTGTGTCCTCCCCCCGAGCGTCTCTTCTGTAGACGCGTCTCAGACATTGTGGTAGAGAGATGGTTCCTCTTCACGTCTGCTCCTGGCACCACGGAAGCCTCGAACAGTGCAAAAGTTTTCATGTTTTAATCAGAAATCTGGCATACAACATGTAGAGGATCTGCACATGGATCCAAAAAGGGTAAAGTGACCAGAACCTGTGCAAGTCCCATGTAAACATTGGGTAATATATTTCTAATGATAAAAATCTCTGCTTCTCTCCATCTCCAGTTTTAAGGGCCACAAACAGGGGGAAATAGTTGCAGTTTTATAATTGGAGAAACTGAGGCACAAAGAGGGGCTCACAGTTAGTTCTGAGCTATGGAAGCAGCTGCTGACTTTGAGCAGTGATAGAGCCCACAAGTATTCAGGCCTATACTTCACACCAGGTGTTCTGTTAGAACTTTATTATTTTAAAAAATTTTTTTATTGTACATTAGGTGAAAAATTTTATTGTATATTAGAGCAAATCAGTTTCCCATTTGATAGTTTGTATATAAAGTGTTCTGTGACATTAGTTTCATGCCCCACGATGTGTCAGCACTCTCCCCATTTCTGTCCTAGTTTTCCCGTTTCCTTTCGTCCTGATTTTCTGCCCCTTCCTGCCTTCTTAGCTTTGCTTTTGGACATATGTTACCCTTTTGATCTCACAGAATTGATTGTTCTATGGAGCTCGTTCCTCTTGGGTGTTATTGTTTATTTTATGGGCTTGTCTATGGTTTGGCTGAAAGGCAGTCTCTGGGAATGGCTTCAGTTCCAGTTCAGAAGGGTGTCTTAGGGCCACAGGCTCAGGGGTTCCTCCAGTCTCTGCCAGACCAGTAAGTCTGGTCTTTTTTGTGAGTTTGATTTTTTGTTCTACAGTTTTTCTCCCGGTCTGTCTAGGACCCTCTGTTGCAATCCCAGTCAGAGCGACTGAAGTGGTAGTCAGGCACCATTTAGCTCTTCTGCTCTTGGGGTCGTGTAGGCTATGCTGCATATGGTCCACGAGTCCTTTGGACTAGTTGCTCCCTTGAGTCTTTGGTTTTCTTCACTCTCCTTTGGTCCAGACGGTAAGAGCCAATAGTAGTATTTTAGGTGGCCGCTCTGTTGGACTTTAAATGTATTATCTCATTTCATCCAAACAGCAGTGCTGTGAAGTGGCAACTATCATGACTCCACTTTACAGATGAAAAAACAGAGGCTTAAAGAATTTAAGTAAATGGTTTAAGGTGACACAACTAGTAAGTGGCTAACTCTGGAGTCATTCCCAGGTAGTCCAACTCCGGACGCACCTTAACCACTATGCTATACTGCCTTGTTCACTTCCCCAAATCAAAGTCACCTTAGTCTACTATTTCTGGCACTAAATTCCCTGCTTGCTGCCCTCTGGTCCTTTCTGGAAGCTGGCTCAAGCCCTTGCTGAATGGAGGAGTATTCCTCCCATATAGTAGGGAACACTGAGGCATGGTAAGCCTTTGGGGTTGCTTTCAGATTATTTTAGCAATGACCACTCACTCTTCAGAACCTTTCAGATGACCTACCCTGGCTTATGTGTCCACTGTGCTGGCCACGCACACACAAGCCTTCCTAAGAACGGCAGGCACTTGGCAGCTCTTGCTGCCCCTTGCACCACCCAAGCTATTCACAGTCTGGCCTCTTTAAGAGAGAGGAATGTGGTAGCAGTTACTTTGCAAGCAGCTCAGCCTGATTACAGGGTGAGGTGCTGATGCTGTCCAGAAGGTGCTTCTGGGTAGCCCATTTACAGTACTCAGAACTCGGGGTACACTTGTCCTGTGTGCTTTCAGGTAATAACATTTGCCATGCTCTTTAACAGATGTGGAGAGAGTATTATCAAACTGTGGCACCCTGGAAACCCTCTTGCAAAAAACCCGCTTCTAGTTCTGCACACTGGGGTTTTCCTTTTTGGCAAGTAGGTAGACGTGTACTGTGTTAAAGAGAAAACGTAAAACCAAACCAGTTACCAACGAGTTGATTCTGACTCATGGCAACCCCATGTGTGTCAGAGTAGAACTGTGCTCCATAGGGTTTTCAATGGCTGATTTTTCAGAAGTAGATTGCCAGGCTTTTCGTCCAAGGTGCCTCTGGGTAGACTCGAATTTCCAACATTTTGGTTAGCAGGAAGCATGTTAGTGTTAAGGAAAGAATTTCAAAAATAGAGAGGTGGGACTTAAAAGGGGGGTTAGGGGATTAGACGTAAGACATTTCCCTTCTGATTCTGTCACTTGTTTGTCCTTAGAAAGTTACCCGACTTTGCTTCCATATCCTCTCTGTATCTGTGTCGATTTGGGGAAGAAAATGCATCACTATCCTCAGAGAAAATATGGGTCTGATACAGGCTAGAGACCTGGTGTGTTTGTATTTTCAAATCTTGGGGTGGGGGGTAGGGAATTAGCTGTGACTCTGAAGGGTCCCTTTGGCCTCACAACATGTAGATCATCTTTCTTTCCTGTTGCCTTTCTTGATGCTCTTTTTCCTGGTGTTGAGCTGGATATAGAGGAACTTGTCTTAGATGATGTGAAAAGTGTTTACAAGCACCCAGCTCCCTTGATCTCCACATTCTTTCCTGCAGAGGCGCTTGGGTCTGGCAGGCTGACGGGCAGTGGTTAAGGACAGGTGTTCTGAGTCAGACTGCCTGGGTTTGAATCCTGCCTCTGTCACCTACTGGCTGAGGGACTGCGGCAAGTCATTGAACTCTCTAAGCCTCAGTTTCCACACCTATAAAATGGGGATCATAAGCGTGGCTGCCTCATAACAGGGTTGTTATGAGGATTCGATGGTGTTTTTAAGTCCAGTGCCTGGGCAAGGTATACTCTCAATAAATGTTTGATGACAACAGCTTAATAGCTGGAGAAATTCACTCCCTGTTATCCAGGTGAGAAAACTAGAACGCAGGAAGGAGAAAGCAGTTTCTCCAGGTGTGCCCGTGAGGAATGTCTGAATTACAGGTACTTGCCTCACGGTAAGCTCCTGGAGGACAGGGACCATCTTAGTATGCATTTTGATGTTCCTTTTTGCCTCTCAGTGATTTGCACATACATAGTATGCATTCAGGAAATGTTTCGTTAATTAAATTGATGTTCATAATGGTACTGGCTCATATTAACCCATTGCCATCAAGCTGATTCCAAATCATAGTGACCCTGTAGGACAGAGTAGAACTATTCCATAGGGTTTCCAAGGCTGTAATCTTGATGAAAGCAGACTGCCACATCTGTCTCCCGTGGAGTGTCTGGTGGATTCGAACTGCTAACTTTTGGTTAACAGATGAATGCTTAACCACTGCACCACCAAGGCTGCACTTAGAGTTATGTACGTTGTTGTCCTTAGGTGCCGTCAAGTCGGTTCTGACTCATAACAACCCTATATACAACAGAACGAAACACTGCCTGGTCCTGCACCATTCTCACAATCGTTGTTATGCTTGAGCTCATTGTTGCAGCCACTGTGCAATGCATCTCATTGAGTTATGTATAGGACTATGTTTTTAAGGGAGTCAGTATTATCTTTGTAGCTTTCAAGGCTTTTTTTAGTGTTTATAAAAATTACTTTGAGAGCTTTAAACCTAGAATCTAAACAAATGCCGTTAAAATCTCCACTCTGCTAGCTTTCACGTTCGTATGTAGAAAAGACTCAGATAAGCACGTTAGCCTTGTAGGGTACTCTCAATGTCCAGAAAGGCCAAAAGTAGCCAGTTCACTTGAAGGGATCCTAAGGTGGAAATGGACCATTAGCAGTCTCGCTGTCTTATGAGAAGGAAGAACTTTTTTCTGGACAGGTGCTCCTTTCAGCAGAGCACAGAACAAACTTTCAGAAGACCTGGTCTCAGGCCCTACCTCTGCTACCCAAGTCTTGGGCAAGGAATTACTGTCTAAGTCTTAGTTTGTTTAACTGAAACTGAGATCATTATATTTCGCACCTGTCTCACAGGGTCATTAAAAAAAAAAGCAAACCAAACCGTTGCTGTCAAGTCAATTCCGATTCATAGGGACCCTGTAGGACAGAGTAGAACTGCCCCATACAGTTTCCAGGGAGCGGCTGGTGGATTCAAACTGCCGACCTTTTCGTTAGCAGCCTGAGTTCTTAACCACTTTGCCACCAGGACTTCATACAGGGTCTTTAGAAGGATCAAAAAGAAATTGCATGAGTAAACTTTCTGATAAGCATTGTTTATGTGGACAATAAAAAACATCACTCTCTGTCAACGACATCCAACTCAAATGCCATCTCTTCTATCAAGATTTCTCTGGTTTCTCCAGCTTTAAATATTATCTCCTGCCTCTGAAATCCCACGGCAATTTACTTACACCTCTCTTTTGATCCTTAAATAATTCTATTTTGTATTATTTTTTATACCCATGTCTTAGGCAACTGGAGGGCAGAATCCATGTCTATACCATAATTATATTCTCCATTACAGTACCTCTCTTGAGAAAATCCTGTCATTATTTTAAAATAAATTATAATAATTATTTCAACATTATTATTATCAGAGCAGTTCATAACAGTGGGCTTGTAAGTGCTCAATAAATATTTGTTTTTATTCAGGTTTATTGAGGTATAATTTGCATATAGTAAAATTCACTCTCTTCAAGTGTATATTTCTATAGATTTTGACAAATGCACGCAGTTGCATAACTACCACCACAGTCACCCTCTAAAATTCTCTTGTGCCCTTTTGTTGTTAATCCCTTCCTCCACTTCTAACCCCTGGCAACCACTGATTTGTTTTCTGTCTCTGTAGTTTTGCTTTTTCTTGAATGTCATATAAATGGAACCATGGAGTCCGCAGTCTTTTGGGTCTAGCTTCTTTCACTTAGCATAATACATTTGAGATTCATCCATGTTGTGTATCAATTCTTTACCTGTTATTACTGAGTACTATTCCGTTGTATGGATGGACCACAGCTGGTTTATCCATTCACAAGTTGATGGACATTAGGTTGTTTCTGACTTTTGGTGATTACGAATAAAGCTGCTGTAAGCATTTGCATAGAGGTTTTTGTGTGAACGTAAATTTTCATTTCTCTTGGGTAAATACCTGTTAGTGGGATTGCTGTGTCCGATGGTAAATATTTAAGTTTATAAGAAACTGCCAGACTGTTTTCCCAAGTGACTGTTCCATTTTGCATTCTCATCAGCAATGTATGAGAGTTCCAGTTGCTCTGTATTCTGACCAACACCTGTCATTGTCAGGTTTTTTTTAAGCCATTCTAATAGATATGTAGTAGTGTCTCACTGTGGTTTTAATTTGCACTTCCCTAATGACAAACAACAGAGTAGAACCTCCCCAAAGGATTTCCGAGGCTGTAATCTTTGCAGAAGCAGACTGCTACATCTTTCTCCCATGGTGTGGCTAGTGGGCCCAAACTACGGACCGAACTACCAGTTAGTAGCCAAGCACTTAACCACTGCACCACCAGGGATCGCTATGAGTAGGAATTGACTCAACAGAAGTGGGTTTTTTGGTTGTTGCTAATGACAAATGAAATCGAACACCTCTTTTATGTGCTTATTTACCACCCATATATCTTCTTTGGTGAAACCTCAAATCTTTTGATAATTTTTAATCAAGTTGTCTGAGAGTTCTTTGTTTATTCTGGATACAAATCCTTTATTGGATAAGTGTTTTGCAAGTATTTTCTCCCAGTCTATGGCTTGTCTTTTTATTCTCTCCAATAATATCTTTTACAGAGCAGCCGTTTTAAATTTTAATGATCAAATTTGTGTGTTTTTTCTTTTGTGGCACCTGATCTTTTATGGATTGTACTTCGGTGTCATATCTAAAATATTTTGCTTAAGTCAAGGTCACAGAGATTTTCTCCTCTGTTGTCTTCTAGAAGTTTTATAGTTTTAGGTTTTACATTTAGATCTATGATCTATTTTGAATTAATTTCTGTGTATGATGTGAGGTACAGGTCAGGGTTCATTTTTTTGCATATGGATGACAGCTGTTCCAGCAGCATTTGGTGAAAAGACTATCCCTTTTCCATTAAATCATTTTTGCACTTTTATCAAAAATCAGTTGACCATATATGTGTCAGTATATTTGTGGACTCTCTTCTGTCCCATTAATCTATGTGTCTATTTTTTTGCCATCCTATGCTATCTTGATTACTGTAGCTTTCTAGTAAGTCTTGAAATAAAGTCATATGAGTTCTCCAGTTTTGTCCTTCTTTTCAAAATGGTGTTGATTATTCTAATTTCTTTGCCTTTCGATAGAAATTTTCGAATCAACTTGTTGACTTCTATTAAAAAAAAAAAAACTTTCTGGGATTTTGATTGGCATTACTTTGAATTTATAGATCAGTTTGGGGAGAATTAACATCTTAACAAAAAGAATCTTTCAATCCATGGACATGATGCCTCTCTTTCTTTATTTAGATCTTTCATTTGTTTCATCAGTGTTTCGTAGTTTTTAGCTTATAGATCTTGCACACACTTTGTTATATTTATATCTAAATATATTATGTATTTTGGGGGGCTATTATTCAATAAGTATTTGTTGAATTAATAAATAAACAGTGCCAACCTTCTTGTCAAATTTGTCTTGATTCTGTAACCACATACAAGATGGTAGAGTAAGATTGGCAAATTCATCAAAGCCTTTTGTTATAGACAGGCCAGTGGTGAAGCTAAGAGGCCTGAGTATAACTCTATACCAGTTGCTGTTGAGTCAACCCCGTCTCGTGGCAACTCCACATGTGTCAGAGTAGAACCATGCTCCATAGGGTTTCAATGGCTGATTTTTCTAAAGTGCCTCACCAGGCCTGTCTTCCAACGAGCTTCTGGATGCACTCAAACCTCCAACCTTTCAGTTAGCAGGCAAGCGCATTAGCTATCTGCACCACCCAGGGATTCCGTGTATAACTCTAGGAGGCAGAAAATCTAGGCTTCGTTCTGACACTCTCCCTGCCAGGTTCTTTAGCCCTGGACTGCTTTCTCCTCCCTGACCAGGATCTGGTTGCTAACACAAGTTGTACGTTGAGTTAAGTCTCTGCCTTTCAGGGAGTCTGGGAGGAGCTGGCTTTCTGTGTGGATGCAATCAATGGTTGCCTCCCTTGCATGATTTGAAGGTTTTGAGTAGCCTGTTTGACCACCCATTTCTCTCATTGGCCTCCTGTGGCTTAGATGACCTCTTTCACACCCTTCCTTTGAGTAAGGCACTATATTTCCATAAGACCCTTATTCAGATAATCTTCCCTGGGAGGGATACTCTGGCAACTTAGGAAGGAAGATACTAGCATTCCTTCTGTCCAGTGAGCATGCACTAACAGAGCACCTACCCTGTGCGAGGTAGTTCGAGCACATCCAAGGTGAAAATGGCATCCCTGCCTTTAGGGGGTTTGTAATAATAGGAAATTAGGTTATCACAGTCAATTTTGTTTGCAAGTAGGGATTTCAGGGTAGGTCTGAAGAAAGAGTGCTGCTTGGGTCGTTCATTTTAGTGGAGGAACCTGACATCAAGGGAGGCTTAAGGCGGTATGAAAGCGAAAGAGAGTTGCAGAAGGGGCAATAGGGTAATGGTAATCAACTCCACCTACTGTACACCTCCCTTTTTGTCTTGAGAGCATAGTGAAAGGGCTCACAAACTTGACACTGAGAGATCCTGCATAGTATTTATAAATAACAATACCTTGGGGCTATATACTACTATGCAATTTATACATCATTTTTGTATAACTTCATTTAATCTGGGCAACAGCTTTACTTTATGTGGTAACCCATTGCCACTGAGTCGATTCTGACTCATAGCGACCCTAAAGGACAGAGTAGAACTGCCCCCATAGGGTCTTCAAGGCTGTAAATCTTTACGGAAGCAGACTGCTACATCTTTCTCCCTCGGAAAAGCTGGTGGGTTCGAAACCGCTGACCTTTTGGTTACCAGCTGAGTGCTTAACCACTGCACAACCAGGACTCCTTGCTTTATGCGGTAAAACCCGTTTAAAAAAAAACAAACAAAACTTGTTGCCATTGAGTCGATTCCGACTCATAGCGACCCTATCGGACAGAGTAGAACTGCCCCATAGGGTTTCCAAGGAGCAGCTGGTGGATTCAAACTGCCGATCTTTTGGTTGGCAGCTGAGCTCCTAACCACTATGCCACCAGGGCTCCACTTTATGTGGTAGGTGGTATTAATTAGGGTGACCTGGTGACACAGTGGTTAAGAGCTCGGCTGCCAACCAAAAGGTCGGCAGTTCAAATCCACCAGCTGCTCCTTGGAAACTCCATGGGACAGTTCTACTCTGTCCTATAGAGTCACTATGAGTCAAAATTGACTAAACGGCAATGGGTGTGGTTTTTGGTAACTGCTCTAATTGGAGCCCTGGTGGCACGGTGGTTAAGCGCTCAGCTGTTAACCAAAAGGTCGATGGTTTGAACCCACCAGCACTCTGCAGGAGAAAGATGTGACAGTCTGCTTCCGTAAAGATTTACAGCCTTGGAAATCCTATGAGGAAGTTCTACCCTGTCCTATAGGGTTGCTA
Source organism: Trichechus manatus latirostris (assembly GCF_000243295.1). Lineage (NCBI taxonomy): Eukaryota > Metazoa > Chordata > Mammalia > Sirenia > Trichechidae > Trichechus > Trichechus manatus. The sequence goes on along the minus strand of NW_004443946.1, from coordinate 16,924,688 downwards.
TGAGTTGGAATCGACTCAATGGCAGTGGGTTTTTTAAATTGCTCTAATAAAGAACTCCAAAATACAGTTTTATTTCTCACTCACATCATAGATGAGTGAGTGAGTGTAAATCGGTGGGGAGGAGGAGAGGTTTATGCTTCACAAAGTCATCCAGGAACTCAAGTTTCTTCCCTCATGTGGTCCCATTCTCCTCTTGGTTCTAGGAAATCAGGGGGAAAAAATGAGAGGATTTTGGGGAAGGTCTTATGACTAAGGCCTTGCCATAGTGCACATTCTTCTACTCATTCAGTCACATGGCCACACCTAACCACAAGGGCAACTGGAAAATATTGCCAGGTGGTGCCCACAGGAAGAGTAGAATCAGATATTGGTAGGCACTGGCAGTCTGCTATAGTAGCACGTGTTTCCTTCATTTTACACACGGAGAAACTGAGGTATAGCGTGGTTAAGGGACTTATAGAACACACAGCTACTAAGTATAAGAGTTAGGATTTTAGTTCAGGTCTTCAGATAGAATGAGAAAAATGATAATAATAATAAAAAACCAAACCCATTGCCATTCAGTCGATCTCCACTCGTAACGACCTTATAGGACAGAGTAGAACTGCTCCGTACGGTTTCCAAGGAGTACCTAGTGGATTTGAACTGCCGACCTTTTGGTTAGCAACTGTAGCTCTTAACCACTATGCCACCAGGGTTTCCAATAATAATAGTATCTAACAGTTGTGTTCATGGGGGGAGGGTGTATATTAAATAGGGTAATGCACACAGAGGTCTTAGTAAATCCAGGTTCCCTTCCTAGCCCTGGGCTCTACTACACAGCCTTATAAATAGCCAAGTACCTTTCCTGGGGACTGTGGGCAGCAGAGTGATTGCATAAGCCAGCAGCCGGGGTTCCCCATCAGCGGAGTCTGGGGAAGGGGACTGAATAGACTAGTGGCTGAGTGGTGCACCCTCTGCACACGCATAAGATTGTGCCCAGCCAGGGCCAAACAGGCTGCACTCTTTCTATCCACTGCCTTTTGAACATCCACAGCTCTTTTAAAATAGCTCTTTTCCAGGAGACAGGTGCTGCCTCTTCTGTATGTCTCCAGAGACGGCCCCCTGAGTCAGGCTCAGCACCCTGGCCAGGGATGGGAAAATTCTCTAGCCAGTACCTGTTCCCTCAGGAGTCTTTGTGGGCCCAAGCAACTTTTAAAAGATTAATTTTAATTTAATTGTTTTGAAAGCTCTAACATGAATGAATAAGTAAATCGGCATCCATATGTATAATTTATAGGTTAGACTTTTAAAATAGCTCTTTTCGTCTGCATGGTAGAGTTGTATGGATAGAAACCATTCTATGACTGACATTTCTATGACACAAGAAAAAATATGAAAGACTTCTCACCTGAGTGGGGTAAGGTTTCCCTGTCTGGAGAAGTTCTGTGTGAGAAGCTGCTGCTTTCATCAATTTCTCGAGTGAGGAAATTGAGACAGAGGCTGAGTTAGAGCTTTCTTAAGAGATTTCAAGATTCGTAGAGATTTGCAGGAGCTTGGACCCTGTTGCCACTGCCCATCCCTTCTCCCACCACAGTCCAACAAAAGACGAAGAGATGGCTGGGATGTGTGGTTGAGGCAGCAGGAGCACAAGTGATAAAGTCAGGACATTGGCGCCCAGCCTGAGTCCACGGCATTACTGCTACGTGCCACATTGCCAGCCCCTTCGCCATCTTGACTTCCAAATTGACCTTCAAATACTGTGTCCTCTGCAGAAACCACTCTTATCCTCTTAAGGAGCAGCACACTGCATTTCTCAGAATAAATGCCTCATTCATTTATTCAATGGAAATTTTCTTAGCTCCATTTCATGTACCAGACATTATGCTGGGTGATTTGGATAAAAATGATGAATAAGGATATCCCTGACCTCAAGTGACTTACAGTCTATTGGGAGAGAGAGAGAAATAGATTATTGCTGCACAGTAATAGTAATTGTATATATTATTATCTATACAATAATTGTATAGATTATTATTTGATGAAGATGAGGACTGAGTGTTACAGAAACACGGAAGAACCCCACTCCTCGGGATGGGGGTGGAGGTGGGGTGATATCTTAAAAGAAGTGAAGGCTAAGCTGAGTTCTGAAGAATAATAAATTATCCAGAAAAAGAAGAAGGGTTTTCTGGGCTTAGGGAACAGCATGTGCAAAGGCCTTCGGCCCAGGGAGACACAGAGACTTGAATGGAACTTCTTACAGATGAAATGTAGAATTGGGAAAGTTGGGAAGAGATGGAGACAGTGCTCAAGTAGAATATAGACCATGAAGGGCTTTGTCCGTGATTCATTATGCTTTAAACTTCATTCTGAAATAGAGAAGAGCTATTAAAGTATGGAAGTGACATTATCATATTTGTATTCTAGGGTGATCTTTCTGACTGCAGTATAGAGTGTGCTTTGGGGCAGTAGGCAAAAGAGCAAATTTGGATGCAAATACACCAGCAGGAGACCACCAAGCTTGAGATGATGGTGGCTAGAAGTTGGGGAGAACAGTGGAGATGGAGAAGAGTAGAGATCTGAGAGGCATTGAATTGATGAGAGAGATGCTGGGAGGGAAGATAGGGGTAGAGCATGACCCCAGGTAGTGGCTTGGGCCACTTGGCTATTGGTGGACAGGGAACATGACAAGAAGGACTGGCACAAGGATGGTGATAGGTTTAATTGGGAGCCGTGTTGAGTGTGAGGGGCCTGTGAATGTTCAGAAGGCAGTGGATAGAAAGGGTGGGAGTTCAGGAGATAGATTTGGAAGTCATTAACATGGGCTGGTAATTCAAGTCATGGGAGTGAAGGAGAAGTGTGTGTGGGAAAAGTGTGTAAACAGAGGAAGAAACGGAAGAGCCCCAGGATAGAATTCTGGGGGAACATCACACTTCAAGGGACAGGTAGAGGAAGATTATCCTCTGAACCAGGCCAAGGAAGAAAGGACGGAGTTAGGAAGAGAACAAGAAGTGTATCCTGAAAGACAGGGGAAATGATTTCAGGAAATTTTTGGGATGGCCAACAGAGCCTAATGCTGCTGAGAAGTCAGTGTGGGGCCTGAAAAGCATCTATTGTTTTAAGCAACAAGGAAGGAAAGTGTCAGTGACCTTTGGTGAGAATAGTTTCATGAAGTGATGGGAGAAGCCAGATATCAATGAATTGGGTATGAAGATGAGGAAGCTACCCTGAATATAGTAAATATACTGTATATATTTTTACCGTGGATGCAGAGGGCTGGGGTCATTATACTTCTCAGTTTATCATCATCATTATCCAGGCAAGGCCCCTCTGTTGGTTGGTTGGTTGGTTGATGTTGATTGATGGATTGATTTCCTTTCATCCCCATTTCCCTTTTCCATTCCTTTCCCTACACCTAGAGGTAACCGTTTTAAGTTTTCCTTTTGTTTGTAATGTATATTGTTTGATACGCATGTATTTTTTAATTATGTAAATGGTGTATAATAGATTTGATTCCATTTCTTATTTTATCTAGCACTATCCTCCAATGCTACCATGTGTCCTTCACGTGTACATCCACCACATTTTACCTGTCCATCCCCCAGAGTTGGACACAAAGGTTATCTCCACCTCCCTACCACCAAAATCAGTGAACATCCTTATAGACCTGCGTGAGAATTTCTTTGGAGCAGAGTTGCAGCTACTTAATTTGTCTGAGTCCTGGCAGACTGCGCTCCAGAATGGCTAGGCCAGTCCACACTCCCACCAGCAGTACAGGAGGGTTCTGTACTCCGTATCACCATCTACACCTTGTATTATCCAGCTTGCTAATTTTTACTTGTGATGTATCCTTGTTTTACTCTGCATTTGTCTGCTAACTAATAAGCTCAAGTATTTCTTCATAGGGTTTTAGCTTTTTGGGCTTCCTCGTCTGTAAATTGCCCCCTCATGTCCTTGGCAACTTTGTCAAGAAGTTTGACTCTGAAAGGAAGGAGAGAAAATGAAAGTGAAGAGTTTTATTTTATTTAAGATGAGGAAGACTTGAGCATGTAAAAATGAGGATGGGAGAGAGAAAAAAATCAAAGTTTATCTTCCTCCCAAGATTTGAGAGATTGGCAGAAGGAAGGACTGTGAGGAACTGGCCTCACTTGGTAATGGCAATGAGAATGGGGGGTGGGGGAATGGGGCTGAGGGAGAGGAACCTGTGCATTGGTCATCACTGGCCTTCCCTGAGCCCCTTTGACTCCCTCCTCCACTGGGCATAGAGGCAGTGGACAATCCATGGGGTAGATAAGAGGGCAACGGTGACCTCACTCAGATTCTAAGAAAAGGCTATATATTGTGCTTCTAAGTGCTTGAAAATTGTAATTGTTTTAAATTGCAGGAGGAGGGGAGAGAGGTCCAAATTTCAATCTATGGGATGTGGCACAATAAAGTTCTAGAGGCATATAACATGACAGTGGAGGTGGGTGAGGGGACATGTGGACCCTCTTGGTTAGAGCAGAGAGTTAGTTTAAGGAAGAGTATGATTTCAGCACCAGATTGTGCAGGCTTTTGGATTCCAGACTGTGCAGTCGAGAGAGTCATTGAAAGCTTACAGAGTAGGGGTGTGTCATTATGAGAGAGGTTGTGTAGGATGGATTGAAGGGACTGAGCATGAATGGAGATGGACCATTATTCAAGTCCAGGTGGGAAGTGATAAGGGCCTGAAGTGAAGTGGAAGCTTTCGAACATAAAGGAATGGCTAATGAAACAGACATTACAGAGGCATAATTTACTGGCCTTGGTGATGAACAAATGTTGAATAAGTGTTCAATACATGTAAATGGGATAACCGAATGAGTGAAAGCATGCATCAAGGAATATGGTGGGATAGAGGGGTTTAAAGAGGCTCCAGAGTTTGAGCTTAAGTCTCTAGGAGGATGGTAATATTTATCATGCACCTACTATGTCCCAGGCACAGTACTAGGCACTAGAATACAATGATGAATTAGACAGATATGGCTGCCTTCAAGGAGCCTATAGTTTAGGCAGGATATGGGAAAAAAGGAAAGTAAACTGAGGTTCACCTTTTTTGGCAAGGACATCGTAGATGGAGCTGTGTCCTTCATATTGCATCATGTCAGCAGGCACATAAAATCTCAGTGCTACTAAGATTCATCAGTAAATCCAGGTGCTGAGACCTTGATTCCTCCATTGTAAAATTCCCCCTCAACCTATTATCTAGAGGTTTTGTTATTTGACAGTCTTTTTCTGAACAATTATTTCATTAGAAATATCATTTCAGTGATTATTTCAAATCATTTATTTCAACCTATGCTTGACCACCTTCAGTGTTGAAGCCTGACCACCTCCCTGGGCAGTTTTCATCAGAGAAGAGAAAGGTTACTATGAGTGTTCTAGAAAAGCCCTCCTGGAAGAAGAGAAATTGGGCATTCTTTTTCATTCAAATACCATAGAATGTTACTTACTCCGAGAGAGGAGGCCAATGGCTATCTCGATTGGAAGAGATAAGAAGAGGTGGGACTGGATAGCAGTAGCTTTTTGTAAATGTAGATATTGAGCCCAAAAATCCCAATAGAGGATACTCTTTGAAAAGCGTGTATATTAAGGGTATCATCCCTTCTTTCTCCTTTAATCATTCCAGTGACCATTTGCCTCTGTGCTGGATGTGAGGTGCTGATCGTCTGTGGTTAAGATAGTGGGCTGATGGGCCAATCCCTATATCAGAGCTGAGCAGCACCTGTTCCCCAACCAAATCCCTGTAAGAGCTGCCAGAACTGTGAACCCACCCTGCTCCTCCTCCATTCCAGCAGCTGCAGCATAACTGGAGCTAGTTCTCAGCAGAAGATTTTTCCATGATGAGGGTGGACAAGTTGTGACATGTGGGCCTGAATTCCCTGCCTGGTGACGTAAACTGGAGCAGAAGGGTCTGGGCAAGGCCTCACCAAATGGTAGTGACCTAGGCTGACCAGGATATTGCAAAAGCATGGGAATCCTTGATGGGAGCAACCACAGATAGGAACTTGGGGACTTCAAGAACCAGAAACCACACCCTGACACTGATTTAGTAGCCAGGCCAGGTCATAACGGGAACTGCAGAGCGTGGAAAAGCAGAGTGTGCCATGGGGAGGGGAAGCAGCTTGGTTCAGGCACTGCTTGTTGTGTCTACCTGCTGGAAGTGTCACTCACACGTTATATGCTTAACTGGGCCTCCCCATTTCCCCATGGTCCTGACACTTTCCTGCTGTGCTGTCATGGGAGCCATGTACTCAGTCTTAGCCATGTTGAGTCTGAGCTGTACTGTGTAGGTAGAGGGAGATGCCAGGCTAGAGCTTGGGGATGGGAAGAAGGATAGGGCTGGAGATAGATTTAGAGTAATCTGCACTGGGCATCTCTTTAGTTCTCACTATGTTTTAGTGAGTGTGTGTGCGTGTGTGTGTATTTATGTATTTGACTCTTCTTTAACGGGTCTGTGAATATGCAATGAGACTGTACTCAGAAGGAGTGGAGGGAGTTCCCTTTTTGGTAAATGCATTGGCAGCAAAGTTACCAGGAAACTTCAGGATTTAGTCTCCTGACCTAGGTGACCATAGTACCAAACTATGTTAAAAGCAGGTGTGCGGTAGTGTAAGGAAACGGGACACACCAGAAAGCAGGTGAGAGGTCAAACCTTACAGCCAGAGAGAAAACAAAAATCGAGTAGGCCTGACTTCTCTGTTTAAGGGAAGCAGTGCCCAAGCTGCTGTAACAGCCAGCACCTGTGGCCTGGCTAAGGCAAAGGACAGCATCATCCTGTATTTTTCCCCATTTCCCACTGCTGAAGTAGACCTTTGTGCTTTGTTGCGTCTCACATTTGTGTGGCCCAGGAAAGGGGAGAGAGAGCTGTTTACTTTGTTAGATGGATGTAGGGCGGAGGGGAAGAAGAAGAGCCTGGTTTTCTGCTCGCCCAGCATGACTCCGTGGGGAGGATACTTGTGGTGAGAACTGATGTGTCCTAGCTAGGGCTCCTGCTGCACCCTGCAGCAGGGAGAGGAGCTGCTGTGGGTGCCACTTCCTCAGTTCCTCACCGCCCCGGATTAACTGGGCACAGCACATGAGCTTGAGATTCCGAGGCCTAACACCTGATCTCAGAAGCGGATGGGTTCCTGGGCACGCTGTGAAGGGTAGAGCTGGGATTGCATCAGTGATACTGTGAAATCCATTTACTAGGCAGGCATTCCTTCTGAGAGTGAGCGCTCTGTAGGATCAGATGAGCTTTTCAGTACTGAGTTGTGGGCAGGTCTTCTAGGGACCCACCCTTATCAAAATGTAACCTGCGTTCAGGGAGGGACAGAAGCCTTCTGGGTGAGGGACTGGGAGAACCTCGTACTGGTGGTGGCTGCCTCTGGACCATATATTTGGAGACAGAACTGTTCAGCTGGTAGACAGGGTGGGCGAGGAAGCCACACAGACTAGAAAAGACCCATCTATACTTTCATAAGGGTCTGGTGGGTTAAGAAAGGGATTTCATGGGGGCTTGAGAGCGAAATGGGGAACAGGGGGATGGGAGCTTTGATGTGGAAGACAGACAAGGAACTACTTCTTATGCCTTTTTTCTGAGGATAGGTTTGCTGGCGGGGGGGTGGGAGTCTAGGGTCTAATTTTAGCCCTTTACTTGCAGCCTTCCATGATTCATGGAGGGTCACTTCAAATACATAGACATATATATCACTGAATACGTGACCAGGCCACCTCATCTCCAAGTTCCCTTCAGGTATCAATTTAAATGTTATTTCCATCACCCCCTACTTGGTAAGGTGTCCCCACCATAAGTCCCAACATAAGTTATTCATTTCAGTCATGGTTATTCCTCTGTGCAGTCTCTGTGGTTAACATGCTCAGCTGCTAATCAGAAGATTGGCACTTCAAGTCCACCCAAAGGTGCCTCAGAAGAAAAGCCTGGCAATCTACTTCTGAAAAATCAACCATTGAAAATCCTGTGGAGCACAGTTCTACTCTGACACGCACAGGGATTGACTCAACAGCAATTGGTTTACTGGTTGAGTTTCTTTATAGCCAGGCCTTTGAAGGGCCGTTATGACAGTAATGGAAATAGAAGTAGGTGACACTGGGAAAACGCTGAATTGAATTTGATGTCAGCCACATGTTTTCTTTTTTCCATTTGTAGCTTTCCTGTTTCCTTATTTTCTTTTCTTTGCCTTTCACGCCTTATTTTCCAAGAGCTTTCTTGCTGCTAAGCACAGCTGGCCCATTCCCCCATCCCTTCTGATGGAGTGTCATCTGGGTGAACCTGGCTGGGTAGCAGGATGCAGGATCCTCATCCTAGTCTCTAAATTTTGTTTCCTTGGTGTTTGTTTTCAGGGACCAGACCCTTCTGAGAAAACTGGAGCTGTATATTTAGACACACATGTATACATTTTCACATTCCTGGCGGAGCTGCTGTCTGGCTGCTGCCTTCTCTGAGCTGTGGTCGCAGGAGGGATGGCATTTTTAAGCACAATGAATTGCTGTCAGCCACTGCTTGTCGGCACCCGGGGCCATCAATCTTGTCTTGCACGCTGAGCCTGCTGGTCGGCCTGCTCAGGCTCTTCTTTCTGGGGCAGACTTATTTACGGAGTTGCAGCAAAAGTAATCTCACTCCCCCAGCCCCGTGCCCTGGGCCTCCCTCAGCCACTCTTAAAAATAGCCCAGGACGCAGAGGGAGAGCCAGGGTCCAGTTACCTCCCTTGCTGGATCTGATCTCACCTCACTGCCTGCGTCTGGCAGCTTGGCCCTTCTCTGGGGATGCTGGACAGGCGTGCAGCTGGCGGGAGGTGGTCAGCCTGTCAAACCCTCTCTGGCTCAGAGCTCTGAGTGAGGAGTGGTTTCCCTGAAGGGAAGGAGGGGAAAGGTATGGCAGGTGGGAGACACTTCAGAGCTATCTTTGCCCCGCTAGCCCTAGAAGTAGTGTGTCTGTTTGTGGAAGAGGACAGGGTGTCCAAAGGGAGAAGGGTGTTGGGCACAGCCCTGGCATTGTGGGGCATGCCATGTTCAGGGTGACAACTGTCTTCCCCACCTTACCCCATCTCTTTCCCCAAGCGGCAAAAGCTTTGCAAAGCCCGAGCAGCTGGGCATTGCCCTCTGTTTCCATGTGCGATGTTCTCCTCCTGCCTGCTTTCCTAAATCCGTCCAGTTTGGCCTTTGGTCCCAGCTGCAGCAGTAATTCCCTAGATGACCTTGGGGAGGCCTCATCCTGTATTAGGGTTTCTTTTTTTCCCTTGTGCAGTTAGGGTGGATAATTCTGACTCATTCTTACTTCAAAGGGATGTGGTGAGATTGATTTGTCAGATTGAGGAAAAAGAGTCTAAAGTGATTCTGTGTCTGAAAACAAGGGCTGTAGCACTATAATTACACTTGAATTGGTGTGTGCGTACTTGGGTGTGTGTGCATTGAGGTGCACGTGTGCGTGGGGGGGTTGCATGTTTTAGATGGGTGGGTGGGAGTATGTTTCTGTGTGTTGAAGTGTGTGTGGTGCATAAGTGTATGTATTGGAAGCATGTGTGTGTGGTGTGTATGTTTGTGTGTATTAGAGGCATGTGCGTGTGTTTGTATGTATTGGAGGTGTGTACACGTGTGTGTGAGAATGTTGCATGTGTACGGTGTGCGTGTGTGCACACATAGATAGGGTGGTTCCTCTCACAGCTCGCCTGTTGTTGAGACTCTTGTCATGTGTCTGACTCACTGTTTCCCCCCACCACCCTCCTTAATCTCATTGCTATGAATGCTCTGGGCTTCTGTTCAGTCTTACAGACTTGACCTTGGGGTGCTTTAAGCTCCCTGGAGGGATGATTGAATGGCAGGTACAGATGAGTAAATTAAGGCTGAAGGAAAGCTAGTCATTTTCCGAAGGAAGGTATTCAAGGCCTAGCCCGGCCTCTCTCGCCTGCTCTCCCACTTTCCCCCCTGCCCCTGCCCCACCCTCTGGTTACCTTGTACTTCTTTTGTTTTCTGTTACCTTGTGTGTCTTAAGGTTCCTAAATCTTGCCAGGTTCTTTCTCACCTTCAGAACTTTGCCCCATTTCCTTTGTTTGGATTCTTTTCCATTTCCATCTGTCTCTTTGTGGGATACCGTCAATCTTCTTTCAGGTACCAGCTTAAACGTCCCTTCTCCTGACACCCCGGTTCCCACCATGAGTCTCCAACCTTCCTTACCTTGTTCTTTCCCAGTGGTGGCACACGTCACACCTTACTGTAATTGCTAGTTTAGCTGTCGGTCTCCCCTGCCAGAGTGTCATCTCCATGAGGTCAGGGCCCTTCCTCTCCTACTCATAATTGCTTAGCACAATGCCTGCCACCTAGTTGGGGCTGAATACATATTTGAATTACTCATGAATGAATGAATGAGCAAAAATGATGAATGAATGGCCGAGGGAGGACTCAGTGCTCCTGATGCCCATGTTCATTGGCAGAGATACCCAAGGCACAGCACCGTTGTCTACGAGATTCCCTCACCACCCACCCCCGCTCAGTACCGTCGTGCTGATGGCCTTGATTGGGGCAACAGGCTGCTCTGGGCTTCTTGTTCTGTCCTGGGATTCAACAGGAGACCTTGTCTGAGAACCTGGCCACACTTCAGAAAAGGCAGAAACAAGAGCTCAGCTTTCTGAATATTTGCTGCTGGGAAAGAACTCGAAGGGCTCCTGGGCAGCCTCTGTGAGGTGTAAACTTCCCAGGCACAGTTCCAGGGCTGGTAATGTCAGTGGCATCTCTAAGCTTGCATTCATTTCTCCTCACTGATTCCTGTTGGAGTCACTGATTCCTGACTCACAGCTTCTCCCTTCTCTTTCCCTGTCCCCAGTGTCCCCTCTCCAGGTTGGGTCTTGGCCCCCTTCTGCTGGGCAGGGGGCTGCTCTTCCCAACGCACACACCCACCAGTCTTTAACTCCCAGGAGAGCCGTCCCCTCTGTATGCCCTCAGTGGTGGCAGCGGGTTTGGAGGAAGCAGCTCGCTGCGACGGACGTCTCCACCTGCTGGCTCTCCTGACCCTTGCTGCCTGCAGCTTTCCGTCCCCGCCGCCACTGCCGCCCTTACTGTTGTTGTTGCTGCTGCTGCTGCTGTTGCTGCTGCAATATTTTATAACACATGGCCCAGAGACCCCGGGTGGGGAGCATGCCCAGGCAGATGACACAGTGTGCTGCTTCCAGAAAGATCTCCTTCTGTCAGATGCTCCGAATAAGTTTCCCCTGAGAAAAAGTGCGAGGAGGTGGGGAGCTAACCCTCTGACTGTGTTGCTCTCTCCCCAGGGACCCTTCCATGAAGACTGAGGCAGACAGAGCTGCTGAGAGCCTGCTGACATGACATCGGCCACAGAGTTTGAAAGCGTGCCACCGTACAGCCGGATCAATGCCCGCTGGGATGCCCCGGACAGTGAGCTGGATAATGACAACAGCTCAGCCAGGGTTTTTGAGAGGTCCCGGATCAAGGCCTTGGCAGGTACCGTTTGGGGCCAAGGACATGGCACAGGGGTTAGGGGAGCCGTTCTTACAATCTGGAGGTCCACACCCCTCCCACCTATGGCGAATCCTGTGTGTTGGTGTAAGCCCTGGCAGGGCTCTGATGCAGATGTGTTTGCGTGGCTCGTAGAGGCCGGGGCCCTTGGGAATGCAGGCTCAGGCAGCCTCTGCTCCTGGCATCCCCCAGTTCCTATCGGGGACTACTAAATGACCGTGGCCAAAGTCAGAAGTAATAGAAAATCTGGGTAAAGGAGTGGCTGAGGGGGCTGATCAGCATGGTAGAGGTGCGCAGGGCCTCATTGTGTGCCCCCCTTCCTGCTTGGTCCTGAATGGAGGGAGCATCGTCCTCTCTGTGGTCTCAAAAGAAAAGAATGATTTGGGATGAAATTAAGAACAGATAACATAATAGATAACATCTTCCCTGTACCCCCTCAGGAAGGAGAATTTTCTGGACTAAACCGCTCATCCTTGAACTGGAATTAGATTTTTACTTAGCAGGTTCATAATGGATTTCAGGGTCTGTGTGTGTGTGTGTGTGTGTGTGTGTGTGTGTGTGTGTGTGTGTG
>NW_004443946.1:16797070-16912548 GCF_000243295.1 Trichechus manatus latirostris | reverse complement strand
GAGAGAGAGAGAGAGAGAGAGAGAGAGAGAGAGAGAGAGAGAGAGCTCTTAAAGTCTCCAGTAGAAATGGCTTTTCCTCCCCCTACTGGCTGAGTTCTGACTTTGATTCTTGGAATTTTTTTCCCAGCCCCTGTGGCCATTGTCTCCCTGGAGCCTGACCTGGGGTCATATAGTCTGACCCTAACTTAGTCCTTAGCCAATAAAGAAAGTTTGAGTTATATGGGGGGGAGAGGGGAGGAGTTCCTTCACCTGATCTGCCAGTCACTGGCCCAAATCAGACTTGTTTCTCTCTCATTGATTGTTCCCATCTTCTGCCCTATAAGAAGGGTGCAACCTTTCCTATAAGGACTTTCTGGAGTGACTCTCCCATTGCCCCCATTTGTCTTGGCGCTATCAGAAGGGTATGGTAGTTCTTTTCCACTTTCCCTCCAATCTCTCTTCCCTCCATTCTTCTCCCAGATGTCTTGGTCCTTTGCTGACCTTGAGGCATGAGCAGGTCTCTCAGCCCATCTGGGCCATATTGACCTTTCACCTGGAAGTGTCTGGGTTTCCCATCCTCCTAAAATGGATGTGGTGTCTCCTGTCATGATGGAGAATCCACTTGGGTCTCGGCAGTCACACTTCATGCCCTTGCTCTTTACAGATAACTCCCTTGTCTTCTTTCACCTCCTCCTAAGCACTCCCTACCCTTCAAACTCCTTCCTCCTCGTTTTCCTTGGGGGCAGATCCTAACACCAGCCCTGTGCTTTTGCATATGTAATTTAACCTCTTTAAAAAGCAACCTTGGAACCTCTGGCTTTGGCAATCCAGCTGTGCCCTTTTATATGTTTGTGCTGGCTGGATTTGGCTGTAACAACCCTGGTGGTACAGGTGGAGGGAGAAGTAAACCATATTCTTCAAGGTTTGCCAAAGGACAGTGGGAGGAGAGAGACACTGTTTTGTGCAGGACTCCTTTGATCTGTTTCCAAGTTATCCTATTTTTTAAGAAACCAAAGTAAATTCAATTTTAACGATTATTTATTGCACTCCTACTATATCTAAAGCTAAACCCCTGTGCTAGGCATAAAGGTGGAGAGGGGAACCACAGAGCAATCAACCCAGTATCTATCTCTAAGGAATTTGTGATCTATTACGGAGAACGAACTCTGTTTACAATTAGTTAGCATGAATAGAAGTAGAGAAGAACTGCAGGAGAGGCATAAATTAAATAGCAATGAGAGAATAAAGGAGGAGATGCAGGGAGAGTTAGGGAATGATCTGTGGAGGAGGTGGCCCAGGAGCTGGGTATTAAAAGGTGCCTGTGATTCTGACAGGCAGACCTAAGGGTTTCTCTGTTCGGCCTGTACAGTAGTTAGGTCTGTAGAACAGCTGGGGAAACTGGTGGAGGTTGGATAAAGATGGCAAGCACAAGACGGCATCCGCCAGGAAACTTAATGGTCAGTGCTAGGTTGATCAGAAAAGAGCCTTTGCTAGCCTTGGCAGTACCTTCGTTGTTGTTGTTAGCTGGGGTCAAGTAGGCCCCCAACTCATGACGACCCCATGCACAATGAAAGGAAACCCTGCCCCATCCCACACCATCCCCATGATCAGTTGTACATCTGACCATTATGATCCGTAGAGTTTTCTTTCTTTTTTTTAATTTAATAATTTATCATATATATTTTCGTTGTTGAGAATACACACAGCAGAACATACACCAATTCAACAATTTCTTCATGTATAATTGATTATATTCTTCAAGTTGTGCACCCTTTCTCACTCTCCTTTTCCAGATTGTTCCTTCCCCATTAACATAAACTCACTATCCCCTAAGTTTCCTATCTACTCTTTTGAGTTGCTATTGTCAGTTTGATCCCATATAAATAGTTCTTTAAAAGAGCACAATGCTCAAGGCAGACATTTTTTACTAATTAAGCTAAACTATTGTTTGATTTTAAGAAGAATTCAGGAGATATTTTTGGTTTACTGTTTAAAGATTATCTCAGGGCAATAGTTTCATCCAGCCTCAGTGGCTCCAGAAAGTCTAGATTCCATGAGAATTTGAAATTCTGTTCTGCATTTTCTCCCTTTTGATCAGGATTCTTCTACAGAATCTTCGATCAAAATGTTCAGTAATGGCACCAGGCACCATCCAGTTCTTTTGGTCTCATGGCAAAGGAGGCCATTGTTCATGGAGGCAATTAGTCACACATCTGTAGGGTTTTCATTGGCTGATTTTTGAGAAGTAGAGCTCCAGGCCTTTCTTCCTAGTCTGTTTTACTCTGGAAGTTCCACTGAAACTGTTCAGCATCATAGCAACACACAAGCCTCCAATGACACATGAAGGTGCATTTTGCTGTATTCCTCACCTACAGCATGCATCTTATCTACCAAAGAATCTAAATACCCTCCAGGCAAAGGGGAAGCCGCTGAGTGTAGAGATGCATGCCTGCTTATCGATTCAGAACTTCTGGCTAACAAGTAAACATGGAAGTTTGGGGTCTATTCAAGATTTGTAAAAAAAAGAACAAAACCCTAAGCAGTTTTCTCTCCAGAGTGTCCATTGTGAATGTCCTGTGGTAGAAGCTAAAGCTCTGAGAAGGTCCGAAGTAGGGTGGCCGATTAGCTCCATTCTGGTGGGTCATTGGAGCAGGAGGGGAGCATATTATTCTTCCCCAATTTTAATTTCTCGACGTTTTTCTCTTCTGTACTGTCTTTGGGCCTGCCTTAGACATTTAGGAAGGAACCAGCCTTTCCAAAGAGGCTTTAGAGTATTCACATCCCAGGGAGCAGAGGCTACCTTTGGTCACCATGATTTCACCCACTCTCGCCTCCATAAGAGATTAGGGCAAAGAAGGCATTCAGCTCTGCGTTTCTTATAAGATGATGGTGATCTGCTTTGTAGGTATGTGTAGCAAGGTTGGGAAGACTGGTCTGGCATTTTCTTTCTGAAACTGGTGATCTTGAGGCAAGGAAGAAAATGCCACAAGACCCAGATTCAAGTCCTGGTTTCAACTCTAACACTACTGCTGCTGGAGGATCCCTGACTCAGTTTTCTCTTTTATAAAATGGGGGCAGTAGTACTTTCCAGAGGTTGTTGTGAAGATTGAATAAGATAAAGTATATCAAAGTGTTTTATTAACAATAGAATGTTGGTGAATGTTAGATATTATTACTAACAAAATTGTACTGTAAGTACTTTCTGTCCTCTCTCCCAACTTTAGACTTTCATGATCATTAGCTCAGTCATTGTCCCAGTTACCTTGGTCTATTACAGGACTTGTTTTCTTCCTTCATAACTCCTACTCCCCTTTTCCTTGGAAGGCCTTGGTTGGAAGAAAAAGCCAGGGACCAGTGATATTTGTCTAACACTCGTGCTTGGTGCTCTCAGCCTCTTCTCCCCAAACCTAATGCCCAGGTCTCTCTCTGTAAGGCCACCCAGTTCAAGATCCCAACTGTGCCCTGCCATCTGGCTGGATGATCTAGGACATCCAAGAAACCGAAGGACAATGGGGCCTCGTCAGATGCTCTTCCTGGGTCAGCATCTCCTCCAGGTCCTTGCCTTCTCCCCTTAGTGACCCAGGTTAGAAGACCTGCATTTGGTTAACTTGTTGCTGTTGTTAGCTGCCATCAAGTTGGCCCGCACTTGTGGTAACCCCATGCGCATTGGAATCAGACTGTTGTGATCCACAGGGTTTTCATTGGCTGATTTTTTGATAGTAGGAGGTGCATGGCTGGGAATCAAACCTGGGTCTCCTGTATGGGGGACAAGAATTCTGTCACTGAACCACTGCTTTATTTGGTTGACTGGATTTGATATTTTCTACCCGTAAGTCAACTTCCTCTGCACTTCAAAGGACTCACCCCTATTCTGCCTTTCATACCCTTCCCAGCTCCTCCTCCCTGAGCCCAGATAAATAATCCATTTGGTTATTCTGCCTGGGAACTACCACTTTGGTATACAAATACTTGACCTCTCTCAAGAATGAACGATCTTTGATTTGAAGCTACATATCAGCCTGACTAAAGGGAAGGGGGTGGGGGAGACTTAAGAAAAATGCTACAAAAGGCTCCTATAAGGAGATGGGTTTGACCTTGGCAGTGGCAAGTGAAGAGCCATGGACCCAACAGCAATATTTTCCCCGCAGATCCCTGGGCAAATTTTAGCTTCTCAACGTCAGCCTCTAAGCTGGCAGCACTTCATGAGGTTAAGCTGGGTGTAGTCCTGAGGTTTTTTTCTGAACATGTAGCTGGTTATCTTTGCTTTGATAACTATCTCTGGCACCTTTCTGCTTTTGGGACCTGCTTTGAGGGATTAGAGAAAAGGGACTAGTAGAAGGGCCTAAGTTCCTATCCCCCCAAGAGGTTCCAGCCTTCATGTTTCCATAGGAAGTCTCCCAGTGTCTCCTAGAGCCACTCTCATTGTCACTCACACCCCATGTCCTCTTTCCCCTTTTTATACTGGGAACTTTCCAGATAAACATGTGTGGCCGTCTAGATGGGGATGAAGTAGTGCAGGCTGCACAGAGTCTACCAGCCAGGATGCCCACACTTTAGACTCCCTCTCCCCATCCTAGAGGAGGCCTCCCTGACTGTGCACCACTCCCCTGCCCTTGGGTATACATCCCAGTGACCCTGGGCTGAGGATGCTGCCTCAGGGCATATGTGGCGCAGCTGGAAGAGGAGGGAGTCAAGGAATGCCACAGAAAGATGCTCTGTGCATTAACCACCCTCCTGCTTCCTCTCTTCCCTCCCCTTCCGCTTTCTTCCTCCCCTGCGTCCTCCCCACTCCCCCTGCTGTAACCACGCACACAGCTCAGCATCCCAGCATCCCACGCGCCTCCCGCTGCGTGATTTATGGCCCCTCGGTGCACAGAAGCATCTTGAAGGTTGCAGTGCACAGAGCAGTCCACAGCCTACTGAGAAGGGCCTGCGAGGAAGAGGAGACTGACGTGTTCTTTCTGAGCCTCTCTTCTGCTCTTTGACCTGTCAAGCAATTAGTAAGAAAGAGATTAAACAGCACCTCTCCTTTTAAAACAAAGTGCACGCAGTTGTCCTGCCTACTCGGGTTTTCCTTTAAATTGGAACCAAGTGATGTTTCAAACGATAGGTGACCTTCCTTTTTGCATGATCTCTTTGTAGTCATCTTCCTAGAAGCAAGACGAGGCTGAGTGGTGAGGTTGGTGGAGGACAAGTTGAAGAACGCAATAAGGCAGCAGGTGCATAGAAGGCCATGTCCCTGCCCTGCTCTGAAGCACATAGTTGCTGCCAGTTTGAACTGTGGATGTCTCCCTTACCCAACTGTGACCAGCAGATATTCCATCAGAGCCTTGGGACGGTGGCCCTCAGGGCCTGCTGCTCCCTGCCTGCCCTCCGTGCTCCCCAGGAACGTCCCAGGGAGGGTGGAGTATAGCATGGGCTCCTCCCTGACTTTGCTGGCCAAAGACCCCTGGGTCTCCTGAAGGGACTCTTGGCCTCTGCCTCTGGCCCTGTCACCCCCTTCACCAAGGTGATGCTGATCCCAGGTGCCCCAGTTGCCTGGGGAGGGCTTTGTGTCCAGAGGAGAGCAGGATTTCCCCACCAGGAGCAGGGCAGCAGCTTCTTGACACTCTGTTAGGTTGGCAGATTCAAAGGCAGCTGCTGGAGATCAAGGCATCAGCGTTACTGGTCAGATCGCTTCTCTCCAGCTACCTGTGAGAACAAAAGAATTAATGATACCTGCAAGGTGGTATCATTAATGGGAGGATTTTTTCCCACCCCAGATTTCAAAACATGAAACGGAGTTTATTTAGAGACTATATATTGGGAAAATATACTATTCATGGAAATATTTATAATCATTTTAATGTACAGTCAGAGGAAAAAATAATTGGATCAGCAGCTTTCTCTTGGAAGTCAGCCATGGTGAGATGCCCCTCCCCACTCCCTCAGGCAGGCCACGGTACAGATACACCGGCCAGTTACCTGTGCAGATAAACCTGCCAGGGCCCTGCCCTCAGGGAGAGGCCAGCGGGCCACCTGCACCGTGTGTTCCAGGGCAGGATCCCCCTGCCCAGGTCGTAACACCTTCTTCCGTCATTCCCTCTCCTCTCTTGATACAAGCTGTTCTTCCACTTTGACAACTCTTTGCAGAACCACGGCTGTTCTCCTTCTACGGGTGACTGCTATCTATCACCGTGAAGATGCCTTATCAAATATTAATACACAGAGGTTAATAATAAGACTGTTCCCTCACTGTGTGGTGCAGTCTGGGAGAGCCATGTTAATAGCCTCCTCCATCTTTGGGGCACTCCCGTGGGCTGTCAGCTCTGCTCCCAAGGACAAGCTGACACCAGGCTTATGGCTCTAGGGTACAGCTAGCACCCGCCTCCACCCCTCATGGCCTCCTACATGCTACTTGGCTGAAGAGATACCAAGGATGTTGTTTTCAGAGCATCTGTAGCAATAGTTCATTTTCCCTTTTTATGGTGTCATTTGGGAGAAAGATGTGGCAATCTGTTCCTATAAAGAATTCCTATGGGGCAGTTCTACTCTGTCCTACAGGGTCGCTGTGAGTCAGAATCGACTTGATGGCAACGGGTATTGTGTTATTGAGAGAGAATGACAAGGAGTCTGGGAGCAGCTGAATCTCTGGGAGCATTTTCCTTCCAAACCCTTCAGCCTCTAGACTCTGGAAACTAGACCAACCAGAGTATCTCACTTTACAGTCTAGTGCGAGACAGCGGTAGATCCAATAGCCACACGTGTGTCTCTATATACACGTGCGTGTATGTGCATAATGACAAATTATGATTAATGCTATGAAGAAGACTTGCTGGAAACTCTGAGTTTATCACATAACCTATAGCTTATAACGCCTACTCTGCTAGGATAAGTAGGAGCTTATTGGAGCCCGAGTATGAGGGGAATGGCAGAGAGAGCAGGAGCCAGATCATGGAGGGCCTTGTGGGCCATGAGTATCAGTCAGGGTCTTGTCTTTTGGGACACTCAAAAGAGCTGGCTGAGGAGTTTCATGAAAGAATTGTTTGCAAAGGAGTGACAGAACTGAAGGGAGAAAGGGAGGGAGCTGTTACTAGGGAGAGCTATGGGGGACTTAGGATAGGAGCTGTGGCTGCAGCCACTCCCAACTCACTGAAGTGTGTTTAGCGGGGGAGTAACATGGTTAGATTTTGGTTTGTAAAGATTACTCTGATTTCAGTAGGAAGAGCAGGTGGTGGGAAGACTGTGCAGAAGTCCAGAAAAGAGAAGATGGCAGCTTGACCCAGCATGGTGACCACTGATGAGGAGAAAAGCGATCTGTCCCACTGATGTCGTTCTTTTGTCCTCCTGTTGCTACAATGGGCTTTCCCTAAGTAGGTGACCTTGGCCAAGTCATTTTTCCACTCTGGGCCTCAGTTTCCTCACCTGTGACATGAGGGACTTGAACCAGCTGATGGCCAAGGCGCTTCTAGCTCTGACAGCCCGAGAAGAAGCCACCTGTATAGCAGCACTGACAATATGCCACTTGACCCCAAACCGCATAGCTGTGGTTCCTGGCTTGGGGGAAAGGAATCAATCCTTCATAGAAAATCAGTGGGTTCGCCAAGAATTCCCTCTGTTCATCAAAGGCAGCCCCTAAGCTGAGGCTGAGGGTGAGTCCTGGATCATCTTGACTTCTGTGTCCTCATGTTCTCAGTGAGTGTGATCTCTCTATGCAGCCACCACCTGCATGCTTGGTAACAATGCCTGGTATTTGTACAGCTGCTTAGTGTTCTGGATGCTTTGTATCCAAATTGTCTCATTCAGCCCTGTCAACCACCCTGTGAAGAAGGCAAGGAATAGCTATTACCATCCCCCTTTAGAGGTGAGGAAGGTCAGGAAATGCTGGGCCAGGACTAGAATCACCAGGTTTAAAAATCATCAGTGTTGTTTGGGCTACAGCACTTCACTTAGCAATATATCTGTTCATGTCAGTAAGCATGCAAATTAATCATTTTAATGGCTGTATGTTCTTCCTTTGCATAAATGTGCACTAATGTAGTTAGCCAGCTTCCTAGTGTTCGACTCCAATCACTTTTAAAGTCACTCTTCACCTCTTGGGTGCTTTATTCTTGCATTTGTATTTACAGATACGTAGTAAGCATCTTAAGGTTCTACCTTAGTATCAACCCTAGCTGGATTACAAATCCTTAGGGGCAGGGGAATTATGTCTCAATACTAGAGTGATAAAAGTTGATTGGCTGAAAGAAAAATTCCTCCCCAAACTAGTTAGAACAGGAAGAGTACAACTCATGCCACCAATGTCATTTACCACGTGTTCTCTGAAGATCTGCCTGTATGCTAGGCTTTATAATGAATTGGCATCTGTGTCATCAAGGTTTGTCACAAGCTCTTGCCTTCCTGGCATGAGGAGGAGAGAAATCCCAAGTCGTAAACCCGCAAAGGGCTTGGCATTAAATTATTTTTTCAGGCCCTGGCTGATGCTAGTTGTCCGTGGGCCTCCCATGGTACTGTCTCCCACTTGTTTTTCTAACTTCCTGACTTTATCTGTAACAGGCCTGATGGCAGAATGGTTATCTCGGCTGCTAACCGAAAGGTCGATAGTTTGAACTGACCAGCCGCTTTGTGGGAGACAGGTGTGGCAGTGTGCTTCCGTAAAGATTACAGCCTTGGAAACTGTATGGAACAGTTCTACTCTGTCCTACAAGGTCACTAAAGTCGGAATCGACTTGACAACAGTGGGTTTGGTTTGCTGACTTTACCTAGTGAAGACTAGGAGCTGATGAAAAGGCCAATGTCCTCCAGAAGGATACCTTTGTGACTTTTCATCAGTTGTTTATTCCCCAGAGTCTATGAGCTTTATATCCTATATTTTTTAATGACTGTTATTGTTTTATTATAAAAGTAATAATATTCATTGCAGAAATTTTAGAAAAACATAGATAAAAAAAAGTCACTTGCAATCTTACCACCCAGCTCTAATAACATCCAGCTTTAGCTTTTTTCTATGCATATAGATGTTTTACAAAACTAGGATCATAGTATATATATGGTTTTATAACCTGAATTTTCGCTTAAAATGTATTATAGTATCTTTCCTAGTTGTTAGAAGTTCTTTTATAATCTTATTAATATCTTCATTATTGTTGTTGTTAGGTGCTGTTGAGACAATTTCAACTCATAGTGACTTCACGTGACAGAGTAGATCTGCCCCAAAGGGTTTTCTAGGCTGTAATCTTTATGGGAGCAGATCGCCAGGTCTTTCTCCCAAGGAGCTGCTGGCTGGGTTTGCACCCCCAACCCTTCAGTTAGCAGCTGAGTTCTTAACCTTTGAGCCACCAGGGCTCCTGAATATCTTCATAAAGCTACCAAATTTGTTAAATAATTTCCTATTGTTGAATATTAAGTTGCTTTCTATTCTTGAGAGCTTTTTTTTTTTTTTTTTGAGAGCATATTTTTAACAGAGAAAAGAGAGAGAGGCATTAAGTACTCAAGGAATTTTATAGGAAGCCATGCCAGTAATAAATAGATGGACTCCAAAGAGAAGCTATTTCTCCTTTACCATTTGGCTTAAGAATAGCTAATGGGAAACAGGCTCGTATTTTTTTAAAACAGGCCCACAGAGGACTTTTGATGACATCAGGAGGGAAGTAAGTACCAGGGTGGGCAGGGCCAGGGGCCCTGTGCAACTTGCCAAGAAGGGAGGAGGAAAGTTGAAGGAAGATCCAAGAGGAAGACTGGAGAAGGTGTAACACGAGAGAGGGAAGGAAATGAAAAGCCTTGATCCTGAGGGGAGAAATGTAGACTTTAAAACCCCTGTAGGAAGACCATATACGATTCAATTGATATGAGGTGTCCATAATAGGCAAATCTATAGAGACAAAAATAGATAAATGGTTGCTTAGAGATTAAAATGTTAAAAACCAAAGATGTCACTCTGAGGACTAAGGTGCACCTGACCCGAGCCATGGTATTTTCAAGCACCTCATATGCACGTGAATGCTGGTCAATGAATAAGGAAGACTGAAGAAGAATTGATGCCTTAAAATTATGACGCTGGCGTCATAATATACCATGGACTGCCAGAAGAACGAACAAATCTGTCTTGGAAGAAGTACAGCCAGAATGCCCCTTGAAGCGAGGATGGCAAGACTTCGTCTCACGTACTTTGGCCATGTTAACAGGAGGGACCAGTTCCTGAAGAAGGTTTAGTTATCTTCCTGAAGAAGATAACTAGCATTGTCTTAGTTATCTAGTGCTGCTATAACAGAAATACCACAAGTGTGTGGCTTTAACAAATAGAAATTTATTTTTTCACAGTTTAGGAGGCTAGAAGTCTGAATTCAGGGTGCCGGCTCTAGGGGAAGGCTTTCTCTCTCTCTTGGCACTGAAGGAAGATCCTTGTCTCTTCTGAGCTGCTCTTGGGCAATCTTCATGTGGCTTGGCATCTCTCTTCCCCCATCTCTGCTTGCTAGCTTCCTTGTGTTAATCCTGCCTCACTAACATAACAAAGATAACCCATTCCCAAATGGGATTATAACTACAGGCATAGAGATATAGGATTTACAACACATATTTTGGGGGGACACAATTCAGTCTATAACAAACATCATGCTTGATAAAGTAGAGGGTGAGCGAAAAATAGGAAGACCCTCAATGACATAGATTGACACAGTGACTGCAACAGTGGGCTCAAATATACCAACAGTTGAGGATGGCGCAGGACCTGGAACATTTCTTTCTGTTTTACATAGACTCAGTGGCATGTAACAACAGAGCTGGTGAGTGGAGGTGGGTGATGAGGGTATAGAGAAGTGAGTCTAAAGGGTATTTGGTGGGAGAGGTTTCTCTTTGTGTTGATGAAAATGTTCTGAAATTGACTGTGGTGATGGTTTCATATATCTGTGAATATACTAAAAATCCTTGAATTGTGCACTTGTGGGTGAATTACATGGTATGTGAACGATATCTTAATAATGCTGTTTTTTAAAAAAAAAAAACCCTGTAGGGAACATTCAGAAGGTAAAACCTCAGAGAGTAGTTGTACGGTGGTCAGGGAGAGGAGTGGACCTTGCTGTCCTCAGGACCCAACTCGCTGCCCTAGGCGACTGGGGGGTGCTTCTCACCTCATAAACCTTCTCTCTTTCCCCTCCACCTTGCCTGTGGGCTCAGATGGTTAAAGATGCTTCTGATTTTTGCCTGGTGAAAAATCCCTGCGGCAAGGAAACACAAAAGGAACTGGAATTCCAGAAGGAAAAGCAGGGAAACACAGTTCAATATTTTCTTTAGAAAAAGAAAAATGTGTTTATTCTGCATTGAATACATGAATACATGGTACTGTCTCCCACTTGTTTTTCTAACTTCCTGACTTCACCTGTAACAGGCCTGATGGCAGAATGGTTAAAATAGTATTAAATATATAAATTAATTTAAAGAAAATTGGCATCTTTTTATATTTTCCTATCTAAGAACTTGGTGTGCCGCTTAATTTCTTTAAATCTTTAGTATACCTCAGGAACCATTTAAAGTTTTCTTCATATACAGTTTGTACATTTCTTTTGAAATTTAATCTTTATCTTTTTATTATTATTTGTCTTTTTGTTATTATTGTCTTACAAATTCATATTTCAGGAAACGACCCTTCCATGCCTTCAGTAGTTCCTTTTGCTTCTCGGGTAAAATCTAAACATCTTAACCCATCATTCAAGGCTTTCTACACCTGTTTAAAACCTATTTTCCACGTGTTTTCTTTTTACCTGTAGCTATTCAATGGTCCTTGAACAAACCTTGTTCTTTTACACTTGTCTGCTTGGGCTCATTCTGCTTCCTTGGATGAAATGTTCACTCTCCCCTTCTCCGCAAGTCCCCTCGCTTTCTTCATGAGGCCCCACTTGAATACTCTAATTAAAAATTACCTCTCTTCTTTCTGACCCCCTGAGCATGTATTGCATGAACCAATTAACTGGTAACTAATCCAATATTACCTTATGACAGCTGTTGTATTAAAATGAGCTGCACTTTATCCCTTGTGTGGTTGCAAAATTAACTGTGAATTTGTGCCTTGTTTCTTGTCTTAGTTTCTTAGTGCTGTCTTAACACAAATACCACAAGTGTGTAGCTTTAAAGAATAGGAACTTATTTTTTCATAGTTCAGGAGGCTAGAAGTCTGAATTCAGGGCATGGCTCTAGGGGAAAATCCTTCCTTGTCGGTAGC
The DNA here is from genome assembly GCF_000243295.1 of Trichechus manatus latirostris. NCBI lineage: Eukaryota > Metazoa > Chordata > Mammalia > Sirenia > Trichechidae > Trichechus > Trichechus manatus. Next base: position 16,900,376 of record NW_004443946.1, on the reverse strand, counting down.
CCTTTGAGATCCTTGGCATTTCTTGGTGTTCCTTGACATCTGTCTCCCCCTGTCATGTGTCTCTGTGTCGGTTCTGCAGTTTTTAGAACTCAGTAGTAATTATGTTTAGGACTCTACCATATGATGTCACTAATGTAACAAAAGAAAACTTCTGTTTCCAAACAGTGTTATATTTACAGGTACAGGGGTTAGAATTTCAGCACATTTTGAGGGACACAATTCAGTCTATAACATTTCCTCAACTAGGTTTTGAGGCTCATGGGGAGAGGGAGCCTGTCTTATGCTCCCCCACAGTATCCAGGATGGGGCCTTGCGTATAATAATAGTAGTAGTAGTAATAGTAATGTTAGCAATGATAGTTAACATTATGGCGATCTTTCCGTGTGCCAGATACCGTTTTAAGCACTTTCCACTCACTTGTTCTTGTTGTTGTTAGGTGCCGTCGAGTCAGTTCCAACTCATAGTGACCCTGTGTACAACAGAACAAAACACTCCCCAGTCCTGTGCCATCCTCACAGTCATTACTATGTTTGAGCCCATTGTTGCAGGCACTGTGTCAATTCATCTCATTGAGGGTCTTCCTCTTTTTTGCTGACCCTCCACTTTACCAAGCATGATGTCCTTCTCCAGGGACTGGTCCCTGCTGATAACATGTGCAAAGAATTTGAGACAAAGTCTCGCCATCCTCACTTCTAAGGAGCATTCTGGCTGTACTTCTTCCAAGACAAATTTGTTTGTTCTTCTGGCAGTCCATGGTATATTCAATATTCTTCACCAACACCATAATTCAAAGGCATCAATTCTTCTTTGATCGTCCTTATTCATTGTCCAGCTTTTGCATGCATATAAGGCGATTGAAAATATCATGACTTGGGTTAGGTGCACCTTAGTCCTCAAAGTGACTTCTTTGCTTTTTAACACTTTAAAGAGGTCTTTTGCAGCAGATTTGTCCAGTGCAATACTGTCCAGATTTTTGAGAAGTAAACTGCCAGGTCCTTCTTCCTAGTCTGCATTTGTCTGGAAGCTCCGCTGAAAGCTGTCCACCATGGCTGACCCTGCTTTTATTTGAAATACTGGTAGCATGGCTTCCAGCATCACAGCAACATGCAAGCCACCACAGTACGACAAACTGACAGACAAGTGGTGGTCCACTCACATTAAAAACCATTGCCGTCGAGTTGATTCCAACTCATAGGGACCCTATAGGACAGAGCAGAACTGCCCCATAGGGTTTCCAAGGAGTGGCTGGTGGATTCGAACTGCCGACCTTTTGGTTAGCAGCTGAGCTCTTAACCACTATGCCACCAGAGCTCCCCTCACTTATTAGCAGATAAATATTTGAAGGTTTTGGTGTTGTGGGTTTCTTTGACCTCAAACTAAACTTTTGAAGAGGGCTATAAAAGAAAGACCAGCCAATCATGATGCACAGACAATAATTCTAGCTTGCTGATCAAAGAGGAAGATGAGTTTTCTGGGGAAACCTAACATGTAGGGAGGAATGAGAATCCACGGTCTGGGAAGGGAAGGGAAAGGAAGAGGAATGGAGAGCCCTGGGTTTGCTGGCAGCAGAGTTGCGAGTGTCTTCTGAGGCTGTGGTGGCTTTAAGACACGCTGTGTTGGTGGATTCACCCTTTTTCCTGCACTGGCAGGGCTGTGGTTGTTGTTGGTTGCAGCGGAGTCAGCCCCTGCTTGTGGTGAGTCCATGTACAATGGAAGGAAACATTGCCCAGTCCCATGCCATCCCTATGATCAGCTGGGTTTTGAACCATTGGGATCCATAAGGTTTTTTCACTGGCTGATTTTCAGAAGTAGATCACTAGACCTTCCTTCCTAGTCCATCTTAGTCTGGAAGCTCCACTGAAACCTGTTCAGCATCATAGCAACACGCAAGCCTCCACTGACAGACAGGTGGTGGCTGCGCATGAGGTGCATTGGCCGGGGACTGAACGCAGGTCTTCCTCATGGAAGGTGAGAATTCTACCACTGAACCCCCAATGCCGCATACTGGCAGGGTTCAAACCCATTGCCATCGAGTCAATTCTGACTCATAGTGACCCTATAGGTCACTGTAGAACTGCCCATAGGGTTTCCAAGGCTGCAATCTTTTTGGAAGCAGACCGCCACATATTTCTCCCACAGAGCAGCTGGTGGGTTCAAACTGTCAGCCTTTTGGTTAGCAGCCTAGTGCTCAACCACTGTACCACCAGGGCTCCCTCTGGTGATTAGCAGCCATAGTTCTTAACCACTATGCCACCAGGGTTTCCAGAAGGTTGGCAGTTCGAATCCACCAGGCGCTTCTTGGAAACTCTATGGGGTAGTTCTACTCTGCCTTATTGGGTCACTGTGAGTTGGAATCAACTGGACAGTAACGGTTCTGGCAGGGTTAGGGTCTGGAAATAAGGTCTGGACCCTGGCAGGACCTCTTGAGGCCTCTTTCCCGCAGTGGGTCCCTGCAGGATAGCCTAGGTCCCCTGGGGACAGTGGGCTCAGTGTGCAGCCGCCTCTCCTGCATGACCACACCACCAGGGCTCCCAGTTCAGCTGGCTTGGGGCCACACGCCTCTCCTCCAGATGAGCGCCTGGGCCATTCTGGGAGGGAATGTGCTGAGCAGTGGTTGTAGAGCAGCCAGAGCGAATGAGCTAAGGGAAATTAATTCCCATCCCCGGGCCTTTTCTCTCCTTATGATCATCTTTGGCCTCTCGGAATCTTTCCTGTGTCTCAATACTGCACAGTGTTTCAGGTGCTGAGAGTTCTGGGCAATTCCACTTCAGCCTAAAATCAAAGGCAGCCAGGAGGCTGCCTACGTGTGCTCTAAACCTATGGCTTTAACACTTTGGGGCCTAGGGGCATTTAAGGGTGACTTAAGATACTTCTACACCAATATATGTGCCAGCCCAGTGACCTAAGATTAAATTCTGGGTTCCCAGCTAGAGCTTTAGAGGCTCTCCCTTACCTTTTTCCAAGCAGACATAAACAGGTAATGAAGCTTTTGGGTTCTTGAAGACGGGAAAAGGAGGAAAGAAGAAAGGACTTTGGCTTTTTGAGACCCCTCTAAAGGGGCTAAAATTTTCAACTCCTTGGTCAAAGGATGCACAATTGATTAGAAGGGTTAGCCGCTTAAAGAAAGGACTTGGTTTCTAGGGAATGCACTGCGGGACTGTTGCCAGCTCCAGAGAATCTTAAACACGCCCCAGAATAAACACGACTGCTTTCTGTCCAGTATATCAGCAAACAGAAACTTTGCCCAGAGACCTAGAATGAATGCCATTTTAATTTGATCTTTATTTAATAATTGTATTATCAGTAGTAGTATTTTTCCTTTCTGGGCTTCCTATTTAGATGGCTTCTGTAGCATTTTCTATATATACCTCAAGCACTTATCATATTTATAATAGAGTATCGGTGCTTCAAGCATTGTTGTTGTTAGGTGTAGTCGATTTTGACTCATAGCAACCCCATATGACAGAGTAGAACTGCCCCATAGGGTTTTCTGGAAACCTTGGTGGCATAGTGGTTAAGTGCTATGGCTGCTAACCAAAATGTCAGCAGTTTGAACCCACCAGGCGCTCCCTGGAAACTCTATGGGGCAGTTCTACTCTGTCCTTTAGGGTTGCTATGAGTTGGAATTGACTCCATGGCAACGGGTTTTAATATATATATCGTTTTCTAGACTGTAATCTTTATGAAAGCAGATTGCCATGTCTTTCTCCCAGGGAGCTGCTGGGTGGGTTTGAACTGCCAACCTTAGCCATTGCACCACCAGGGCTCCTTTTTGCCTCAAGCATAGGGACTGTCTTTCTTGTCCTTGAATTCCCCACCTCTGCCCAGAGCCTGGCACCTAATGGTCCTGCAGTAAACATTTGCTGAATGAATGAACAAATGAATAAAAGGTCTGAGTTCCTAACACTAAAATAGCCATGAAGTCAGAAGGAATTTGATGCTATGAGCATCAGGAACTGCCAAGATTATACCCTTGAGGCAGAGCTGGCTGAACTCTTTTTGTTGTTGTTAAGTCAGAGAGTTAATAATTTAAAAAGCCAACCTTGCCCAGCTTTGGGCTCAGTCGAGCGCACGATCACCTGCTCCTACAGCACTGACATTCTCTCCTTTCCTGGCTGGGCCACTTTAAGTCTACCCTGGCTATGACCTACCCCTACACTCACTGTCCAGGGAGCATCGATGGCCCTCAAGCCCAGCCACACTGCCAGGTCAACTCCTGCCCTGCAGTCTTCTAACTGAAGTGCCCAGAAGCCAGTGGCCACAAACTGTTCACAAAACCAGACAGAATAAGTGTTCACTCCCCACTTTTCTCTTCTCTCCTTTCATCTCTATCCTGTTTCTTTTTCTTCTTTGCTGCCATTCTTTTTCTCTGTCTCACCTCCCCACTCTTTCCCCTTTCTCTGTACTATCCTCATCTTCTGTCCTCTTTCGAGCACGTTGTAAGCTTCTCCAACCATAACCCTTTGCTGCTCAGTTGATTCTGACTCATAGGGGTTTCCAAGGCTGTAAATCCCTATGGAAGCAGACTGCGACATCGTTCTCCCTCGGAGCTGCTGGTGGTTTCAAACCACCAACCTTTCAGTTAGCAGTTGATTGCTTTAACCACTGTGCCACCAGCATTTATTTGCGCAGAGGTGCTATGAGGTACTCTACCTGAGCCAGTAGGACAGGGGGCCGGAAGCCTGGGTTGGGGTTCTGACCTGATGCTGATTCACCGTGGGGGCATCATGTCAACTTCCCAAGTCTGAAGATTGAGATGCCCTGCCTGCCATTCTAGGGGTGAGGATAGAAGACATTTTTTACTGTTGAAGCTAAACTGTCATTTGGTTTTACCCATAGGGTTTTCAATGGCTGATTTTTCTAAAGTAGATCACTATGCGTTTCTTCTGAGGTCCCTCGGGATGGACTTGAAACTCCATTCTTTTGGTTAGCAGCTGAGTACATTAGCCATTTGTACCACCTAGGGACTTTGCCCATAATAGGAGCTGAATAAAATGTTTGTTTAGTCGGCCAAAACACAGCTTTGAAGCACCTACTATGTGCCAGGTTCCAGGTCCCAGGATACAGAAGTGAATAAGACAGCCTTCCTTGAGCTCAAGAAACCTACAGTCTTGCAGGAGAGTAATATCTTCAACTAATACAAGTGTGAAGAGACACATAACTGAGGAGAGCAAATGTGGAGGTCAGGGCAGACAATGGGAGGCCTAACATAGGAGAGAGGATCAGGAAAATCTTTGCTAAGAAGAGCTGCTTACACTGACTATTAAAGGATGAACAGGAATTAGATGAAGGGAGTAGGGTGGGGCTGAAAGGGCCAAGAGAGAACTTCGTTGAATGGATCAGTGGATGGATGGGATGGATGGGTAAACCTGGCATTGAAGTCTGAGCTCAATGGCGCAACAGTACAGAGCATTCTGACTGGTACAGGAAAACAGATAGCTGAATAAGGGGTGGCTTGATATTGTGTATAGAATTGGTGGTGGTGGTGGGAGTTATCTCTTCATTGCCCTAGTCTGATAGCATGTGGACCCAAGTTGCCAATAAACTGATCTTTGATCGCAGAGGCTTCCAAGAAGGGGTGGAATGTCTACATCAACCTCTTCTGCCAGGAATGGGGAGACCTGGGGAATGAGGTAAAACCCCTCTGCCCCATGTCAGATTGACTTTGCCAACCTCAGGCACCTTACCCAAGATCCTTCTCCCCACTCAGATGAGCGAGAAATTGTTCAGAAAAAGACCTTCACAAAATGGGTGAACTCGAATCTGGCTCAGGTGTCCTGCCGCATCATTGACCTCTACAAGGACCTGCGGGATGGGCGGATGCTGATTAAGCTGCTGGAGGTGATCTCTGGAGAGACGCTGGTAAAGTCTCCTGTGTGCCCCAGCCCCTCTCCCTGGCCCTGTGGCTGATGTGGTCAGCCTTTCTTTAGGAAAGACATGGTCTAACGATACCTTGAGTTCTCATGGCCTTCCAAGATTGCTCCCTGCTCCTTTGGGAGGTTCCAACACCAGGAGATGAATACTTAAGATACCAAGTGTCCATGTGGACAACTGCATTCCCTGACCTCCTCCTAGAACTTCCTGCCTCCTTCTGGCCACCCCCACCCCTGCATGCTTCTCCCAGAAGTCATGCAGAGCTCATGCCTTTCTCACTTGGGACCTGAGCATCTGGGGCTGGCCTGCAATGACCCTGCCCTCATCCTCCTCACACAGGCTAAGATACATGGATTTAAGGATTCTCATTACAAAGCTGGAGAAATTTTTACCCCTCTTGGAAGATATTTTGCTCTTTGTTTTATCATTCTTGCAAGAGGAAATTTATCTGAAGCCCTGTCAGTCATAACCCACCAGGCAGTCATGTTGTCCTTGAAGGAGAAGTAGATCAAAGTTTATATTTTGTTCAGTTGCTTCCTTTGTGACCTTGGGCCTATCAGGTAGGACTAACTTTGCCTCTGTTTCCCCCATGTGTAAAATGGGAGAAATACCTGTACCTGAGAAAGTACTCGGAGATACCATAAAAGGCCCTGTATTCTTCTATCGCCTTTTAAACTCCAGACTGAAGTTTTGCCTCTTACCCTACATTAAAAGCCATATAGAGAGAGTTATCACTGGGAACAGTTCAGATTATACAATTACTCATCAGTGAGGGTCTCTTTGAGTTTAGCTGGGGGCATTCAGAAAAGGGGTAGAAGGTGGTTGACAGGGGTGGACCCATTTATCAATTACTGACCTAAAAGCCACTCTTATCCCCGACCAGCAGTAAATAATTCTTAGAACTGTGCCTGGCGCATAGTAAGTGCTCAATTATCCGTTGTGTTATTATTTTTGAATGTTATTCATCAGCCACTCAGAAGATACATGGGCAGCCCAGTATTAGAGCTCTGGGTACTCTAGGAGGCAAACCTCTGAACTTCACTGAAAGGAAAGGGTTGGAAATATCAAGGAGTGACTATGTGAGTAGGAGTTTGACCAGGACGGTAGTGGGAGGATGCTGACGACAGAAGTTGGTCTAGGCTGCAGCCACCTCTGAGGTGACCTCTGTGAGGTGAGTTCCCTCCATGCCCATGGGGCCACTGCTGTCCCCCAGCCAAAGCCCACGAAGGGAAAGATGCGCATCCACTGCCTGGAGAACGTGGACAAGGCCCTGCAGTTTCTCAAGGAACAGCGCGTGCACCTGGAGAACATGGGCTCCCACGACATTGTGGACGGCAACCACCGCTTGGTCCTGGGTCTCATCTGGACCATCATCCTTCGCTTCCAGGTGGGTTTCCTGGTGGCAGAGAAAGCTGAGGGGGCCTCTCTGGACTGGACAGGGCTTGGGAATCTTATAAAATCATGAGTGAAGTGTGAGCGATTGTGACATCCTGGCAGGCTAGAAACCTGTCCTGGAACAATGCTTGTAGGAAGGAGTAACCATCTTCTGTGTCACACAAAGTCACGGAAACTCAGGGGAGCTATTGAGTCAGTCAGTAGTGTCTTCTGAGGGAGAAGGTGGAAATTAGTAGCTGGTTTGAGATCTAGCTGGAAGATCTGCTTGTTAGCTCCCTCCCCGACATGTATAACTTTTTGTTTTTTGAAATAGTTGATGATGCACAAGAAATTGCCAAAATATTCCAGAAGATCTGATTTTACATTTTTCAATCAAAAACTTTTCTCACCCTGAAATTTAAGTTGTATCTTATTTGTAAGGAAATTTAGAAAGGGTGAGGGGAAGGAAAACAGGGCTTTCTACCTGCTGGTTTTGCTCCGAACATGGCAGTTCAAGAGGCAGAAAGAACCTAGTCTGAGGAGGTAAGAGCGGGAAGGAGATAGCCTACAACTTGCAGACTAAAGACCTTATCCAACTGGAAGATTAGAGACTGAATCTGCTCACTCTCCATGGGTGCATGAGATCAAAAAATTAAAAATAACAACGGAATTGGGAAGAATGAAAAGGCAAGAGGAGCAACTAATTAAAACACAACACCTTCCAACATTCCTGTTGTGCCACAGCCTTGCAGGGCATTGTACCTCCCGAGGAGGAATCAGGGTGTCATGCTGTGTATTCACGGCATCCTGTTCAGAGTTATCAAATTAGAGCTGTCTCGTCTGACATGAGGAAGTCAGCCCTGTGCCGTTCAGGCTGACTAAGACAGGGAAAGGGGCCACTGGCCAGGCCTCAGGGTGTGTTTGCTGCAAGGCTCGTGATGCAGTTGGATGGTTACATAGGGAGAAAAAAAGGAGCAAGCACCCCAAGGGAGGGAGGGAGGCACTGATCCAGACTCAAATCTAATTCTTCTCTCTCATTCCTGCTACCCTCAGATTCAGGACATTGTAGTCCAAACTCAGGAAGGCCGTGAGACGCGCTCAGCCAAGGACGCATTGCTGTTGTGGTGTCAGATGAAGACGGCAGGGTATGGCTTGGGAACCAGCCACTACCACATTCCCCATCACCTCCTGGTGACTCCCAAGCACTACCATCCCGAGGCACTACATATCATCACCCAAAACTATAGCAGTCTATCCTGCCTGATTCTTTGAGATCTGGAATGCAGGATACTTTTCCAAAGTTGCCTGCGGTCAGATCATGGGGTCTGTTGGGTATATGAGTCTTTGGACCTCATGGGACCTTGTGGGGCCCTTTACCAGAATTAACGGCTGCCCCCTTGGGCTGAAGTAGCTTAAAAAGGGCCAGGTTCATTCCTCTCCTGGTGTAATGGCCCTTAGATCACATTTTGGGGGGACCCCAAAAGAACCTATTTCTCAGGTCTTATTTTATTTTTTGGCATCCCTGGGTGGGCTTGAATCAGATCTTATTAGGTCTTAATGTTTCTCTTGGATGCAGCTACCCCAACGTCAATGTCACCAACTTCACCTCCAGCTGGAAGGATGGTCTGGCCTTCAATGCCCTCATTCATAAGCACCGGTAAGAGGGAGGAGTGGGCTGTGGGAACAGACTGAGACAGAACCACTTGGGGTATTGGACACACTGCACTTTACAGAGAGGTTATGTTACCTCTGTCGTTCCTTCTCGTTTTGCCCTCACCACCCCATAACACCCTGCTTTCCTTAAACTCTGTCTCACCTGCTGCCCATTTCCCGGTGCTTGCAGCTGCTCCCTCTCTGCTCTGCCTCCTCCTCCCACTCCTGCTGGGCCACCTCCCTGAGGCTGCCCAGGGTCTTAGCTGCATGCTGAGGCTGCCGTGCTGGGGCGGAGGGGGTGCCGTGTCCACTCCCCTTTAACAGTCTGGCTTTGTCCCCAGGCCTGAACTGATCAACTTTGACAAGCTGAAGGACTCCAATGCCCGGCACAACCTGCAGAATGCATTTCATGTGGCTGATCATCACCTGGGCATCATCCCGCTCCTCGACCCCGAAGGTGAGCTAACAGCTGCCCCGACCAGGCCCTTCACTGCAGTGTGGGAGACGGCACTCACTGTGCCAGGGGGAGGGCACTTGGAAGCTGGTTGCGGATAGTCTGGGTGCTGGGCGAGATGTGGGCACAGAGTGGAGGTGGCAGCTGGGCCAGAGCTCTGCTTCGGGTCTGCTGTTCACTCCAGATTGGTTCCCGACATCTCACCCGGCCTGTTTAGGGGTCCGTTGTGGAATCTGCATCCCACCTCTTTCTCCTTTCATAGTGTCTCTAAAATCGCAGATCTATAACTCTTCCATTCATGCCCTTTGGTTGTCACTTGGTTCTCGTAGTTGAACTTCGTGCTGGAGGAACAGGAAACCCTCTGAGCTTGACTTTTATGGCGTCCAGTTTGGTCTGAGAATGTACCCTCCCCTCCACCTCCTTGCAGATGTCTTCACAGAAAACCCTGATGAGAAATCCATTATGACCTACGTGGTATCATATTACCACTACTTCTCCAAGATGAAGGTGCTGGCAGTGGAGGGCAAGCGTGTCGGCAAGGTAACCGGAGCCCCCCTTGTTTCCATTTACCACACCGTGCTTTGACTGAGGTGCTCCCTTTCCATCCTGAGAGCCTTGTGTCTGGGCCTCAGCTGCGGTGGGCCAGCAGGGGAGTGCAGGTCAACCCCCAGCTCCCACTGAAGCCCCCACTGCCATGTCACAGCTCTAAAGCAGGTGATGGCATGTCCTGAAGGATGCCACAGCCTGCAGCTCTGAGCCCCTGTGTTCCACCTGGAGACTGATGTCTCAAGAACATTCTCATGTGAACAAATACGGGGTTTAGTTTGGTTGCTATTTTGTGGTTTCAGGCCTCTTGGGCTCCCGTGGTATACCAGGAACCCACTGCACTGCACAGGCCCTCATACCAGATTTCTTTCCCCTGCTGGGCTGTTACCTCTTCGAGGGTGGGGGCTATTTCTCATTCATCTTCGTGTGCTTGGTGTTTAACAAAGGCAGTACCTGGAGGCCCTCGATTCCTAATAAATATTTCAAAATAAATGAACCTCTGGTTACTTTAGTGACTGGTATCCTGGCAGAGTGAACTTACCAATCTTTTGTAGGGTTAAGGTTCACAGGGCCAACTCCCTACTGATTTTGCCAGTGCAAGAGGAGGGCTTCACCCACTTCCAGTCCACTCCTTTCGCTTTAGCAACAGCATTGGGCTCAGGGGACAAACCCAACGTAAAACACTCTGGTCCTTGAGAGATGGGAGCTGCATTTTAGGGGCACCTCAATTGCAGTCCACCTTGGTGTCATTGCCCTTCTGATGATAATGAGTAATAGAGTGATTTATTAGGTGATCGACCATGCCATTGAGACCGAGAAGATGATTGAGAAGTATGGTTGGCTGGCCTCAGACCTGCTCAGCTGGATCGAGCAGACCATCACTGTCCTGAACAGCCGCGAGTTTGCCAACTCCCTGACTGGTGTCCAGCAGCAGCTGCAGGCCTTCAGCACCTACCGCACTGTGGAGAAGCCGCCCAAGTAAGGGCCCTTTGATAGGGAGCCTGGCACTCATGGGGGTGGTCATCTGTGACTGAGCAACGATGGTCAAAAAGGTGGAGCCAAGCACTGACCCTTGTGAAGTGTATCCACAAGGCGTATCCTAGAGGCATAAGAGCTTCACATCTGTCACCTACTTCAACCCTCTTAGCCATCTTGCTCCCAAGCAACCCATAAACCCAATGCCATCGAGGCGATTCCAACTCATAGCAACCCTATGGGACAGAACAGAACTGCCCCATAAAGTTTCCAAGGCTGTAGTCTTTACAGAAGCAGACTGCCACATGTTTTCTCCTGCAGAGTGGCCGGTGGGTTCAAACCACTGACCTTTTGGTTAGTAGCTGAGCGCGTAACCACTGCACCATGAGGGCTCTTTTCCCAAGCAACAGCTTAGAGGAAACAGGCATTTTTGAGTAACTCTTGAGAAAAGAAAGTAAAATGTGACTTTCCCAGATCTCTGAGGGTTAGCAGGGGTGATATCTCAGGCTTCTGAGTCTCTGAAGGACCTTTTCTGGAAAGCTCCTCTCTCTGTGTGCACTGAGCTATGGTTTGCTTTCTGGTAATGACCTCTGTAATCTCAGCCCCAAAGCTGTCTGGGTAGGGCTTTATGGATCATAAAATACATCCTTCTGATTCTCTCCCGTCCGTCACTGCTCATTAGCAGAGCACTTAGCCTGCCTCTCGGGACTTCTGCTCACCGCATGTGTGAGGGCCTGCACCCATGTGCACGAGTATACACACACACACGGACACATGCACATATATACATGCACAAACAGGTGCCCATGCACAAATGCACACACATACATGCACTGTACAGATGCACACATGCAAAAACACGCAAATGTGCAAAGGCACACACGTGCACACTCACAGGGAACATTCCAACTCCTCTGCCATTAGCCTGTCCAGCTCTTTTAAAGCAGTTTCTAGCCCGTTGTTGGCGCCTCGTTCACCCCTCTGCTATCTCCCACACTGTCCATTCATGGCTATCAAACAGGAAAAGTGAGACATGACGTCTAGAGTGTACCTAAACAAGTATCAGGTTTCTGGTCTGACACTAACCTACTTTTAAACTCCTGAATTCAATACAGATAACATCCTTTGGGAGTCCATCAGGTACTGCACCTGGGGGTGTTATCTCTTGGCTTCGTGGATGGTACTTCAGGGCATAGCTCTCTTGAAATGCCTGTGAGTCCCGAGGTCATTTCAGCTGGGTTTCGGGTGGGGACCTTGCTTACAGCATATCCTTGACTGCTATGTTGAAGACGTAGAAGTGGGTAGATACTTAGGTACATGCAGAAATATGAAAGTACCCAGTTACCTGGAGCTTGGACCTGGGTTCCAGACATCTGTCCTGCTGCCAATTCTCATCTCCTACACTTAAAATCCTCCTGGCGCCCAGCCTTTTCTCCTCTTTCTGAAGCATCTGGCCTTTAGAAATTGTCAGGAGATCTGGCTCATTAGGACTCAGGTGAAAGTGGCTTTCAGTGCAATAAAACCTAAGAAGGTTTTTTATTGAGTTAATAAAGAACGGACTAAAGAGGTAGTGAGAAGCCTTCATTATTTGCAAAACAGAGAAAGGTTTCTTTGTATCGATTGGCAAAACTTGATACTTATAGGAGTTACAAGAATATTCCAGTTAGTCATTCCCACATAGAAGCAAATGTTAGGCAAATGCTGTGGTAGCTGTTGTGTTTTCCCTGATTTGTATTATAAAGACCCAATCCCCTTTTAGATCTCGGTATTACAGATGTTTCAACAGGTAAATAAACCTATATAGCCTCTTTACTTTTCCTTTGTTTTTAAGGGAAATATGCTTTATTATCTAAGCTCCAAGATGCTAGGGCCCCATGTTGATTTCTGGAAAAAATTTAGTGATGGCAATCTGGACACAAATCTCCCTATCTCTGTTTTCTTAACAGGTTTCAGGAGAAGGGGAATCTGGAAGTCCTACTTTTTACCATCCAGTCCCGGATGAGAGCCAACAATCAGAAAGTGTACACACCACATGATGGGAAACTGGTGTCTGACATTAACCGGGTATAGTGGTGTTTTCCGTTACGCTTTGCCAGTGGGTTGATGGAGTTCCTGATAAGGGCAAGAGGAAATGGTCACTGGGCAGGGTAAACCAGGCCATTTTTTCTGGTGTTATTAATTATACATGCTGGCTGTTTTGGGCAGATATCTGAACTTACTTCTGACAGGTCAAACTCTGCCTAAAAAACCCATTGCCATCAAGTTGATTCCAACTCATAGCAACCCAGTAGGACAGAGTAGAACTGCCCCTCAGCGTTTCCAAGGAGTGGCTGGTGGATTTGAACTGCTGACCTTTTTGTTAGAAGCTGAGCTGTTAAACACTGTGCCACCAGAACTCCAAATCTGTTGCCACTGAGTCAATTCCAGCTCATAGTGACTCTATAGGACAGAGTAGAACTGACCCAGAGTTTCCAAGGAGCGTTTGGTGGAACTGCCAACCTTTTGGTTAGCAGCCAAGCTGTTAACCACTACGCCACCTTGGAAGTCTAAACTCTGCCTACCACTTATCAATTCAGCCCACTGTACAGACACCCAGAGTCCATTTTTTGGAAGCAGTTTCATAACCGACCTTCTATAGGACCTTAAGTTTGTCTTTGAATCGGGAATATTAACTGCTTATAACAGAAGGGACATGCCTTATGACATTTCAGAGGTTTGGAGGTTTAACACTATCCAGACATTCTAATAGAATGAAAGGTAACCATTTGATCAGTAAGAATTCACCCACAGAGAAATTTCTTAACATAATAAAGTGCATCTATGCAAAACCAATGGCCAACATCATTCTTAATGGAGAGAGGCTGAAAATATTCCCCCTGAGAACAGGAACAAGACAAGGATGCCCTTTTATCACCGCTCCTAGCTAGAGCAATAAGGGCAAGAAAAAGAAATAAAGGGCATCCAAATTGGTAATGAAGAAGTTAAACTGTCCCTATTTGCGGATGATATGGTACAATACATAGAAAACCCAAAAGACTCCACGAGAAAACTACTGAAACTAATGGAAATCAGCAGAATAGCAGGATACAAGATAAACATACAAAAATCAGTTGGATTCTCATACACCAATAAAGAGAACAATGAAAAGGAAATCAGGAAAACAATACCATTTATAAAAGCCCTAAAAAAATGAAATACTTAGGAATAAATCTAACCAGAGATATAAAAGACCTATACAAAGAAAACTACAAAACATTATTGCAAGAGACCAAAAGAGATCTACATAAATGGAAAAACATACCACGTTCATCGATAGGTAGACTCAACATTGTGAAAATGACAATTCTACCCAAAGCAATTTACAAATACAATGCAATCCCAATCCAAATACCAATGACATTCTTTAAAGAGATGGAAAAACTAATCATTAACTTTATATGGAAAAGGAGGAAGCCCCGGATAAGTAAAGCACTATTGAAGAAGAAGAATAAAGTAGGAGGACTTGCACTACCTGAGCGTAGAACCTACTATACAGCTACAGTAGTCAAAACAGCCTGGTACCGGTATAACAACAGATACATTGACCAATGGAACAGAATTGAGAACCCAGATGTAAATCCATCCGCCTATGGTCACCTGATCTTCAACAAGGACCCAAAGACCATCAAATGGGGGAACAAACTGTCTTTTTAACAAATGGTGCTGGCGAAACTGGATATCCATCAGCAAAAAAATGAAACACATACCTCATGCCATATACAAAAACTAATTCAAAACGGATCAAAGACCTAAATAAAAAGCCAAAAACTATAAAGTTCATAGAAGAATCAATGATCAGTGCTAGAGGCCCTAATACACGGCATTAACAAGATACAAACCATAACCAACAACACACAAACTCCAGAAGATAAGCTAGATAACTGGGATCTTCTAAAAATTAAACACTTATGCTCATGAAAAGACTTTCCCAAAAGAGTAAAAAGATAGCCTACAGACTGGGAAAAAAATTTTGGACATTACAAGTCAGACAAAGGTCTAATCTCTAAAATCTGCAAGAAAATCCAACACCTCTACAGCAAAAAGACCAATAACCCAATTAAAAAATGGGCAAAGGAAATGAACAGACACTTCACCAAAGAAGACACTCATGCGGCCAACAGATACATGAGGAAATGCTTACGAGCACTAGCCATTAGAGAAATGCACATCAAAACCACAATGAGATACCATCTCACCCCGGCATTACTGGCACGAATCAAAAAAACTGGAAATAACAAATGTTGGAGGGGCTGCGGGGAGACTGGAACTCTTATGTACTGTTGGTGGGAATGCATAATGATACAACCATTTTGGAAAATGACATGGTACTTTCTTAGAAAGCTAGAAATAGAAATACCATACGATCCAGCAGTCCCACTCCTAAGAATATATCCTAGAGAAATAAGAGCCATCACACGAATAGACATATGCACACCGATGTTCATTGCAGCATTGTTCACAATAGCAAAAAGATGGAAACTACCTAGATGCCCGTCAACAGATGAATGGATAAACAAACTATGGTACATACACACAATGGAGTATTACACAAAAATAAAGAACAATGATGAATCATACCTCACCATGTGAGGTATGGGTCCTGTTTCATTTTTTTGCAGATGGATATCCAGTTTCGCCAGCACCATTTGTTAAAAAGACTGTCTGTTCCCCATTTGATGGTCTTCGGGTCCTTGTCGAAGATCAGGTGACCATAGGTGGATGGATTTACATCTCATAACATGAATGAAACTGGAGGACGTTATGCTGAGTGAAATAAGTTGTCTTAGTCATCTAGTGCTGCTACAACAGAAATACCACAAGGGGATGGCTTTAACAAAGAGAAATTTATTTATTCACAGTAAAGTAGGCTAAAAGTCCAAATTCAGGGCGTCAGCTCCAGTGTAAGGCTTTCTCTGTTGGCCTTCTCATCAATGTTCCCCCGGACTAGGAGCTTCTCCGTGCAGGCACCCCGGATCCAAAGGACACGCTCTGCTCCTGGCACTGCTTTCTTGGTGGTATGAGGTCCCCTTGTCTCTCTGCTCACTTCTCTCTTTTATATCTCAAGAAATTGCCTCAGGACACAATCCAATCTTAGAGATTGAGTCCTGCCTTACTTACACAACTGCCACCCTCCTCCCTCATTAACGTCATAGAGGCAGGTTTTACAACATACAGGAAAATCACACAATACCAGGAATCCTGGCCCAGCCAAATCGATACATACATTTTTGGGGAGACATAATTCAATCTCTGACATAAGTCAATCACAAAAGGACAAATACTGTATGAGACCACTACTATAAAAACTCATGAAAAGGTTTACACACAAAAAGAAACAATCTTCGATGGTTACAAGGGATGGGACGGTTGGGAGGGGGAAATACTAAATAGACAATAGACAAGTGGTAACTTTGGTGAAGGGTAAGACAGTACACAGTATTGGGGAAGCCAGCACAACTTGTACACGGAAACAGGTCATGGAAGCTCCATAGACACATCCAAACTCCCTGAGGGACCAAATTGCTGGGCGAAGGGCTCTGGGGCCAATGGTCTCAGGGAACATCTAGCTCAGTTGGTGTAACATAGTTTATAAAGAAAATGTTCTACATTCTACCTTGATGAGTAGCATCTGTGATCTTAAAAGCCTGTGAGCAGCCATGGTCTCACCCCTTCGAGAGCATGGGAAAATGAAGAAAACAAGATACAAGGGAAAGATTAGTCCAAAGGACTAATGGGCCACAACTACCATGACCTCCACCAGACTGAGTCCAGTACAGCTAGATGGTGCCTGGCTACCACCACTGACTGCTCTGACAGGGATCACAACAGAGGTTCCCGGACAGAGCTGGAGAAAAATGTAGAACAAAATTCTAATTCACAAAAAAAGAGCAGACTTACTGGCCTGACAGAGACTGGAGAAACCCCAAGAGTATGGCTCCCAGACAGCCTTTTAGCTCAGTAAGGAAGTCACTCCCATGGTTCACCCTTCAGCCAAAGATTAGGCGGCCACATAAAACAAAACGAGACTAATGGGGCACACCAGCCCAAGGACAAGGACTAGAAGGCAGGAGGGGACAGGAAAGCTGGTAAAAGGGAACCCAAAGTCGAGAAGGGAGAGTGTTGACATGTTGTGGGGTTGTTAACCAATGTCATAAAACGGTATGTGTACTGTTTAACGAGAAACTATTCTGTAAACCCTCATTTAAAGTATAATAAAAAAATAAAGAATTCACCCACAGAGCTGAATAATATTGTATTAGGCCAATATTCTGAGGCAGGTTTAAGGGTAAGAGGGACCTGAGAGGTCAAGACCAGTGCTTCTGGAATCTTTGATTGGCCCAGACATGGACACCAAAAGGCTGCCACTGAACTTTAATCCTTCTCCACCCACTCGAGAGCCTCAGGCTCTGCTGGGATTCCAGAAATCACTGTGTCAGATGAAAGAGAAAGCCAGGTGTTACTCCTGTGCCCCAAGATGTCTAGACCTGACTTCACGTTCTGTCCCTTGTGCAGGCCTGGGAAAGCCTAGAGGAAGCTGAGTATCAGCGGGAGCTGGCCCTGAGAAATGAGCTCATCCGGCAGGAGAAGCTGGAGCAGCAGGCCCGGCGCTTTGACCGAAAGGCTGCAATGAGGGAGACATGGCTCAGTGAAAACCAGCGCCTTGTGGTCCAGGTAAAGGGGGCACGCTTGGGGATGGCAGGAGATGAGAAGTTTTCCTGAACCTCTAGCAGTTGGCTGGGCTGGAGCCTAGCTGGCCTCTTGGTGGCAGCTGGATAAGTCTCTCCATGGATAAGCCTCTCTTGCAGCCCAGCTTCCTGGGGTTGGGTGGGTCAAGACTCACATCAGAAGTAGAACGCTCCAGGACTTAAGTCTCAACTTTAGGAAAGAGCCTCATGGTCTGTAACCGGCCCCCAAACCTGCCTTACGTAGGCCAGTAGCATGAACTAAAGCCAGGGTTTGAGTCGGCATTAAATAACAGTTGCCTGGGAATATGGTGAAAACACAGAGCACCTTGTGTGTGTCAGAGTGTCTTTTGGACTCTGGCCTCAAGGACTGCGACACATTTCACTAGCTAAAAATTGACCACAGAGCTGATTCTCCATGAGAGCATCTGTTCCCTCCCATTTGGAGCCTGAAGTCAAATTAAATTCTTTCCAGAAAGGGGAAAGCTAGTGTTCTAAGAGAATTGGAGAGTGTGTGCCCCATAGGTCATATGTGGGTAAACCATCTGTTTACAGCTGTGCTGTTTCCGAGGGTGGGGAAGTCCTTCCTGCCCAGGGCTGGATGGTCCACTCGGGGCAGGGTGGTGAGTGCCAGCAAGCCTTAAAAGGTCTCCGTTAGTGATATCCTTGCAGCATCACCCACACTTAGGGCACAGCAAGTAAAATCATGGGCTACTTTTGAAGGTACTCGTGAGACACTGAATCTTTGGAACTTGGTTCTGATAAGTTAGACTGAAAAAGATAGCAGCACTCACTCCTTCTTGGGAATGGGTTTCCCATCTGGCAGGAAGGACACAGCGTTCCTCTGCGTTTGGGCAGATGAGCCAAGGGCAGTCTGACTGTGCTGCCTGTTTCTCTCCCTGTGGGGCAGGATAACTTCGGTTGTGACCTGGCAGCCGTGGAGGCCGCCAAGAAGAAACACGAGGCCATTGAGACCGACACGGCCGCTTACGAGGAACGCGTGAGAGCCCTGGAGATCCTGGCCCAGGAGCTGGAGATGGAGAATTACCATGACCAGAAGCGCATCACGGCCCGCAAGGACAACATCCTGCGCCTGTGGAGCTACCTGCAGGAGCTGCTGCAGGCCCGGCGCCAGAGACTTGAGATGACCCTGGCGCTGCAGAAGCTCTTCCAGGACATGCTGCACAGCATTGACTGGATGGACGAGATCAAGGTGGGCCTCGGGGGACCACCCTCTCCCACACCCAGCAGCATCCACCTCGAGACTCAATGCTGGCCCTTCCATTAGGGTATGCTTCCTTAGAAGCCTCCCAGCCAATCACATTCCTCAGTCAGAATGGAGAAACTGAGGCAGCATGGGGTCTGTGCTCCCAGGTAGATGACACCAGCACAGTCCATTATATCTCCAATGATGGAGAAATACTGGGTTCGTACTAGCAAAGGTGAAAACTAGCAGGGCCTAGAAGAGATGGACGTTAATCAGGAGCCAGAGAGTCAGGCTCTGAGAATCACAATTTGACTCTAGTTAGAATCCAGACCTTTCAGCGTCAGGGCAACCAAGAAGTCTTAATTCTCTTTTCCTTCCATTGCAGTGGGTCTCAGGTGAAGACACACATCAGACTGACTATGGAGCTTTCTAGAAATGTACATGCCCAACCTCAGACCTTGAGACAGATTCAGTAGATTGAGTGTGGGGCTTGAGCTTCTCTAAGACGTTCCATGAATGATTCTGATGGGCACCCCTAGTAGGAAGCCTTGCTCTGTAGCTTCTTCCATCCTGATCATCAGCCTTTTTCCAGCTGCACTGGACTCACTCTGAGTCAGATACCACAGACCCTCCCTTTGGAGGGGCCTCTTCTCCTAGTGTGTAGTTCTCTTCACTTCACCTTGTTCCCTTCACCTTGTCCTCTTTGCCAGGGTCACCTCTTGTCTGCTGAGTTTGGGAAGCACTTGTTGGAGGTAGAGGACTTGTTACAGAAGCACAAGTTGATGGAGGCTGACATCGCCATCCAAGGGGACAAAGTGAAGGCCATCGCTACAGCCACCCTGCAATTCACTGAGGGGCAAGGTGAGGCCAAAGGTGTCTCCTCTACTGAGGTCTTTAATGCCAGAGCCCCATGCTCTGACTAGCACCCCAGCCTGGAAAGATCCCCTGGAACTAGCTTTAGAATTCTGCTTCTTTCTTCAACTAATGGCCCAAGAAAGAAGCATGAGGACAGCAAAACTGTCCAGAGAGCAGGCAACTGCTTTGATAATCCATGATCAGAAAGGTGTTTCCAAGCACCAATAAGGCATTGTCTGTCTTTCATTCTCTCTGATAGCTCAAGTCATGGCTGAGATAATTTAGGTGTCTGGTCTTAAATAGAGACTTCACTCCGTTTTTGAAGAATCACCTTGAAATTTGTAACTGAACATTTTTACTTTCTTTTTAAAAATAATTTCATGTTGTGCATTTCTATCGAGAACTGCCCAAACTTTTAACCTCCCTCCATTCCTGTAGTTTTAGTGGGAACTAATTATAAAGACCTGGGTCTACCTGCTGAATAACCAGGACCCGAGCATCCAATCCAGAAGCCCCAGTGAGATGGCAGGTTCTAGTTCGTGTGGTTCCAGCCTGGTAGCTGATTGAAGTTTGCCCGTAAATGAAGTGCTTCCTTCCTTTTTCCTCCTTCCTTCCTATTCTTTCCAGGATACCAGCCTTGTGACCCCCAAGTCATCCGGGATCGTGTCAGCCACCTGGAGCAGTGCTTTGAGGAACTGAGCAACATGGCAGCTGGACGAAAGGCCCAGCTGGAGCAGTCCAAGAGGCTCTGGAAGTTCTTCTGGGAGATGGATGAGGCTGAGAGCTGGATCAAGGAGAAGGAGCAGATCTACTCCTCCCTGGACTATGGCAAAGACCTGACCAGTGTGCTCATCTTGCTGCGCAAGCATAAGGCCTTTGAGGATGAGCTCCGCGGACTGGACACCCACCTAAAGCAGATCTTCCAGGAGGGTGAGGGCATGATCGAACGCAAGCAGTTTGGGCACCCACAGATCGAGGCCCGTATCAAGGAGGTTTCGGCCCAGTGGGAACAGCTGAAGGAGCTGGCTGCCTTTCGCAAGAAGAACCTCCAGGATGCTGAGGCCTTCTTCCAGTTCCAGGGTGATGCGGATGACCTGAAAGCCTGGCTTCAAGATGCCCACCGGTTGCTCTCAGGCGAAGATGTGGGGCAGGATGAAAGGGCCACACGGGCCCTGGGGAAGAAGCACAAAGACTTCCTGGAGGAGCTGGAGGAGAGCCGTGGGGTGATGGAACACCTGGAACAGCAGGCCCAGGACTTCCCTCAAGAGTTTCGGGATTCCCCAGATGTGACCAACAGGCTGCAGGCCCTCTGGGAGCTCTACCAGCAGGTAGAGGCCCAGGCAGACCTGCGTCGGCAGAGGCTGCAGGATGCCCTGGACCTGTACACGGTGTTTGGGGAGACGGATGCCTGTGAGTTGTGGATGGGCGAGAAGGAGAAGTGGCTGTCCCAGATGGATATCCCGGACACCCTGGAGGACCTGGAAGTCGTGCAGCACAGGTCAGAGCCGGTGCATCTTTTCCTCACCTTCCCCTCCCAAGGCCTGCACTCTACCTCCCACCTAGTTTGGTTAAAAAAATAAATAAAACAAAAAAACCTGTTGCAGTTGAGTCATTTCCGACTCATGGCGGCTCCATGTGTTGAAGACTAGAACTACTCGAAGGGTTTTTTTAAAAAAATATTTTATTGTATTTTTGGTGGATGTGTACACAGTAAAATAGGTCCCCATTCAACAATTTCTATAAGTATTATTCAGTGATATTGGTTACATTCTTCACATTGTATTAGCATTCTCTGTATTTCCGTTCTAGTTTTTCCATTCCCATTGACCTAGTCTCATAGCCCCCAACCTTCTCATCTATGCTTTAGCATATTTGTTGACCATTTGGTCTCATGTAGATGGTTTTTTAAAAGAGCGCAGTATTCAGGGGTGACATTCATTACTTTATGAGCTAACCTGCTATTTAGCTAAAAGGTGACTTGAGGGGATAGTTTTGGTTTCCATAGGGTCTTATCGGCTGGAATCTTTACGGAAGCAGATTGCCAGGCTTTTCTTTCATGGAGCCACTGGGTGAGTTGGAACCACCAACCTTTAGGTTAGCTGCTGATCACAAACCGCTTGTGCCAATTGGCAAGCATCTCTTTGAGAGGCCATGAGATGCCCTTTCTTGTAGGGTTCAGGCATTGGGAGATACTAGTTCTAATTTGGCTCTGTGGCCTTGGGTACTTCACGCCCCGCCCCAGGGCCTTGGTTTCCTCAGATTAAAATGAACAGGTTATTTCTAGCCCAGTTATTCAATTACTTTTCAACTGCAGCAGGCTTTTCTCAAATGAGTTGTATATGGACTCCCCAAGGTAGAACATAGGGGATAGTGGGAGTGAGAGGCTGGACCCCACCAGCACTAGCTTTCTGTGCAGTCTCTAAGCTGCAGAACTGCTAGGGGCCACAGAGACTAGTTTGTAAACCACTGGTCTTCAAGGCCATTGTCATTTCCAGTATTCTGATTCCATCACCACTCTGGCGTGGGAGTCATGCCTGCAGTCTGTGTGGCATCTCAGCCTCCTAAGCACAGAATCCAGGGAGTTGAGGAGGAGAGGCTGCTCCCTGGAGCAGTGCTGAAGTGGTCCTGTGCTGATGCTCGAAGGAACTGGGTTCTTACCCCAGAAAGGTTTGGTTTTCATAACCACTCAATCCTCCTCCCCCGCTACCTCCAGCAGCTCTCCCTTCTCCCACTAGGGAGCACTTCGCTGGGAAGGGTATCCTTCGGGTCAAGGTGTCAGAGGAAGTTGAATCAGAATTCAAGAGCAGCAACTAGGGCAATGGAGTCTGTGGCAGGTAGAACCTGTGGCTATGGACACCCCCTCCCACTGTAACTGCTTTGAAGCCCTCCCCTCCCTTCGCACCTCTCTGTTGAGCCACTGGCCTGTGTAGTAAGTCACCAGCTGGCCCAGGGAATACTAAACCATGAAATTGGAGCTGTGAACCAGAAAATTGGGTGAGTCAGCATATCTTGTCTCCTTTTAGTCCCCTCACCTGGGTGAACGTGTCTAGGAGGTAGACAGAGAAGGCAAGAGCTACAGATTCTAGAGACTTGGTAGCCATTGTGATGACATGTCTACTGCTACCTCATGACACCTCATTTTCTCTGTCCATACCAGGTTCGATGTCCTGGACCAGGAGATGAAGACTCTGATGACTCAGATTGATGATGTGAACCATGCTGCCAATAGCCTGGTTGAGAGTGGCCACCCGCGCAGTGGGGAAGTGAAGAAGTACCAGGACCATCTGAACACCAGGTGGGGTGTGGGTAGGGCTTGGGGCTGGGACATTTCTCCCGGCACCTGAATATCCCTGGGGTGACCCAGAAGTCAGGTCACCTGCTATGCACATCCTGCTCCTGTTGCTTGCCAGGTTCGTGCACTCGAAGCTCTTGTCTCTCTCAGCCATAGTCTCCTTCCCAGCACTGGAGCTGTAACAGCAAGGAGGAAGGAACTGTGTGATGAACTGCGGGTAAAGAGCCCAGGGAGGAAGAGAGATGTGTTTGCAGAGCAGGAGTGCTGTGCCTGGGGGGGTGTGTGCATGCGTAATAGAGGGGATGTTGTGAGTGTGTCTGTGGTTAGAATCAGGCCATGAGGCACTTATGCCCCATTTCCTCAGACGTTCTTGGGCAGGCAGAATTGCTTTCTGAAAGCTCTTAAGTACTGTCCATGAAAAAGTACCCCCACTTGGGCCAAAATGCAGCACCAGTAATGAGGCTGGCTTGAATGAAGAAGAGAATTAGCAAGGAGCCTTGAGCAAGCTACGTGGCT
The DNA here is from genome assembly GCF_000243295.1 of Trichechus manatus latirostris. Taxonomy (NCBI): domain Eukaryota; kingdom Metazoa; phylum Chordata; class Mammalia; order Sirenia; family Trichechidae; genus Trichechus; species Trichechus manatus. The sequence continues at coordinate 16,876,908 of NW_004443946.1, read as the reverse complement.
GGAACAAAACACAGGCCCAGAGGAGCCTTTTAGAGTGGGGGTGCTTTTTGGATAGGCGGCATTGACCATTAGTTCCTCGAGGATCTTGGAGGCCAGAGCAAACACCGGTGTTCCCTAGGCCCTGGGCACACAGAATGCTACATGTTCACCACCTCCCCATTACCCGACCCCTTCCGCACATTCAAGAGTGAGCCTTGCCCTGCCCGAGGCAATCTAGGAGGTGGGGTCAGGGAGGACTTTAAAGAAAAGGGTCAGCACAGTGGAGACTGTGGGGGCCTAAGGGGAGGCAGGGGTGACCAATACACTTTGGAGCCCTTAGAATGGGACCAATTGTCTCAGCATCCAAATATGGGGAGTGTAGTTCAGAGATTCCTTTGTCACTCTTCTCTTCTTCCGGCTTGTGGGTAATGGGTGTGTGTATGAGAAAGAATATGACTGATTATTGCAACTGCATCTTAATTGAGAAAAACTCTAGAGCAGGTCCAAATCAGAGCAACTTCCAAAGACAGGAAGAACTCATCAGCTATATGTCTGTTGTCTTAATAGCTGTAGTCAGAAAATGTGGATCTTTGCAAGGCCCTCAGCCATGCACCATCTCAAGTAAAATACATTAAGTTACTTGCCACCCTTAGGTGAGAGAAAACCTGAGGCATCAGCCGCTAAGCTGGTTTTCCATTAAATCTGAGAGCTGAAACTCACCTGAGAAATCTTCAGGTCTAGCCGTGTACCGCAGACAGCTTTGCCCTGCCCTGACACTTCCAGGGCTGGGAAGCCCATCCCGTTTTTAGATGACTCTTCCTGGTTAGAAACTTTGATCTCATACTGAGTAGAAATCTGCCCCCTTGAAATTTCTACTTTTTGGTTTGGGCTTTGCCCTTTACAGATATCAAAAATTATTCTGACTCCTCTTCCATGTGCTAGCTCTTCAAATATCTTTAAAAACAGCTGTGATTTCCTCACCTCCACCTCCAGTCCTGCCTCCATGCCTCTGCTATTCTCCCTACTAGCATTTGTTCTCCTCCAGCTATATTTTCCAAATCCTGTCTGTCCTTTAGACCAGTCCAGGTTCATCTCCTTCCCAGTTTCCCAGATGAAAAATGATCTTTTCCTCCTTTGTATTGGTTTATTTCACATATTACCTTGTATTATAATTACCTTTGTGCTAAAGAACTTTCCTACTAGACTATTAGCAAATGAAGTGCTGTATTTTTATATATTGCCCACAGTGCTTTACACACCAAGCACATTCTTGTCTGAGGTTTCCTGTTAACCTCTGTCTGGAATATTCTTTCCCCAAATACCCACTTGACTCACTCCCTTATTTTATTCACATCTCAGCTCACACGTCAGCTTATCAGAGCAGTCCTCATTGACCACCCCATCAAAAGTCGCACGCCCCTCCCTCCCACCAACCCCCTCACCCTCTATCCCTTTACCTTGCTTTTTTTTTTTTCATTGCAGTTGTCACCACTTGATGTATTATGCCGCCTAGTGCCGCCCAGTTGCTGTCAATCGATCCTATGTGTGTCAGAGTAAAACTGCGCTCCATAGGGTTTTCATAGCTGTGACCTTTTGGAAGCAAATTACCAGGTCTTTCTTCTGAGGTGCCACTGGGTGGGTTCGAACAGCCAGCTGTTCCGGTAGTAGCTGAGTACTTTACCATTTGCATCACCCAGGGACTCCTGAAGAATTATAGACTTACTTATTTGTCTCCGCTTGCTGGAGTGAGAGCAAGGCCTTTGCTCTGTTCATTGCTGTATTGCCAGTGCCTAGAACAGTGCCCAGCACAAGGCATGTGATCATTGCATGAGAAATGCTTAAGCAATCAATGAACAGGGGCAAACCGAAATAGCTTCTGCCAAGCTTGGCACATATGTATCATCCAGACACTTACTGAATGAGTGCTCCATCACCTTGCACTGCACATACTCCAGTTTGCCAGTATTTTTGTAGAAATGTTGGGACTAAGACCAAACCTGTACTCTCCATGTGGCCAGATCAGTACTGACTAGAGTGGCTCTATCAGCTCTCTCCATCTTGGAGACAATGCCATGTAGTTGTTGTTGTTAGGTGCTGTCGAGTCAGTTCCAACTCATAGCGACCCTGTGTACAACAGAACGAAACACTGCCTGGTCCTGTGCCATCCTGACAATTGTTGCTACCCTTGAGCCCATTGTTGCAGCCACTGTGTTAGTCCATCTCACTGAGGGTCTTCCTCTTTTTTGCTGACCCTCTACTTTACCAAGCATGATGTCTTCTCCAGGGACTGATCCCTCCTGATAACATGTCCAAAGTATGTGAGATGTAGTCTCGCCATCCTTGCTTCTAAGGAGTGCCATAGAAGGGAAACATGTGGGTTTGGGAGTCAGATGTAGACCTAAACCCCAGACCATTCCCTGTGGCCTCACTTGGTGGCTGCAGTGAGGCCACACTAGGAAAGAGCTGAAAAATCGCTGTGGGGCCTCAAGCCTGGGGCACAGCCAGGCTCTCTCCTTTGGCTTCTGAATGGGTCTAGGAGATCTCGCAGCCCTGGAGTGCTTCACCTTCTGTCATTTCACAGTGCTTTCAGACTAACTTGGAAAATAGCTTCAGCTCCTTTCCCCTACATTTCCCAGCCTCGGAGCATTTTCTGAGTGCCCAGTGCAGAATTCCCCAGAGGCTGGGAATTCGTAGCCTAAGAGGGAAGCCAAGGTGTCCTCAGGCTGTCTCTCTTTTCTCTCCTGGTATTCCTGATCTCTCCCAACCTTATCACACATTTCTGTTTGCAAACCTATCTTTTAAACTAGACTAGCTGCTCTTGTCATGCATTGGGGTTGCCCACAGTGCATTCTGCCCAGTCCATCTGCCGAGTACATCAACTTTCATCCCCTGGGTGCTGGGGATACAAAGATGAACCAGATATTCATGGTTCCCACCTTTAAATAAATCACTGCATTGGAGGCCCCAGAGATCTTTTCATTGAGGTACAGCTCAGATGACCTCCGTGAAATCTGCCACCATCACTCCCATTGCTCCTCTCAACTTCGTTAGTCCTCTCTACCTATAATGTGCTGTGTTCACGTGACTTAATACTGCAGTTGTTTTATGAGCTCATCTTAATTTCTTTCTAAATCATACACTCCATAAACGCAAGGTTGGTTCTGGCTGTTTTCTCCCAAAGCCTAACATAATGTCTTTTGCCTGGTGAATATTCAAGAAAGATGTGTTCAATTAGTGAATGAGCATTCAGCATACTCTACGATGCATGTATGGTATGCAGAATGAGTCAATCTAGGCCCACGGGAGGTGTCCCTGATGGTCTGAGCCTAGGCTAACAGAGCCTTCCAACCAAGCAACAAATCACCCAGTTGCCATCAAGTCAATTTGATTCATGGCGACCCCACGTGTTTCATAGTAGAACTGCCCTGCTAGGTTTTTCACGGCTGTGACCTTTTGAAAGCAGATCTCCAGGCAACAGGGACTCTAGAAGAGGCTTACTCTGTGCTGCAGACCAAGCCTAGACCCTCAGAACATCCACCAGGCCTTTGCACATTTCCTGGGTTCAGAGCCACACTGCACTTGAAGATTAAGATTTTGTTATCCATTTTGATTATAATTCCAACTTCTTCCTCTTCCGCCTACTCCTTTCCTTCCTTCTCTTCACCAAGCCACTTTTCTTTTAGACCCAAAGTGATTTTTTCAAGACCTGGGACACTTGTAATATGACTTTGGGCATTTGCCTGGTTCCTCTATGTCCTGAAGCAGTCCTGAAGTTAATAACGTGAGCTTTTTAACTATTTTCGGTATTTCAGAAAATCTGGGAAAATTGTATGTTTACCTGAAATCTAACCATGTACACAGACTAACTAAATGTCATGTTTCTTTACTTATGGTTACACTCACATCATTGATGGCCTCCTGCTGATTGAAAGGTCTAATTTGTCTTTAGTAAAATTGAATAAGTGAATTTTACTCACCCACAGTTTGTTGGGTAGATAATCGATTTTCAACAAGGTCTGTGGAGAAGACTCAGGTGGGAAATCTGAGAAGGAATGCCCTTTGGGAAGAGGTAAATAGCCTGTTTTCCTTGGGCCCCCTCACTGACTGTAGGTTGTGTCCCTGCTGCACAGGTGGCAAGCATTCCAGACCATGGTGTCGGAGCGGCGAGAGGCAGTGAATTCAGCCCTTCGGGTGCACAACTACTGTGTGGACTGTGAGGAGACCAGCAAGTGGATCGCGGACAAGACGGAGGTAGTAGAGTCCACAAAGGACCTGGGCCAGGACCTGGCAGGGGTTTTCGCCATCCAGCGGAAGTTGTCTGGGCTGGAGCGCGATGTGGCCGCCATCCGGGACCGTGTGGGTACCCTGGAACTTGAGTCACAGGAGCTGATGGAGTTACACCCCGAGCAGAAGGAGGACATTCGCAAACGACAAGCAGGTGTGGAGTTGCTGTGGCAGGGTCTGCAGGAAGCCCTGAAGGGCCAGGAGGCCTCCCTGGGGGAAGCCAGCCAGCTGCAGGCCTTCCTGCAGGAACTGGATGACTTCCAGACCCAGCTGTCCATTACCCAGAAGGCTGTGGCCTCTGAGGACACGCCAGAGTCACTCTTGGAGGCTGAGCAGCTCATGCAGGACCATATGAACATTAAGGATAAGATTGATGGGCACCAGGAGCAATATCAGCATATCAAAGCATCTGGGGAGAAGGTGATCCGCGACCAGACAGACCCGGAGTACCAGCTCCTGAGCCAGCGGCTGGTGGGCCTGGACACCGGCTTGGAAGCCCTGCGCCGGATGTGGGAAAGCCGCGGCCGCTCCCTCACCCAGTGCCTCGGCTTCCAGGAGTTCCAGAAGGATGCCAAGCAGGCTGAAGCCATCCTCAGCAACCAGGTAGAGAGAGAGGCATTCAGGGATGGGGAGTCGGGGAGAGTCTTTCTGGGCAACAAATGGCACTAGAGGTGAGTCTACAGATGTGCTGTTGGGCTCAGGGACCAAATGGTGCTTTTCTTGTACTTTCTTTGGCCACTAATTAGGGAGAAAATTCTCTTTGTTTTTTATCATGTGCTTTTCCAGCCCTGTGTCCCAAACTATATCCTGTTTCCAGGTCAGTTTGAGGCAGATGTGGTTACCTTCCACGTGGCTTTAGGCACACAGATTCACAGGGCCCCTAGGGGGCGCTATTCACACTGTAGTCTTCATGGCTGCACATGCAGCTAGCTCTTCCTGGAGGTGCCCTCACTCCCTCCTCAGCCTGTCTTCCTGCCTTGTTGGGAATCTTGCTTCAACAGGAATACACTCTGGCTCACTTGGAGCCCCCAGACTCCCTTGAAGCTGCAGAGGCTGGGATCCGGAAGTTTGAAGAATTCTTGGTGTCTATGGAGAACAACCGACATAAAGTCTTAAGTCCTGTGGATTCTGGAAACAAGCTGGTAGCCGAAGGAAATCTCTATTCAGAAAAGATCAAAGATAAGGTGCAGCTGATTGAGGACAGGTACTTCCTTGCCCCCAGAGCCACGGGGGCCCTGGAGCCAGGCCAGGGTGTTGGTGTTATGCAAGGACCCCAGGCTCAGCGTTGTTGTGACTGTGGTTTCCCTTTCAGGCACAGAAAGAATGACAAGAAGGCCCAGGAGGCCTTGGTTCTTCTGAGAGACAACCTGGAGCTCCAGAACTTCCTCCAGAACTGCCAGGAGGTGAGAGGCCGTGTTTCAGGAGACACCTTTCAGGGGCAAAGTGCCCTAGACGTGCCCATAGGGGGCCTTTCTGACTCTGGAGTTACGTGATTCCATGAGTGGGAACTCTGGGCACTTGACTTCTAGAATCTTTGGTTCCACAATTCTTTTTTTTTTTTTTTGTCCAAATCTGGAAAGTCATCCTTTAATTTGCCAAGTCTAGGACAGGGTTCTCAAAGAGTAGTCTGAGGATTGTCTATATGACATTCACCTATGGTCTGGTCAGGGCTGGCTTCATGGGTGGGGAACCTGTGCAGACACACAGGGTCCCACACTTAGAAGCACCCCGCTCTTGGTTCAGTGGTCTGCTGTTGTCATCTTGAAATTCTTACTAATTTTGAATATGTGTGTTTTGCATTGGGCCCTGCAAATTATGTAGCCAGTCCTGGCCCTAGTTAAATGCAGATTCCTTGACCCCACTCAGGTCCAGATGAATCAGAACCGTAAGGGGTGAGAGAGAGAAAGCAGCACTTTAAACAGGCCTCCTAGTTGGAGAACTGCTGGCCTAGAAGGTCCTTGCTCAATCTGAGGCCGGCTGTGTAGGGAAAGTGTTTAACCTGCACTCCTAGGCCCTTCCACCAATAGTACTTCCTGTGTGGAATGGGGCTTTCCCTGATTGCTTTCTTGCTCTCATCTTCCTACCCCTTTCCTCTTAGCCCAAACAACTTTGTTTCCACCTACCTCTGCCCTTGGCACAAACAAGGCTTGGCAGCATGCCAGGACATCTTGGAAACATTGAATGGTCATCACAGTCTTTCTTCATTGTTAATTATAGGATCTGTCCTTGGCTTTTTCCTCAGATAACATTTTCTCTGTGTTTGTTAATGACTTCTAAACCTACTGCCGATGAACAGATTTATTTATCCATCTGGTAAACATTTACTGAGTTCCTGCAATATGTCAGGCCCTGTCCTAGGTCCTGGAAATATGGAGAGAGAATAAAATATCCCTGATCTCACACGGCACACACTCTAGTGGGGAAGACACATCAGCGCCCGTAATTTAGCCCTGGAACAACGAGGGTTAAGTTGCCTGTGCTGGGATTTGGGAATCCTGAGTTGGGGATTAGTACTCTACTGTGCTCAAGCTTCCTCCCCTCAGCTTACTAAGTCATGAGGCCTTTTTCTGCAGCCAGGGGTGGACAGCAGGTCCTGTCCTGAGTCTGGTCAAAATATACGCTCAGGAATGATTGGACCCACTCCTTCTGCCCACAGCTCACTCTCTGGATCAATGACAAGCTGCTGACATCTCAGGATATCTCCTTTGATGAGTTGCGAAACCTTCACAATAAATGGCTGAAGCACCAGGCATTTGTGGCAGAGTTGGCTTCCCACCAAGGGTGGCTAGAGAACACTGATGCAGTAAGTAAAGGAAGTGGTGGTGGGCTCTCTGCTCAGATATGGTGCCTGAATGGGGCTTCACCCAGGGTGTAGACACCGTCCTGAAGCTTGCTGGAGAGTATAGAATGCCTCTAAATAGTAATTAAAGTTTCAGAGCTCCTGATATATCCAGTCTTGTTAAGCCTGGTCAGAATTAGTGACTCAGTGCAGGACCTGAGTCTGGGGACAGTCCAGGACACTGAGGACACCTAGCTAGAGCTTCAGGGTCTAAGGCCAAAACAGCAATTATCTCAGTTTGCCTTTCATTGTCCTCACCAGGCCCCCATCATTGTCCTGCCCAGTGGCAGGGGAATACTTGAGACGACCAGAGTTATCCTGGGGAACCACTGACCCTCACCATTTGGATGGGCAGAATCACAAGAGAATGGTCATGCACACCCCTCATAGATGGGGAGCTAAGACCCCCCTCTTTAATAAAGTTTCCTGGTGGCACAAGTCAAAATGTGGCTGGAGTTAGACCTGGGAATCATGCACCTGTGTTCCTTCTCTCTGTGGTTGTCCGTGAAAGAGCAGGCACAGCGCCCATATGAGGCCATGTCACATAGTTAAAAGTGCAAACTCTTGAGCCAGACTATCTGGCCCCTTATCCTCTTTGAGTCTCAGTTTCTTCATCTATAAAAAGGGGGGTAATAATAGTACCTACCTGATGAAGTTGTGAGCATTAAGTACCTTAAAACGTATAAAGTGCTTAGAATAAACCAAAAAAAATAAACCAAACCCATTGCTGTCGAGTTGATTCCGACTCATAGCAACCCTATAGGACAGAGTAGAACTGCTCTGTCGGGTTTCCAAGGAGTGCCTGGTAGATTGAAACTGCCAACTTTTTGATTAGCAGCCAAACTCTTAACCACTATGCCACCAGGGTCCTTGATAATTAAATATTAACCATTAGTATTAACATATATTCCTAGGCCCATGTCATGTCACACATTACCAAAACCAAACCCAATCGGTTGCCGTCGAGTTGATTCCAACTTATAGCAACTCTATAGGACAGGGTAGAACTGTTCCATAGGGTTTCCAAGGCTGAAATCTTTACGGAAGCAGATCACCATATCTTTCTTCCATGGAGCAGCTGGTGGGTTCGAACTGCTGACCTTTAGGTTAGCACCCGATTGCTTTAACCACTACACCTCCAGGGCTCCTCTTATCAAACTTTACTCACCCCAAAATATACATTTACACAGGAGAAAACCAGATAAGGCAACTTTAGAGATCACCAAAATTTAGTGTACAACGTGTGGAAAGATGAGCAAGAGAGGGAGGTTTCCATGCTGAGTACACCTGGGTGGATTTTTTTAGTACCAGCTGACCCTTGTCTCATATCGACTCAGTGGCAGTGGGTTTGGTTTGGTTTGGGACACTTGTCTGCCAGCTCCTTATACTGCAGACTCCTTGAGTCATTTGCCTCAAACACGGCTCTTCCTGCCTCCCCTTCTACTGCAAGTAACTCTGGGTTCATAGGGTCTTTCAGTTGAGCCTCACCTGAGTTCTAGTAGATACTTTGCCTTAGTGACCTCCCCTCGGGGTAGCCCCTTGCAACCACATGGAGCAGAGCTGACCAAGACCGCCTCGGCCCTCCGAGAGTGAGCTCTCCTCCTTGCCCACACAGGAAGGAAAGCAGCTGATGGAAGAGAAGCCCCAGTTCGCGGCCACTGTGACCCAGAGGCTAGAAGACTTGCACCAGCTCTGGGATGAGCTGCAGGACACCACACAGAAGAAGACCCAACAACTCTCGACTGCCCGGAGCTCTGATCTGCGCTCACAGACCCATGCCGACCTCAACAAGTGGATCAGTGCCATGGAAGACCAGTTGCGGTTGGATGACCCGGGCAAGGACCTGACCAGCGTCAACCGGATGTTGGCAAAACTGAAGGCATGTGAAGGGGTTGTAGACTCAGAGTGTTAGAGCTAGAAGGGCTCTTGGGGAGCAAATCCACAACCCAGAAGTAAGTGCTTCTTCTGTTCCTCTTACGAGACTTGCTTTCATTTCATGCAAAAATGTCTCTCTGCTCATAACCCATCTCCAACCCCTTCCCAGTGGGTAGGACAGAGGTCCTAAATAGGTTGATAAAACGATGCTTGGGAAATACAGGACAGACAGCAAAGGAGGGGATGATGAGTGTGGGCATCTAGGGAGACTTCCTGCAGGAGTCTGAGCTCCAACTGGGCCTTAGAGAATGGGTGGGATGCAGGAGGTAAAGAAGAGGGAGGGGCTGCCCAGGTGCCAAGGCTGGTGCTGACACCATCCCCCTTGTGTCCCAGCGAGTGGAGGACCAAGTGAATATGCGGAAGGAAGAGCTGGGGGAGCTGTTTGCCCAGGTGCCTTCGCTGGGAGAGGAGGCAGGGGATGCAGACGTGAGCATCGAGAAGCGGTTCCTGGATCTTCTGGAGCCCCTGGGGAGGAGGAAGAAGCAGCTGGAATCATCTAGAGCCAAGCTGCAGATCAGCCGGGACTTAGAGGATGAGACGGTGCGTGTGCTGCAGCCTCCCCTCAGCCCCCACAGCTGAGCTGGCAGCCGCCATCAGGGGTAGCTGGCTGCCACCCAGAGCAATTCTTGGCAGCAGATGTCTGGTCATCTCACTTCCTTCTCATAGGGTTGTTGGGATGATTACATTAAATATAAGAGTAAAACCCATGCTTTTTGAGTGGTAAATCACTGTAATGTACTAACATTGATGGTTAACAGCATGGACTTTGGGGCTAGACAGACTTGGTTTGAGATCCAACTCCATTACCTTCCCCCTGTGTGATCAGGAGTAACTTATTTGAAACCACGGGTCAAAATACCAAAATATCCACATTTGTAAAATGGGGGCAAAACCCTGATGGTGTTGGGAGGAACTAGGGAGACACTGCAGGCAAAGCTATGTCTGGCCCCTAGTGAGTGCTTGGGAGAGGGTGGCCATCAGCCATCACTCTACCTTCTGGTCTCCTGGTCTCTGCAGCTCTGGGTGGAGGAGAGGTTGCCTCTGGCCCAGTCAACCGACTATGGCGTTAATCTGCAAACCGTGCAGCTGTTCATGAAGAAGAACCAGGTGAGTCCTGCCTCACCTTTCCAGCCCTCCTTGCCCTGCTCCTGGCCCTGCCCTGCCCCAGGGAGGAAAGCCCAGCCCTGACCTGCAGAAGGCCAACAACATCAGACATCTCTCCCGATTCCTGCTCTTGTTGCTAGTCGTGGGTTCCCAAACAGTGTTTGTAGTCTCATAGCAGAAAGAGCAGGCGGCGGTGATTGCAGAGAGAATCCTCAGAGGATCACAGAGCGGAGGAGGGGGCAGTCAGACTCCATAGGGCACGGGTGAGTGCAGGAGCTGGGAGGCCTGCCTGGGGATTGACGTGATTTCACAGCTTCTGTGCTCACTGGCCTTGCTGAGAGGTGGCCGATAACCCCTGGTTTCTCTCCCACAACACGGCCTTGCCACTCTTCTAGGGCTAAGCTTGGCATGCCAGGTACCCTCAGGGTAAGTAAGTCCCATTTCTCTGGACATGTGAGGATCCTTGTGGACTCAAACTATATTAGGAAGCCATTAAACTTGGACTCTGAGCCCTTGGAGCAGACATCCCTCTGCTGCTCTGCTCTCTTTTAGGCCCGAGTGGGAACTTCCGAGGCTTTGCTCAGAATCTGGGAATAAGCAGATGCAAACACTTCCTCTTGTGTCAGGGTTGCAGGGGGAGCCAGCATCCTCAAAGCAGGCCAGCTGTGTGGGGTCACAGTGCCTACATGATCAGCTGGGGCATGCTGAAGACCCTTCTCTTGGGCCTAGAGTCCCTCCTCCTTCCTGGTCTTGTCTCTGGGCCAGGAAGTGGGGGCAGCCCCAGCCATGAGGAAGGAGATCCTGGGGACTGAGGGCCCAGAGGAGAACAATGTGTGCCAGTCGGTATTATAGCTCCTGAGGGAAAAAAGGTCACAGCAGACAGCACTTCCCACCTCGAGCCCAGCAAAGGGCCTGAATTTTTTTCAAAGAGGTTTAATTGAAAGCTCCCTCAGACCCTTTGCTTCCAATTGACATGATCTAGTCAGGGACGGTGATCAATGGTGTGACAGACCAGGACATGGGCTAGAGGGTGATAGAAGTAGGGGTTCAGTTAACACCACAACCTTCAGTTAAAGGAGGGAGCCATGTAAAAGATAGTACCCTCGGGGCGTCAGTTTCCTCAACCATAAAATGAGTCCCACAGACCTTTCCAACACTAGAGACTTTTGCCTCTGTCCAGCTTCGTGTGTGTTATGCCAAAAGGTTGTTAACATCCCTAGCTGGAGGTGGGTATTTTAGTAATAGGGCAAAACAAATATGGATGTGAGTCTTGTAGCCAAGAAGGGAAAGGCAATCAGGGGAAAGCATGGCTACCTGGCTACCCTAGTAAAGACTATTTTAGACTAGCCTGGCTAAAGCATAAGTCAGCTGATAACATTTCCTCACCTAAAACCTCCTCTTGCAGTGTTTCTCAAACTTTAGTGGGCATCGGAGTCATCAGAGGGCTTGGTAAAACACAATTGGCTAGACTCCACCTGAGATCTACTGAACCACGGGTGGTGCCTAAGAACTTGCATTTCTAACAAGATCCTAGGTGATGCTGATGTTGCTGGTTGGGGACCACACTTTGAGAACCACTACTCTAATGGCTCTCCATTGCAATTAGAATCAAATCCTGCAAGGTGCTGTAGCAATGGTTCTCAATGCTGGCTGTACTTTAGAACCACTTGGGGAACTTTTAGACATATTAATGCCCAGGTCCCACCTCAGATCTGGGGGTAGGGCCCTGACTCTGTGTGTGTGTGTGTGTGTGTGTGTGTGTGTGTGTGTGTGTGTGTGTATGTGTGCATGCTTGAAAGAGTCACAAATTATTCAATGTGCAACCAGGGCTAGGAACCACTTTCCTGCCTGATCTGGCCCCTACTACTAAATCTCATCTCTTATCACTTTCACCCTCCTTCATAGTATTCCAACTATTCTGGTCCTCAGACAGGCCAGGCTAGTTTCTATGCCAGGGCCTTTGCACTTGCTCTTCCCTCTTGCCTGGATATACTGATCTCCCAGACCTTTGTGTGGTTGCCTCCCTCTCACCACTCAAATGTCATCTTTCTCAGAAGGGCCTGACTCCTCTAGCTAGAGTAGCCACCACCACACCTGGGCAGACAGTCTCCACCCCATTGTTGTGTTTTCCTTATAGACCTGTCATCTACGTTTATTCACTTATTTACATGCTTATCGTCTGTTTCCTCTGCTAGAGTATAAGCTTCATGAGGGGAGGGGTTTGGCTTATCTTATTTCCATATTGTTCCCAGAACTCAGAGCAGGGTCTGGCACATAGAAAGGAACTTAATAAATATTTTTTGAATGAATAAAGTCAGGGAAGAAAAAATCCTAAATAAGCACATTTCACAGGAGACTAGGAAATAATTGCTTAAAAAGAGAGAGAGAAACCAAGGCTTAGAACTGGTTCAGTCCAGTTCGAACCCCTGCTGAGAATTTGCATTTCCACTCCAGATATACTGAACCAGAATCTACATTTTAACAAGATCCCCGGGTGATTCTTATGTATAATAAATTTTGAGAAACACTGCTATACTGGTGGTTCTCAGAATTGGTCCCTGTCATAGTTTTCTAGTGCTGTTATAACAGAAATACCACAAGTGGATGGCTTTAACAAACACATTTATTCTCTCACAGTTTAGGAGGCTAGAAGTCCAAATTCAGGGTGCCAGCTCTAGGGGAAGTCTTTCTCTCTCTGTCAGCTCTGGGGGGAAGGTCCTTGTCATTAATCTTCACCTGGGTCTAGTTGTTTCTCAGCACAGGGACCCTGGGTCTAAATAATGCACTCCACTCCCAGCTCTTCTCTCTTAGTGGCAGGAAGTCCTCTACTGTATGCTTGACTCTCTCTCCTTTTATCTCTTGTAAGATAAAAAGTGATGCAGGCCACACCCCTTACAGCACATCAGGGCTGTGACCTGAGTAATCCCCTTACAACTGATTAGCTGATCACATCAGATCGCATCATGGGGAATGATTACATCATTACGTAACTGCCAAGTTACATCATTACATAACTGCCAAACCACTGAGAATCATGTCCCAGCCAAGTTCATACATGTTTTGGGGGGACACAGTTCAATCCTTGACAGTCCCTAACCAGCTTCGCCTGGGAACTTGGTAGAAATGCAAATTCTCAGCCAGGGTTTGAAATGGAACGAACCGGTTCGAAGTCCTGAGAGAAACACATTTTTAGGGTACCCTGCAGAGGTCATAAGATCTCAGGGAAAGTGAAGAGGCAGATGGAGGTGACAACTTGGATTGTTTAACTACAATTGCAGAGACCACAGGACACCGTCAAAATTCAGATTCAGAGCAAAAAGTGCAAAAATGCATGTCAGCAGGTTAGGTGACTCGTAGAGATTGTTATTTAATATATACTTTAAGCACTAGCAGTGACTGTACTGCCCATGTGTGCTGCCCTTGCCCTGCCCTCCAGACAGTTTTTAAAGCCCATGGGGAAACTATAGGAAAGGAGGACACAAGGCATAAGGCGTCCACACATAAGAAGCAACTAGCCTTGGGCCTCTAGGATCCAGAATGAGAGTAGCACGTGTGTCAGGGCCTCCTGAAGAAAGAAGTGACCCACTCACAGAGTGGGAGGAAAATGCCACTTGGGTGACCACAGGCTCAAACAGGAAACAATACACACAGAATACATCTCTGCAAGATGTGAGAAATAAAAATGGAGGAAAAAAGCCAAACTCTCCACATGAGGCAGTTGTCTACTGTGCTTTTATATGGAGCAAAAGCTGCTAAAATAAGATCGCAAGAGGCCATTTTGAAATTATTTCTCCTTTCCTCTCATATGTACACATAAAAAATCAAGCCGTGCCCGAGTAGAGGAAAAACAGGTGGCAAACTAGAGCACAGGCTTTGGAATCAGGCAGAGCTGTGTTCAAGTCCCAGTTCTGCCACTCGCTGCCAGCTTTACTTCCACAAGTAATGTAACTGTTGTGCAGTTTTCACATACTCATGAGGCTAAGTGGGGGTTAAAGCGGAGGCTGCTTGTGAAGTGCTCAGCACGGTGCCCCGCCCGTGGTCATCGTCACCTGCTCTGGTTTTGCTTCTGTGAGATGGAGAGGGCGGCCTCCCTGCAGTGAGGAGGGCTGGTGGGTAGGAAGGCCCTGCCTCTGAGCCCTTCCTCTCCGGCTGCAGATGCTGCAGAACGAGATCCTGGGCCACGGGCCGCGGATCGAGGACGTGCTGCAGAGAGGCCACCAGCTGGTAGAGGCGGCTGAGATCGACTGCCAGGACATTGAGGAGCGCCTAGAGCACCTGCAGGGCTCGTGGAACACGCTGCTGGAGGCAGTAGCCAGGCGCCTGCAGCACCTGCAGGACGCCAGTGAGGCCCAGCAGTACTACCTGGATGCGGGCGAGGCCGAGGCCTGGATCACCGAGCAGGGGCTCTACGTCATCTCCAGGGAGATGCCTGAGGTCTGCCGCACAGGGTGCCAGCAGGGGCGCTGGCCAGAGGGGCAGCTGCGGGTGGGCAGTCAGTGAAATTCTTCTAAGTGCAGGAGGGCAAGTCTGAGGGCTAGGGGAGGGCTGTGTACAGGGAACCCAAAAAGTCTCCCAGCTCCCCCTTGGTTCAGCCTTCATAGGACGTCCCACCTCCTTGAGAACACCCCCACAATGCACATACTGCAGTTGGGTGTTGCATTGGCCAACTTAGATTTGCTCTATCCCAAGGGTTCTTCCCTTTTTTGTGCAGTGGAGTCTGTACCGGTATACTGTTGTGGAGGGCGTGAGAGGTGAGGAGAGGGAATCTCTAAAAGCTGGGATAGCATACGAAGCTTTCATGTAACTTCCTCCCAAAGGGAGCCTGGGCCAGTCTGATCTTCCACCCGCTGACATGTCTGCTGCCTCCTAGGATGAAGAGGGCGCCATTGTGATGCTTAAGCGGCATTTGCGGCAGCAGCGCACGGTGGAGGAGTATGGCAGGAACATCAAGCAGCTGGCCAGCCGGGCCCGGAGTCTGCTGTCTGCAGGCCACCCTGAGGGGTGCGTGCCGCCTCCTGGGACAATTTGTCCCAGGTCATGGGTGTCAGGCCACAGGCCCCTCCAACCAATATCCATTTAGGTCAGCAGTTTGAGAAAACTACTTTCTGGACTATTGATTGGCATGATTCCATTTTATGCCTTGGTTTTGTGCAAGTAACTTCAAGCTGGGCAGACTAAGGCCTGGTTTGCAACAAGATCAGAGAATGGAACAGCAAAACTACCCTCTTGGTTAACTGAGAACTCCAATCTCTTGAAAAGTTAGACTATATAAGAGACCATGAAATTTTGCGTTTCTTTTTATGGTCCAGAAGGTACTTGAGGTGTCACAGTGTCTCAGCAGAATTATTATACAGTGAAAATCATAAGGTGGAAAACATACTCATCTAACTTTTCAGTTAATTGAATTCTGCATAAATGGAGCCCATCAGGCCAGACACCTCAGGCTGTCTCCCAGTCACTCCCCCGCCATCAGCTGCCGTTAGGGCACCCACAGGTGTGGGTACTCAGCAGCCACCCTGAACATCTCCCAAGGAACCACAAGGACTGAGCCCCACGGCATTGCTTGTACTTCCCTAGAGAGCTAAGCAGGGCCCCTGTTCCAGAGCCCTGTTCTTAGACAGCACTGCTCCGTCAACCTCCTTGGAAGAATAAAGAAGCAGCTCACCACTTGCATTTGTCTCTGTGGGCTTCCCAGAGTGAGGGCAGAGGCAAGGGGCACCAACTCCAGGAGGGACACATTTCTGTCATCCCCTGAGGCATCACGGTCTAAGCCATGAATTTGAACAGAAGGAGGAACACCAGCCTTCTCTCCCCAACTCTTCCCCAGGAAAAGTCACTCCCATTTCTCCTATGCTTCACTTTCCACCTGTCCCTGCCACCGGCTGGGGAGAGGAGCATGCTGGTGCCTCTGAGCTGTCTTATTTGGGCTCTCAATTCCATTGCCAATGATTTTTTCCTTGGTTTGAATTCCAGGGAGCAGATCATCAGACTTCAGGGGCAAGTGGACAAGAAGTACGCGGGGCTGAAGGACATGGCAGAGGAACGCAGGCGGGAGCTGGAGAACAAGTACCACCTGTACCAGCTGAAGAGGGAGAAAGATGACTTGGAGCAGTGGATTGGGGAAAGGGAGGAGGTTGCATCTTCTGCAGAAATGGGGCAAGACTTTGACCACATTACTGTGAGTAGTCACAGCTACAGCCTTATTTTTCTTCCTCTACTGCAGTAGATGTAGTCCTGGGTGGTACAGTTAAGTGCTTGACTACTAACAGAAAGGTTAGTGGTTCACACCCACTCAGAGGCACCTCAAAAGAAAGGTCACAGCCTTGAAAACCCTATGGAGTGCAGTTCTACTCTGAGACACATGGGGTCGCCGTGAGTTGGAATCGACTCAACAGCAACTGGTTTGATTTTTTCAGTGCAATAGGTACAAGCCAGCCATTGTTCCAGACACATACAACACCCTGCCAGTTGCAAAAGGTGGCACAGAAATACAGTTACATCCCAGTGTGAGAGTGACGATTACATTTTAGGCCTACCCTGAGCACATTGGGCGGCTGTGGCTGCCACCTAGGAAGGTCTACAGCGAGAGTGGGATGACCTCAAGTGCTCCTAGGCCCTGGTAACCACCTTTCTGTCTACCCCATGTCCAGCTACTCCGGGACAAGATCAAAGACTTCGCCCAGGAGACTAAGACAATCGGGAAGGAACGGATGGACTACGTGAATGCCTTTATCGAGCGGCTCATCGACATGGGCCACAGTGAGGCGGCCACTATCGCTGAGTGGAAGGATGAGCTGAATGAGATGTGGGCGGACCTGCAGGAACTCATCCAAACGCGCGAGCAGCTATTGAAGGCCTCTTACAAGCAGCACCACTACTTTTACATGGGCAACGAGATTCTGGGCCTCATAGATGAGAAGCATCGCGAGCTGCCTGAGGATGTGGGGCTGGACGCCAGCACCGCTGAGTCCTTCCACCGGGTGCACACCGCCTTCGAGCGAGAGCTCCAACTGCTGGGTGATCAGGTGCCTGTCCCCATTGCTGCCTCCCACAGGCTCCAGGCCACCTGCTTCCACAGCTTCCACACGGCCAACTTCCCACAGGGGCCCAGGGTGTTGGGGGCCTACCTGGCTTCAGCCTTTCCCCTCTAGAGTGGGCACCAGCGCATTCCACCACCTCAGAGAGACTCCAGCTCAGGGCAGCAAGGCAGGGAGCAGAGCAGTGGGTTTCAGACATTCTTTAGCTTCAAAAGTAGTTTTTCAAACTGAATCCTCACAAAAACCCAATGCGTAAGATACATCAAAATTCAGTTTCTCTGGTTGTACAACAATATTATCAGCTAACACATATATAGCACATTTCTGGTGTTAGGTGCTGTCATAAACAATATATGTAGTCACTGAGTACTCATAGCCATCCTCTGAGGTAGGTGCTAATATTATCTGCACTTTATAGATGAGGAAGGTGAGGCAGAGAGAGGTTAAGTTCCCCGAGTTCACACAGATAAGAAGTGGTGGAGCTGGGATTCAAACCCTGGCAGTCTGGCTATATAGACTCCATGCTCTTTAACTACCAGGCTATTTGCCTTTCCACATCAGAGCTAGAGGGCCCAAGATCTGCTGCTTAGATCCCCTCCCCCGTCACTAGGGTACCCCACAAGGCACCTCTGCAAATCCCTAAGGATCCACAGGGCTTGGTGTCCTAGAAAACTCACAGGTAAGGGATCGCAGCTGCTGAGGGGCCCTAGCTGCCAAGAGCTCATCAGGCTTTCATGGAGTAGGGACAAGTGAGCTGGGGTTCAGGAATCAAGGATCAAGGTGGGTTGGGCCCCTGGTTCACCCAGATGGGGGACATCTTGGGGATCTGTCCTCCAGCTAGAGGTGGGCCCGGGTGTGCAGCTGTTGTGCCCTGGGGGTGGGGGGCATGGTGGAAGGGGGCAGCATTTGGTGTGAGGTGGAGGTGGTGCCTGAGACAAGTTTGGCCCCACTGAGGTCTCATACTTCAGGAGACTGACTCAGGAGTGGGGTTTTGTTGTCCCTGGCGCCATTCTCAAACAGGGGAATTGGCCCAGCACCTTTCTTGGAGAAGTGGCATGCATAGTGGTTAAGAACATTGACTCAGGAGCATAGTCAAACCCAGCTGTACCCCTTTACTAGTGTGATTGACCTTGGGCAAGTCATTGAACCTTCCTGTGCCTCATTTTCCTCATCTGAAAAACAGGGATAATAATAGTATCTATTTCATTGAGTTGTTGTAAAGATGAAGAGCTAATAAATAGAAAGTGCTTAGAATGGTGACTGGTACATAGTTACTTTTGTTATTATCCCTTCTGAGATCTGAGAGCATAGAGTCCCCCTGTCTTCTAAATCCTCATCAAAGCTCAAAGACCACGTTGGGTAGGCAGGGGTGCCAAGGCAAGGAGCCCTCTCCCACAGCAGCCACTGGTGGTAGGCTGAAGATCTGGCCTTTCGGCCGTGTCCTGGAGAGGGAGGCCAAGAGAAGACAGATGCCTTGCCCATCCTAGGCCCGAGATGTCTCTGTCTGGGGAACAATGTCTAGTTTTGTCCAACCACAGGTACAGCAGTTCCAGGACATGGCCACTCAACTGCAGGCAGTGTATGCTGGGGAACATGTCACCCTTATCCAGGATAAGGAGCAGGAGGTGTCTGCTGCTTGGCAGGCACTGCTTGATGCCTGTGCTGGGCGCCGGACTCAGCTGGTGGACACGGCCGACAAATTCCGCTTCTTCAGCATGGTCCGTGACCTCCTGTCCTGGATGGAGAGCATCATCCGGCAGATCGATACCCTGGAAAAGCCCAGGTAAGGGAGTATCCTCCAGGCAGCTCCATTCCTTGGCCATGTTATCCCAGAACGATTGGGACAGACTAGGGCTCTATACTGGGACACCTCCCTGGAGGGACAGTCCTGGATAGTGGGGTACATGGGAAGCACCAGGGGTCTCCTGAGGCCTGATGCTGAGTCCAGGTAGAAAATGACTTCTTCCAGGCTTCTACTGGAGGATCTGCCATTTCAGAGTAAGAGGAGTCCTGAGCATGGCCAGAAGGACATCCGTCATTCAGATTCTACATTGGGGGCAGTGACCACTGTTGTCAGTGACAATAAGTGACTCACACATCCAAAGCTGAAGGTCCAAGACTGTCTACCCCTCCCCCAGTGCTGGGGTGTGGAGGACCACTCCCCAAAACTCAGGAAGAAGACTCATTGTCCATGGGAGGTGGGGTCAGTCACATGGGCAGTGAGAGGCCCAACAGAGATCACAGCTTTCTCCACTGTGGCTCCCAATTCAGTTTGTGTCATTTTAGCAATTATTGCTGGTCCATCTCCATCCCTTTGTCCCAGGGTGGCCTGTCCTGATGGCCATACCTTTTAAAATGTCTTTACTGAACATATGTCTACTCTGACACACTTGGTGTTGCCATGAGTCAGAACTGACTTGATAGCGACTGGTTAGTCTTGCTTTTGTTAAAAAAAAAAAAAAGTCTTTATTGAAGTATAATTCACATACTATAAAATTCACTCATTTCAAGTATGCCATTCAACGGTGTTTACTATATTCATAGATTGTGCAACCATCACCAATCTAAGTTTCAAAGATTTTCATCACCCCTAAGAGAAACTCCATACTCATTAGCAGTCCTCATTCCCTCCTACCCCCAGCCCCTGGGCAACCACCAGTCTACTTTCTGTCTCTATGGACTTTCTTGTTCTGGACATTTCATACAAATGGAATTATATAAGATGTGACATCTTGTTCTGGTTTCTTTCACTTAGCATAATGTTTTCAAGGTTCATCCATGCTGTAGCATGTATCAAAACTTCATTCCTTTTTATGGTCAAATAATATCCCAAGACTTCTTTTGGGGACCCTGCAGCCCTGATCAATGGAAGACATCGGGGCACCAGTGTTCCTGCTGGGGCTGGGTGGCAGAGGCCTTCCTGGCTGGCAAGAGAGGAGAGGGTGCAGGGCCAGACCCCCAAAGGCAGGTGGGAGGCATCCCAGGTGGGAGGCAGCCAGCGGCCCCCTCTGATCAGGATTTGGTATCAGACAGGCCAGAGTGACTCTGGCCCAGAGTTTTCTTCTTCCCCAACCACCTCCCCTGCCCTTGTCCTCTTGCTCCCCAGGGACGTCTCCTCTGTGGAACTGCTCATGAAGTACCACCGGGACATCTCGGCGGAGATCGAAACTCGGAGCAAGCACTTCAGTGCCTGCCTGGAGCTCGGCAAGTCCCTGCTACAGCGGCAGCACCAAGCCTCAGAGGAGGTGAGAGGGCTGCGACGGAGCTTTGTCTCTTTGCCTCCCCTCGTGAGGTGACGGGCCAGGCAGCTTCCTGGGAGGGAGCTGCAGAATATGGTTTCTCTGGGGAGACTTGTCTTTCTTCCACTTATGGAGTATCTGGGCTGTGCACAGGCGCCTGAATTAGAGCTACGCAAAACCCATTCCCTGCCTCATGGAGCTGGCTGCTTAGTAGGGGTGGGTGGGCTCATAACCCACCAAATGCCCACTTTGTGTGCACGCTTTGAAACTGGCAACTCATTTCATATGAGGGGCACATGTGCCTCAGAGAGGTTAAGTAGCTTGCGCAAGGCTGCACAGCTGGCAAGTGGCAAGGCCCAGATTTGAACCAGGCCTGTGTGAGCAAGTCCAACATTCTTTCCAGTACCCACCAACATACACCCTGCCTCAGCAGGGTAAAAGAGTAACCAAGCCTCAGCCTTTCTCCTTTCCCTCCCCACAGATTAGTGAGAAACTGCAGGAGTTGATGTCCAGGTCTAAGGAGATGAAGGAGAAGTGGGAGGATCGCTGGGAGCAGCTCTCCATGTGTGAGTGCGGCCCTGGGGCAGGGAACTGCACGGAGGGGCAAGGGAGGGGTGATGTGGCATGCTGTGGATTTTCACCACTGCCTAGAGAATGGCTCCTATAGCCTTCTTCTTCACAAAGCTCTGAGGCAGGGGCCTCTGCAGAAGACAGAGCAATGCGCTGCTGGAAGCCCACCTCCGCCCAGCCAGTGCGCTCCACTCCCTGTCCCTTCCCCCCACTGCGTGGGGACTGGTTTCCCTGCAGAGCTATGGCCTCGGCAGGGGTCAGGGTAAGGCTTGAGTGAGTCTCAGATGTTTGATCTGAGGAGCGTCAGGCACAGGAAGGAGTTCTGTCCTCCTGCAGCTGGAAGCTGAGGAGAGGTGAAGAAAATCTCACCACTCAGGTATGTGCTACGATCCTAGAGGGCTTGGGCTAGCCCCATGGCTGCTTGTACACAATTATGAGACAACCAAGGGCTAGGAAGACCATACTCACGATCTTCGGAGGGCTTTTGATGGAGACAGGGTAGGGGCTAGTGTGGGGATGGAGTGGCCTTGGCATCAGGCCACCTCTGAGCAGAGAGTCCACCTGGTTTAGGGCCACCTGTGCAGGCCTTCTGCCTGACCACTGGCTCTGTGTCTGCGGAGCCACCCTGAGCTCCCAGCAGGAACTGATGTTGAGTGCTAACAGGCCCTTGGGCCTTCCGGGTGGGTCTGGTCCTTGTTCTCCATGGCAGTGCTGGAGGTGTGCCAGTTCTCTCGGGATGCTTCTGTGGCCGAAGCGTGGTTGATTGCCCAGGAGCCCTACCTGGCCAGCCGGGACTTTGGCAACACGGTGGATGGTGTGGAGAAGCTCATCAGGAGGCACGAGGCGTTTGAGAAATCCACAGCCAGCTGGGCGGAGCGCTTTGCTGCTCTGGAGAAGCCCACCACGGTGAGCAGGAAGGCCTTGGAGGCTTGGGATGGTGGGCAGCCATGCCTTGGGGGAGAGGGACTTCAAGTCAAGAGTTCATAGCGGGTTATTCATTAGGCATCTACAGACTGTACAAGGCTTGGCCAGTGGGGAGGGTGAAGTAGTGATGAAAGGTACTGACCTTTGCAAAAGACAAAAGGGGATAACTCAAAAACGGCCAAACATGGGGTGTGTTGGGGTGCAGGGAGTCATCTTAGAGAAGGGTTGTCTGAGAACACAGCTCCTTCTTATGGCTACTCTGACCCTCAGCCTTTTCCTCACCTAGCTTGAGCTAAAGGAATTCCAGACCCCAGAGAGACCCACAGAGGAGACAGGGTAAGTGCGGGGTGGGCTGGGGCTGTGGGATCTGTGTCCCTGGAGCCTGGAGCACTCTGTGAAGGGTGATGGGTAGGGAGGAGGCAGCGGGTATTTTTAATAAGAAGCAACTGCCCCCTAATGCTTGAACAATATACATTTGACCTCTCACACCTGGGCAACTTGTGAGAGAACTCCACAGTGTCTGGAGCTTGAAGTCAGAGAGGACCAGTATTTCCCCCAAATCTCAAGGGGCCGGTAGACCTGGTGTGGGAAGAAATGAGAAAGCAGTGGCTGCTGCAGAATTAGGCTCCCTCCACGCCTCCCCCTCCCTCCGGGAACCACCTTAACACATGCCCTGGAGGCTGCTTTGCTTGGGACCTTGTCCGTTTCTGAAGTTTTTGTATTAACTTCTGATGCAGCTGCTGCAGCTTCTTGCTAAGCACCTTCCAGGCTGCTGGGAGGCCTGGACAGGGAGATATTTGGCACATGTTCCCTGTGGGTGAGGGTAGGAAACAGGGCCTTGGAGGTAAGCGCTGGTCTCAGAGTGGTTCTTGTTTTTTAAAGAGGGGCTGTGTCTTCCTTAGGGCTCAAGAGGAGGAAGGCGAGACAGCAGGGGAGGCTCCCCGAGGTCCCTATCGCGCAGCCACGGAGAGAACGTCCCCGGTCAGTTTCTTCTCCCATTTGTCTAGTTCCTGGGAGTCGCTGCTGCCAGACCCTGCTAATGTTTACTAGGCTCAGCCAGGGTGGAAGGCAAGGACGGGGCACGCGCCACCGCCCCCATCCAGCCCCCACCCACTCCAGGCTCAGTTTAGGCTTCCTTTTTTACTTAGGTTTTCTTCATTCTTAGAATAATTCCCCTTCTCCCTTCAACCTGGAAGAAACTGACATGCCAGCCCAGTGACATGACTCTTAGTTTGGTTTTATCTAGTCTAATAAATTTTATTGTATAAATATGTCACCATCTACATCAGGGGAAACAGTTTGTACAGGGATGATTCATTTTCATGTACTGTCCTTTTCCCCATTTTACTTCTAACTCTACCCTAACATCGTCCCCTCCCATGCACACACTCACACGCACACACTTTCTCTCCCTCACAGTCACACAGATACATAAAAACAGACTATCCTGTCCTGCCTGCCCCATCGAGGGCACTGTGGGCAGTGAAGTGTCAATTTCTGGACACACCCTGCCAGCACTCCAGCAGCTCCCTCCTTCCCATGCAAAGCCCTCTCCCCTGCTTTCACCATCCTGGCCTGATGCCTATGGGTCAGTGGGCTTGGAGAACGGAGCTGGTTCTGAGGCAAGAACAGACTTGAAGGAGCCCTGCAGGTGTGAGGAAGAACCCTGGGGCTTCTAGGTTGCCAGGACCAGTCCCCCAATTTGTAGGAAAGAAAGATGCGTCAGAGTCCTGCCTGATGGGAGAGGTGGAAGAGGTCCAGGAGACCACCTGCCTGGAGACCTGGAGCTTATGCCTCAGGACTTTGCTTGGAGTAGGTTCCTTAGCTAAAAGGTCAAGAGGAGCCCCCAGGAGGAGGGAGGGAGTGGGACTCAACAGCCCAGAGCCCTGTGGGGGGTCTGTGCAGGGAGCCTGGGAGACTGTAACCCAGTTTGGGGAAAAATGCCTGGGGAAGGGGCTGCCTGAGAAGAAAGCAAAGATTCAGCAAGTGCCTTGCCTGGCATCACCATTGCACGTACCCCCTGCTGCATGTGGCTCTGGGCTCTTCAGGTAAAAGGTCCTTCATGCACCCCACCTCTCCAGGGGCCACGGCAAGCTTACCTAGATCTGGAGTCGGGGGTTAGGGAGACTGGGATTTTAAATGGAAATAGCTGGCACACCAACCACCTTAGAAAAACACACATACTCATAGATAGAGTCAGGCCCAGTCTTCAGCCCTTTCTACCCTTCTGAGAGTAAGCCCAGCACACACACATGCATTCACACACACACACTCTAGTGAGAGGCCTCCCTCTCTGAGCTGCACTGGCCCGTCGTGCCCAGCAGAGGGCACTGCTTGGCTCCCACTGAAGGGTCTCTCCCAGATGTTCCCGCTGAAGCTGCCGTCATTGCACGTGGGAGTCCCGACTCCCTGTCTGTGGTGGACTGCATCTCAGCCCCTTTTTCCCAGCATCAGCCCTGCCAGGAGGAGCGTGAACCCTGGGGGCTGGCACCGAGTGCGGACACGAGCTGGGCTGCTCCCCAGAGCCTCCCTGCCTCCTGCCCCGCCTGCGCTTCTGCTGTGCACCGTGTGTGTCTGCGTGCAATGGTGTCCCAGGTCTGCGGGTCCTTTTGTGGTCACCTGAGCAACTACATCCATTCTTCGTGTTGTGTACGTTTGTGCAAATGTAACTACATGTGCATCAGAGCTGCCTGAATGTTACTGGGTTGGGGGAAATAAAACCTGCTTGGACCTGAATGTCTCTCTGGGCATCAGAGGGTGTGAACCCACATTTGAGGCCCTTCCCAGAGAGCCAGCCACTGGACCGGATGGGAAAGCTGGCCTGTGCCCGGAACCAGAAAGAAACCAGATGGCGAATCAAATGAGCACCATGCTCCAGGCCTCATGGAAACCGATTTCCTGCTGCTTCTCCTTCCGAGCCCTTTGTTGAGTTTGCATGAGGATCCACAAAACTCTGAAGGAGGGCCTGAAACCAGTCTGTCATTGATGTGAGAAAAGGAGGAGGCTGGGGCCCACAAAGGTCACAGGTCGCAGGTCGGGAAGGCCCAGTGGAGCTTGGCATCCTCCCCACAAAGCCAGCTGCTTACCCCCCAGCCTGCCCGTCACTGCTCCTTTACTGAAACCGCAGGCCTCTCCCAGCTGAAGCCGGCTGTCCGCTGTGCCTTCTCTCTGGGACAAGCCTGGGCTATGGGTGGCTCTCCCGCTGTCCCATGTGTGTAGTCTGGTGTTGGTGCCCCATAGAATAGATACACGTGGTGTTGCTTCATGTAAAAACCATCACTGGTGCATGCCGGCTTCCTGCTTGGGGGAACAAATGGAAGTGGACCAGGCACCCGAGCCCCAGTCTGGACAGCTGCACACACAGCAGGCCCCAGACGCCCAGCCGTCCCCTTCCTGTGTGAGCATGCACGTGTGTGTACACACGGTGACTGGCGCTACCATTCCATGCCTCCGTCTATCTTTTCCTCAGCACATCATCGTGCAATCAGTTCAATTGCCTCCCTTACCTCTTACCTTTCCACATTAGAGCATGTTCTGATAAAAAAGTCTGTTTGTACAGGTAAGTGCATGTGAGTCCCAGCAGAAGAAGCAAGCTATCCCTCACAAAAGGCCAACCTCCTGTACTGGAAGTCAGGACATTTGGGTTCTAGTCCTTAATTCTTCAGGAACCTTCCTGCATGGTCTTAGATAAACCACCTAATGCCCCCGGGCCTCCTTGTCAGTTAAAAGCCCTCTCTGTGGGTTTCGAGAAAGTCTAGGACATTCCTGTATGTGGACAATGTGTCAAGTTAAAGGGGCCGGCCGCTTTCCTCGCCTCTCATTCTCAGCTCTAAGGTAACTCTTTACTTGCCAGGTACCTGCTAGCGTGAGGCTGGAGATGGTAAGGAGAAGGTTAAGGGCTAGGTGTTTACCTGTTGCCCTATTTCGGGAAGAGATAGAGAGTGGACCTCTGCTCAGCCCCTCCAAGGCCAGTGCCCCAAAGCAGCCCCGGGTGTGGAGGGGCTGGCAGCAGGCTGAGCCGGCAGTAGGCAGCCAGACTTGCTCAGAGCTCAGTGCTTGAGGATGTTCCAGCCTGGGGCACCCTCCCCTCAATACCCTCCACCTATGTGTCTTCCCTTCATCCTGAGTGTGTCACTCTGGGAGGGGCTTGGTGGTCCTGCTAAGCATCCCTCGTCTTCCAGGCTCTGGATGCCTCAGCATCCCCAATGTAGCATTGGTGGTGAGATTGTTTCTTCCCCTGAAGGGAGGAAGTTGCTTTTACAGAGGAGAAATGGTATTGAAGATTATCTGAGTCACCCCAGGCTAAAGGGCCCCCAGCCAGGAGCCCTGGGCCATCTTCCTACAGCCTATACCCCTTTCCTGGCTTTGGAGTGGGAAGCGGACCCGCTTTGTGAACTCACCCCCACAAGGCTGCTGTGATGACATGAGTGAAAGCCTTGAAAGGGGTTAGTGCTCCTAAGGGCTGTGACAACAATAAAGAGTCTCCATCAGGGCTCATGATTTGGGGCAAGCATGCCCTGTCCTGCCTCCAGGCTCTGAGACTAGATCCAGCCTCATGCAGAGGGGGACCCTGGGACTCGAGGCCACTCAGGAAGTATTCATTATTCCCCTTAATCAGGTTGTCAGGGAAAACTCTCTCACCCAGGGTCAGCTCACAGATGCCACCCCTACATCCAGCCCTCCAAGACTGCCTGAGAAGGGGACTGGGCTCTCTTTAGAGGCGTGAAGATTCCTGGGTCCCTTGCCTCACCTTTCCATACTCTTAGCGGCTCATGTGGTTTCAAGGAAGTAACCAGCGCTTGCAAGTGTGAGGGGCAGTGCCAGGGCTGAACAGGCTCTGGGGCTTGCAGCCAGGACCACTTTTCAGCCTGTGCCTGGCTGGTTCCAGCTTCTGTCGCCCCCTGACCACTCCGCCAGCAGCAGCCTGCCTCCCCAGCAGGCAGCCAAGAGCTTTAATCAGTGGCTCTGACGTCCTTGGGCAGAAGAGCTGTGGGTGTGGAGGCAGCAGCTGTGTTTCTTCTTGCCTGAACAAGCTCTCCCATCCTTTCCCCCTCCCCCGGTGAGGCCAAGCTGAGCTGCTGTTTCAGGCATTTTGCAGTGAATGCAAATCGCTTGATAGGGAAAGGCAGACCCAGCCTGGAAATAGCGTCAAGTTTTCCCCAAACCTGGGCGTGTCCGTGTCTCCCCAGGATGCCTGAGTCAGTGTGGCAGGGGTGTGTCTGCCTGTTGTCTGGCCCAAGCCTAGGGGCTCCAGGCTCCCCAGAGAAACCACTGTAGGCTCTTTCTGGACATCTGCCCACAGCTGGGTGTGTCCAGCTCTTTGCTGTCTCAGACATGATCCTCCTGGCCCTCCACTTTAAAGACTCTTCCTAAGTTCTTTCTTTCAAGCTGTGTTTCAGAGCATCCCAGATGTTGGCGGACACAGGATGGTACTCAATTAACACTGGAGGCATTTCAGAAATGGGGCTTGAAGCTGACGACTTGACCTTTGGGTGGATGCATCTGAATGGGGAAGTGGGTGTCGCCTAAATCTCTTAAGTCTTCCTAATGCTGAGTGGCTGGCTCAGGTCACCGAGCCGTCAAGCAGCTGTCAGCTTCTCCAGGGCAGGGACCCCAAAAAGCTACACAAGTGTGAGAATGGTGACAATGATGCCCGAGGAAGGCTCCTCCTTCTCTCACCCTGCCATGGAGGTGGACCATGTTTCTCCTCCCCTGCACACTTCCCTCCTCCTTTTCTTCTCATTCTTGACCTGATGACCTTCTGCTCTGCGTCCCCTCCCATCATCTTCCCCTGGCTCTCCAGTTGTCATCCCAGGTGGACCACTGGACACGGAGGCATGGGGTTGAACCTCTCTGCCACTCCATCCCACTTCTCACGAGAGCACCTCACACAGCCAGCCCCCAATCCAGGTGACTCCTCACTGTCCCCTCAAACCTCCACTCCTCCCTTGCTCTCTCCTCCTCTTCAGCAGGAGTTTCTCTGTCCTGGTGTTAGGCATTTGTCTCTGCTCACCCTGAGTTGCCATGTTTCATCTCTTTGGCTGCTCCCAACTCAAAAAACCCTCTCCTTTTTTCCTTCTCTTCCATCCAGCTGTCTTCTAAACAGCCTTCCCAACCATCTGCCGTGACAGCAGATAAGGGCCCAGGGGACAAGAGCCGAGACATCAGACATTGGGGAAAGGTTGAAGTTCCTGGCCACAAGAGAAGCCAGCTTCTCCCACCCCAGAACCCCTTGGCACTATGTGGTTGCCTCAGGCATCTAGCAATAGGCCTTGTCTGGCCCCTTGCACTGTGGCTCTGATGTGATCATCGTGCCTTGGCCATTCAGCCACATGTTTTACATAAGCTGGAGTTTCTTGTTTAGACTGTGACCCCTTGGAAAGAGCTTTTCTCTGGAGTAATGGTACCAGACCGCTTACTTGCAGTGGGACTTAACAGGATGAACACAGAGTTTGGGGCCAGACCTGCATGTTCAACCTTCAGCTCAGTTAGGTGTGTGACTATGGGCAAGTTACTTATATTCCCTGGCCCTCAGTTTCCCTTATCTGTAAAATAAGGGTAGTAACAGTACCTGCCTTACAGAGACGGAGTGAGAATTTGAAAAGATAATGTACTTAAAGCATCTGACATCTAGTAGGTGTTCACTGAAGTCTTGGTTCCCTGTTTTTTCTCCATTCCCCACATTAGTTCATCTCTTAAAAGAAACATCCTCCATATGAATCCTAACGTCCATCAACAGAGCCCTCCCAAACCAACCTTCCTGGAGTCCCCCTACCTGGAGCCCCCGACACACTTGGCTGAGGCTTTGCTGTGTTGCGACATGTGGGCAAGATCATCACATCATTCTGTTTCTGGGATGCATCCTAGTACTCTGGTTCTCTCTTACGAGCACTGCCTGTAGAGAGGGGCTCCCGCTACTTGTGTTTCATTGCTTGTAAATGTATCTGGGTCCACTGAGCATCTTCTCGAGCCTCCAAATGACCCCATAGTCCCACACCAGGTTATTATTCTTCTGGAAGCCTGAATTGTTGTCTATGTGCTATCCCCTACGCCACCTGCTGGCTGCATCTGGAAGTACATCTTCCATTCCTTTAGTCTGGAGAAGAAATTTACCCACCCTGCCCACCTCCTTCCCCTCTTGAGTTCGCTCCGTGGAGGATATCCCCCAAACCCTCTGGATGCTTTCCCCATCCAAGCCAGCAAGGCAGGACCCTAAAAAAGTTAAGCTTACAAGTCCCCTCTGCAAGACTTTGAGGCGGCCGTCCCCTGCCCATCAGGAGCCTGGAGTCTCTCCCTGTTTGACCTCTGTTCTGTGAAGTACTGAACAGCTCTCCTGTCCGTGTCATGTCCTCCCCTGCTGATCCCCAACCTGCAACCAATGCTGCCCGTCCCCTGCCCTCCTCTGAGGACATGATCCCAGTAGCAAGCATACAAGCCCTCCTCCCAGACGCCTTCCTGGCCTAGAAACCAAAAACACCAAACCTGTTGCCGTTGAGTCGATTCCAATTCATAGCCACTCTATAGGACAGAGTAGAACTGCCCCATGGGATTTCCAAGAAGCGACTGGTGGATTCGAACTGCCGGACTTTTGGTTAGCAGCCAAGCTCTTAACCACTGTGTCCCCAGGATGCCTTCCCAAACCAGAGAACTGGGCAGGCAGTGCCTCTCTCATCCCAGGCCCCCGACCCGGGCAGTTTCCCTCATGCCGTCACTCACACTGTGGTCCAGGCTCACCTGCCACTCCAACCTGACACCCAGAATTCCTTCCAAGTCACTGGATGCTCTTCTTCAGTGTGTCCCCCAGCTCCTCTGGGTGACATCTCCTGACTGGGTACCCCTCAGCAGTGTAGGTGTAATCTGTGCATCTTCCTAATGATCTGAGGGCTAAAGCAGCAGGGAACCCAGGATCATCTCATCTACACAGTGCCTTTTGGCAGAACCTGCCTATCCCTACACCCACCCCTCAGCCACAAGAGTAGCCAGCATCCCAACTCCTGGCGTTCCACTGTCCGAAGATCCCTCTGCCTGCCAGGAAGGCAGATTCTCCATATCAGATGGTGGCATGGTTCCAGAGGCAGCAGGAGAACTGTCACTTCTTCCCTTCTCGTCCCCACCTCTCCCTTAGAAGACAACACAAAGCCATATCTACCCCGAGGTGGGCCCTCTGCCTAATCCATTCTGCCAGCCTGACCTGGGCTCCCTGATCTGCTGTGGTTCATTGGCTCAGCTGCTCAGCTGGGATAAATCTGGCCTAGAAAGAGGCCAGGATGAATTCACCAACAGCAAAGGCCTCATGCTCACTCTGTCAGTAGGTTTGGAGTCAGGGCCTCAAACGACCCAAGTCATGGGTCGATTGATCTCTGTCAGGGCCACTTAGCTGCCTCTTTTCCTTCACCATGCTGGGTATCCACCCCCAGCCAGCTGTCTTGTGATGCATGTTTTTCAAACTTGAAAGGCATTATGTGGACAGGGATGCAAAAGCCGTAGGTTCTTGCTCCGGTTTGACTACTGACTTCCTATGTGATCCCAGGCAGGTACCATGCTTTTCTGGAACTTAGTTTCTTCATCTGTAACAGCAGGGACTGAACCCAATGACCCCAAGGCCCCTTTCCAGCTCCAGAATTCCGAGAGTCTGTTTTGTCCCATCAGCTTCAGTTACTCCCCCTATCCCCCCATCACCGGCCACCCCAGCCCAGTCCCTATGGGGCTTGTTTCCCTAATAAGACCCCTATTGCTGATTCTACCTACATTATCCTCCCAGTGGCCTGGCTAGAAATACAAAACCCAAACCAAACCCATTGCCATCGAGTCGATTCCGACTCACAGCAACCCTATAGGACAAGGCCCTAGGAAATTCTTCAGGAGGACCCTCCTTCCAAAAACAAAAACCAAACCCATTACCGTCAAGTCGATTCTGACTCACAGCGACCCTGTAGGGTTTCCAAGGCTATAAATCTTTATGGAAGCAAACTGTCACATTTTTCTCCTGCTGAGTGGCTGGTGGAAACCCTGGTGACATAGTGATCAAGAGCTATGGCTGCTAACCAAAAGGTTGGCAGTTTTAATCCACCAGGTGCTCCTTGGAAACCTTATGGGGCGGTTCTACTCTGTCCTATATGGTCACTATGAGTCGGAATTGACTCAGTGGCAACAGGTTTGGTTCGGTTTTGAGTGGCTGGTGGGTTCAAACCACCAACCTTTGGGTTAGCAGCCAACCACGTCACCCACTGTGCCACCAGGGCTCCTTGGACCCTTCTTACCTCCTATGAACTGCAAGATAAACAGAGCTCTACTCAAGACTCACATGCTTACCCCTGAGGCTATTGCAGGATTTATACCATTTACACAAAGCGAGTGAGGCTGCTGGCAAAATCTGGTTCCCCTTCCAACCCGCTGTCCACTGCCTTGTGCGCTTTCCGTGTACAGACCAGAATGCCAAGAGTCATATTTTTAAAAATGTTTTTGCTTCAGAAAAGGCTTTGACTACCTCAATGTACATCCCAATGCAGTCTTCTGTGAAGTCTTAACTTTACAAAATTGTGAGCTTTTTATAAAAAATTCAATTGTGAATTACTAGAACCTTCCATTAAGTAGCACATTGTTGTCCCCAGCCCTATCTGATGACTTCTGCCTTCATCTTCTGGGCCCCCCGACCTCAGTCTCCCCTCCAGCCTTTATACGGGGGTGCTCAGGTCACTTCTGCACGGCCTTGAGGGGCATGCAGGCCCATGTGGTTCCCCATTCCTGGGTCAAGCCTCAGAATTTTCCAACTGAAAATGGCTGAGCAAGGCAGGGGATAAGGCTTTGCCTGCCAGTGGCTGAGGTTCCCACTCCCCCATGTCTCAGTCCTGAGTGTCCCCTACTCCAGGGACAAAGGGGTGTTTGAAATTGTCACACTAGCCACATAGGACACTGGCCACAATAATTGCTCAGCAAAGCCCCTGGGAGGGAGGTGGTGTGTGGGGATGTGGTGAAGGATGATAATACAGCCAACACTTACAGGCACTATCTTATTTTAAAATGCTCCAAATCACCTGTGAAGTAGGTACTGGTATTATTCCCGCTAAATGTTGATGAAAATAGACTCTGGAAGGCTTTGTAACTTTCCCAAGCCCCCCAGCCCCCAAATAGAGGACCAGAGACTTCATTCCATGCCTGTCTGACACAACACCTGGGTTTTGAATCCTGGAGAGGGTGTGTCCACAATCCAAAGGAGCACAATGGGGAAGGGGTGAGAGGGGGCCACAGAAGTGTTCAGCTTCTGCCTGAGAGCCCCTCTGGTGTCTTGTAGAAATCCCTCGTCGCACCCCTCCCCCACATGGCTCTCCCTTGCCCTCCCCAAGGAGTTGATTCACCTCCCTCAGGAGCTGAGGGGAGGATGAAAGGATTGGTTCCAAAAGCCCCTTCCCTCCTCTCCTGTACCCCACGCTCATTCCACCACCGCCTTCTTACTTTCTTATCTGTGCCCCTGCCCCAGCCCAGGGAGGAAGGAAGCTCTGCCAGCCCTGGGCCTGTGTGGGGGCAGCAGCCAACCACTCCATCACCCACCCTCGTTCTTGGCTCCTCCTCCTCAGGCCTTGGCCTACAGGGGAGGGGACAGGATACACTTTTAAATGTCTCTACGTGAACAGCCAGGAGCACAGATGCAATCTTTGCATACGTTACAAAACCCTCATTTTCCAAAGGCAACTTGTGACCCAGGCATATAACTTTTGATCACACTGGCCATGGCCTCTGTATGTGCCGGCACCCATTAAGAGGAAACAGAAGGAAGGTGGGATCAAGGTGGGTGTCAGTCCTGGCAAAATTCATCTTTATCTTTGGAGGACAGTTTCCAAAAGGAAGGAAAATGGAATGAGAGTAACATGCAGGCCTCTAGCAAAGCCAGGAGGGTAGAGGCCAGGTGACAGGTGCAAACCTGGCTGAGGGTCTGGTAGGCGTTCCTTCCTCTCTCGGCTCCAGCGTCTTCCCTGAGACCCCAAGGGCAGGGCAGGGAGGACTCTGGCCCGTCACAAGGAGGAGCAGTGTAGCCATGGAGGAAGAGCAGGCCTAGCTTGGGGCTCGAGGTTAGAGCTGGAGAGGTAGGGGGTGAAAAGAGGCTTCAATTTCTGCATTAACCCATCTCCCCGAGCTTTTTACCCAAGTCAGAAGGTTGGCCTGATCAGGTCCACAGAAGGACCCTTAACCCAGGCATCCAGCCCCATCCCACTCCTACCTGCCCTTCCTGCTGGAGGTTGATCCAGCAGAGCTTTGGAGCTTCTGGATCCCTGTGGCCAAAGCAGACTCATTGCAGACACTTTACGATGCAAATGCTGTAAGATGCACAAAGATGAGTGTGGCCCAGCCCCAACCTACAAGTGGGTCTAAGGCAGGAAAGGAGAGCTCTAAAGATGTGATAGAAACTCAGGCCAGACCAATTCTGGAGTGCATGCTCATAATTGCCTCTGTTACCTATTAGCTGTGTGACCTTGGGCAAGTCACTTAACCTCTCTGAGCATTGATATTCTTATTGCAGATTGAAGGTGTTAGACTAGGTCAGTGGTTTTCAAATTTTTCCAGCCACATTATCCTTTCTTTAAATGAAATCTTACTTATAACCTGTTTATTGAACAGTCCTAATTCAATAGAGTATGAAAATGACCATCTTTATCTTTCTTCCAACCACTGCTGTCTTAGTCATCTTGTGCTGCTACAACAGAAATACCACAAGTGGATGGCTTTAACAAAGAGAAATTTATTCTCTCACAGTTTAGGAGGCTAGAAGTCCAAATTCAGGGTGTCAGCTCTAGGGGAAGGCTTTCTCTCTCTGTCGGCTCTGGGGGAAAGTCCTTGTCAGCAATCTTCCCCTGGTCTAGGAGCTTCTCAGCGAAGGAACCCCAGGTCCAAAGGACGCACTGTGCTCCTGGTCCTGCTTTCTTGGTGGTATGAGGTCCTCCTGTCTCTCTGCTTGCTTCTCTCTTTTATATCTCAAAAGAGATTGACTCAAGATACAATCTAATCTTACAGATTGAGTCCTGCCTCATTAACATAACTGCCTCGAATTGTGCCTCATTAACATCATAGAAATAGTATTTATAACACATAGGAAGATCACATCAGATGACAAAATGGTGGACAATCACACAATACTGGGAATCATGGCCTAGCCAAGTTGACAACATTTTGAGGGAACACAATTCAATCTGTAACAACTGCCTTCAAGCATCTCCTTTGAATCTCCCCTTCTCTTAACGCCATCTCAGGCAGACCCTGATCACATTCAGGTGTTATAAAGTCTACCTTGTCTGTTGCAGTTTGAAGTTTGATGTGCACTATGGCACCCCCAGTCCTCCCCTCCTCTAGTTCAGTTTGGCCCATAGTCTGAAGGACCCCCTCCCACCCCCGGGGAGGAGAACATGGTCTGCTCTTTCCTGGCTCCTTCCGTCTCCTCCCCAGTGCTGTTCTGGGCCTCCATCTTCGGTTGTTAGGGCAGGGGGGAGGGACTGCCCGAGGCAGCCATGAGCCTCCTGGGCTGCCATGAGCCTCCTGGGCCACCGATTCTCTTGGTCCTTCAGGTGTCCAAACATGGCTGACTCACGGAGCCTACGGGACCCTTCCCACCTCGTGCTGCTGAGCTCTCCCCTCCAGCAGTCAGGCCTTCGGAGAAGGTTTCTGGCCAGATGGCTCAAGCCAGGCTGCCTTCCTGGGAGCTCATTTGGTCTACAGGAGATCCACCCATTCTCTCCCCACCTGGCAGTGGGAGGCTGGCTGCCCCCTGCTGCCCTAATCTGTCCCGCCCTTTCTTCTGCTGCGGTAGGCACAATAGGGGCAGGTGAACAAGGCCTCTGCATGAGGAGATGCCCGGCAGGGAATGGGAAGCCTGCTTCTCCTTCTTGTGGGATTCTGTGGAAACAATGAGTGGCTCTCTGGCCTTGGTGCAGTAGCATCACTAGGGTTAGCGTCATTCAGTGCAGTAACTCATGGTGTCAACCCCCACCCCCCGCCCATGGGCCTCCTCCGATACCAGACCATAGAGAATCCTTAGTAATGTTTTTTATACTGATGTTACTTATAAATCCTAATTCCATATAGGAATTCATTCCTTTGTCTTTAATTACCACTTCATTCTCAAAAAAGTTATCGATATAGATTCACAAATACTAGTGTCTTAGTCATCTAGTGCTGCTCTAACAGAAATACCACAAGTGGATGGCTTTAACAAAGAGAAGTTTATTCTCTCACAGTCCATTAGGCTACAAGCCCAAATTCAGGGCATCAGCTGCGGAGAAATGCTTTCTCTGTTGGCTCTGGAGGAGGGTCCGTGTCATCAATCTTTCCTTGGTCTGGGAGCTTCTTTGCGCAGGAACCTCAGGTCCAAAGGACGTGCTCTGCTCCTGGCGCTGCTTTCTTGGTGATATGAGGTTCTCTATGTGTCTCTGCCCACTTCTCTCTTTTATATCTCAAAAGAGATTGCCTTAAGACACTAGCTAATCTTGTAGACCTCATCAGTATAACTGCTGCTAATCCATCTTATTACATCATAGTGATCAAGTTTACAACACGTAAGGAAATCAGATCAGATTACAAAACAGTACACAATTATACAATACTGGGAATCATGACCCAGCCAAGCTGACAGATATTTTTGGGGAACACAATTCAATCCATGACAACTAGTTACCACAATACTGTAGCTACAACACCAGAAAATTTGATAAAATCAATGACTACAAAAACATGGGCAGCAACAAAAACAACAGAGCGTGCTTGCAGTGCATGCAGATGAAAACACGTGATTTGAAGCATCATTGTAACTGGATAATAATGACAGTTCTAACCCGAACACATTAGGAGGTTCACAAAGTAAGTTAGCATAGAGTTTTAGCCTGGAAGGTATATTGATACACGTAAGCTGGGCTTACGAAAAATGTTTCTGTTGTTGTAACTAACTACAGGGATATTTTTATAGACAGTCATTTTGGCATCACCCCCTCTGACAATGTTACCCCGTGCAGTCTGCATCCCCTGCACCCCTTGGTGACACCACTGCCTTGGAGACCCCTCACTTAGCTTAGGCAGGGGGTCGCCCCACACTCCTCCCACAGGAAGGTGCAGGGAGGTAAAAGCTACGACATTTCCTCGGGGCATTGACTCCTTACACGGGTGAGTCTTAACCTCTGCTGCACATGAGAGCCACATGAAAAGCTCATTAAGAAATACCAATATGCTGACCCTACTCCAGACCTGTTAACTCAGCATCTTGGGGGTGGGCCTGGGAATGTTTTTTTAAGCTCCTGAGATGATTGTAAAAGGCAGCCAGGATTGGGAACCACTGCCCTACTCCAACAAATTCCCATCAAATGATGGGGGCAGGACCAGTTAGTCCTGCACGGTGATCAGGGATGGGGGGCGGGGCACGGAGACTTATGGCTTAGTGCCCTTAGGATTGCGGCTTTAGCCACAATTTGAAGGTAACAAAAGAATTCCCTTTCAACACCCTAGTATAAGTGGTTTTCAAATTGCCTTAGCATCCCTGTCTTCATATGAAATCTTGCTAGAGCCCCAACTATAACTCAGTTGAAGGTGGAGTATCTGGCTAAAGCAGGGATAAGGGCTTGGAGCCAGGCAACGGGCCATTGGAAACTCCCCTAGATGAGGTAGTCAGAGTCCCTGGGTGGTGCAAAAGGTTGTCACTAAGCTGCTAACTGAAAGGTTGGTGGTTCGAGTCCATCCAAAGAAAGGCCTGGCAATCATTTCTTGAAAATCAGCCATTGAAAACTATATGGAACACAGTTCTACTCTGACACACATGGGGTTGCCATGAGTCAGAATCAACTCGACAGCAACTGGTAATATGATACTCATGCTCCTTCAGCTCTTTCTAAGATCCTACTATTGTATGTTAGGTCGGATGGAGAGAGGGGGCCACCCCTCAGCTCTCTGCAGGGCGAGTTGGGTGCAAATGGAGCCAGAGGCATGGGCAGTGTCTAGGGAAGCAGGCCAGGGTGGGTACCCATAGCAGGCCCCGGCAGAGCCAAGGTGGGGCAGGGGGCTCATAGCAGTAAGGAACCAGGATGAGGTAGGGGGGCCAGGATGAGGCCTCCAGAAACCTGCTGACTCCCCAGCTTTGCTGAGTACACCCTCCCTGGGCCTGAGCCCCCAGCGAGGTATGCTCCTCCCATGTGCCCCTGAGCAGGGGGAAGAAGAGAGGCCACGGCCTCAGGACCTGCAGCCGCCACCACCGCCACGGCAGCAGACGGAATGCCAGGAGGAGAAATCCAGCGGGGATGAGAAGCCCACTACAGAGCCTCTCTTTAAGGTCCTGGACACACCTCTGAGCGAGGGTGACGAGCCCACAACGTTGCCGGCCCAGCGGGACCATGGGCACAGTGTGCAGATGGAGGGCTACCTGGGCCGGAAGCATGACCTGGAGGGGCCCAACAAGAAGGCATCCAACAGGTGTGTGGGGGAGGGGCAATGGTGTTGGGGAGAGGGTGCCCTCTGCCTCTGATCTGTGAGAGCCCCTGTGCACCCTCTTGGCCAGCCTGAGGGTGGCTTGGCGGGATGGGAAAAGTCCATCTTCAGTTCCAGGCCTGAGTTCAAATCCTGTGACTTGTACAAGTTAGCCTCTGTAAATTAGTTTCTCCATTTATAAAATGCGGATGATGACAATATGGCTCTTTGGCAGAGATACCGTGCCTGGTGCAGAGTAGGCACTCAGGGAACATTATTCTCAGGGTTGGGCTAACAGGTAGGTGCTTCCTGATAGTCTTGACATTAACAACATATTGTTGAACAAGTCCCATTTTTCACCAGTATAATAGGAGTTATAATAGGAGTTGAGATAGGGAGATTGGCCTAGATGCCTACTGGAGGGGCCTCCCAGTGCCGTCATTCAGACACTATGACTCTGAGGAGTTGGTTCAATGGCTATGTCCTTTCCTGATCCCTGAGGCAACTATGTCCTTGGGTTCAGTCTATCTGGGGGTGCCTCTGCCCAGGGTTCCTAAGGGCCTCTTCCTGCAGACAGCGGCTCAAGGTCCCAGGAAAATGGGCAGCTTTGAGAAGTTGAAGCCAGCCATATTCCCAAGGCCACCTGGTAGGACAGAGCATGCCGTGGCAGACTCATCAAAGCCACTGGAAATTCCTTGGACAATCTGGGAATCCAATCAACCTAAAGAAGTTTATTGCCATATGGAGAGTCTGTCAGGAAAGAGGGAACTAACATTTATTGAGCATCAAACCCTGGTGGCGTAGTGGTTAGGAGCTATGGCTGCTAACCAAAAGGTTAGCAATTCGAATCCACCAGGCGCTCCTTGGAAACTCTATGGGGCAGTTCTACTTTGTCCTATAGGGTCGCTATGAGTCAGAATCGACTCGACAGCAACAGGTACTATATGCCAGGTGTTATGTTAGAGGCTTCCGGTACATGTTGACTGCTAAAATCTTCACAACGACCCTGTGATATTGAGGTTTCCATTTTCTAGATGGGGAAAGAGAGTATTAGAGAAGATAAGTCATTTGTTTAAGACTAGCATTTCATTTCAAAGTCCCAGCTTCTTCTTAGCAACTGCCTCACTTAGACTACAAGCCCAAAGAAGGTAGTGAGGGGTAGAGGGAAGATGATCCCCAAGCTGGGAGTCAGAAATTGTGGCTTAAAATAGCTCTGCAGCCAGCTTTATACGGGTCAGGTTCTCTCTTTGACCTTCCAGTACTTCCTCTTTATGTGCCCTACTAGTTGTCTACCTTCCTGCCCTCAAAAGGAAGGAGGAGGAGGAGGAGGAGAAGACAAAAAACCTGTTTCTCAGTGTTTGTTACTGTAAAAATGCAATAACATGGTTCTCATTTGTCAGTGAAGAAGCTCAGAGTTAGCGCACACATTAGTTTATGGGCATGTTATTCCCACCAAATATGCCAAGTGAGATGAGCCTTGATTTGCACAAATGTGTTTCTTTAAAAAGTGCCCAGTATACTGGGCATATATTATCAAAACAAACAACGACAACAAACAAACAAAACTCTGTTCAATTCACAGTTCTGCAATAGGAATCAAACATGCTAATGATGTAAAAATGCTTTAAAAAGTTAGATTTATACTGATGGCCTTAGATTTAATCATTTTACTTCTAGGTAAGGTAAGAGTCAGAGTTACGTGCAAAATTTTATGCACAAGAATGTTCATCACATAACTATTTAAATTGTGGATAATTTTTGTAGTACTGTAAGGTCCAACAATAAAAGGATTGATTAATGCATATAATGGGGTACCATACAGTTGTTCAGAATTATTTTTAAGAAATACTTGAGGAGAGGGGAAAATATTCATGGTATAGTGTTAAGCTTAAAAGCAGGATATAAATTGAATATACAGTATGATCCAATTTAGCTATGTACGTGAATAGAAAAAAAAACTGAAAGGAAATACATAAAATATTATTAATAGTTAACTTTTTTTTTTAACATTTTATTGTTGTTTAGGTGAAAGTTTACAGAGCAAATTAGTTTCCCATTCAACAATTTATACGCAAACCCCTGAATGTGTCAGCACTCTTGCCCCTTCCTCCCTGGGTTCCCCGTGTCCATTCACTCAGCTTTCCTGTCCCTACCTGCTTTCTGAACTTTGCTTTTGGGCAAATGCTGCCCTGTAGGTTACATATAGTTGATTGTTCTGAGGTGTGCATTCCTCACTGGTGTTATTATTCATTTTATAGGCCTGTCTATTGTATGGCTATAATATGATCTCCGGGAGTGATTTCAGTTCCAAGTTTGAAGGGTGTCTAAGGGCCATAGTCTCAGGGATTCCACCAGTCTCTATCAGACCAGTAAGTCTGGTCTTATTTATCAGTTTGAATTTTGTTCTACATTTCTCTCCCACTCTGTCCATGACCTACTACTGTGGTCCCTGTCAGAGCAGTCGGTAGTGGTAGCTGAGTGCCATCTAGTTCTTCTGGTCTCAGGCTAGTGAAGGCCATGGTTCATGGGGTCCATTAGTCCTTTGGACTAATTGTTTCCTTGAGTCTTTGGTTTTCTTCTTTGCTCTAGACGGGAAGAGACCAGTTGTTGTATCTTAGATGGCCATTTGCAAGTTTTTAAGACCCCAGTCTCTACTCACCAAGGTAGGATGTAGAACGTTGTCTATGTGGATTATGCTATGCCAGTTGACCTAGATGTCCCCCACGACTATGGTTCCTAGCCCTCAAGCCCAGTATCTTAGTTCTGGGAAGTGTGTGGTTATGGCTAAGAAGTTTTTTTGACTGTGTTGCCTCTACACACTATTGCATACATTGGTATATTTGCAGCATGTACACACATATATGTACTTGAGTGTACTTCCATACATCCTCCCACCGCTGTTCAGCTTACATATCTACCTATGTATCCACTCATATATTATTGTTATTGTTGTTGTTGCAGGATTGTATATGTATTAGTATTTACTGTTGTTGCCTTTTACTCTTGCACACCTTTCAGTGTCTTCCTTTACCTTGATTATGTTGTGCTCACTTCCCCTATATTGTGTATTATCTCCCTTCACCAAAATTAGTATGTGTCTACTGTCTGGTTAGTGGGTTCCCCTCCCTCCCCATCCCATCCCTGGTAACCATCAAAGAATGTTTGTGTGCGAAAACCTTTGCTCAACTTTTTATAATAGTGGTCTCGTACAATATTTGTCCTTTTGTGACTGACTTATTTCACTCAGCATAACTTCCTCCTTGTTCATCCATATTGTGAGATGTTTTGAGGAGTCATTGTTACTCTTTAACATTTCGTAGTATTCACTGTATTACGTATCACAGTTTGTTTGTTTGCCATCCATTGCTGGGTACTTGGGCTGTTTCCATCTTTTTGCTATTAGAAATAATGCTGCAATGAACATGGGTGTGCATATGTCTATTCATGTCACGGCTCTTATTTCTCTAGGATATATACCTAGGAGTGGGATTGCTGGATCCTATGTTATTTCTATTTCTAGCTCTTTGAGGAAGTGCCATGTCATTTTTCATAGTGGTTGTACCATTTTACACTCCCACCAGCAGTACATGAGAGTTCCAATCTCCCCATAGCCTCTCCAGCATTTGTTTTCCTTTTTTTTTTTTTTGATTAGTGCCATTATTACAGGTGTGAGATGGTATCTCATTGTAGTTTTGATTTGCATCTCTCTAATGGCTAATGATAGAGAGCATCTCTTTATGTATTTGTTGTCTGCCTGGATGTCTTCTTTGGTGAAGTGTCTGTTCATGTCCTTTGCCCTTTTTTTTTTGTCTTTTTGTTGTTGAGTTGGAGTTTTCTATAAATTTTACAGATTAGACCCTTAACAGATATGTCGTAGCCAAAAAATTTTCCCCAGTCTGTAGGTTCTTTTGGGAAAGTCTTTTGATGAGCATAAGTATTTAATTTTCAGGAGGTTCCGATTGTCTAATTTATCTTCTGCTGTTGGTGCTTTTTAAGTTATGGTTGATGGTTTATTTATACCATAAATTAGGGCTCCTAGGTTTTCCCCTATTTTTTCTTCTATGATCTGTATGGTTTTAGGTTTTACATTTAGGTCTTTTGATCCATCCTGAGTTAGTTTTTGTGTATGGTGTGAGGTATGGATCCCATTTCATTTTTCTGCAAATGGATATCGTTTCACCAGCACCATTTGTTAAAGAGACTATCTCTTCCCCATTTAATGGATTTTGACAGTTTGTCAAAGATTAACTGAAATAATAGTTAACTTTTGGTGGTGTAATTACATGCAGATGATTTTTCTTTTCTTTGTTTTCTGTATTTTTCTTTTTTTTTTTTTTACAGTAAAATGTGTTATTATTTATCAGGGGGGAAATTCTGTAATAAAAAAAGAAATGGTAAAGCAACAGAAATTGATTATAGAGATGCTGTACCAGGGTAGAGTGCCTGGGTGGTGCAAACAGTCAACGTGCTGGCTGCTAATCAAAAGGTTGGAGATTCGAGTCCACCTGGTGGTGCCTCAGAAGAAAGTCCTGGCAATCTACTTCCAAAAAATCATCCGTTGAAAACCTTATGGAGCATAGTTCTCCTGTGACACACATGAAGTCACCATGAGGTGGAATTGACTGGATGACAACAAATGATTTTTGGTATCAGGGATGAGGGTGACCTGCCCGTCTACTTCTTCACAGGTCCTGGAACAACCTGTACTGTGTGCTCAGGAATAGCGAGTTGACCTTCTACAAAGATGCCAAGAATCTGGCCCTGGGAGTACCCTACCATGGGGAGGAACCCCTGGTCCTGAGACACGCCATCTGTGAGATTGCTGCTAACTACAAGAAAAAGAAGCATGTCTTCAAGCTGAGGTAAGGCCCTTCTTGTCCACTGCCCCTTCCCTGGGCTTTGAACCCTCAGAGCTGGTGGCTGGATTTGGCATTAGTTGCCTAACAGGGGCCCACTATATGGGACCAGTTCCAGGTCCGAGCTGCCCCTCAGGGGATGGTCCCCATTTTTGCCTCTCTCAGAAGGTGCTGTGCGGGATAACAGAGGGTAATGAGCACCCAGGGGCAATCTCTAAGTCGCGCCCCCATTCATGCACCCAGGGGCCATTTCTAAGATAAGCCTCCTCCTCCCCCCCAATTTCAATAGATGTACATAGCGGGAACGATGGTCTTGGACATATCTCTGGACCGTGTGGAGTCACCCCCTGTGACAGTGTCACTTGGTGCTGTCCGTTCCCTCCCACCCCCTTAGTGACGCTACTAGTGCCCACTTGGACTTGCGCCCAGGGGCGAGTGCCCCCTCTGCCCCACCCCCACCCCCACTGCCTGGGAGGATTCCGGTTATTGGACAAGCTCAGGGGACTGAGACAGAGCCAGCTCTCTGCAGAGGCCTCAGGCAGAGGCCTTCAGAGGTGGAACATGACAGAAAACCCTTTGTCCTCCTAGGCTGAGTAATGGCAGCGAGTGGCTCTTCCATGGCAAGGATGAGGTAAGACCAGACGTGGCTAACAATGGGGCAGGAGGAAGAAACCCAAGCTACTTCCCTCAGAATCGGCAGTCCTAGGAGCACGCCCCCCAGTCTTGGCGGGGCCCTCGGGCAGTGTGGGCTGTGGCGCGCCTCCCAGCTCCGCCCTGACCCTCCCGCCCCTCAGGAGGAGATGCTGTCCTGGCTGCAGGGCGTGAGCACCGCCATCAACGAGTCCCAGAGCATCCGCATCAAGGCGCAGAGCCTGCCCCTGCCCTCCATCGCCAGCACCGACGCCAGCCTCGGCAAGAAAGACAAGGAGAAGAGATTCAGCTTCTTCCCCAAAAAGAAGTAGCAGGCCGCGGGCGCCCCGCGGGTGGGACCCGGCGAGCGCCGCGGGGCGCCCGGAAGCGCAGGGCTGAGTCGGAGACGCACAGAGCTCCCGCGGGCTTGATCTCCGCCGCGGCCCGCGGCTTGCGGCCTCCGTCCTCCTCCTGCCCGCTGCCCGGGCCGCCGCTGCCTGCCGCCTGCCTGCTGAGTCGCCGGGCCGGCCCAGGCCCCGGGCCCCTGCTGCACCGCAAACGCTGCCTTCGCCCGCCCGGCCCGGGCCCCCGCCCCCAAAACCTGCCTCAGTCCCTCGCCCTCCCGCTGCAGCTCCGGCCCCCAGGGAGAGGGGCACCCAGCTGCTCAGAGCCCTCAGCGCCTCCAGACCTGATAACAGGAAACGGTTCTCTGAGGCACACGTCCGCCTCTCCTCACCCCTTCTCCAGAGCTGAGGGGCGCCAGCCCCGTAGCCCCCTTAAAAGCTGGAGAAGGCTGATGGTGTTCCTCAAACGCTGCCCACTCCCAAAACAAGTCTTGTTGGGGCCACCTCCCCTTGGTCGCAGCTAGGGAAAGAGGACACTGGAAATGCCTGACCTGCCCCTTAGGGCTCGGGGAAGGAACCTTCGGATGGGCCCACAGAGCCCCAGTTCTGGGCCAGGGCTGAGGGGACAAGACGGAAGGCAGGGCCTTGGGTGCTGCCAGCTTCTTCCCCGTGGGGCTTCCTCAGAACTGGGTTTCTCACCTCAGGGGCCACCACATCCCTGCCTCCCACCAGAAAAAAAAGGGGGGGGCACCCTCCATGGTCTGTGGGTTCAGACTGCAAGGAGCAACCTGCTGCCTCAGAACCCTTTGCTACCACCACAGGTGGTTGAAGGAGGATCAGAAAGCTCTCAAACCATCCCTCTTTTAAAACTGTGGTTAGAGCTTAGGGCTCGGGGGTTCTGAGACCTGAAAGAGGGACAGATAGGTCCCAACACTGCCTAAGGCTCTGCCTCTCAACTCTGGGACCCTCCCCCAACTCCCAGTAGCTGCCAAACCAGCACTATATGACACAGACCTAAGACCCCTTAGGGAGACAGTGCAGGCCCCCAGATACAAGATGAGAAACCCCACTATCTGGACTTGTTAGTTGCTGATTCCAACTCATGGCGAACCCCACGTGTGCAGCATAGAACTGCTCCATACCAGTTTTCAAAGCCGTGACCTTTCGGTAGCAGATCACCAGGCCTGTCTTTCAAGCATCTGGAGTAAAGCACCCAAAAGCCAAATGCCTACCTGTGTCCTGTCTGCAGCTATACCATCTTAAGGTATTGGCTGGACAGAGAGCAAAGCTTATCATCCATCACCCAAGGGGAGCAAACATGGCCATGCCTGGGTAGATGGCATCACCATCCATGTGACACAACTACCCCTGGACAAATGCTGGGACCAGAGCCATGAAGGTGTGACACTCCCTGATCAGCTTCTCCTGAAGGTCCTGGCCTTGAATTTTGGGGATCACGTGGGTACAGAGGTCACCAACCATTTATCCCCCACACCCATCCCCAAAACCAAAACCCATTGCTGTTGAGTCAATTCTGACTCATAGCAACCCTATGGGACAGAGTAGAACCGCCCCATAGGGTTTCCCAAGCACAGCCAAAAGGGGCTCTGCAAACTACAGCACCAGGAATACCTTTCTTCATGCTGCTAAGGAGAGACTACTGGAGAGACCACTCGTTCCACGATCTTCCCCACTACTCCACTTGGAAAGCAAAACAGT
This sequence comes from Trichechus manatus latirostris, assembly GCF_000243295.1. Classification (NCBI taxonomy): domain Eukaryota; kingdom Metazoa; phylum Chordata; class Mammalia; order Sirenia; family Trichechidae; genus Trichechus; species Trichechus manatus. The sequence continues at coordinate 16,832,016 of NW_004443946.1, read as the reverse complement.
TCCAGCCCAGCATTTTTTTCTGGGTTTGGGTCCAAAAGACTAGTCAAGTTTGGGACAGTAGGCATCTTCACCACAGACCATAAAGGTTCCTGGGGCTTGGAGCCTGAAAGGACAGGGGTCTGCAGTTGCTGTTTCCATCACCCTCCCCATGGGAAGGGGCCTTAGACACCCTGAGATGATTTGTTGGGAAGTGGATAGGGCTCAGGTAGAAGCCACAGGGGCAGGCATCCAGCGTTACAAGGCCAGCCAGCCCAAGAACCCTTAGCTAGTGCAGATCAGCACAGGCACAGCTCAGAGATCAATACCACCTGGTGGCCTGACACCATGTCAGGGTGAAACCAACTTCGGCAGACAAGGACCACAGGAAGGAAGATGTTATCTGATGGAGCCTGATTTCCCCAGATCAGATGCTCCCACCTCTGTAACGAGGGTCTTCATTGGCCTCAACAAATCTAACCATGCTGCCCTCTTTGCATCAACATGGAACCTAGTGTGTACCATGCACCAGCCTCTTTCTACACCTGGGGAAACCAAAGCATGAGGCAATAAGGAAGGCCTTTGGTACACTGAAGGGCATATCCTGCTGTGGGGCAGAGAGCACCTTTCTTGCTGAAGAGCAGATCGTGGCAAGCAGCACCTCCCTCGACTGTTAACCTGGGCTAGTCTTTGCGGAACCAAGAGACAAGGGTCACCCTCCCCCCTCCATGTGGGTCAAAGTGGCACCTGAAGTGAGGAGTTTCCAGCAGGGAACTCCACAGACCGAAGAATTAAAAGGTCCCAATAGAAGAGCTAGGATTTCACCACCCCAGGTCCCTGACGGGCAAGGGCAGCCAGCTGCACGTGACCCACCATCCAGCTCCCCCCGCATCCCTCCCACATCGTACGGACCCCAAGACACTCAACCAACTGGACTGAAACAGCAGTGGCCAGCTTTGGGCAACCTGTGCCACCCTGTGGCTAAGTTCCTCGTACCCTGGCAGTTTCTTTTTTTCCCTTACATTTTCTACTTTGCAGTCTTTTAACAGTATTTCCAAACTAGGCTGACACACTCCAATCTGCACCAGCATAACAGGCTTCCTCCCCAAGGCAGTTTGAGAGGAAGCTCCTTCTGGGCATGGTCAGGCAGTTCTCCTTCCCTCTCTCCTTCCCTTTGTCCCCTGGCCTTGATTCACTCTGGCTGAGAGGTAAAGGGTCCTAGGGCTTCCCTCCCCTGGCCCTACCCCCACAAGCACACAAAACCAGAGGCCTGTGGAAGGCTCAGTCGCCCCTCCATACCATTCCTCCTTCCTACCAGAGGGCAACCGGAGTCCCCTAGGCTGGCCCTGGATCTCCCTCCTCCCCTCAGTGGGAGGGGGTGGAGATCCAGAGAAGGAAGAGGCCAGCAGACCAGAAGGCTTGGTCCTTGGACAAGCAAGCTCAGGGAGGAGGTGGTTGAAGAGGAGTGCAGCCCCGCTGGGCACAGACCATGCATTCTGGGCTGGCCCTGGGGCCAACGGGGCCTCATCCTCCACCTGCTCAAACGTGCTTCCACCAACCAGAGGAAACCCATTTACTAGTTTTTCTAATAAATCAATAATGCTCCACATTTCTCTTGTGGTTTCTTATTTGACTAGCCCTTGCTTTCCTTTGGAGTCTCTAGGTGGTGCAAATGGTTAAGCACTCGGCGACTAACCGAAAGATTGGAGGTTTGAAGCCACCCACAGTCTCCTCGGGAAAGCCTGGCAATCTACTTCTGAAAGATCACAACCATTGAACACCATACAGAGCAGTTCTACTCTAACATGCATGGGGTGGCCATGAGTTGGAATCACTCAACAGCATCTGGTGTGGGCTTTTTTTCCCTTTGAACTGATCAAGGGCTGGTTGAGCACAGGGAAGGGATGAATGAGCAAGGAAGGTCCTGTGTCGACAGAAGGACAGTCAGGCTCTCTGGCTTGTCCCTGCGGGTCTTACGGGATGACTCCACTGGTACCCAGGCCCAGTGCCTTACCTGATAAAAGATTACTTATTCATGCATTCAACAACCTGAGGGCTTGCTGCAGGGCAAACACTTTGCTAGGTAAAAATCAGACCATGCCTTTCCTCACAGAGCTCAGGAAAGAGATCATCTAGGCCAGTGGTCTTACCCCTCACTGGTCATCAGAATGTCCATGCCTGGGTCTCATCTCCAGAGGGACAGGTTCCTTTGGTCTGGGTGGAGCCTGGGCATTGTCACTTTTTAAAGCTCCCCTGATGATTCTAACGGGCAACCACGGAGAACCACTGACTGGTCCAACGCTCCCAGATACAGCTGGATGGTTGCAAAAGGATTACCTGGAGAAGGTGTTAGCTACAACTTCGCAGGCCCCATCCCCTAAAGAGGCTGAGTCAGAGTCAAGGAGCCTAAGAAGCAAGGACTCATCTATCCTCTTCAATTTATAGATGAGGAAAGAAGAGTAGAGTTTAGGTGACCGAGCTGCTTGGTGAGAACCTGGGTCTCCAACTCTCACTCCAGCACTATTGTTCAGTGTTGTATCCAGTCACTCTCCTCAGTGACTGAAGTGATCACAGAACATTCAGTCCAGCTGGCTCTGCCCTGCTTGGCGTCTGCTAGAGAGAGGCCTCTACTCTCCTTAGATCTTTCCTTGACCTCATGAGACTCACTGGATCCATCTTCAGATTGAGACTCAATGGGTCTGTGGGAACACCCATGGGGGAGCTCTACTTCCCGAGCCCTGCAGCCCCCACCCTACTCCAAGAAGAAAAGGGACAAAACAAGGCTGGTGCACCCTGGAAAAAAGGCAAGAAACCCAGTTAGAAATAGTGAGGGATTCCTCACCCTTTTGAATCAAAGACTCCTTAGAGATTTGGAGGAACACTGAGGATCCATCCAGAAAATACATGTGTACCCTTCACCCAATGTTGCATGCCACCTTAAGACATTTTTAGGTTGCAAGTTCAGAATCCTTGTCTTCTAGGATGTCTCCTGGGAATTGAAGAGGGAGACTAGAAGGTACCAGACACTGGAAACTTTTGCCTATTAGAAAAATGTTCTTCTTTCTTTTAAGTCCAACTTTGGCCCTTTGGAAAAGAGCTAAAGGCCCTCCACCCCAAAGAGGACCTCAGGGCTGTGGAGAGACAGCATTCCATGGGAGTGGGAGCAGCAGAGAACAAGTTCCCTCCCACACGAGCACCCTAGTACCTTGTGCATGCTTCACGAGCAGGGATGACAAATGAGTGCACGTGGGTGAACAGCTCACATGTCCCAGCCCTGGCCCATGGATCTCACCCCCCTGCCAGGCCCCAGTAAGGAGGCCGCACACAGGTCGGTTGGTCAGCAGTGGTTATTGCACCATCGGCAAATAATGAAATGGGTGTACATTAGAGACAACCACAGGGTCAGCCAGACAACCCTCAGAAGTACCTGAACTGAGTCAATTACACTCTTAACAGGAGAGGAATAAACAACAGAAGCACATGCTCACACACACATGTTCATGGGTGCACAAACATACCACAAAATAGAAAGCAATAAATTATTGGCCTCGTTCCCGCCTGGATCCTAAGAAAAGGCACAGTTAAAGAGGAAAGCCTCCCCAGGCCACTTGCCACACCTCCCTTGGGTGGGCCACTCCATATGGTGGTGGCCAGCCAACACTGGAGGCCTGAGCCGTGCTTTTCTCTCCCTGGGAAGAGGTGAGCTTAAATATTTGGCTTCTTACCAGAGAAGAACTATATACAAGGGAAACAGCCACACTGGCCTCAGAGGGGAAAAGCGGCTCATGGGGCCTGTGGGAAGTTGTCCCGAGCCCCAGGGAAGCACCGGGGCGTAGCACAGGCAGCAGGTGAGAACAGGCACCTGCAGAGGACACCCCGACACGGATGTGTTCTTCAGGAGAGAGTAGAGGGAACAGTCTTTCCGAGGGCCCTGGGTGGGGACTCATGTGAGCCAGGGAGACCCAGGCTTGTAAGAAAGCGTGTGGGGTTCTTCCCCATTTCCCTTCCCCAAAGAGTCACTGTCAACCTATGGAGTTCAAGGCCTGGAATTTCTCCCTCAGGTTTCTTACTCTGCCCTGCTGGCTTGGGTCCACAGGGTCCCTGGGCCCCTCTTCCTTCAGTCGATACTCTGCAGACTCCTGCAAATCCTGGCCCTGTCCTACCCCAGCAGCCAGCAAGCTCAGTCCCTGCCCACTGCCCTCCTCTAGCCCCTCAGGCTGGGGCCCCTTCTCCATGACAATCACCCGCTGGCTGTTCTCCAGGGTGAGGTCCGCGGTGACATACAAGGCCTCGCCTTCATCCAGCCCACCTTGGAGCGGCAACCCAGAAGGCTGGGGCTGGGCGGCCTCCCCACCTCCATGGCCTCTCTTGGTGTTCAGGCTGAAGCAGCGGCTCACCCTGCCTGGCAGGGGGGGTTCCACCATGTTCTCGGGCACTGAGTGGCTTCGGTTAACAGGCACTGTGCGGGGCCGGCTGCCCTCGGCCGGGAGTACCTCATTGTGGGAGGCATACTTGGAGCACAGCTCTCGGACGTCAGGCCAGCTGAAGGTCTCTGTGTCGAAGGGGCTGAGGGGGCTTCGGGCGGAGGTCCGGATCCCAGGCAAGGTGGTCCTGGGGCTGGCAGCAGAGGGGCTGAAGGAGAAACGCCGTGGTGAAGTCTCCCTGGCAGAGCAGGGCTTGGGGGGGCTGTGCTCCTGGGTCATCACCGGCTCGTAGCTGAGGAAGGACAGCACGGGCTTTCTCTTACCTGTAGGGGAAAGAGAGCTGCCTGAGTTACTGGGTGGGAAGGGAGAGAGGCAAGAGAGGGCTCTGGACTTCATAGGCAAGGCTGGCCATTGGGGTTTTCTGTGTGATGGGAGAAAAATCTCATTTACCATGCAGGGCCCCTTTATCAAAGCAAAATGGGAAGAATGGAGAAAAGGCAGTGAAAAGGGGGCCAAGATTCAAAGGAGAAGACAAGAGCTTCGGCACCTCCAGATAAAGAGGGGGCTATGGCCACATTTCCTCCAGAGGCCTCTGCTCCATGGGAAGGGCTGGGGGAGGGCAGTGAAAGGGCTTGACGAGGGTGCAGGCCTCACAGGGTCAGACTGACTGCCGTGGCACAAGGGCTCACCTTGCCCCCTCGGTGGCTCGGGGTCCAGCCTCATGTTTGGCTGTGACTCCTCAGAGGTAACCCAGGAATCAACTGACTTCCAATTGGCTCCTCTGCCCCTAGACATGAAGGAAGGACCCACTCCGTGCCCCAAGTCATACCTTTGTCACGCAACGGCTCTCCAACCTCCTCCTGTAGGCAGGGAATGGTGGAGCTCTTCCCGTTCTTCTCAGGAACTGTCTTCTCCCACTGCAGTGGCAGCCTGGCCATTGCTGACTTATTGCTCTTGATCCGAAGGCTGTACTGGCGGGCCAGCTGGTAGACCTTGTTCTTGACACGCTCACTCACATGGCTGTCCATCACGTGGGAGAGCTGCACAATGCGGGGGTGCAGGGGGGCCACCAGCTCTCCCTGGCCGCTGCTGCTCAGCTCCTTCACCAGCTCCTTCAGTTCCCGGGCCAGGTGGGCCGGGCTGGGACGCTCAGTCGGGGAGGCGCTCTCTGGGGAAGCAGTGGTGGATTCCTCCGTGATGGCACCCAGCTCGTGCTCCTCCAGGATAAAGAGCGGCTCATGTAGGTCAAAGCCGTTTGCCTGGCCCTGGCCTGACCCATTCCGAGGGCTCCCTGCGGAAGACTCCATGCCCTCCCATATCTTTGCAATTTCCGAAGACGGACGGAACTCAGCATCTGTGATGGGGGCTGGGTCCCCAGTGCATGCCTGGCCTGGTCCTGGGAGGTCAAACAGGGCCCATGAAGCCGGTCGGGACCCTGCCTGTCTCTTGTGTCCCAGCGGAGCCACGGGTTCTGGGTCTGGCCTGGGAAGGCTATTGAACCTGGAGACTGAGTTTCTCACCAGCCCTTTGGGGATGTAGGAGAGGCTCTCCCGGCGCCGGATGCTAAAACCTGCATCATGGTGCTCTGCGTTTTCATAGTAGCTCTTGATTTTATCCAGCAATAGCCGGTCTTGGGTGGAGAGCAGCAATTCCTTCTTCTTGCAGGAGGACTGGTCAGGCTCAGCTAGGCAGCCTGGGCTTGGAGGCTCTGTCCCGTTGATGGACGGGCTGCTCTCTGCAGCCACCCCCACACTGGTGACCACTTCTGAGGGAAGCTGGGAGCTGAGCGAGTCTGTGATGCCGCTATACTGGGCCGGGCCCTTCTCGCTCCCCTCAAGGCTGAGCATGCTGCTGCTGCGGCTGACCGGCTGTGGGGTCTCGAAGCCACTGGACTTGCCATCCTCCAGAGCCAGGCTGCTTCGCCGAGAGAAGCTGCTGACGAAGCGCTCAGCAATGACACTGGCCTGGTCCAGCACAGAGGGTGGCAGGAGGCTCTCAGGCTCCTGGGTGACCCCCATGTCCTCCTCCTCCTCACTGCTCAGGGCCTTTAGGTCCTCAGAGCTCTCGGCCACCACAAAGCCCACCATGTCACCCACGTGGTCCACATCCAGCAGCTCCTGGTGGGCATCAAGCTGTGTTTCCAGAACTTCTGGAGACTCTGTGTCAGAGGGCATCTCCTCAGTGCTGGGACTTTCCACAGCAGCAAATACCTCCTGCTCTGCCTCAGGCTCAGGGTCTAGCTCAACCTAGGACACAACACAGAGAGCTCACGTGAGCAGAAAACTTTCTTCATGGGATCCGGGGAATGAGGGAATGGCATGGCCTTCTCCAAGCCCAGTGAGGGGGCCTGCAGTTTAGGATTGAGGCAACCAGAATGATTGTGACTCGAAAGTGGGCAACAGGTCTTCAGAGAAGAACATGATCTTGTCCCTTTGTCACCCTGCAGCTGGGGCGTAGGCCATGTCCTCAAACCCAAGGAAAATCCTAGGAGACTAGACAGGGCAGGATGGCAGCTGCTCTCACTGACAGCCTGCCTGGGAACTACAGGGACAAGGTGGGGACACACACAGGGTCAGGCACTGCCCTCGTCTCCCAGGGGCCTCTCTCCCAGACACCTCGAAGAGCCAAGGCACAAGGACCCTATTGCCTGATGCTGGGGCAGCTCCCTAAAGCCCCAGGGGTTCCCACACAGGGGCTCTGGGTTCAAACCCAGGCCTGAGCAACATGAGAGGTGGGGTCCCAACTGCCCTGCAGGGCCAGGTCCTCTCGTGTGGATCAGGGTCCTGACGGCAACACAAGCACATTCTGCAATCCTATCAGAGGGTGAGGCTAGGAATTTGGCTCCCACCAGGCAGCCTTGGAGTCGGTGGGCACAGCCCAACTCTGCATAGGCACAGCCAGATGGGCAGGGAGGGAAGCAAGTTTGAGGATTCCCTCTTGATCACCTTGAAGGTGCTCTGAACCATAAAAGTGGCCGGCACAGGCAGCGTGCGAGAGAGGTCTTTGGAGAGAAGAGAAAAGCAAGCACTCTACATTCTGAGAAATCAGCCCTGATCCCATTTGTTCTCATCCAGAAGCTGCAAAGCAGGACCCATGATCTGGATCTGCTCTACCCAAGACAGTAGCCACCAGCCACGTGGCTTCTGAGCACTTGAAATGTGGCTAGTCTAAAATGAGACCTGCTCTAGCAGTAAAATGCACACCAGATTTCAAAGATATCCTACCAAAAAAAAGGAAAAAAAAGTATAAAATGTGCCATCAATAACTTTTTATATTTATTACATGTTGAAACAATAATATTTTAGATAAATTGGGATAAATAAAATATACTGTAAAATTAATTTCACTGGTTTCTTTTGACATTTTTAATGTGGCTACTAGAAAATTAAAATCACACAGGTGGTTCACATACTATGATTACTGGAGAACACTGCTCTGGACTCTCATCCAATGTCACCCAGGTTTCTCAATCCTGTCCTGACTGAGAGGCCCACCTGGGGTCTAGCCTTAGCCTCATGGCCTTTCCTTGTAAAGCGAATGGCTCAGCTCCTCACAACCCACAGGCAGCATGGAGTGGTGGGAAGAGAGGGAGCTTCTGAGTCATAGACCCAAATCTGACCTCAGTTTACCCCTTGGAAGCTGCCCAACATCAGGCAAATCACTCAACTTCTCTGAGCCTCTTTCCCTTCCAGGGCTGCGGCAGGGAATGGAAGGCAGGAATAAAACGCAGACACGTAGGAAGCTTCCAGTAGATAGCAATACCCTACCTCTAGGCATATTTTAAATGTCTGACATGTTGGTGGGGGCAGGGCCTTGTGTCCTGTACAAGGTGTCTGGCTAGGGGGCCTGAAATCTAGCTCACTTCCGCTATCTGTGCCCCTTAGCACGGGGCTGCATCTACCCAGAGGAAGGGTATCTTTTTCTAATTCACAGAAAGGGGCTGTCTGCTCACCAAGCTGTGCGCCCAGAGGCAGGCAGGCTTTCTGAAGGAGTGAGAGTCCTGGAGGCAGGGGAATCCTTGATCCCAGGGGCCCAACAGGAGAACCTGTGCCTGAAGGTCCCACCTGCAGATCTGGAGGTCTGGGTTCCAGGTACCTCAGCACCATCCCGCTCCCACCTGCTGGCTGTCCAGCAGCCACTCACCTCTGGCAGAGAAGAGACTGTCTCGAAGCTCATGCATTTCTCAGCAGTGGTTGGAGACTGGTTGCTGGGCCTTCTGCAGTCCTTGGGGCCTTCAGACTCCCTGCGCCCCTTCCCCTGCAGCAAATAGAGGCAGTCATCATCTCCCAGGACAGTTGGGAGCCGGTCCCTTCTGCATCCAACACACACAGCCCCTCCCCAGCCGCAAGGAGGGCCCTGGGCTGTGCTAAGCATCAGCCTCAGATCTGAGCCATTCCAGAGTCAAACTGGACAGCAAGGCCTGGGGATACAAAAATTCTTGCACCAAGTGTGTGGTCTCTGGCTACACCTTCAGAAAAGCCCAATCCACCTTCCCTTCCAGGCCAAGTGGACTTGATCCTTCCACCCCCACCCCATCAGACATGCTCATTGGGTAGTACACTGGTTAGCAGCCAGTTCTGGAGCAGCACATGCCAGGAGCTCACCAGGGCATGACAGCAAGTGAGGAGGTTAAGAGTGCTGACAACAGCAGTACAGGAACCGGGCAGAGGGGCAGGGGGCAGGGAAGGAGACTCTGGACAGGCATGCACGTGCCAGGGAACATGCAAGGAGGAGGGGAGATCAAATAGACACCTCACCATAGCGCCCCGAGAGAAAAGTAAAGCGTTGGCCCGATAGTGCCAGCAGTGGAGGGCGGCCAGCAGGGAACTGGCAAAGTCAGCTACCTGCTCCGCCACTGCCAGGCTTTCCTCCTCCTCCTCCTCCTCCTCCTCCGAGCCTGGGGGCTCCGGCCTGGCCCCCTTCTCGATGCCTTCATGCCTAGCCAGGTCCTCCAGAGAGATCTGAAAGGCCTGCTCTTCCTCCTCCTCCTCCTCCTCCACCACCTCCTCCTCCTCCTCTTGCTCCTCCTGGGCAGCCCCTTCAGCCTCTGGCTGCAGGCCCCGAGTACGGGGGTGCTGCCCAAAGTCCAGGAGAGTGTTGGCACTGCCTGCATGCTGTTCAGAGCACAAAACCCCTTCGTGACCGGCCTCTGGGCAACCTCCCCTCTTCCTGCCCGTGGTAGGGGTAGGGAAGCTTCATGCCGAAGGCCACATCTAGACACCCAACCCCTGCTCTCCACTGGCGAGGTCAGCGAGCAGCAGGGGTTCTCACGGTGGAAGGGCTGGGACCTGAGAATACTGTGGGGCCTGGTGAGGAACTCAGGTCCCCTAGAGTCCTGCCTGCCCCAGAGGGAGGGGCAGATGAGAGAGGATCCAGGCTGGGAGGCCACCACTGGTGCTGTTCCAGGAAAAGGGTACAGAAGGGTCAACAGGGGCAGGGGTCGAGTCTTATTCATCTCTAGTGCCTCATACATAGCAGGTGCTTGATAGGTATATGTGTTGAATGAATGAGACAATGAGCACTGAAGGGACCAAGGGAAGTCCCTCCCACTCTTCCTCCACCAGTCCCCTCTGCCCTGGACCCTGGATGCCACAGGCCTTACCTTCATTCCTCCTGCTCTGGCTGCTGACACCACTATTGAGTCCCCAGCACATGAGGAGAGAGGCCGGTGAGAAGAAACCAATAAGCAGGAGAAAGAGCCTCTCTACAGAGGCCAGAGGCCCAGAGCCCTCACTTAGCCTCCTGGGTTTTTGAGGGAAGGACTGGGAACAGGGTGGAAGGTGTGGGTGTGTGTGGGGGGAGGGGGCTGCCTCAAGATGCCCCCAACAGAGGAGACAAGGGGATGGGACCCTGCTGCAAGGGGGTGGGACCCTGCTGCCAGGCTCTTCTCTCCTCAAAGGAGGAAAGAGGAATGAATAGAGGCAGAGTCTCTCTCTAAACTGTTCTTGACAATCCCCCACCCAGCTCTGAGAACTCACTAGGAAAGGCTGGCCAGCCCCCTCACGTACTCTCACCTTTCTCACTGAGTTGCCTGAGCAGGTGTCTGGCCGGCTCTGAAGAGAAAAACGAGTTGGCAGAGTCAACAGAGGCCAGGAAACAGCTGTGCTGGCCCTGGTCCCAAGCTCACAGCACCAACAGCCTATCACCAACTCAAAGTCCACTCTGGCTTGGCCCCCAGCAGCCCTGGGGCCTGAGGGGGGCTGCCCTCCACTGTGCCACCGAGTCCCCTCACACCTGGCTGACAGAGCTAGGCCAGGCCACTCCCATCCACCTCCACTCTCACCCAGCCCAGAGGAACACTGCCCACAATCCCTGCTCCATGCTGCCCCCTTCAGACCAATCAGCATCAGGTCCAGAGGTCCCTGGCTCCTCCTCAAGCCCCACCTCCCCCCTGCAATGAGCACATCAGCATACTAGCTGCACCCACCACCAAGCCCCCTCACAGCACCACGGCTGGAAAGCAGAGGTCGCACCCGACTTTCTACGGCCCTTAAGGCCTGGCACCATGAAGCCCTGCTGCCTGCTGAGGAGTGTTGCCCAGCTGTACAGGGGCTGACCAGGCTCTGGGGACAGGATACAAAATACATCCATTAGGCCGATGGTGTCAACTTTTACCCCAGCCTTTCTAGGGACAGACCTGAGATAGGAAGTAGGGATAAGAGGACAATGTCTCAGGGACCTCCCTCTACAGAGCCCTTGCCAAGCCCACCTGGCATTAGGTGGGAGGCCTAGGGATAGCCACTATGTTCTATAAACTTGGAGCCAGAAGGGACGTCTACCGAGGTCTCCTTAGCTGTTCCTGGGCAGGAGAACATAATGAAGAACTTTTCTTCTACTGAGGAAAGTATGCACACATACATACACGCGCACACACACAATTTGCATCACTACAAGTAAACATCCAATTTTTTAAAGTAAGAAAAATAGAAAATGTTCTACTCTTCACTTTAAAACTTGAAATCAGGAATATTTTTTAAATGACAATTTAAGATATAACAATAATACTGTACTTATTACCAGCATACGTACTGTCCATCTCAGCTCTCTGAAAGTAGGAAGCAGAAAAGGTCTCCCGGCAGTCAGAGTAGCTAGCAGAGTCCAGGCCCTGAAGCTCCTGCACATGGCCAAGTCCTCCCTCTCAGAGCTCCTAGTCTATCTACTCTGACACATAGTCCCCTCAAGCTAGATTGATTAGAAGGGCTGCTACAGGCAAACATGCTAAGCCCAATGAAAGTGAACTCTTTATGGTGTTAGGGAAGAACTGTAAAGAGGGGCACACACCTCAAATGCAAGCTGTCTCTATGGTAACCCTCAGCCCCCTGACCAGGGCCCTGGAGAACCCGGCCAGCACACGCCATAAGTGATGCCAGAACACAGACTCCAGGAAAGGGAAAGTTCAACTATTGACAATGTTTTGGAAATAAATAGTGGTGATAGTTGCATTTTTTAAGGGAAAAAAAAAAAAGTTCAACTGTGGTTAGCATCCACTATTTTAAAAGGCTTAACAGTTTGAACCGTATTTTAGAAATATGTCTATTTCATAAAGGTTAAAATTAAAAAACAATGACAACTACTCCTTTAGTGTTCACAAGGTAAAACCTCAGGCATGTGCAAGTTTCAGCTCTCTAAAATGGCTCACTTCCCAAGTGCCTGGATAGCTAGTTTTGATGCTGATGCTATGACAGACAGCATTACTATTGTTATCACTACATCGTCACTTACTGAACACTTCTATGTGCAAGAAGCTTCCAGTTCTAAGCTATGGCAAGTGAAAGATGTTATTAGATGAGATAGGAAGAGAAGGTGAAAGAGATAAGAAGAGAATCATAGAAGGAAAAAGAGGGGAACAAAAGAGGGGCAGAGACTTACAAAATAACACCCCCAACCTCAGGCTTTTAGCATATGGCACCAAAACACTTTTGGCAACCATAGCGAATTTGCCCAGGGTTCAAGATCCACCCCGAGCAATACCAAACAAAACCAAACCAGAAAGCCTTTCCAGGCTGCTCAGCACCAACTTCTAGAAGACCAAAGCACAAATCCACACAGGTGCTCAGGGGATATGCAGGTTATGGCCAATCAAAGCCCAACACACTTGTAAAGAACCAAGCTAGAACATAGCTCTCAATCACTCCAAAATTTTTCTCTCCAGGGGTCTTTAAGACAGTCCTTATCCCCAACTCCCACCTTGTGTACACATTCGGCAGGCAGATAGCTTAGGCCAAATCTGTCACTGGCCCTCAGATCAAATGGGAGAGTAAAAGCAGAAAACACACACACTCCTCACCATAAGAGCTAAGAATAAAAGCAAGGTTTCCTCTTTCTAAACAGACGATTCATTCCAAGAACATAGCAACAAATCCAGTAATGGAAGAAAACCCAGGAGAGAAAAATGGAACTGTCCTGAGACCCAAAGTAAGTATTTCCTGTCTGGATTGGATGCCACCTTGAAGTCTAACTTGTTTTCCCCATGTCCTGTTTCTGCTCTGTTGTTTCAGAACTGGGCTGGGGACCATTCATGATGTTCAAGTAGTTACTCCCAGCTGACCAGGTATTCCAAGTGGTTAAAAAGAGGGAGATTTAGATTGCAGGGGAGCCAAAAAGGGGTCCCAACACCCAAGTAGACAAGTATCTCAAGGCTTGAAAAAGGTGGGCTGTCCAACCTCAATGGTAAAGAAAGGCCCAGAGGTGCCTACTGGGAGGACAGCACAAGTGCAGGGAGAGGGTCCTCTCCAGGTGTCCACTGACCCTCCCTCCTGCCCTTTCCCAGGATTTCCAGGGAGGTGAGAGCAGCAGCCCTGCCTGGTCAAGGGTCCTATGAAGACACCTCTGCCCATACGGGCCCTCCCCTTACCAGATTGCCGGCGCCCTTGGCACATGTGGGTGGACACTTCGTCCTGAGAGGACCAAGCCTTCTTCAACCGCTCTGGGCTGTAGCGGTACCGGTTGGGATCTGCACACAGGAGAGACAATTGGGTCTTCGGCTTCCTACAACTGTCCTTGCCCAGACTCTGCCCATTCCCCATCACACCTTGCTGGCCACCCCAGCTCCACGCGCAGAAGCCTCCAGAGCCCCCTCCTCTTTCATCTTACATCAGTGCTGTCTGGGGGCTTTCAGCAGTTAGAGCCCCACCCCTCGGTGACAAGCATGCCACCAGCCGTGCAGTATAACCCCAGCACTTGGCAAAAGGAGCCACCCTGTCCTCCTTGCTCCCTGGAAAAAAAGTATCAGGCAAAGTGTCCCCTGGACACAGCCTGACCTACAGATGTGCACCATCAGGGACAAAACAGGCAGAAAAGGGTACACTTACAATAGGAATCCATTTCCAAGATGGCTTCCTTGGCCTGGAAGGGAAGGAAACCCACCTAGTTACACTGTGCTATGTGCTGTGCTTCCCTTAGTCCATAGGACTTGCTCTTGCTGCTCCAGGACACCCACAGTGCCCCGAGGTACCCACTGTACTGATGCCTGCTGCCCAGAAGAACCAGCATCCAGAGTTGAGCCTCAGCAGGCCCTTCAGAGCCGGCTCTGAGGGAAACCCTCTCCCTGCATCCCCTCAGGAGCCAGGGAGGGGGCCACCTGGGAACTCACCTTCTGGGGGATGGTGGCATGGTGGTTCTCCAGGATGAGCCTCTTGATATGGTGGGTCCACTTCCGTTTCTCCTCCACTGTTTTGGCCTGAGAGGACCCAAAGCAAAAGAACCCCAGCAGTCATCATTACAAGGCCTGAAGCCATCAGCACGGACTGTGTTTTGGCTGAGGGGGGAAGAGGTGGACAGAGGGTTGTGTTGGGGCCTCAGTGAAGTTGCCTTGACTCCTTACCACGCCCTGAGGAGCACATGCAATTATCTCTATTTTATAGATGGAGATGCTGAGGCTAGTGCAGCTCAGTGACAGGGGAGCCGGGCTTCACTCACAGGTGTGTTTGATTCCAAAGTCCCTGTTGCGGCCTTGCAAAGACAACCCCAGGCCCGCTCCTCACCTGGATGCTGTACTGCTGCTTGCTGTGCTTGTAGTGGGTGACGGTGAAGCACAGGGAGTCTCTGGTACTTTCGATTAGCATCAGGGAAGAGCACTGGGGGTGGAGGGAGAGGGCAAGCAAGCACATGAAGGAGGGGCTCAGCTGAGCTGGGGCATGGGGCCCATCCCCACCAGACCACCTGGGGAAAGCAGGGAGGGTATTCTCAGAACATTGGGGGCTGGGGAAGCAGGACAGGGAGATCAGCCCAGTTCCACGGGAGGCTTGGTTACCGGGATGTGCCCCTTGTAGACAAAGTGGTCGCCCCGCTTCTTGGTGATGAGCAGTGCTTTGTCAAAGAGGAAGAAGGTCCTCTCGTTGCGTACGCGGTGCACACGGAACGTGCCCTCCAGGACAAGCTCCCCATAGATGGTCAGGTCTGGCCCCTTCCAGTTGATGAGCAGTGATTGAATCTCCTGCACAGAGAAAGCCCCAACCCCAGGGTCAGGCTGCTAATGACCCTGCTGGGGACCACATAGGGCTCCAAGGGACTCACACAGAGCCAGCTGTATCCTGGATCCCCCAGAGACATTCTGCCCAAGGGCTCCCCCAGGAGACACCTGCCCCACATGGGACCACCACCCCTCAGCTCATCCTCCCCTAAGAGCAGCCTTGCCCTGCCCACCAGCCCCTGGGTCTCCTTCCAGCCGCCCAGCCCAGCAGCACCTGGAGCCTGACTGCATGCTCATGCCTTCTCTTCATGTCATTGATGTACCACGCCACACAGGTCATGGTGTCAATGGCATCCTCTACCACCTCAAAGCCATCCTCTTCCTTGTCAAAATGCTTGGCAATTTCCTGTGCAGGAGACAGAGGCTTAGGAAACCTAGACTCAAGGGCCCAGCACGCGCAAGCGCACGCGCGCGCACACGCACACGCACACACACACACACCCCCCCGCCAGGGCCCTTTTGCACCCTGCCCCCATATCCCCAGGAGGATTTCTGGGGCTACCTGGAGCAGCAGGTGGTACTTGAGGATGCGCTGGACTGGCTTCAGCAGGTAGGAGCCCAAAGGCAGTGAGTGCTGCAGCAGCTCCTGCCGGTCCCGGAAGAACTTGGCCTGCTGCTTGTCCCGCATGCATTCTGTTAGGGCGGCCACAGAGCTGGGGGTGGGAGAGGGTTGTCACCACTGGGGCAGGCTGGGGAGCGGGGGTATAATGGACTCACTAAATAGCTCTGCCTCTTCTCCCCACCCCAATTACTCACTTGGGGTAGTTGTTGCAATACTGGGTGTAGATATCAAACTCTTGGCTCTAGAAGAGATCAAAAATAGCGATTTCAGGGAAGCTCTCATTTAGCTGTAAACATGATTGTACCAAAGACAGACCCCTGGCCCCTAGAGCATACTCTGCCCACCCTGCCCCACCCCCTGGTAACTGCGGGCCCATCTTTGTACCCATTTGTCTAGGACATCCTTTCCACCCAGCAGCCCCTGGTTCTACCCCAGAACACACTTCCCATTCCAGGCAGGGCACCCGGCACTTCCGCTGGAGAGGGACCCTCAGGACTCGGATGTCCTCTTAAGCACACTATACTGGGAGTTCTTGTTCCTCTGAGCTCCCAGGAAGATGGGAAAAGGGGCAAGGACCCAGCCTTCTTACCCTTTCCACAAAGCAGCTGGCCACAGCCACGGGGTCATTATTGCAACTGTCCAGGTCTCTGAGTAGCTGGCTAGGTGAGGGGAGATTGGCCATCAGACCCTGACCAGCTGCAGCCTCCCGGCCAGCCATCTGCCCTCCCCACCTCTTTGTGCCCAGACACGTGCCAGCCCTGCTGTCATGCTCAAGAGTTGGGGCTTCTACCCGCAGAGCAAGCCCTGCCCCATAGCAGCCACCACAGAAAACATCGAGCACCACTGTAGAGAGGGAGGGAGAGCTCCGTGCTCACAAGCTGGGGAAGAAAAGGAGATACCAGTACCCACCTTGGGAGGGGACACAGCTCCTCTGTGGGCAAGAGTCAAACACATAAAAGCAAAGATTAAAGGCAGAAGGAAAGAGAAGGGGCTTGCAAAGGAACCAAGACCCCTAGTTCAGAAAGATGCAGGAAAGGATGAAAGGTGGGGTGAGTCCCTGTGTCTCCTTTTCTTAGACATAGAAATCGTAGGAAGCCTCAGAAACAGTGCTCCCCTGCCTCTTCCCTCTGCGCTCCTCCTCTTTTCCCAACCTTCCCCTCCCCCTAAACCAGCCTAGGCCTCACCTTCGCCCTGCCCTCTAAGACGGACATAGCAGGAAGTCCCTCTGGTCATCATAAGGTGCCCAGGGTAAGGTTCACCTGGCCTATCACCACTCTCCCCTCAAGCTCTGCTTCTCCTGACCCAGCTCCCTGCTCTGGGAAGTCTGTGGTCCGAGGTAGTACACTCAGGCCTAGAGAAGCCCCTCTGCCTGAGGCAGGCCCTCACCAAGCTGTGCTCAGCCTTCCCTATCATGTCTTCCCTGTGCTGTACATTCCACTAGTGGGTCAGATCATCTCCGCGGAACCCTGACTTCTCAGGGGGGCAGTGAGCAGATAGGGAAGAAATTAAGAGATACACAAGTGAGGAAGGAAGATGAGAGAGACAAAGGAGCCACCCACAGGTGAGAGCACCAGTGTGCCAAGAGTCCAGCAGTCCCCTGAGAGGGCACTGGCCCAGCTGGACCCACAGGCACATGCCCTCAAATTATGTCCGTCTTCCTCCCCACCCCATGTGACAGAAAGCACTTCAACCCATGTGCCCAGCTGGTGTCCTCTTCTCTTTCAAGGAACTAACCATACCACTAGACAGGGACAGACCACCCTTTGCCATCCCCTCAGAGGCCAGCCCAGCCCACACACCATAGCAGGAGTCAGGGGCATCCAGGCTCCTCCCTAGGACCTGCAGTGGGCCTCACAGGCAGAACCTGGTGCATCTCAGTCTCACCCACATAACAGACCTGTTCAGTGCATAGATGTTTTCTATGTTCCCAAAGAGCGCACTGACTTGTTCTGGCTTCAGCAGCCCGGGCGTGTCAATGATCTTCAGGAGGTAGTCCTGTGTGGAGAGTGGAGGTCAGCACCTCAGGGTCCGGCCCCTCCTGGCTCCATCCTGTCCCCCTCCCCCAACCAGCCACACCTTTTGTCTCTGACTGCATTTTACAGCTAGCAATGCAATTTCACGGATGTCATCCACCTTCCTAGAGAGGCTGAGGGCCTTTCTCAGTGGCAGCCCCACATCCGCCTTTTCCTATGTGCCTAGTAGTGGGAAGCGCTTCATCTACATTAGCCCATTTAATCCTCACAGCAGCCTTGCAAGGTAGGTGTGTCTTCATTTTACAGATGAGGAAAACTGAGGCTCAGGGGTTATGCAACGACCCAAGACCCCATAGCCAGGAAACAAGAGAGCAGAGATCTGGATGCCAAAGGGGCTGGTCCAGAGCCAGTTTCTTCACTGTGTCCATTCTCCTCTGAGTGCAACCTCTCTAATGGTTGTCCCCCTCCCAGCCAGGCTCCATCCCCACTCCCTGTGGATCTGCAGGAAGTTCTATTGGCACAAGCTACTGACTGGACACCCAAAGTCTTAAGGAAGTGTGAGGAGTTAACAAGGGCAGGTAAACAAGAGCTGTTGACCCGAGGCCTCCACACTACTCCATGCAAAGCACATCTTCCAAGACAAATGTGTCAAGGAGAACTTTGCTTCCCAGGATGAAAATAGGTTTATACAAGAGAGCTGGGCCACCAGAGGCTAGAGTCCCTGAGTCCTGTGAGGAGAGATGGGTAGCCCCCTTCTACTCTCAGCCCTGAAGCTCCGGGGGTGCAGACGGATGGACACTGACCTCGACAATGCTGCGAAGGTCCTGCACGTACATCCGCTCCGTTTCTACAATCTCCCGCACCACTCGGCCCAGGTAGCTGAGCTTGTGCCCTGCCATGGTCCGGCTGTTGAATGGGGAGAGAGGCCCCTTCATGTTCAGCCAGCTGCTGGAGTTGTTGTTGCTGTTGGGGGGTTGCCAGCTGCGTGGGGATCCTGTCCCATTCTTCGCTGAAGCCTCAGAGCCATTAGGCTCCTCCATGGTACCACAGCTGTCCCGGGAGGAGCCTGACGAGGAGGTGGTAGAGGTCAGGCTCATGGGTCGCTCTTGGCTGCCATCTTGGCAGAGGGAGGCAGAGACAGGCATCCTGGCATCGCTGCCTAGGGCGGGCACCCCAGGGAGATTCTGGAGCAAAACAGACAGGCAAAAGGTCAAAACTCTGAATCCTAACGAAAGACCTGCCCCTAAGACTCTGCGAGCATCTCCAAGGATGCCCAAGTCACATTCCTGCCTGATTCTAACTGCCCCATCTCTATCCCTTCCAGGATGGAGGAACGGTGAACCACACCCAGGGAAAATAAAGGGCTCAGACTCGAGGCCCCCAGAAATCAGAGAGGACGTCTTTGCCAACATGGTGGTTAGGGTGCCTTCGGATGGAATTCAAAGCCCAGCCCCACTGCTCAGACAAAGTACTTAGGCTCTCAGAGCTTCCTCACTTGTAAAATGAAGATAGGTACCATTTCCTCCGAAGGCTGTGAGAGGATGAAGTGACCTGCTGCACAGAATGCCCTGACAGTGGTGCCAGGCACAGGTAAGTGCTTCATAAACAATCATCACAGTAATGATAATGGTAGTTGTCAAAAAAGCATTTCCCAAGTGCCGACCTCTCAAGGCCTGTGCTGGGGCCACAGCTCAGGGACAGGCAAAGACCTGGCTTTTACGGTCTGAGTCAACACACACTGCAGGCAATATAACATCATTCCCTCCATTGCCGTTGAGTTGTTTCCAACTCATAGTGATCCTATAGGAGAGGGCAGACCTGCCCCATAGGGTTTCCAAGTGGCTGGTGGATGTGAACTATCGACCTTTTGGTTAGCAGCCAAGCTCCTAACCACTATACCACCAGAGCTATCCTCTATAGGAGTGCAAAATCTCTGGGGCACCAGTGGCTTCACCAAAAACCTGAAAGCTTCCAGATACTGAAGGGGGAAGGCAGAGGTGATGGTGGCAAGGCTGAGCCAAGCATTACCCATGCCCCTACCCCCGGCACCTATACGTATCCAGGTTCAGGCCCCTGACTCACCCCAGGCTCCTAAGAAGGGGCAGGGCCCAGGCACAGGAAATTCCCCAGGGCTGAGCCACCTGTGAGTCTGGCAAACTCTCCTCAGCACAGCTGAAATAGGGCAGCAGAGAAAGCCAGAAGCTGCTCCCAGGTGAGGCAAACTGCCTCAAGGTGGACTTTATTCCCTGAACAGATGGGGCAGCTCATAGGCAGGCCTACCTGGAGCAGCAAGTGAGGGAGGGTCAGAGCCACCCCCATCTCAAAGGAACAGAGTTCACCCACACCACTTTCTAGAATGTACATTTGATCACTATTCCCATGGGGAAAAAGATGCCTGGGCATCGCTCTCACCCCCACTGCCCCACAGCCTTCCACCCCTAGCTCTGGAGTTCGGAAGCTACACAGCCAAAGATTTGGCCAAAAGTCTGAAGCTGAAACTACCAGAAGGATCTAGAAGGCACCATCACTCCAGTAGGCTTGGCACTGCCCCTCCACGGTTTTCTGTGCCTTTGTCCCAACCTGGAATCCAGTACTCCTTGGCCTCAGGCTTTTGCAAATATTGTTCCCTTTGCCTGGACGTTGTTTCCTTCCCACTCATCCCATGGTGTACCATCCCCCAACTGGTGTAACTTCTACCCATCCTTCAGGTCTTGGATTAGAAGCCACTCCCTCTAGGAACCTGTCTATATCCTCTAAACCTGGGGTCCCCTTCCATGTACTTTTATAGCATCCAGGGTTACCTCTATTGTGGTACTCACTGTATGACACTGTGACCAGTTTGAGACCCTCTGCCCTAGACTGTAAGTTACTAAAGGGCAAGGACCATGTATCAACAGTATATATCAAGGGCATAACATTCCCTAACACGATTTAACAAATGAATAACTAGTAAACTGATTTGCTACCGAGCTAAACCAACCAAACCAAACCAAATCTGGTTGCTGTGGAGTCGATTCCAACTCATAGCAACCCCACAGGACAGAGTAGAACTGCCCCATAGGGTTTCCAAGGAGCACCTGGTAGATTCAACCCGTCAACTTCTTGGTTAGCAGCTGAACTCTTAACCACTACATCACCAGGGTTTCCACTGAGCTAAAAGTCAGACTTATTTATCCTTTGTCATCAAAGACCCTCTCAACCACAGCACTTCATCACTCCAGGTCTCAGTTGGAAAGCGGTCACCTCTGAGGTGCTATATATGAACCTCTCATTTCGCAGAGGAGCCCTGGTGATGCAGTGGTTAAGAGCTCGGCTGCTAACCAAAAGGGCCGGCAATTCGAATCCAACAGCTGCTCCTTGGAAACCCTATGGGGCAGTTTTACTCTGTCCTATAGGGTCACTATGAGTCAAAATCAACTCGATGGCAATGGGTTTGATTTTTGGTTTGTCATTTTACAGAGAAGGGCGCAGAGGCCTGCAGCACCCACAGCCCCTTGGCTGGAAGGCGGTGGCACTGGGCCCAGTACAATGTCCCCCCACAGCCCAAGGCAGGGAGGATTGACAGGAGCATCTTGGTGAAGCTCTGAGCATTTCTTAGGACAGCCCCTGGGGAAACGTAGCACTGCTGCCTTTTCCTCCCTCCTCAAAAGAGCCTTGAAAATCAATCAGCTGTGCCTTTCTACAGAACCGGTGGGCAGGGTGAACTCCACGTCCTTACAGCACAAAGACCCAAGCTCTGCCCCAGCCCTTAACCCCTAGCCCTGTGGGACTCTTCAATGCCCTTCAAAGCCCCGTGCACAGTGAGACACCTTTTCCCCCTTATTCTCCCTGTCAGTCCCACTGGAACAATGAGGCAGGGATTTAGGGCCTAAGACCTTTCCCAAATTGGACAGAGGGCAGTCAGCTCCTATGGGGAGGCTAAATGGAAAAGGCTCAAGTCCCAAGTGGATTTCACAGCCAGCCAGGCCACAGGTCACTTAATTCTTAAAGCAAAGAATTAGTCACAGCCCTCACTCACCCCACCCCCGCACCATTAGGGTGATTTATCTCTAAAGGGTACCTTCCAAGGGTCACTCTTTGGGCACCCACTTGGAGAGGGTAGCAATATAAGCACAACCTGAGCCCAGAAGGCCCAGAAGCTAGAACGCCTTTCCTACTTGGAGAAGTTTTCTCTGGTTGAACATAGCCGCCTTCTTCAGGAGACTGTCTGCCAAACCAAGCTCACATTTTCAAAGTAGTGTCCATGCCCAAATCCTCCCAGCACTAAAACAAAACAGAATAGCCAACAGCTAAAACGTCACAGGTGCCAGGCACTGCCTGTTCTAAGTACTTTATATGTATTAAGTCGCATATCTCTTGGAACAATTCTATCAGATAGGTACTATTATTATCCCCATTTAACAGATGCAGAAACTGAGGCACAGAATGGTGGAATAACTTGGCCAAGGCCACAGAAGTAGTAAGTGGTGGAGCCTGGATTTGAACTCAGGCGCTCTGGCTCCAGAGTCCATGCTCTTCCGCCTCACTCCTCCCTAATGGATTTCAGAGCAGCTGGGGCCACACAAGCAAAGGATTAGTCAGGGCTAATGGAGGTTTCGGTTTTGCCTCACATAAACTGTTAGGGGGGGCATATTAAGACTTGAAAGATCAAGGATGATTAACATGACACTTCATTTACCCCACAAGGGCTGAGGAAGGCACAAAGGCAAAGGACTGAGAGTTAAGATTCCTTATGGCTACTTCTGGACCTGGATTATGTGACCTGCAGTCATTCACTCTCCCCTCAGAACAACACAGTAAATTAAAAGATTCCAGGCCATGGAAAGCAGAAAGGAGAAGGGAAAAAGCATGAGGTCACCAGGATGGGACTGTAAATTCCTCAGATGATGAGAGACAAGCCCTACAGTTAACAAGAGACCCAGATCACAAGGCTCTCTCAACTGGGGCAAGAGGACTCCCTGGAAAAGGACCTAGAGGCCAAGAAAGGCAGGCATGAGAGCAAATGGGGCAGGGAGTGCAAACAAGCGGGGACTGTTAATAGACACCATCTAATGGCAACAGAAAAAAAAAATCACATTCAATTTCAGCACACTCTGGCCCTAAAAGACTGATTCAAACCATCACTGTGTGTATAGCTCAGACTCTCACAGAGATGCTAAAGTAGCTGCCCACAGGTTCCCTAGGTAGGGGCAACCTTTCCTTCCTATCCAATGAGCATTACCCATAGTATAAGACTTATCCCAAAGTCAGAATTAGAACTCAGGTTCTAATCCTGGGCTCCTGCTTATCCAGCAGACAGTGTCTTCCAAGATGAGTTTAAGACACTGTCTGCTGGAGAAGTAGGAGCCCAGAAAAGGAGGTGAGAAGCCGTGATGAGGCAGACCCTCAAGCCAGATACCCATGCCCACCCCCTCCTACCTCAGTTTCCCTAAATATTCCCAGGCCATGGTCTTTTTCATCTTTCAACATGAAAGAATCAATCCAATCAATCATTAATCAGTGCTCTGGAAAACTCCATGTCCTCAAGTCCCATATCTGTGAAGCCCTCTTTGGCAAGATCCCATAAGATCTTTTTTTGGATGGGCCTAAGCAGCAGCTCTACTCTGTCTTATTGGTCTCTATGAGTCGGAATCAACAGCACCCAACGACAAGAAGCAGCAGCTCAGACATACATCTTTAAAGGCCCTCGGAGTATGGAAGGAAGAGAGACCAGTTTTTTGTTTTTTTGTTTTAATCTTCCTCTTAGTTTAAACAAAATCCACACCCTTCCTCTACCCATACCTCTGCAGGTTAGGAGACTCCACCTCCCCAAGACCTTCCCTGAATATCCTGAGGCAGACAGGCCTAGGCAGGTACAGCGGGCACCTTGGATTGCCAGCACAGCTTACTGGGCCAAAGTTCTGCATCCTTTCTCTCCACCTGCCTCAGCACCTTGCACAGTCTGACCCTGCTCCTGCCTCCAACAGAAGAAAAAGGCAGCCCAAATCTACAATAGAGTATTCTGCCCTCAGGCCTCTTGTCACTGAGGGTCCCTCTCCTCCCACCATTCCTTCAGAAAGGATCATTCCAGGGGGGGCACTTACCCCCAGCTCGAAGGCCGAGAGGAATTCGCCTTGTGAAGCACCTTGGCCTCTCTGGTCCTAGAAATCCCCAGGAATCAGCAACACTCCTTCTGGCCCTCCCAAGCCAGAGAGCCCAGAAGAAGGCAGGAGAACAGAGAAGGACATCTGTTGGTGAATCCTCTGTACAGGCTGGTGCTCTGGAGACACTAAAGACAGCACTTTGGTTCAGAGAGCCTGGGTCCAGGTGTGGAGGAGGCTGACGTCATCCTTTCACCTACTGCCCTTCAGTCCACACCCAAGAAGCGGAAGCCCAGCAGCACCACACCCACCTCACAGGCCTCAGGAAAGGATTGAAGGGCTCCCCGCTGGCCGCAACTGTTCCAAGATGCATCGGCCCCAGGGGAAAAGGGGAAAGCATTCACCCAGTGCCTACACACACACACACGCGCACGCGCACGCGCACGCGCACGCGCACACGCACGCGCACACACACACGCACGCATGCACGCAAAGTCCCTCCTCAAGGACTACAGATGATGCGCCTGTTTTTCTCAACTGCAAATGCCATCTCCTAGACATTCCAAAGGTTCTCAAAATCAGCTCAGCCAATAGTCTTCCCCAGAACAATCCCCCCAACTCCACTTACAGAATTTCTCAGAGAGGGTACCAGAAGGAAGCATTAGAGAAACGCTACTATTCTTCCAGACAAAGAGGGTGAGGAGGAATGTGAACTTCAACAGAGACCCCAACTGAGATCCTTCACTCAGCTGTTCTTTTGCCACTTCAGTACCACCCTATGCTGCTGTTCCCCAATCTCTGTCCCTGCTGCAGCCCACCACCTTGTTTGTCCATTCCTACTGCTCATCCTCACGTCCTTCCTTCAGCAAGCTTTTACCCGACCAGAAAGCAGAGGGTGGGCAGAGCTGACCCTGGGCCAGATAGAACTGAGTGAGGTTATTTCAATAGGACACCTTTCTCCATAACCCCAGAGGCTTTCCCAAGGGAAGGGGTAGGATCCCTGAAAGTGTCTGGCTCTTCACCTCCCCCACCCTGAGCAGTTTCCTCATCTCTCACTGGTGATTCAGGTGCCCTATGCACCCTCAGAAAAGATAAAGGAAGGCTCCCTGGGGGAGTGACTTTGTGTTGGGCTTCTGGGCCACCCAAAACCAGCCCAGCTGGCTGGGAGGCACTAAATGGCCACGTGGATTTGTTTTCCCACCACCCGAGAACAGCAAGGGGTGACCAAGGTTGACCGGGATGGAAACGGATTGTGGTTGCCAAGCCAACAGAGCCCTCCCATCTGAATTCTGGGAGGAAGTCTAGGCCTACAGACTGAAGTCCAGAAAACTCCCTTGGCCTGGCCTGGCCTGGCCATGGAAGGGAAAGAAAGCCCCTGGCACACTGTTTCAGACAGAGAACAGCTAGCCCATACCCAATGTTCCCGCCTCCTCACACCCCATCATTTACTCAGGTTGTTTCTCAAACCTGGAATGTGTCTCCAGACCTTGTCCCTCTACAAATTAACGAAATCATCTCCTTCAGAAAGGCCTCCTCGATCATTTCCAACTCATCCCAACAAACACACTGTTGCAGGCTGGATAAGGGCCTTCAAAGATACTCACATCCTAACCCTCAGAACACTTAATTGTGCTCATGCAGAACATGTACAAAGACCAAGAAGCAGTCGTTCAAACAGAACAAGAGGATACTGCATGGTTTAAAATCAAGAAAGGTGTGCATCAGGATTCTATTCTTTCACCATACTTATTCAATCTGTATCCTGAGCAAATAATACGAGAAGCTGGACTACATGAAGAGTACAGCATCAAGACTGAAGGAAGACTAATTAACAACCTGTGATATGCAGATGACACAACCTTGCTTGCTGAAAGTGAAGAGGACTTGAAGCACATACTGATGAAGATCAAAGACTACAGCCTTCAGTATGGATTATACCTCAACATAAAGAAAACAAAAATCTTCACAACTGAACCAATCAGCAACATCATGATAAACAGAGAATCAATTGAAGTTGTCAAGGATTTCATTTTACTTGGATCCACAGTCAACGCCCACAGAAGCAGCAGTCAAGAAATCAAATGACATATTGCATTGGTCAAATCTGCTGCGAAAGACCTCTTTAAAGTGTTAAAAACCAAAGATGTCACTTTGAGAACTAAGGTGTACCTGACCCAAGCCATGGGATCTTCACCTTATATAGATGAAAAGCTGGAAAACGAATAAGGAAGACCAAAGAAGAATTGACACCTTTGAATTATGGTGTTGGTGAAGAATACTGAATATACCATGAACTGCCAGAAGAACAAACAAATCCATCTTGGAAGAAGTACAGCCACAGTGCTCCTTAGAAGTGAGGATGGCAAGACTTTGTCTCATGTACTTTGGACATGTTATCAGGAGGGACCAGTCCCTGGAGAAGGACATCATGCTTGGTAAAGTACAGGGTCTGAGAAAAAGAGGAAGACCCTCAGCAAGATAACTGACAAAGTGGCTGCAACAATGGGCTCAAACATAGCAATGACTGTGAGGATGGGGCAGGACGAGGCAGTGTTTCGTTCTATTGTACACAGGGTTGCTATGAGTCAGAACTGACTTGATGGCACCTAACAACAACAACATCAACCCCCAGAACCTGTGAATATTATCTGACTTGGCAAAAAAGACTTTGTAGATGTGATGAAATTAAGGAGCTTGAGATGGGGATATTATCCTGGATTATCCGGGTGGGCCTGATGCAATCACAAGCATCCTTATAAGAGGGATGCAGCAGGAGTCAGAGTCAGACAGAAGTCAATATGATGACAAAAGCAGAGGGACAGAGACTGGAAGATGCTACGCTGCTGGCTTTGGAGATAGAGGATTTGGGCCTCAATCCAAAAGATTTAGGCAGCCTCCGGAAGCTGGAAAGGGCAAGAAAACAGATCCTCCTCTAGAGACTCCAGATGGAACACCAACCTGTGGACCCATTTTAGACTTCTGACCTCCAGAACTGAAAGATAATACACTAGTGTTATTTTAAGCCACTAAGTTTGTGGTAAGTTATTACAGCAGCAATAGGAAACTAATACATACATGCTTCTTTGAACTCTAATATTCCTGAGTATCACTTAAAACACTAATCCTTGGGGGTTCATATTGGTAAGCTTTACTTTCAGACTAGACTGTAAAAGCTAGTAGGCTGGGTCTTTCCCACACCCCTCCCTCAGCCCTGGAGTTTCTGGGTGGTACTAACAGTTAATGCATTTGGCTGCTAACAAAAAGGTCAGAAGATTGAGTCCATACAGAGGTACCTTGGAAGAAAGGTTTGGTAATTTACTTCCTAAAAATCAATGACTGAAAACCTTATGGAGTACAGTTCTACTTGGACACACATGGGGTCACCATGCATCGGACTCAACAGCACTGGCACTGGTTTCCCTCACCCCTAGAGGGCAACACAGACACTAGGTACTCAGTAAATACCTGCTGGAAGGACTGAAGAATCGTGACCAGAGCACCTCTCACCACTCCCACTCAGGAGAAAGATAAACAGGGCAAGGCTGAAGCCAGCTCTCCATAACTCCTAATGAGTTTCCATATTAGTCACTGCCAGCAAATTTCCAACCAGCCAAGAAGCACCCAGAAGCAGTGGCTGCTCATTTACCGCAACAGGGCTGCCCTACTTGGCCCTGGACAAAGAGGCTAGAGCTGGTGTGTAGCTGCCCTGCCATGCCACATATTAAGTGACCAGCCACAATAGACTGGGAAGGAAGAGAAAGTGGCCAAGTTTGGAGAAGGAGGAACAATAATATTCTTCTACAAATATCCCAGGAAAAGCACTCCACCAGAAGGTTTTACATATAGGCATATTAAAGCCAATTAAGTGATTACTGTTGATTAGAAATTGCTATTGCTAACAGGTCAACTTGGCTCCCAGCAAAACTTGTCACAAATGCAGGGAAATGACACAATGTCCCAAGAAGATGGAACAGTCAAAGAAAGCCCCAAGACAGGACTAGAAATTACTCCCAGAAACCACAGACAGATTCAAAGTTCCCAAAGGCCCCATCTCTCTCATCTCTAGGTCAAAAAGGCTCACAGGACCACCACACCTAGTCAGCAAAATTCAGCCCCCCTCTCTACTGAGGACTGGGCATGAAGGCAGGGAATACCCTTGCAAGTCAGCCATCCCTCCCCCCGTACCCCACCACCACCCACACCCACAGACTTCAAGGGCTGCTTGTTTTGAGGCCTCCAGGCTGGGAGGGGAGCTTCAAAAAGGAGAAAACAAGAGCCATGTTCAGATCTACAGCAGCATTTACTATTGCATTCGGTTCAAAGGCATTGGAGAATCTTAGTGGGAACTAAGGGACCTGATTAGGTCTCTCAGAGTTCTCAGCAGAGGAGGAGAGAATATGCAAGCACGTGTGTGCACTGGAGTCCACAGAGCACAGCGTTTAATACACTAAACACATACATAGGCTTTGGAGTCAGGCAGACCTGGTTTGAATTCCAGTTCCTCCACTTTACTGGCTGAGTGTAGCTTTGGGTAAGTTACTTGACCTCACCAAGCTTCAAGTGCCTCCCTCATCTGCAAAATGGGCACAGTAATAGTACCAAGGAGCCCTGGTGGTACGGTGGTTAACAGCTCGGCTGCTAACCTAAAGGTGGGCAGTTTGAATCCACCAGCCACTCCTTGGAAACTCTATGGGACAGTTTTACTCCGTCCTATGGGGTCGCTATAAGTCGGAATCGACGCGATGGTTTTTTTTTTAATAGTACCAACTTCACTGAGCTGTCTCCAGGATTGAGATGATACATGTAAAGCAATCTGTACAACATCTGACACAGAGTAAGCCCACCTTAAATGGTAGCTATGATGACAATGATTATGATGATAACAGATGAGTCACTTATTTGTTCCACAAGTAATCAGATCAAGAGTGGGCTTTTTGTTTCGTTTTTGGCCAATGATTTTCAACCCACATCTCAAATAAATAAGAAAGGTATGTGTTAAACTTGGTGAAGCAGCATGACCTACCCCTCCCCAATCAACCCTGCATTTTTATCCATCATCTATGATCCCAATACCAACTAGGACCAGGATCTTAAAAGAGCAAATACAAAGTAATTCAGCTGGAAAGGAAAAATAGCTCAATGTTATTTCCAACAGAAGGTCAAACAGAAGTGAAGTATACATGAGTCAGAGTCCAGCTGCTGTAGCAGGCAGGCGCATTCCTCAGGGCTCCACAGTGAGAAGAGACGGCAAGGCACGTACTGCTTGGGGCTGGAGAGCACAGAGCCACAGGGGACAACAAGCCTGAGCAGGAACAGAATTTAAGGCAACCTGAGGTATTAAAAGCACACATAAGTAACCAATAAAAACCACCCTTGACATTGGTCCTTGGTGCTTAAAAGAAAAAACAAAACCCAGCTTCAGGGTGGATATATGAGAGAACCAGGACTTAAGACAAAGTAGCAAGGGTACAGGGAAAGACCCTGGTGCTCAGCCATTTCCTAAATCATAGGGAATATCAAGCAGAGGAAAAGCAGCAGAATATGTAGGAAAGAGCCTGGGGACTGCAGCCAGCACCCCTCAGAACGAGCCCTATCCCTGCCCCTAACTAGGCAGACGATATGGAGTAGGTCAGTGAGCTGTGTGTGCCTCAGTTTCTACTCTCTGTCATTTGGGGATGACATTACTTGTGCTTTCTACCTAAGTTGTGAGCTTCCGAATTCATCCACCAAGAATTTACCAAGCATCTAGTTTGTATAAAAAACATTGCGGTAGCCTGATGGGATATACAAAGATGAATCACACATAGATCCTGCTATCAGGATAATCACACACAGATTAGGAGAAACACGACAAATAAATCAATAACAAAAGAGAGTGGTGTCATGAGCATTATGGGAGTTCAAAGATTGCTTCCAGTTTGGGGATTCATTCAACACTTCTGAACATATGTATGATAGGCCCTGAGGATACTGGAATGAATGCGACATTGTCTCTGTTCTCGGGGAAGCTGAATTCTAGAAAGAAAAACAGCCACATACACAAATAACTCACAAAACTATGCCCTGAGTCCTGGTATAGAAGTACCAACAAATAAACGGTGCAGAACAGAAGAAGGAACCAGGGAGAGCTTAAGGAGGGAGGTGCCACTTTAGCTAAGTCTTGAATGATGAGTAAGCTTTTGCTAGGTGAAGAAGAGATCTGATGCAGATGGGGCAGCATATGGGAAAGGTGAGCCCCACAAAGGCGTAGACCACCCAAAGACCTGGGGGTCTGGCAGCAGGAGGCCAGACTGTGAAGGGATTACGAAGGCTTTATGGGAAAGGACACATCGGAACCAGGCCTGAAGAACAACTATCAAGACACATGGAGAAGGGGCACTATGGGACCAGGTGGGAAAACGCACCCTAAAAAGGTACAAAATGCAATGTGAGGCTGTGGTCACAGGTGTCCACATAGCCAAGGAATGTTCAAGAAGAATCCAGAGGCCCAAGAAGGTGCTGACTGTTCACAGGGATCCTCAAAAGGAAGAGAGAGAGAAATCGAGTGAGCATCTGTTAGAAAAAGCAATAACAACTATCCCAATCCACAAGAAGGGGGAAGAAATGAGGCCCAAAATAAATTTGCAGATATAAAGCTACATTGGTAAACTAAAACCAAAAATTTGAATGCCTCTAACCCTGGTGGCGTAGTGGTTAAGTGCTACAGCTGCTAACCAAAAGGTCTGCAGTTTGAATCCACCAGGCGCTCCTTGGAAATTCTATGGGGCAGTTCTACTCTGTCCTATAGGGTCGATATGAGTCGGAATCATCTCGACGGCAACAGATTTTCTAAAAGCAGGAAGAGACAGTCACACAATATTGTAGAAAATTGAGGTTTTATCTCGAAGAGAATCTCCCACAGGGATTCCAGGCCCATAGCTTTCACCTGGGCTGGGGGAGAGGTCAGTACACATCTTATCACCTGGGGGTTTTTCCTTCCCCAAATTCTCACTTTCCCTCTCTAAGCATATCAGAATTGTGGGGTAGGAGTGAGACAGGAGTAGGGTCCATGGATATTTGAAATGCACCCCCCACATCTTCAGCATTGGAATGCTGCTGCTCTCTATCTTTCTGGGGAGGGGGAGCCACCTTCCTAGGAATGGGAGAACCCATCCATCTAGTACGTAGGAAGGAGTTCCCAGTATTACCTCATGGAAACAGGGGTTCAACCTCAGCAGCACTGGAATACCTTGGTCAAAATCTTTCTACGTATCTAGTGGTTCTGGTTGAAGGGTGGGGACAGAGTTTGGGGTACCTGAGGCCCAGAAGCCCAGGGGCTTCACAGCCCCTAAGACATCTCCACAGAACCCAAGTCTCTGCAGAACAGTCAGAAAACCACTGCTGTAGAATGATTTGTTCTGCTCCATGTGCTTCCTTCCCCCTTCGCCAGGATAGAATTGAGGATTCTGCTCCTCAGGGTTGGTTAAGTCTCAGGGCTGAGAAGGGGAGGCTGTCAGCAAGGCAGCTCATTAAAACACAACTCCCTCCCCCAATTCCACACAGGAGGGCCCCAGACCCCTTTTCTGAAGGGCTGCAGTCCCCAGACCCCTTTTCTGAAGGGCTGCAGTCGGTCAAACCACTCTGACCTTCCCCCTCCCTCAGGCCTCTTCAGAGGCACTACAAGTGAAGAGCTCAAACAAATACCCATTCTTTGTCTTTGGCTCTGTCCTTGGGCCTGGTGCCTTGTCCAGGGAACTTAGGAAAGTGGATTTTCCAAGGCAGACCTTATAAACTCACACCCAAAACAAGTATAAATTCTCAACAGCAACCAGCCCTTCAGGTTATGGGGCCTCACACACTTCCCCTCATGGATCCCTATCCCAAAGAGCCCAGGAGGGCCTCTCTCTACCCCCAGAGCACGTACCACCATCCAGCATATCCCTCACCTTCCCTTCTTCTAAGGGGCCTCTACCAGCGAGGCTTAAGAAACTCATCCAACCAGTTCCTAGGTGGGAGGAGAGGAGCTTTCTCCCTTAGCTGAGAGGTTACAGACCAGAATTCAGACAGGAGGGGCAGCTGTCACCAACCCCAGATTCTGAGATGGGGGTGGGGGTGCACATGGCATGGGTGGCACAGCCCAAGCAGCAAAGTTCCTCTCTTAGAAAAGCAAGGTCCTTGATTCAGGGTTGGAAGAAATAGACAATTCAGTGCAGCAATCTGCCCCTGACCTCTCTACCCCTGCTGGTGTCCTGGCCAGGTGTCCACCAGGGATGAGACAGGGTGGAGAGAATCTCATTCCACCTGCCCTACCTGCTACCACTTGATTTTATCCAAAACAACTACACTCTGTGGGTCCTGGGGGGGTTAAAAACTTCAGGAAGAAGTGGGAGATTATCTCTGCTTTTCCCAGTGTGTACATCCATACATGTATGTGCAAGTGGAGGACCCCTCCAGGAACAGCCCCCTTTTCTAACCACCTAACTCTGAATGTTCAGAGATCAGAAGGCCCTCCGGAGCCCCTAACAGAACCATCTGTAGTCACCTCCCAAAAGGAACACAAGATTATCTTGCTATTACAATAGATAAATCCACTAGAGGAAGCCAGGGCAGGATAAAATAGTAGCAGCTCCCCTACACACTCACTGGTTTTGGTCCTATTTCTGTACCCTCAAGGGAGAAATCTGCCCTTTGTCCCAAAGGCTGTGGCTGGCCAGGGTTCTTGATGGAGTTGCTAGTAGACAAGTTGGCAAGGCTTGGAGGCCCAGAGTTGAATAGTCAACAGTGGTCGCACCCCCTTCCCTGTTCCCAGCCAGGTACCTACCGCTTTCCTTAAAAGGGCTCCCATCTGAGCACTGAGAGGGCCACATTGGGCCAGGGTGCTGCATCCTCCCCGAGCACGGCAGTTGAGCAGTTAACAGACTCGGGGAGAGCAGCGGGCTGCCACCAACAGCCTCGAGAATTAAAGCGCCCGCAGCCTCCAGCAAACCCACTTCAATAAACGTCCTATTCAAAACCAGTTCCGCATGTGGGTCACACTTTCTGCATTTCTCTCATTCCTCATTCCTTGGGGGAGGGAGGGAAATGCAGCTTCCCATCCCAACTCAACAGATATTAGCTGTGTGAGGACCCAGGACACAGGTGAGATCCACACTACTGTGGACGTGCAAATACTTTCAGCAATTAAACACATGGGAAGCTAAATGCAGGAAGTTAAATACTGAAGACACATGAACAAAGCCAGATCATTCACTAGCACAACAATACTCTATTTATGCGGCACCTCCCCCATCCAGGCTCTCAAAGCCTTGAGGGTATTAACCCTTTTGTCCTCACAACAGCCAGAGGTGGAGGGAAGGGACAGGTAGGCATCAAGCATTATAATCCGTTTTACAGATCAGGAAACTAAGGCACAAGTGGCTTCCAAGATGCCAGGCTGGAATAATATCAGGAGCCCTGGTGGTCATTGTTTAAGCATTCAGCTGCTAACTAAAAGGTCGGCGGTCTGAACCCAACCAGCTGCTCCACAGGAGAAAGATGTGGCAGTCTGCTTCTGTAAACATTACAGCCTTGGAAACCCTATGAGGTAGTTCTACTCTCCCATAAGATCTCCCATAAGATCGTTATGAGTCGGAATCGACTCGCCAGCAGCGGGTACCCGGCATTCTGCTAAACATATTCTCTAAGGAAACTCCTCACAACAACACTGTGATACAGAGCTATTTACTCACCCAAGACCATACAACTAGGTAAGGGGGAAAGCCAGGGTTTGCTGGAATCCATGCTTTCCCAAGCTCTTCATCACTCCACAAAACCACCTCCCACAGTGATAAAGAGATGGAGCCAAAGACAGGATGGAAAAAAGCCACTTCAGCATCCCCTCATGGGAAGGCTCTCAGTTTTTGCCCTTTGGTAAGCAACACTTTGTTCAGAACAAGTTCAACTCAGTGGGGCCACCTCAGAAAGAAGCCAAAATGGAGTCACAAGGGAATTCCTAACTTTCCTGTAGAGGCCCTCATAACTCTCCTGCTTATGTGGCCAAAGAAGATGGCCCAGGGACAAGTGCACAGGTTGCCCCTCTCCACCTGCATATTCTTACAGCCGCAGCTATTAATCTCCACAGCTGCTACATAAGTAGCAAGTATCCTAAACTGTTTTCTTGTGAGTGCTCTGTCTTAACTCAGTTACAATCGGAGGCAGTGGTGGTTCAGAGGTAGAAGTCCAGCCTTCCATGAGGGAGACCTGGGTCTGATTTAAGGCCAATGCACCTCATGTGCAGCCGCCACCCATCTGTCAGTGGAGGTTTGCATGTTGCTATGATGCTGAACAGGTTTCAGCAGAGCTTTCAGACTAAGACAGACTAGGAAGACAGGCATGGTGATCTACTTTGAAAATCAAAATCAGCCAGTGAAAATCCTATGGATCACAATGGTCTGATCTGCAACTGATCATGGAGATGACACAGGACTAGGCAGTGTTTCATTGCAGTGCGCATGGGTCGCCATGAGTTGGGGGCCAACATGATGGCAGCTAACAACAACTAAGGTAAGAATCATGTCTTCCCGTTTTTTTGTGCCCCTTCCTACCCAGATCTCCAAGCACTTAAATCCCCACTACTGATTTTGACAGCAGTGTAAACAGGTCCCTGAAGAAGGCTGAACCATACAGATGGATGCACAGAAAAAGCCTTGTGAACAGAGTCAAACCACTCACCTCCTCTCTGCTGCCTGGTCAAACTCAGACCAGCTGAAAGCTGCAGAATCAGGGCTGCGATGACTGCCAGCCTGAAGGGAGGTCTACTCAAACTCACTTACGATTATTGATAGACTCCCTTATGCCAGGTGCTGGGAATGTAGCAGAGAATAAGACAATCTCTGCTTCCACAGAGCTTACATTCCAGTAGGAGAAGGCCACGAAAGGTAGACAAATAAGTATTTTTGGATGGTGATAACTGATGAAGAAGATAAAGCAGAGAAAAGAGACAGAGTGTGGCTGGAGAGGTGGGGATTTCCTTAGGTAGGAGGGCCTGGAAAGCTCTGAGGAGATGACTTTTGGGCAGAGTCCTGTATGATAAGAAGCAGACAGACATGCTTTAGGGAAGAGCATCCCAACAATCTTTTCTTCTACCCACCCATTCACACATTCGCTATACCCTAGACCTCATGGTCATCAATAGCTGCAGACTCCCTAAACATCTTGATTTTAAGCACCCAAGTCTGCAATCATTGAAAAGGAAAAAAAAACCAAACCCGTCACTATTGAGTCTATTCTGACTCATAGCAACCCTACAGGACAGAGTAGAACTGCTCCATAGGGTTTCCAAGGAGTGTCTGGTGGATTCAAACTGCAAACCTTTTGGTCAGCTTCCAAACTATTAACCACTACAAAAATCACAAACCATATAAGGAAACAAATCACCCACCACAAGGGAAAGTCAGAAGATGGAACAAATTGATACAATAAGAATTAGAAATGAAAAAAAAA
>NW_004443946.1:16782601-16796970 GCF_000243295.1 Trichechus manatus latirostris | reverse complement strand
AAAAAAAAAAAAACTGAAAAGATTTTTTAAAAAAAATGAATGTTTAAAATGACTGAAAAAAATAAAATAATAAACATAATGAAAGAAAAAGACAGTATGTATAAAAAAGAACAAGTCAATTTGAAAAAGTACTAAATGGAAACAAAATATATAAATATTAATATTAAAAACTCAATAGCTACATTAAATAGAAAATTAAATACAGCTAAAGAGAGAATTGGTGTTCTAAAAGATGGGCTTCGAAAATCATCCTGAAAGCAACACAAAGAGGTAAGATAGAAAATATGAACACTATAGACATAGCGTATGGAGTAAAAAGGTTCACAGCGGTCCACAAGAAAAGAGAGAATGGGGTGAGCCAATATTCAGAGATAATGTATATGAATTTTCCAGAACTGAAGACAGACATTAGCCCTCAGATTGAAGGCACATACCAAATAAAAACAAATCCACATTTAGATACATAATGTAAACACAGAACACCAAAGGGATAAAAAGAATATTGTAAAGGATTACATAGTATTAGGTAACTTCGATGAATGGACAAATTCCTAGAAAGTCACAAACTACCAAAATTGATCCCCTCAAAAAATTTAAAATCTGAATAGACTTATAACAAATAAAGAGACTGAATTAGTAATTTTGAAACTTCTAAAATAGAAAAGCCCAGACGCAGATGACGTCACTTGCAAATTCTACCAAACATTTAAAAAATAATTAATGCCAATACTTCACAAACTCTTCCTAAAAATAGAAGAGGAGAGGAAACTTCCCAACTCATTCTATGAGACCAGTATTGCCCTGATATCAGCACTAGATAAAGACATCACAAGAAAAGAAACCTACAGACCAATAAATATCTCTTGGGAATTCAGATGTGAAAATCCTTAACAAAATACTAACAAATTAAATCCAGCAACATATAAAAAGGATCACATACCTGTCCAGGTAGAATTTATCCCAGGAATGCAAGGTGGATTTAACATCCAAAATCAATGTAATACATCATATTAATAGAACAAAGTACAAAAACCACATGATCGTCTCAAAAGATGAAAAAGAAAAAAATGACAAAATTCAACAGCTTTCCTGATAAAAATACTCAATAAACTAGAAATAGAAAAGAACATCCCCAACCTAATGAGCATCTGTGAAAACTCACATACTTAAATGGAGAAAGATAGTATGCTTTCCCCGTAAGATCAGGAACAAGACAAGGATGTCCACTAGCACCACTTTGATTCAAATTGTATTAGAAATTCTAGCCAGGGCAATTAGGCAAGAAAAAGAAATGAAAGGCATCCAGAATGGAAAGGAAGTAAAATATCTCTTCACAGATGACATGATCTTGTATATAAAAAATCC
This sequence comes from Trichechus manatus latirostris, assembly GCF_000243295.1. NCBI lineage: Eukaryota > Metazoa > Chordata > Mammalia > Sirenia > Trichechidae > Trichechus > Trichechus manatus. The sequence continues at coordinate 16,795,605 of NW_004443946.1, read as the reverse complement.
CAGTGGATACACACACACACACACACACACACACACACACACACACACACACACACACACACTAAACGGAACTAATAAAAAAATTTCAGCAATGTGGCAGGATGCAAGATCAACATACAAAAATCAATAGTAATTTTATACACTAGCAATGAGCAATCCAAAAATGAAATTAAGAAAACAACTTATAATAGCAGCAAAAACAATAAAATACTTGCAATACTCCACAAATTGATCTACAGATTCAACACAATCTTTATCAAAACCCCAGCTGGTTTTTTGCAAAAACTGACAAGCTGATTCTAAAATTCATATGGAAATGCAGGGAACCCAGAAGAGCCAAAACAATTTTGAAAAAGAACTAAGTTGGAGGAATCATACTTTCCAATTTCAAAACTTACCACAAAACTATAGTAATCAAGAATATGTGGTACTGGCATAAGGACAGACATGTAGATCAATGGAATGAAACTGAGAGTACAGAAATAAACACTCATATTTACAGTCAACTGATTTTCAACAAAGGTGCCAAGACAATTCAGTGGGGGAAGAATAGTCTTTTCAATAAATGGTGCTGGGACAACTGGACAGCCAACTGCAAAACAATAAAGTTGGCCTCCCACCTCACACCATTATAAAAATTCACTTAAAACGATCATAGACCTAAATGTAAAAGCTAAAACCATAAAACTGGTAGGAAAAAAAACATAGGAGTAAATCTTTGTAATCTTGGGTGAGAGAATGATTTCTGAAATAAAACACCAAAAGTACAAATAACAAAAGAAAAAAAATAAGCTGAACTTCATCAAAATGGAAAACTTTAGTGTTTCAAAGGGCATTATCAAGAAAGATAAAAGACAAGCCACAGACTAGAAAAAATATTTATAAATCATATATTTGACAAGACTAATATCCAAAACATACAAAGAACACTTGAAACTCAACAATAAAAAGACAAATAACCCAACTGAAAACTGGGCAAAGGATTTGAATAGATATTTATCTAAAGAAGATATACAAATGGCCAATAAATACATGAAAGATGCTCAATGTCATTAGTCATTAAGGAAATGAAAATACCACAATGAAATATCACCTCATACCCACTACCCAAAAAACCAAACTCACTGCTGTCGAGTTGGTTCCAACTCATAGCAAACCTACAGGACAGAGTAGAACTGCCTCATAGGGTTTCCAAAGCTGCAAATCTTTACAGAAGCAGACTGCTATAGCTTTCTCCTGCAGAGCAGCTGGTGGGTTCAAACCGCCAACATTCCATTAGCAGCTGAGCGCTTTAACCACTGCACCACCAGGGCTCCTTTCATACCCACTAAAACCCGTTGCCGTTGAGTCAATTCCGACCCATAGCGACCCTACAGGACAGAGGAGAACTGCCCCACAGGGTTTCCAAGGAGCAGCCGGTGGATTCAAACTGCCGACCTTTTGGTTAGCAGCCCTATCACTTAACCACCGTGACACCAGGGTGCCTCATACCCACTAGGACAGTTAAAATAAAATAGACAAGTGCTGACAAGAATTTGGAGGAATTAGAACTCTTGTACATTGCTGGTGGGAATGTAAAATGGTACAGCTGCTTTGGAAAACAGTTTTGCAGTTCCTCAAAAAGTTAAACATAGAGTTACCATTGTTGTTAATTGTTGTCAAGTCAATTCTGACTCATGGTGACCCAGTACGTACAGAGTAGAACTGCTCCATAGGGCTTTCAACACTGTGACCTTTAGAAGCTGGTCACCAGGTCTGTCTTCAGAGATGCCTCTGGGTGGATTCAAACCACCAACCTTCCTGCTAGTAGTCAAGCACTTAACTGTATGTGCCACCCAGGACTAGAGTTACCATATGACTCAGCAATTCTACACCTATGTACATACCCAAGAGAACTGAAAACATATATCCACATAAAAACTTGTACACAAATGTTCATAGCATTACCCATAATAACCAAAATATGGAAAAAATCCAAATGTCTATCAATTGATGAATGGATAAACAAAATGTGCTATATTCATACAATGGCGTATTATTGGGCAAAAAAAAGAATGAAGTAATGATACATGCTACAACGCCATGAATAAACCTTGAAAACATTATACTAAGTGAAAAAAGCCAGTCACAAAGGATCACACATTGTGGTCACACATTTATGTGAAATGTCCAGATGAGGCAAATCCACAGAGACATAAAGTATATTAGTGGTTGCCTAGGGCTGGGGGGAAAGGGGAATGGGGAATGACTGCTAATGGGCAAGGGGTTTCTTCTCGAGGGTGATGAATATTTAAAAGGATATTGTGGTGACGGTTGTACAACTCTACGGATACACTAAAAATCACTCAAATATACACTTAAATGGTGAATTTTAATGTATATGGAAATATACCTCAATAAAAGTATAAAAAATATCTTATAATGGACAGGCCCATAAAACAAAACAAGACTAAAGGAGCACACCAGTCCAGGGGCAAGGACTAGAAGGCAGGAAGGAACAGGAAAGCTGATAACAGGGAACCCAAGGTCTAGAAGGCGAGAGTGTTGACATATCGTGGGGTTGTTAACCTATGTCACAAAACAGTATACGTACTAATGGTTTAATGAGAAGCTAGTCTGTTCTGTCAACCTTCATCAGGAATACAATAATAAAAATAAATAAATAAATAAACAACAACAACAAAATCTTATAAGCAACAGGTCAGTAGGAAAAGTATGGACTATTCAATAACTGGTGCTGGGAAAACTGCCTATTCCTCTGGAAAAAAATAAAATCGGCTTCATCTTACAAGGCTGAGTGGTTTTCAACCTTACCTGTACGTAAAAGTCACCCGGAGGACTTCAATAAAAACTACCATGCCTGGGCACCACCACAAGACTTTCATTCTATTGGACTGGTCTAGGATGGGGCCCAGGCAATGTTTTTTTTTTTAAACTCCTCAGGAGATTTTAATGTATAGTCAGGGTTGAGAACCAGTGCCATATAAAAAATACATTCCAGATGATTTTTAAATGTAAGTGTGGAAAGCAAAGCTTCAAATTTTAGAAGAAAATATATATTAAAATACATATTTATAAGAATCGCAGTAGGAAAGGATGTCTTGAACAAGACACAGAAAGTACAAACAAAAGATTGTTAAACCTGACAACGTTAAATTTTAAAAAGCTTCTGTGAAAAATTACACCATTAACAAAGTCAAGACAATCCAGATAGTTGTAATGCATATAACCTACAAAAGACTGTTTACCACACAAACACACATATTAAAAACTCCTACAAATTAACAAGAAAAAGACAACCCAATTACAAGTACGTAAAGGATAGAATTACCTCTGAAAAAGTACATTAAAACCACTAACATTGGATGCTGTAAGGTGGACAGCTGGGTGGCTAGGGGACAGAGGAGGGAGACTTTTCACTATATTCACTTTTAGATTTTGAATCATGTGAGTATATTACCTAGTTTAAAAAAAAAACACTTTTTTTTTTATGTAAAGGGCAAAAATGTCACAAAATAGTAAACATGACTGGTCAATAAACATGAAAGGTGCTCAACTCCACCTGTAATCAAAACCAAAAAACCAAACCCATTGCCATCGAGTCGATTCTGACTCATACTGACCTTACAGGACACAGTAGGACTGCCCTATAGGGTATCCAAGGAGCAGCTGGTGGATTTGAACTGCTGACTTTTTGCTTAGCAGCCTTAGCTCTTAACCACTGTGCCACCAGGGTTCCCCTGTAATCAAAGATGTGCAAATTTTAGAAACCAATTTTTTAAATAATTTTAGAATACCATTTCATATCCACCAGATTTATAGAAGAGATAATACCACATGTTAGTGAAATAGGAGCTGTCATATTTCTGTTACAAATATTTAAAAAATGGTTACAAATCATTTGGGAGCATTACTTGGCAGTATCTTGTCAATGACCCAGTAACCCACTGCTGGCATATAGCTAGAGAAGACTGGCAAATGGATGTTCAACTCAGTATTATTTATAGTGGTGAGAAAAATGGAAACACTCAAATGTCCATCAATAGGGGAATTGTGATAAAAATCATACAATAGATACTATACATCAGTTCTTGAGTAAAATGGATTTAAAGATATCAACATGGATAAATCTAGAATATAATGTTAAATAAAAAATGCCAAGTTCAAGAACAACACATTCAACATACCATATATGTAAAACTTAAAATAAAAGGATACTATAAATTACTTATAGATAAAAGTAAAAAGTATAAAAACATGTACAGGAATGATAAACACCATATTCAGGAGAATGGTTATTTCTGGGGAAGGAGGGAAGAGAAAAGGATTAGGGAGAAAAGCAAAGACATCTTCAATGTATCTGTAATATTTTATCTCTATAAGAAATGAGAGAAATAAATATGGTAAAATTAGTATTTGCCAGATCTGGATGGTAGGGACATGGGATAAGGGGTTCCCATATAGGGCTGAGCCCCAGCCACCCCTGGGGACCAACTGGAACAACCAGCACCAAGACGGCACAGCACAGCATCTTTCCTCAGCATCCAGAACCAAAACCAAGGTACAAAGCTCCTGATGGAAAGAAGCCTGGGATTTTTGAAATTGCATCTCCTCCCCGTCATTTTCTGGCCTCAGAAAGTGCTGTGTGGCATCCAGGTAGATGCTTAAAATGTAAATGCATCTAAAGCATTCTTGTGTCCACTAAGGCAAGTACCTTTGGGATAACTGGCAATGCCCTTGAATGGAACTGAATTAAAGTTGTACTGCAACACACTAAAACCTTGGCTAGCTGGACCCCTGGGGAGAGAGCTGTCCAAAAAGCCAGGTTTTCAAGAGAGTACAGAGTTTAGAAACAGTCTGGGATAGAGCTAAGAACTTTCGTGCCAGAGTCATTCAGAAGTTAAAGCCTCATCCTTGCCCAATATTAGCTGAGTGATCCTGGACAAGCTACCCAGACTTGTGGGGACTATCTATAAGATGCGAGCAGTACCACCTCTTTTGCCTTGTTCTCAGAATTAGTGATATTATTAGCTAAGTACTGACACTTAAAAATTTTAGTTAACCTGGTTGGGAATCTTTTAAAAAATATTATACACTTCCCTGCCTTCCTAAATGGAGTCAAGAGAACATAATTTAATCTTTTCTTGATGACTCAGGGTCACCATTACCAGCAAAGCATCAATTATCAAACATAGGCTTCCCCCTAGGGCCAAGGTGTGCCACGCTATTCCCTCTAAATAAATGACCTGCGGCTCTTACGCTAGTACTTGCTTTTCATGGTGTTTTGATCTCCACTCTTATTGTCATCTCTCATTCATACTATGGTCATTTTTCCTCTCTATGCTGATCTTTTTACGTTCTGATTTGCTGTATTGTCGGCTGGGAAATAGGATCACAGCTTATATGGCAGAGTTAAACAGGGTCTGAGGGGTCTAATATGCAGAAAAGTACAGGAACTTAGTCTTTGGCTATTCTAAGGTCTCCTTAGCTATATACAGATAAGCAAGACTGCTGGATGGCCAAGTTCCAGAGAGGAGTTCAGGATAGGAGAGGTATTATGCGATAGTATTTATAATTATAATTGGACATCCCACTGTCCAATTTGGGCCCAATCTGCATAGGGGAAAGCGCTGCAGAGGCCCAGGAAGACTGGTGGAGCACAGAGCTGCCTGCCTCACTGTCAGAGCAGCTGACCAGAGGTCAATTTCCTAGAATCTTATATCCTGGACACTTCTAGACAGAAACAGAACACTTGCGAAGAGCATGAAAATGTCTTTAATCCCTAAGGTTTCAACACACAGTAGGGTTTTACTTTTCTGACAAATATTTATTGGAAATCTAGTATGCAGGTACCAGGGGTTGTAGCAATGAGCAGTGTTGTGGATTGAATTATGTCCCCCAAAAAATGTGTGTAACAATTTGGCCGGGCCATGATTCCTGGTATTCTGTGGTTTTCCTATAAATTGTAAATCCTGTCTCTATGATATTAATGAGGGAGGATGGGTGGCAGTTGTGTTAGTAAGGCAGGACTCAGTCTACAAGATTGGATTGTTATCCTGAGGCAATGTCCTGAGATATAAAAGACAGAAGTGAGCAGTGAGACAGGGGGCCCTTATACCATCAAGAAAGCAGTGCTGGGAGCAGAGCGCATCCTTTGGACCGGGGTCCCTGTGCCGAGAAGCTCCTAGTCTGGGGGAACACTGATGAGAAGGCCAAGAGAGAAAGCCTTCCCCTGGAACTGACACCTTGAATTTGGACTTTTAGCCTACTTTGACTGTGAGGAAATAAACTTCTCTTCATTAAAACAATCCACTTGTGGTATTTCTATTGTAGCAGCACTAGATGACTAAGACAAGCAGGATATAGAGGCTGCATGAATATTGGTTCCCTTTTCCTTTAAATACTTGCCCATCTATTGCTCAAGAACTTCCGATACGAGTGTGCACATATACACACACTCGTGTGCACACACACACAGTCTCACAGCCTGGGAAGTAAAGGATAGACATGAGTTTTCAAGACCTTCTGGTACTTATAGAACCCATCTCTCCTCTTGGGATCCTGGTACCACAGCAGAATTGACTTCACTCCTCTTGGGTCCTTCCCTTCAGTTCTCAACCCAGACCCCTGCAATGATCAGAGCGACTTCTACGATCTTCAAATTGTGTTTCCAAAAGGCTGCCACAGCAACCACTATGCTCACGAGAACCTTGCCCAGGTCCTGACCTCAAGTCCAGAGTCTGCTCAGCATGAAACAGAGTATAAGTCCTTCAAAATGCACTCCTTGAGCTTAAATCAGCACTCCTTCCCCAATGGCCAGCAAGAGAACTGTAACAAGCCCACTTCTCCCTTCTGCTTGCATCTCCTAACGGGCAGGAGCCCACCCATGGCTGGGCTTGACTTCCACCATGCCTTCATCCCCTAATCCCATGGGGCAAACTCTTGATTACCTGATCAAGCCCAGATTACTGTCAGGATGGGACTCCAGCTCATGGCCTGCTGATCACACCCTGCCCTGTTCTCAATGCTACAGTAGGCACAAAGATGAATCAAGCACAGCGTCTACTCTCAGAGAGCTTCTAATCAAAATAATAATGGAGCAAAGACCAAGTTGGCAAGACCAACCTTTGCCCCTAGACAGCTAATCCCAGAGGGACCATCAGCATCTCTAGATGGGCTGCCTTCTGATCACCGGCTAGTCCACCCCACCACTTGAGGCCCCTCAAACTTTCTCATCACAAAAATGCTTGGGGCTGTTCAGGCCCTCTTTTTGCAACTTCCTCTGAGGCCAGATTACATCTAGCTTCACCCTCTTCTCCAGGTCACCAACTGGCAGGCCGGAAAGTTGCTTTATCACAAGGCCTGCCTGGCTGCCCTACGTGTGCAGTGGGCCCTCAAGGGGAGTGGTCTGGCCGATGAGCACTTCCCTGGGCCTTGCTCTCCACCACCCATGCCTCACTTCCTGAACCAGGGCAGGGACCTCAGGAAACTGCTCACTACAATGTTTGACAGCAGGGTTTTAGGTCAGGCCCCCCCCCCTTTGAAGTTCGTGGTTCCAGCTGTGAGGGGAAGAAATGCATGATGGGCTGGGTGGGAGCAGCACAGAGCTGGGCAGCGGGAGCAGAGCGGGACCTGACTCTGAGCTCTCATTGTGTCTGTCATTCTGTATCTGTCTGTCCATAGATTCTAGTCCATGGTGAACCCTTATTGAATTTCTTTGCAGGGCTGCCTAAGAGCCTCCATCAGAATCCCCTTGCCACCTCTACAGGCTCTCCTAGAACAGCTCCACCCACCATCTGCCCAGCTCCCTCCAGCCCCTCTCCCCAGCTCTCTTCTCCTGCCCCCCTAAAACCTACCATCTGCATGAGATGGGAGGTGGGGGGGAGGAAGCTGCCTTCCCGGCTGTGAGGCAGGTGGGAGGGCAGGGAAGAAGATGTGATTCATAAGTGCTGGCTGGAAGCAGGGGGAATTCCAGAGCAAGGAAGGTCAGGCTGCCCACAGGTCACCAATCACCAGGGAGGGCAGCACACATCTGGGAGTCCTGATCCTGAACCATTGGGAATCTATGGTAGAAAAGTCTCACCGAGGGTAGTCTCCCTGAGGGTTTTCACTAACTGGTTTTCTATTTTCACCTCCTTCTAACCTCCCCTGGTGAAAATGAAGCCCTGGTTGCACAGTGGTTAAGCGCTTGGCTATAACCGAAAGGTCAGCAGTTCGGAACCCACCAGCCGCTCCGTGGGAGAAAGATGTGGCAATCTGCTTCCATAAAGATTACAGCCTTGGAAACCCTATAAGGCAGTTCTACCCCATCCTATAGGGTCTCTATGAGTCAGAATCAACTTGATAGGAACGGGTTTGGTGTTTTGGGTTCTAACTTCCCCACTTCTTCCTCCATGAGTTGGGGGCCAGCTCATCCGCAGCTAATAGCAACAACCTAATACTTAAAATGGAAAGCTTTTCATCCCTAGTCCTGAGCCATGGCATTAAATATCTCAGACTACCACTGTAGAATTTGGCTCAAGAAATAATAATAAAAGACTACCATTTATCAAACACATCTATAGGCTCTGCTAAGCATTAGAACACATTATCTCATTGTTTGTTCTCACAATACCATATGTGGTAGGTATGATAATTAACTCCATTTCACAAGTGAGAAACAGAAACTCAAAGGAGTTTATCACCACATCAAAGGCTGCAAGGGCTGCTACAAAAACCGTCTAGCTGGGATTGGAGCTCAGATATGTTCAACTCCAAATCTGGCTCCTAAAGCCACTGGCTTTGCTTCCAGGACTGAAGATGAAAGCGCAGTAAGAGAACCAAGGAGCCCTGGTGGCACAATGGTAGAGTGCTCGGCTGCTAACCAAAAGGTTGGTAGTTTGAACATACCCAGTGGCTCTTCAGGAGAAAGACCTGGTGATCTGCTCTCGTAAAGATAACAACCTAGAAACCTATGAAGCAGTTCTACTCTGTCACGTGGAGTCACATGGGGTCACCATTGACTCCATGGAACCTTTTTAACTAAAGGAGAACCATAATAAAGGCCTTGGTAAGGAAGCCAAAGAGCTGCCTCTCCAGGACATAGATTAGACAGGTGTCTGTGTTGCCTGAACTGACTTTCAAGGAAGGGAAGTTGGGGAGAAAGAAAGATACCTCCTTCAGGCATTTCCTCAGGAAGCTTACCTGGCCACCCCATCTAACATGTCACCTCACCCCTTCAATGACAGTCACAACCACCTTTGCTATCATATTTTTCTGGTTGTCACTAACATGCTCTTGTCAGTTTCCTTCACTGGAATAAACATCAGCTCCATGAGGGCAAGGCTTGCTGTCTGTTTTGTGCACTGTGTGTCCCAGCACCTAACATTCATATATAAACCAGTTGCCGTCAAGTTGATTCTGACTCGTGGCAACCCCACATGTATCAGAGTAGAACTGTGCTCCATAGGGTTTTCAATGGCTGGTTCTTCAGAAGTAGATTGCCAGGCCTTTCCTTTGAGGCACCTCAGAGTAGACTTGAACCTCCAACCTTTCAGAGTGCATTTGCACCACCCCAGTGATTCTGCATTCATACATAGTAGGTGCTACACAAATCATTGTTGAATGAATGAATACTTTAAAACAGAACTAAGAGATGTGAGTGTAGGAAGGAAATGAGGATGATCCATCCATTCAGGCGAAGAGAGATAAGAAAAAACAGCGAGAGAAATTGGCCGGGGGTGAACTGGGAGCCCCAAGATGAGCCTGACAAGAGACAATGAGGGCCTGCCAGGTCCCCGGCAGGTTCCAGGAGAGCCTTCTTGCTGGTAGAAGTGCTTTCCAGCTGCCAAACCCAGCTGAGGGCATCTGCTGGGGAGGGCAGAGGAGTAGGTCAGACTTATAGCCTGGAACAAAGGCCTATGGACATGCAACTGGCCAGAGAGGCGGGCCAGAGGGGCGGCCTGGGATGGGGGGAGTATACATATGAGGAGCTGAAGACAATCTTCAGTGCTGCTGCAAAGGCGACACCCTCCTGACACCCAGAGTACCCTCAACCCCCAACACAACGGAGAATAGCCAGATGGCTTCACTTTTAACCCTCTAAAGCTAGGGCCAGGCCTGGGCTTGTGGCAACCCCCCAGGCTTGAAGCCAGAAGCCTCACAAGGTTCTGAAGGGGTTAGGGGGCAAGCTATACATCTGGCACTCGTCCCTTTCCCCCTCTACCCAGGTTATCCCTCAGGCCACGACCTTTGGCCTCCTCCTGTGTAAACACAGTGACCCTGGGATTGCTGTGGATTTGGTAAGGCAAATGTTTACTCAGGAGCTGGGATATTACAGGCCAGGGGTGTAAACTTCCACCATTAGCTCCTGGTATCTACTATTTCTGTTTTGTACACATGGACATATCCAGTAAGCTGTAAAGACCTGGAGGGGCCCCTCCTAGGCAGTGAGCCCTTTATTTTGTAAAGGAGTCTGCGGAACACCTTCCACTTATGTGGCTTCATTTGATCCTTACCACAACCCCTACATGAAAGGGCAGGCAAGTAACCCCACTTTACTCATGTGGAAACGGAGTCAGAAAAGATAAGTGACTTACCCCGCTCATGCCAGAAAAAGTATGGATTAGACAAGGAGTAAAGAATTCTGACTTCTGGTCCCTATTTGACCAATAGGGTACATGCTCAAATCACCTCACTTCTCTGGGCTCTGTGGCCTTCACGTGTAAATTAAGTAGGCTAAGTTGAGGTGCCTTCCAGCCCAAGTGACTCTATCAATCTTTAATGCCATGCAGTAGAGCTGGGACTAAAACTCAGGCAAAAACCTGTGCTGGACTCCAAGTCCAGTGCTCGTTCCACTCTCCCTGATATGCCATTTCTGATAAAAGGCAGTCTAAAGGGCCCCAAAGTAGCTCTTAAACCAGCCACCCCCTCTGCTCCTAGGACTTGGCCTCAGTTTACCCCAACCCCGGAGCAAGATCCCTGGGAGCCAAGGGGTTGCCCAACCTTCCAGGGAGTGAGAGGCAGCAGTGGCGGCAGGAGAGTTAGCAGCAGGTCTACAAGGGTGGAGGAGGCACCTGGGCGGGGCAAATGGTTTGTGCCTGACTACTAACCTAAAGGTTGGTGGTTTGAACCTACCCAGCCACACTGCAGAAGAAAGGCCTGGCAATCTACTTTGTAAAGATTGTTGTTAGCTGACGTCAAGTCAGCCCTAGACAGCTAAGATAACCCTATGGAGCAGTTCTACTCTGTAGCACATGGGGTCACCATGAGTCACATCGACTCACTGGCAATGGGTTTGGTTTTTTGGTACAAAGGGGAAATGGAGTCTTCCCAGTCAGGAATCAGGGGGCCAGCCCAGAACCACAGGGGAGAGAAGGAAGTTCTTGTATACACATTCTTTTGGTTCTCACTCCCGAGGCTTCCTGCTGGGGATGGCTAGGGCAGAGGCACTCCCTCCTGAGGACACTCAGGACTCCTCTCCCAGCACAGCAAAGGAGGAGCTGGAAAGGCATTTTCCCAAAGGCTTGGCGTGTGCTGGGCGGGGGAGCCCCCTCCCCTTCTCTAGGCTGTCATTACTCTCCTTGCTCATTATTTCTTGAGCAAGGGCCCCGTGCTTGGGCGGCATGCAGAGGCACGGCTGGGGAAGTTCCAGGAGCCCCCTTCCCAGCCCAGAGTTCCCAGTAGAGTAATGCAGTCTGGGGCCTCCTGGGGGCTCCAGAGCAGGGGACAGGCCTCTTCATCTGTCAACAGCTTAGTGAGTGACCTCAGGGATGAAACTTTTTCCCAGCCCCTAACACTGCCCTCCACACCTCTCCAGCCCACCACCATTACATTTCCTACTCCCTTCTTTTTGTTTTCAAAAGTAACTCCCAAAGAGTAAAAGTAGCTACGTATAAATGTCTTAAATATTTCAAGTTTAATCGTCTTCTTCTGGCTTTCCAAACCCAAGGACTGAGGGGACCGGGTGCAAATAACCAAAACGAATCCAGGAGTCGGGGCAGACGGTGGCACCCAGCGGCCTCTGTGCTTTCCGCTCTCCAGCACCCGTTTCTGACACCCACTCTAACTAATCCCTGCAGGACATGTAGCAGAGGTTCCCGGGAGAGAGCACCTTATGGCACCAACCCGGAACAGGCTACTGGTCTCTCTTAAGATTCCAGGACCAGAGGCCCCGGTCCCTTCCCTGAAAGGCCCACCCTGCCGGTCCACTGTCCCAGCCAAGGACCGGCCCTCGGCGGTCGAACGCGCAGGGAGAGGGAGTGGGCGCAGCCTCGCGGGCTTCCCGGGTTTCAAACTGAGCCTCGGAACCACCCGGCGCGTTCGCTCCTTTTGTTTCCGGGGTGGGGGCAAAAGGACAGAAAATGTCTCCTCGCACAACCCTCCCGCGCTCCAGTCCTCTGCCAGGAGGGTCGCCCTGGGAGGAGCCAACACAGCCCCAGGCCCTCCTCGGTCGCCCAGCGTTCTCACTCAGCAGCGGGCTGGAGCGGGTGCCCCGGGAGGGCAGGGACCTCAGCCACGACTCGGGGCACTGCCAATTCGCCAAAAGCACGGGCAGAGGGAGAGGGGAGAGCCGAGGGACACTCACCGAGCAGCGCCGCCCCGCGGGGTACGGGCACTCACGGCGCGCGGGGCTTCCAGGTGCCGACGCAACGCGGGCGCGAGTTTGAAAGTCGCTCTCGGAAGAAGCTGAGGCGGCCAGCTGCTCCCGCCCACTGCCACCCCCTCCGCGGCCGGGGATGCGGCCAGCTACGAGCGCGGCCCCCCGGGACCCCAGCCCGCGCACGGCTTCCCAGCACCCGGCAGGAAGTCGGGGCGAGTGGAGCCCGGGCTGCAGCGCCTGGGAGGGAGGGGCGGGCCAGGAATTTTTCCAGTGGGTGGAGACTCGGCCCCGCGGCTGGAATCCAGTAATTGGCGGCTCCGCGGGGGCCCGGGGAAATTTCGCGGCGCTGCGAGCTGGAGCCAAGGTAAAGGCGGCGGCTGCGGCGGCTGCGGCGGCTGCGGCGGCTGCGGCGGCTGCGGCGGCT
>NW_004443946.1:16776945-16782501 GCF_000243295.1 Trichechus manatus latirostris | reverse complement strand
CGGCGGTGGGGCCCGGGCGCCGCTAATGATTAACGCGCGCAGGTAGAGGAGGAGCCTGCGGCCCGGGAGAATGCAAGCCCCTCCCGCTCAGTCCCTCTTAGAGACTCTGAGCTACAAAGACGCACGTGGTGGGGCACCCTGGTGTTCCAGACCCGATTACACTGCCTCCCAAGAGGACTTGTACGGCTTCTCGGGGAGCGGCCAAAACATCCCTATTTTCTGGACAGGGAACAAACATCAGGCCCAGGAAAGGGGTTTTCTCAAGTGACTAACTAATGAGGATAGGATTTGGGGGTCCTGCTTCTTACCAGAGCAAGTCACCTTTGCTCTTCTGGGTCATAAAGTACGTCCCGAATTCCCCACCGAAACTCGGTCCCCGAAACTCGGTCCCCGTGACCCTTCACAGATGTAAATCCAAACTTCAGAGAAACTGTCAGGAAGGAGATGAAGAAGCTGATAACTTGGAAGGAGCTCCACAACGGAACTGCTAAGTGAGAAAAACAAGATGCGAAACCTGTGTGATACAGGATCCCATTCTTTTAAAACAAAGACAGAAAACCTTCTGTCTTTATATTTTTATGTGATGATACGAGCATGGGAAGGCACAAGCCCGGAAATTGGGGGGTGGGGCAGGGGCACTCAATACAGACAGGACGGATTTTGAGCAAGGGCATGAATTTTTAAAACCGGTAGTAATTCGTCAGTAAAGGTCCTGGGAAAAAAAGATGCAGTCCCAGCGTAAGTTAAGAGGAGAGAGAAGTCCAGGTTGGGGCCTCCAGAAAAAGAATGATCCCCACTGGTTAGGGGATATCACCCGTTCCTTGGGAGGAGGAATGGGACACAGATGTCAGAACCACTGGATGTCCCTGATATACGGGTGTAGACAAATCTGCGTAGTAAACGGTTTACCGAGTTCTCGTTAAAAACAAAATAAACAAGGCCAAACAAAAAAAAGTTACTTAAGGCTAATGAAAGCTCCAGGTGATTTACAGGAGGGGAGGGACGGGCGCGCAGAGGAAATGGCTTTCAGGTGACTTTGAAACAGGATCCCGGTGGAAGGTGGGGCAAAGACAGCGGAGGTGCCCTGGCAGCCGTCCGCGGGGGAAGCGGTGGACGCTTGGCCTGGCCCGCGCGGGAAGCGGGGCCCACATTCCTCAGGGAGGGAGGGTCTGTTCCAGCCGCGCAGCGCCGGAGCCCCAGACTCGTCAACCCAGAAGGTGAAAGCCGACATTGCGGAAGCCCTTCTGAGGTAAACAGCCGCTGCGCCTCTACCAGATGCAGGCGGCCAGGCTCGGTGCTGGAGAAAAGGTGAGAAGAGGCAGCCCATCCTCGGCTTCCGCCTTTTTTTGTTCCTGCTTTCTTGTCTAATCACCCATATCCTACCAGTCCTTCCAGCCCACCTCAAATTCCAGCTCCAAAACAGCTCCCTGGCTTAACTAAGCCACTAGTGAGCGCATCTCTCACTCCTCACAGGCAGGGAACCTGTCTTATTTAGTGAATGCTCACCAAGTGCAGGGGCTGTGAGACAAACGTTGTCTCTCTTGACTCTCACAGCCACCACACACTGAGGTAGTAGGTATCTTTATTCCCATTTTACAGATAGAGTACTGCGGATCAAAGGGATCGAGCAACTTAGCCAAAATTACCTGATGTGCAAAAGCAGAACCCAGATTGGTCCAACGTTTGAGTGTTTACTGTGTGCCAGCCATTAGTCTAAGCCCTTTACATGGGCAATTGCTGTTACAAAGAAAAAACTGAGGCAAGGTCACATAGCCAGTGGCTGGCAGAGTTGGGATTCCTAACAAGGGTACCTTGCCCTTAACCACTCCTGTTCTGCTTTCCTTTTGACCCTAGTTATATTCAGTTCAGCACATGATTATGTCTTGAGTTGTTGATAATTGTATTAATGTAACTTGTTTACATTTATTATGTAACTTGTTTCCTTAAAAGATTGCAATCTCTTTATGGCGGGAGTGATATAGGAAGTATGCTGAATTCAAATGAAACAACCCAGTTAGTGAGAAACCACACAAAAAACTTCTTGCAGATCCAGCTTTCAAGAATAAAAGTCTGGGTCTGGGTCTGGGGCCTCTAGGCTGCAGCCCTTCCACAGCTCAGAGGCTCTCTCCTTCCTCCCCCTACCAATTCTTGCTTCAATGGCCTCACCCTGCTATTAAATCATTTATTATTATTATAATACCTTGTGCCTCAGTAATGCCTTTAATCCAAGATCTTTAAAGTGTCCTGACAAATACAGATTAATTCATCTTCACAGTAGCCCGACTGAGATGGGAAGATGGAGGTATTCTCCCCATTTTATGGGTGAGAAAACCTAGACAACACAGAGATGAGATGACTCACTATGGAAATCAGTGGCAGGGTTTAATCTCACATCCCTTACCCCTCCCCCTTCCTAGCTCTTGGCTGCCAACGCTTACATCAAATTTTCAAATTTGAGAGACAAAGGCCATTGAGTTTTCATGATAAAGGACATTTCCAAACTGTCATTTCAGCTGCTCTATTGTGGTAGACCTCAGTAGAGGGAGGGAATGTGCTCCCAGCTCCCAGCTCAGAGAAAGGAGCCACTACTGGCTGGGGTGGAGAAATGAAGCCACAGACATGGAGGAAATCCTGTTCAAAGGTGAGTGAAAAGTTTAGTCAAGCTCTGAGGTCTCAAATCTTCCATTTTAGCAATGTTTCTCAAAGTTGAGCCACAAGCAACAAAAGAAAAAATAAATTCAACATCATCAAAATTAAAAACTTTCATGTGTCAAAAGACATCATTAAGAAAGTGAAAAGATAATCCAAAGGAATGGGAGAAAAATTTTGCAATTCATATATCTGATAAGAGACTCAGATCTAAAATATGTAACAAACTCCTACAACTCAAAAACAAATAACCCAACTGAAAGATTGGGCAAAGGATCTGAATAGATGTTTCTTAAAAAATATGCAAGTGGCCAATAATCACAACATCCTTAGCCATCAGGCAAATGCAAATCAAAACCACAATGAAATACCAGTTCACATCCACTAGTATGGCTATAGTCAAAAACACGATAATAACAAGTGTTGGCAAAGATTTGGAGAAATCAGAATCCTTATACATTGCTGGTAGAATGTAGATTGTGCAGCTGCTTTGGAAAACAGTCTGGCAGTTCCTCAAAGGATTAAACATACTTATAGCATGTTGTTGTTAGGTGCCATCAAGTCAGTTCTAACTCATAGCTACTGTATGTACAACAGAATGAAACACTATCTGGGCCTGCGCCATCCTCAAAAACATTGCTATGTTTGAGGCCATTGTTGCAGCTACTGTGTCAATCTCTGCTTTATCAAGCATGATGTCCTTCTCCAGGGACGGGTCCCTCGTAATAACATGTCCAAAGTACATGAGACGAAGTCTCATCGTCCTCGCTTCTAAAGAGCATTTTGGCTTTATTTCTTCCAAGACAGATTGTTCATTCTTCTGGCAGTCCATAGTATATTCAATATTCTTTGCCAACGCCACAATTCAATTATACCATATGGCCCAGTAATTCCACTTCTATTTATACACATATCCAAGAGAAATGAAAACCTATGCCCACACAAAAACTTGTAGACATACAATGGACTAGTATTCAGCCATAAAAAAGGAATGAAGTACTGATACATGGCTACAACACGGATGAACCTTGAAAACATACTAAGCAAGAGAAGCCAGTCGCAAAGGGCCACAGACTGTATGATTCTATTTATATGAAATATCCAGATAGGCAAATCTATTCTGTAAAAATAGAAAGTAGATGGTTGCCTAGGGTAACAATGGGCTCAAACATACCAAAGACCGTGAGGGTGGGGCAGAATCGGACAATGTTTCATTCTGTTTTACATTAGGTTGCCGTAAGTCCAAGCCTACCTGATGGCAACTAACAACAACAATGGTAGGGAATGACTGCTAAGGGGTATGGGGTTTCTTTTCGGGTTAGTGAAATAGTCTAAAATTGATTGTGGTGATGGTTGCACAACTCAGTGAGTATACTAAAAATCACTTTAAATGGATGAGTTGTATGACATGTGAAATGTATCGCAATAAAGTCATTAATCAAAAAATTGAGCCACCGACACCTGCTTCAGATTTATCTGGTCTTCCTGTTCATCAGAATCTTGGATGGGCAGGACCCAGGATTCTGCATTTCATCAGATCACACTGAAGTTTGAGAACCATGGTAATGCAATGCATAACAATACAAATGCCTTACAAGTCCCAGAGCTTTGTGGCCTCCAGGCTTCCTGAAGTGAGAGTAAAAAGGAAGGTTTGTAACTAGCTCTGAGAGGGCAGTGGCCTCTGTAGGGAGCCCCCCCAACCAAAGTTCTTTATCAATAGCTTCTTTTCCCCCAGCCTGGGCTTCTTAGTGTCAGAGGAAAATCTGACATCAGAAAGAGGAAGCGGCTGTGGGGGAAGGGAAAGGACCATTTCTCCCCTCACTCACTCTGGTCAAGCTTGCAGTCACTGCTGTGGGGAGCTCTTGAAGAAAATGAGCTGTTTGTTTGAGTTTGTGTCTGCAACAGAAACATTTGCCAATCACTTGTGGTTTTTCAAGAACCTGGGAGCCGTGTGTGAACCATATCTGAAGATCACTTATGTTCACCTTCCTTATCAGTAGGTAAAGGGCCTGTAAGAGCTCTGCTGCTAACCAAGAGGTCGGCAGTTCAAATCCACCAGCCGCTCCTTGGAAACCCTATGGGGGCAGTTCTACTCTGTCCTATGGGGTTACTATGAGTAGGAATTGACTTGATGGCAACGGGTTTTTTTAGTGAGCATTTGCAACACCTGAGACCAGAGAGTTGGGGCTAAGACATCAACCTTCAATGATGTGGAAGTTGATTTAGACACAAGTATGTTGTTCCTTCTCTGTGATCACTGGCCTTTGGGCCATTTTTCTATTTGTATCTTCACCCCTGCATGGATGGAGCTTTACCCTACTTAATGCTAAAACCAGTTGCCCTCTAGTCGATTCCAGTTCATGGTGGCCCCCATGTGTGTCAGAGTAGAACTGTGCTCCATAGGATTTTCAATGACTGATTTTTTTCAGAAGTAGATCACGAGGCCTTTCTTCTGAGGCACCTCTGGGTTGACTCAAACTTCCAACCTTTTGTTTGCACCACCCAGAGCCTTAATGGTAAAATGAAAGGTTTTCTGGGGCAGGTATAGAAACTATTGATTAAACTGATGTTTTAAATTGCCTGTGTACTTCATTTATCAATGTTGTCAGCATCCCTAGAAGACTTTCCACTTCTACCTAAGGTTTTCAGACCTGGATGTGCTTAAGAATCACCTGGGAAGTTTCTGCCTAGGGACTGGCACAGACCCTAAGAATCTGTACTTTTAATACTTGCAATATGCAGATGATACAACACTGCTTCCGGAAAGTGAAGAGGACTTGAAGCACTTCCTGATGAAGATCAAAGACTAAGCCTTCAGTATGGATTACACTCCAACATAAAGAAAACAAAAATCCTCACACCTGGACCAATAAGCAACATCATGATAAATGGAGAAAAGATTGAAGT
>NW_004443946.1:16744722-16776510 GCF_000243295.1 Trichechus manatus latirostris | reverse complement strand
AAGCAGCCGCAGGATCCAGAGAGCAAAAAGCCAGAACGTCTGCTTATATACAGATGCAGGCCACACCCCCAAGGAGACTCCCTTTCATCTGATTGGCTGCTCACAGTATATTCAATCATGGGAGTGATTACATTAAAACACTGAGAATCATGGCCCAGCCAAGTTGACACACAATCTTAACCATCACAGACTGCCAGGCGAGTAAACAAACCTATCTTGGAAGAAGTGCCGCCAGAATGTTCCTTAGAAGCAAGGATGGCGAGACTTTGTCTCACATACTTTGGACATGTTATCAGAGGAACCAGTCCCTGGAGAAGGACATCATGCCTGGTAAAGTAGATGGTCAGCAAAAAAGAGGAAGACCTTCAGTGAGATGGATTGACACAGTGGCTGCAACAATGGGCTCCAGCATAACAACTATTGTGAGAATGGCGCAGGACCAGGCAGTGTTTCGTTCTTGTTGTACTTAGGGTCACTATGAGTCAGAACCAACTCGATGGCACCTAGCACACTGATCCGTATTCTGCCTTGTGTCTTTCCTTCTGGGGCTTCCTCCCCCTCCCCAAAAACACATCAGACCCAAAGTAAATACCCTGCAATCCCTCCCAATGTTCTAAATAAAAAAGGGCTTTGCTTTTAAGACCTCATGATGTTGGAATAAATCAGGTTATTATATTTAATCAGATAGAAGAGTATCTACCTTGATTCATGTGAAAGGCTTAATCTTCAGCACCTTGGTGACAAGCAGTGCAGGGCACACCTACCAAGTTCTGTACTATAACCCTCAGATAACAAATTAATGAGAGCTTAATTAGGAGGTAATTGCCCAGTTACTTGCACATGGAGGTACTTCCCCCCAACTATGATTTTGGTTGTTGATGATTTTCTCTTAGACAGGTCTATGAGCTCCCAGCCCTGGCTTCTCTGTCTTGTCCAAAAGGAAGACAGAGCAGCTGTGTCAAGAGCCAACAGAGACCAGATCTGACACCCTTCCTTTGGTTTCTGTGCCAAACCATGCAGGCACCATGGGTTGGTATAACCAGATTAGGATAACTGGAGCCCATTCCATCTAGTCTCCTAAATCACCAGCAACTCCTCCAGAGGAAATGAGGAATTAGCCCAAGGGGTGATGGGATAACTTTGTACCTCCACCTGAGCAGTGAGGAAGCTTGAAGCTCCCAAGCCCCATTCTACCCAGCCCCATCTCATTCAAGGCTGCCAGGCATTCCCATCAAAGCCTCAAATTCCTTCATGCATGGTGCTTTGTGGAAGCTGTCTGGCCTGCTTCCTTTTTCACTCTCCTGCTACGTAGCTGCCTTCTTCTCAGCCTTGGAGGATATCCAGCGTCTTTTCCAATCCTGAAAATCTTGGATTCTACCATCTTAAGAAACCCCAAACTGGATCTTTCAGCTACAACAGCTCTCTATTCCCTTCACCCCAAAGCTTGTCTAGGGAGAAAAGCATGGCTTCGTAACTCCTGATTCTATAATCCCAGTACTCTCTTCCAGACCTGTGGTTGTCCTAGCAGGTATGCCTGCTAGGAAAATTATGGTAATAACATTTGTGCCAGGAACAGTACTAAATGCCTCCTAAACATTCTAATTTTATCTTCCTAACAATCCTTTGAGGCAAGTAATAATTCTGTCCTATTTTACAGATGAGAAGATTGAGGCTCAGAAAGTCAATTCATATGTTCCCAGTCATATAGCCCTTAATGGCAAAGCCAGGATATGAACCTAGGTCCCTCTGCAGCCTAAACTGATGCTCTTAATCACCATCCTGCCACGAAAATACCCCACCCCAGCTCCCCAGGAGCCACTAGATCGGAGAGGAGGTGCGAGCAACTTAAGCAAATTAAACTCCAGAAATGAAATGTTCCCGCGCTGTTCTGCCCAACCAAACCGGTTTGAATTACCTGCAAACTCACCAGAAAGCCTTCTAGGCTCAGAAGTGAGTTACAGACTTGTTCCAGGGGCTGGTAAATGAGTGATGGGGGAGAGAAGAAAGAATGTGTTCTGGATTATAAAGTTAATGAGAGAGAAGAAAAAGCAAAAGTCTCTAAATACTAGTGACGTCTCAAGCTAGATGGCTATAAAAAGGTGAGGCAGTGCCTATGCCTGGCAACCACAGACTTAACTCCTAATCACAGCCCTGCTGCCTGCTCCCAAGTAGCCCTGCTGCTGGAACTCAGAGAACACCCTGTCCTGCCCTCCCAGGGGTGAGGCAGAAGGAGCAAAGTTGAGGTTTACCAAGTTCTGCTGAACGCAATGGGGAGTCAGCTTCCTGCTGAGCTCAGAGACTCCAGCAGACCTGGAGAGACAGGGCAGGCCCTCAGAATAGTCTCTAGAACCTTCCTCAGCCCCAGGTGCCCCATGTGCCATATAGGATCTTCCTATGTCCCCATGACAACATTCTCCCCTCCCCCCACAGCTCAACTGCAGCCCTGAAGCCCCATGGAAATGCACTTTCTCAGGCATCCAGACCAGATATGGATGGCATTCCAATCTCCCTGCAAACATTGTGGTTAAGAGCACTGGCTTTGGTGTCAACAGATGTGAAGGCTAGCTCTGCTTCTTAGGGAGCCATCTAATTTCTCGGTGCCTCAGTTTCCCATATGAAAATGGAGTTCACTGTAGCACTTACAGGGTTCTTGGTCAGGAATAAGTGAAAAAAATAAGGCACTTAACACAGTTTCTAACCCTCAGTAAGTACTTAGCAAAAGGTAAGTTAAAAATGTTACTTTTATTTCTGTTTCTAAGTGTTAGGTTTCCAAGCCCCACCTCAATATTCTAGTTTCCCCAATGTCATATCAAGTCAAAGAGTCTTATAACTGGAGAGGCCTTAGAATTTACCTAATAGAATTAATTTTTCCCTATGTAATTTTCATAGTTATATACATCTCTACTGAAGCCCTGGCGGTACAGTGGTTAAGAGCTCTGCTGTTAACCAAAAGGTTGGCAGTTAGAATTCACCAGCTGCTCCTTGGAAAGAAACCCTATGGGGCAGTTTTACTCTGTCCTATAAGGTTGCTATGAGTCAGAATCCACTCAATGTCAACAACTTTGCTTTGGTTATTAACAGAAACTCAGCGACCCCTAAGCAATAACTCCCCTTTTGGAGCTCTGGTGGCGAGGTTGTTAAGAGCTTCGGGGCTAACCAAAAGGTTGGCAGTTCAAATCCACCGGCCACTCCTTGAAAACCCTATGGGGCAGTTCTACTCTGTCCTATAGGGTTGCTATGAGTCAGAATTGACTTGAGGGCACGTAACAACAATACACATCTCTAAGAATGAGATAATATCAGTAAAGTACTTAGCAAGTAACTGGGATATAGTAAATTCTTACGTTAGGGGCTTTTATTTTTTGTTTGTTTGAGTAGGTACTTAGTGAGTATGTATCCATCCATCAGTCACTTACTGCCTGTCCTGGTTGCTGGAAGATGTATAGACCTATAGACTTGGTATTCCCTCCCAGGGAAATATGTAACCAAATCAAAAACAGAAGAGCCAGAAAACAATTAGAGAACAGTTGAGGGCCTAACTGTCCAGTATTTTCTATACTCTCAGGTGTGTTATAGCATAAAGGAGGAGATTCTCTCATCTGCCTTTTAACAATGACTCAGCATGCATACATTTATTCAAATAGTGTTGCCTTTGAAAGAATGAGGGTATGTGCTTATCTCAAAGATCCTGACATCACTCAAAAGGCTTCAAATTCTTTTTTAATAGCTTCCATGTTGGCAAATCTTAGGCTTTTAAAGGTTGAGGTGGGATGTTTGGGAAATAGCAAAATGCCTTTCAGACTCAAGTCTAATGGAAAATGTTAATCTCCAGCTGCATTAAAATGGAGCTAAAATGAGCAATGACAGAAAAGTGAAGATACTAGCTTCTTGAATGTGGCTCCTCAGGCAGCTCTGAAGGCTTTTCCAAAAGAGGAGCTGACTCAGACATGTGCTTTTCCCCCACACCACCTCTCCCCGCCTTCCCAGTCCTCCTCCCCCGAGGAGTTATGAGAAGTCTGAGGCACAGTCACTTCTTTTTCTCTCCACTATCCTTCAAAACCTAGGAAACCTGTATTAGTTTCCTAAAACCCACTGCCCTCAGTCGATTCCAACTTATAAATACCCTATAGGACAGAGAGGTGGTGTAGTGGTTAAGAGCTTAGCTGTTAGCCAAAAGGTCAGCAGTTCAAATCCACCAGTCGCTCGTTGGAAACCCTATGGGGCAGTTCTACTCTGTCCTATAGGGTTACTATGAGTCAGAATCGACTCTACGGCAATAGGTTTGGGTTTTTTGGGTTATAGGACAGAGTAGAACTGCCCCATAGGGTTTCCAAGGGTGTAAATCTTTACAGAAGCAAACTGTCACATCTTTCTCCCACAGAGCAGCTGGTGGGTTCCGACCGCAAACCTTTTGGTTAGCAGCCGAGTGCTCTAACCACTGCGGAACCAGGGCTCCTATTAGTTTCCTAAAGCTGCCATAACAAACCACCACAAACTGTGAGTGGCTTATAAGAACAGAAATTTATTGTCTCACGGTTCTGGAGGCTAGGAGTCCAAATACAGGTTGTCGGCAGGGCCATGTGCTCTCAGAAGGCTCTAGGGGAAGATTGTGTCTTGTCTCTCCCAGCTCCTGGTAGTTCCAGGTATCCCTTGGCTTGCAGCTCCTTGTCACATGATGGTTTTCCCTCTGTCTCTAAGTCTCTTCTCCTCTTTTATAAGGGCACCACCCAGACTGGATTAAGACTCAGCCTACTCCAGTATGATCTTATGTTAATTGCACTGATAATATCTTCAAAGACCTATTTTCAAACAAGGCTATGTTCACCAATTGCAAGGGTCAGTGATGTCACTAGGGGGTGCAAGGGTGCAGACCGCCACTCCTGACACTGTCAGAGGGGGTGACACCAAAATGACCCCAGTGTCTGTGGCAGTGACAGCAGTCGGCTGGTACCGCTGGAGGAGGAGATGCCAAGGCTAGGTTTGGTGTCACCCATTACCCAGTGTGGTAACTTGTCAACCTCACCCCCCACCACCAGTCAGGGTGCAGCGCCCGCCATTGGTCAGAGAGGAGAGTTTCCGCCTTGGCCAAAGGGAGAGTGGAGGTGCTGCAGGGAGCCATGGTGAGGGGGGTGGGTCCGGGCCAGGAGGGGCGGAGCTGTGCGGTGGGTGGTGACACCATGAGTAAATGCACTGGGTGACACCAACCCAATGACGCCATTGGCAGGGGTTAGAACTTTAACCTATCTATGTGGGGGGGGGGATCAATTCAGTCTATAAGACCTCCCCTCAAAGGTCTCAGCCATCAGGCAAAGATCTACATTCTCCCTTTCTTTCCGAAGATCTCCCTTTCTCTACTGAGATCTACTTTATAGGCTGACTCTCTTTGTGAGGCAAGCAAGATGGCTGCCAGCAATCAGCCTCAGTGGAAAGAGAGAACATTTCCCTCCTAGCATCTATGTTGACCTTTCCACTGTGGCCGAAGAGATGGAAGGCTCTGGACTGACTACATTACCTGCCCATACCAGGAGAAGTGGTGCCGGCAGAGGCTGATTATCCAATAGGCAAGTTAAGCACAGTGCTTACCTTGCTTACCAGATCATCTGTAGTGAACAATTTCACATTGTTTCACCACGTCAAAGATTCTGCTTCTAGGTATGGCTAGCATCTGTCTCTCTCTCAATCCCACAGCACCTTCCTACAGAATCAAAACCTCTTTTCAAATTTATAATCTCTGACAGGGGCGAATGACCCAGTAAGCAAGGTAAGCATGGGCTTACTTGTGCTTACTTACTAACCTGTAGTGAGATTATTAACTACAGATGATCTGGTTAGCAAGGTAAACACTGAGCTTACCTTGCCTATTGAATAATCTGCCCCTGGGTGCTGGACAGACTAAAACTACCTATCTCAGTCCATGACATTTCCCCATCACTGACCAAACTTGCTAGGTCCACAAAACTACAATGACCCACCTGTTGGTTACTGATCCAGTTGTTCTGTCCACCTCAGTGAGCCTTCCACTTCTCCTTCCTCCTCTTAGCCCTTTTTCAGGAACACAGACAAGGCAGGTAAAATTGGTTCACTGATGGACTCCCACAAGTTGGCTGTGATGCAAGGAATATCTGGTTATGTGATTAAAAGAACAACCCCGGGGCTGTCCTGGGGAAAAAGGCAAGGATGGTCTGTATTATTCTGGAAAACCTTATTCCTATTACAGACTTCTCAGATAGTAGACGCATGTCCCCGCTTTCTCCTGACCCTAATGGCCTAACTCTTTTCACTGGGAGCCAAATAGTTAAGTGCCAGGAGAACCTGCATACAGACAATAGCTACCTATCACAGAGCACTGCCAGCAGGGTTAGTGACTGGATAAATATCCAAGAACAAGTGGTGTTGTAGGAAAGGGATCTAGATCGGAATAGGTTAGGCTAGCAAATGCTTACACCCTGGAAAATTCATTAAATGCATTTGGTGGTGAGCAGAAGATGAGCAGAACAGAATCCCTGCTGCAGGCCCCAGCTTAGTTAAATGGCTTGGGTGGCAGCTGCAGGACTGCAGTTGTCACAAAGGAAGTGCAAGATTTTAGAGCCCTAGGCTATCCTGGACTGACTATTGAGTGGGGACAGAAGGCATTTTCCACCCTGCTCATTCTCTGCTTTTGAATTCTCAACACTCAGCGATCTCTGGAGGCCCCAGCCTAAGGGAGCAGCAGCTTCTGATCACTCCAAATCAGAGTGCTAGAGGAGATGAGGGAGAGGAGGCTGCTAAGGCTCAGCTATCCAATAGAACTTTCTAAATGATGGAAATGCTCTTTATCTGCAATGTCTGTTACCATAGTCATTGGCCACATGAGGCTATTGAGCACTTGGAGTGTGGCTAGTATAACTGAGGAACTGAATTCTGAATTTGATTTTATTTAAGTTAATCGACATTTTAATAGCTACATGCAGCTGGTGACTACACGTTAGACAGCTAAGCTTTAGTGACCAAACATCCTTCCTCCACCCACCTCAGGGCCTGGAAGGGAAAAAGGCAGGATAAATTAGAACGGAACATCCCAATCAGTGATCCACATCAGGAAAGGCAGATGGCATAGGATGGGAAACAGGCAAGACCCCTGGTGTCAACCTTCTTCCTAGAGACAGACATCAGCTGCCTGAACTCTGGCAACTGTCACCCAGCCTCTCCCTCTGAGAGATACTGCCTCTGAAGAGGACTTCACCAAGGGTCATCTGAGGCTACCAGGTGGCCCCAAAGACACCATCCAGTGAGGAAGGAAGTAATTTCCACACCTCCTGTAGGGACCTCCTCCCCAACTTCGGTGATTTTGGAGATGCCACATCCCATCCTTTTCCTCCACTATGGAAAGTGTCTCATGCTGAGCCTGAAGACCCCAGCTCACATGTCCATTAACAGCCAGGCTCCTGTGCGATTTCAGTTCCACATGTGCTGACTGAGTGTCCACGAGATCATCAGAGGAAAAGCCAGACTTAAATAATTTCCTGTCCAAGAACAAACTGTCACCTAACACAGTGGGAAATCTTCCAAGCTAGACAGCAGGAGTGAGGCTGGGCCCCACCTACAGCCTCTGTCTAGAAAGGGAACTACTCTGTCAAAACATATCAGTGGCTAGGTGAATGGGTCCTGATAACCCAGACCTGCAAATTGGCACCAAGGCATCAGCCCAAGACTAAAAAAAAAAAGTGGGCCGGTGGGAAAGTAAGATGGTTAATGGAATGGAGACACTTTTTCCCTTTGAACTCAGATCATGGGGGCTCATAGTCACCAGAAGCAAGGCCAGGGCACTACATAGATATGAGCAGGGCCAGGAGAATACTGACAGTGAGGAATAACTCAAGAGGCCAATGGATGGCAAAGACCATGTGCCAGGCTGATGTCAACATGGCTCCTTTCTGTGCACCTTCCATGCTATTTTCACTCCTGCCTCAGCTTCCTCGGGCTTACAGGGCTGTCAGAAGGACTCAAGGCAAGAGGCCTAGAGTCATGCCCAGGACTTGCCCTGGCCCAAAATCAAAACACCAAACCCATTGCCATCAAGTAGATTCCAACTCATGGCGACCCCAAGTTTTACAGAGTAGAACTGCTCCATAGAGTTTTCTTGGTTATAATCTTAACAGAAGCAGATTGCCAGGCATCTTCTTCGTTGGTACCACTGGCTGGGTTCAAACTGCCAACCTTTAAGTTAGTAGTCGAAGGCAAACCGTTTGAATCAAAGGACTTAAACAAGTTTTGGACTTCTCTCACCATAGTTTCCTTATCTATTTGGGATGTCCTTTTTTAAAAAAATAGTTAAGCTTTTCATATATTCTTCTGTCATAAAAATTATGCATGTCCCTTATGGAAAAATGGGTAAAAATGCAAAAATATTTCTTGTAAATTTTATGAAAGTAAAACCTGTCTATAATTTAAAAGTGATATAATTGGGATCATAAGGAAAAGCAAGAGTCCCCTCCCCTACCTGGTCCTCCTCTCCAAAGACAACCATTTTAAACTTATCTGTTTTAGATGATTATCATCTTGTTGTTGTTAGGTGCCTTCGAGTCGATTTCACTGGTAATCTGTGTACAACAGAACAAAGCACTGCCCAGTCCTGCACCATCCTCACAACCGTTGTTATGCTTGAGCCCATTGTTTCAGCCACTGTGTCAATCCATGTCATTGAGGGTCCTCCTCTTTTTTGCTGACCCTCTACTTTACCAAGATAATGTCCTTCTCCAGGGACTCGTCCCTCCTGACAACATGTCCAAAGTATGTGAGAGGAAGTCTCACCATTCTTGCTTCTAAGGAACATTCTGGCTGTACTTCTTCCAAGATAGATTTGTTTGTTATTCTGGCAGTCCATGGTATATTCAATATTCTTTGCCAACACCATAGTTCAAAGACATCAATTCTTCTTCAGTCTTCTTTATTTATTGTCCAGCTTTCGCATGCATATGAGGCACTATGGCTTGAGTCAGGTGCACGTTAGTCCTCATAGTGACATCTTTGCTTTTTAATATTTGAAAGAGATCTTTTGCAGCAGATTAGCCCAATGCAATACACTGTTGGATTTCTTGACAGCTGCTTCCATGGGCATTGATTGCGGATCCAAGTAAAATGAAATCCTTGACAACTTCAATCTTTTCTCTGTTTTCATGATGTTGCTTATTGGTCCAGTTGTGAGGATTTTTGTTTTCTTTATGTTGAGGAGTAATCCATACTGAAGTCTGTTAGTCTTTGATCTTCATCAGGAAGTGCTTCGAAACTTCACTTTCAGCAAACAAGGTTGTGTCATCTGCATGGCACAGGTTGTTAATGAGTCTTTCTCCAATCCTGGTTCCGTGTTCTTCATATAGTCCAGGTTCTTGGATTATTTGCTCAGCATACAGATTGAGTAAGTATGGTGAAAGAATACAACCCTGATGCACACCTTTCTTGACCTTAAACCACACAGTGTCACCTTGTTCTGTTCTAATGACTGCCTCTTGGTCTGAGTACAGGTTACTCATGAGCACAATTAAGTGTTCTGGAATTCCATTCTTGGCAATGTTATCCAGAATTTGTTATGATCTACACAGTTGAATGCCTTTGCATAGTCAATAAAACACAGGTAAACATCTTTCTGGTATTCTCTGCTTTTAGCCATGATCCATCTGACATCAGCAATGATATCCCTGGCTCCACGTCCTCTTCTGAATCCGGCTTGAATTTCTGGCAGTTCCCTGTCAATGTACTGCTACAACCGCTTTTTAATGATCTTCAGCAAAATTTTACTTGTGTGTAATATTAATGGTATTGTTCAATAATTTCGGCATTCTGTTGGATCACCTTTCTTTGGAACGGGTACAACTATGGCTCTCTTCCAGTCAGTAGATCAGGTAACTATCTTCCAAATTTCTTGGCATAGACAAATGAGCACTTCCAGCACTGCATCCGTTTGTTGAAACATCTCAGTTGGTATTCCGTCAATTCCTGGAGCCTTGTTTTTTTGCCAGTGCCTTTAGTGCAGCTTGGACCTCTTCATTCAGTACCATCAGTTCTTGATCATATGCTACCTCCGGAAATGGCTGAACTGCTACCAATTCTTTTTGGTACAGTGACTCTGTGTATTCCCTCCATCTTCTTTTGATGCTTCCTGTGTCTGTGTCGTTTAATATTTTCCCCATAGAATCCTTCAGTATTGCAACTCGAGGCTTGAATTTTTTCTTCAGTCCTTTCAGCTTGAGAAATGCCAAGCATGTTCTTCTCTTTTGTTTTTCTATCTCTATGTCTTTGCACATTTCATTATGATACTTTACCTTGTCTTCTTGAGCAGCGCTTTGAAATCTTTTGTTCAGCTCTTTTACTTCATCATTTCTTCCATTCACTTTAGCTACTCTATGTTCAAGAGCTAGTTTCAGAGTCTCTTCTGACATCCATTTCGGTCTTTTCTTTCTTCTTGTCTTTTTAATGACTTCTTGCTTTCTTCATGTAGGATGTCCTTGATGTAATTCCACGACTTGTGGAATTGGCCGCTAAATTTTTATTTATCAGCTACAGATATCTATCAACTCCTGCCTAAGAAAAATGAGGATTTAGCTCACTCATCCAACCTCCATCTTTCCTCCCAATCCTCTTGTTTTCAGTAATTACAGTTTTCAGCTATTTATTGGTTATCTTTATAACTTTAAACAATATATTTAAAGCTCCTTTTATTTCTGTTTGGGTCAATTTTCAGTTGTCTCCCCACTTAGTAAATGAGTTTATTAGGGCCCTTACCTATCTTTCTACTGAAACTTTCCCTTCCAGCTTCTGTCAGTTGTACTTCTACATTGATATTGTCATGGTTGATAGCATTTATATTTTTTCAGTAACCATAATTCAATCTTTTCTTAATTTACTATAGATTGATTCTAGAAGTTGAAAATAAATAAGCCATGTTTTCATTATGATGACTTTGTCAGGATTGTTCACTCAGAGCCAAGCAATGTGACAGCTCTGTATTTCTTTCTCTAGGGGTCCACTGTCATGAAGGAAATGACCTTATAAAAAGCATGGTGAACACCTGGCTATAAAGGTGTTTGAAGAATACCAGGGACTTAGAATCTGCCACATTTACACAAATGTTTAATTTCTGCTGATTCCTCACAGTTAAAACAGCAATGAAATCAGGGCAGAGATTATGAAGAATACCACCCTAAATGAAGTAAAATGTTGTCAGTATAGGGAGATCCCCTGTGATCCACCCAACTAAAATCTTCCCACCTGCCTGATGGCCTCTTTATTTAGCAGTCCGCTCCTTTGTGTTAAGCAAAGCCCTCAACCTGATGTCATCTAGCATGCAAATATTCCTGGGAGGGCCACCACATCAAGTGGCTGACACCTTGAGGCAACCCATTTTATCAGATCTCTGCTTTCCTGTGTGTCAGGAAGGGTGAGCCAGCTCTGATAAGCACTGGACTCCACACAGGCAGGGCTGCCACCAGGCCCAGAAAGGGAAGGTGGGCTCCTCACTGATTTCCCAGCATCTCCCGGGGCATGCCTTCACCCGGAAGGGGAGTGGGTGCTAGCTGAGCTTTCCTTACCTTGTGCTCCCACTCTCACCAGTGACAAAAATAGATATCCAAAGCCTGCCAAGGCTGGTGACGGCAGTAGCAGGGAAGCCTGAGCTGCCACCATGGCTCCAGCCCTGCCACAGGTGTCACCCCAAACCCAGCCCTAAAGCCCCTACCTGCTCAAAGCAAGTGATGGAAAGAAGGTGAGAAAGGTAGAAAGAAAACCAGGGAAGAAAGCTGAGACTCTGTGGGTGGCTGTAGGGAAAACCTAAAGGAGCTTCCAGAAGGAAATGTCAAGGGCGCCCCCTTTCACCGCAAAATGCTGGGGTTGGCCTAAACTGAGGAATGTTCTCATTACTCCTTGCTTTTCCATCCTAGCGCATATCATGTGTGAATTATTTGCTTTGTGTCTGTCTCAGCCACAGCTCAACTGTCAGTTTTTCATACTGTAGTGGCTTGCTTGTTGCTATGATGCTGGAAGCTATGCCACCAGTATTTTAAATACCAGCAGGGTCACCCATGGTAGACAGGTTTCTGCAGAGCTTCCAGACTAGGAAGAAAGGCCTGAGTGATGTACTTCTGAAAATTAGCCAATGAAAACTCTGTGGAACACAGAATATTGTCCTAGACTTCCACTCACTTACTTTGGATGCATCATTTGGAGGGACCAACTGCTGGAGAAGGACATAATATTTGATAAAGTGGAGGGACAACAAAGGTGAGAGAAACCCTCAATGAGATGGATTGACACATGGCTGCAACAATCCACAACAATGGACTCAAACATACCAACAATCATGAGGATGACTAAGGACCGAGCAACGTTTCATTCTGTTTTTGTTTTGTTTTATTTGTTTTTGTAGAAAAGAAAATTTTATTGAAATAGTTTCTCAATTAACAATGGAACAAAGTGTAATTTTGACTCAAACCTGTCCAACCAGCCTCAACTGCTAGTGAAAGAACTCAAACACACAGAAGAAGGGGTTAGGGTAGGATTTTTAGATCCCATTTTTACCAATGAGGCAAAAAGAAGGGGAGGGGAATAAGACAGACACAGCCAAGCCTCTCTTGCCCTGGTAGCTGATGCTGCAGCCTTGTCTCCCACCACAGACAGAATACTGGGGACAGACTCCCTGGGCATCAGTCCTGGTGTGGATGGGGCCCACCATCCTGGCAGAGCAATGCAAGCCAGAAGGCCAGGCCTCACCCTCTTTCTTTACCCACAAGGCCTGCCTTAGAGAGAGAGACCCAGGTGGCATTTTTACATTCACACCATGGTCTCTCCTTCCCTCGGGGTCTTGGGGTAGGGGCACACAGTAGAAAGCACATTTTGGTCAACCCAGGGAGGGTAAGGGAAAGACTCTGTCTGAGAGGGGCTGCAGAGCCCTAGTGGTGCAGTGGTTAAGTGATACGGCTGCTAACCAAAAGGTTGGCAGTTCAAATTCACCAGCCACTCCTTGGAAACCCTGTGGGTCAGTTCGGCTCTGTCCTCTAGGGCCACTATGGGTCGGAATCAACTTGATGGCAATGGGTTTTTTGGATAGGATGCTGCTGCCCCATGCCAGCCATCCACGCCCATTTTCTAGGCCCCACTGTTCACAAATGGCAGCTACAGGACTTTCCCACCTCCTCCTGGCTGCAACAACGGACTCAAACATACCAATAATCATGATAATGACTAAGGACTGGGCAATGTTTCATTCTGTTATACGTGGGGTCTGCCATGAATCTGAGCTGACGTGATGGCAACAACAACAATAACAACAACCTCCGTAAGTCTGCAGGCTCCATGAGGTCAGGGCCTACCCTGTCTTGTCTCCACTTTCTCCTCATCCCCAGCACAGCGCGTGGCAGATTGTGTGTGTTCAGTGGCTGTATGTGTTCAGTGAATATCTGTGGACTAAATGAAGCAGTAGGCAAATGCAAGTGCCATATACTCTTTGGTTTGGAAATGCCCTTCTCCTGGGAAGGTCTAGAGTTTATTCTTCTCTGTCCCTGCACATCCAGGCAGAATTAGCCTATTACATGTGGATTGAATGGAATTAAAATGCTAAGAATCGAAAGGAAGGGGTTGCCGTCTCAGCCAAAGCGGGGGTCTTTTAGGTCGGTTTACGCCATGCGGTAATTATTTTGCTGGTTATCTGAACTGTTAGTCCTGCCCGTCAGACTTCTTGCAGCCCACTGTTGTAGAAGTGAGTGCCTGTGAATGAGGAAGACTGACCCAGGGGACAGAAAAAGGGGCTTTGGGTGTCCATTTTACACCTGTGGGAAATGACATCTGTACAAGGTCTCTTACTGCAACTTTATTTGAAATAACAAAAGGTTGGAAACAACCTAAATCTCCATTGAAAACTGGTTAAATAAATGACGATCCATATAATGAATTCAATGTAGCCATAAAAAATGAAGAAACCCTTTATGTACTGATCTGGAATATTCTCCAAGATATATTGTTAAGTGAGAAAATAAGATACAGGACAGTGTGTATAATACTATTTGTGGAAAAAGGAAAAAAAAATAGACTTATCTAGTTACTTGTATACGTAAAAATCTTTCTGGAAAGAAACATAACCTGGTAACTGGTTGTTTGTAGGGACGGAAGCTAGGAGGTTTGGGAACAGAGTGGGAGACTTCACTGTATATACCCTTTTTCTACCTTTTGAATCATGTGACTGTGTTAGTTTTTTTTTTTTTTAAAGTAAATGAAATTGAATTTTGAAATCAATAGTATCAAATGCCTCTTTTATTCCAGGCTGTATCTTTCAAATCCATTTTCTAGTTTTAGCACAATTCTGTGAAATGGTTAACATTATCCCAGTTTTCCAACTAAGAAAACTGAGACTCAGAGAAATAAGGCAAATACCTAAGTTCACACAGCAATAATGTGGTGGAGCTGGGATTTAACCCCAGGTCTGCTGACCACATACCCAGGCTTCCAGTCCCCCATGGTTTGGTCTGAGGGTCAAGCCTCTTTCTGCCACTGTCTTCTCTAATTGCTCCTAAGAAAGCCTGAGCCACCAGGGTCTGGAGCAGAAAAGGATGATACAACACAATGGTCAAGAACTTGGACTTGAAGTTAGTCAGTACTCAGTTTGAGTCCCAGCTATACCACTTATTAGCTCTGCCACCTTGGACAAGTCATTGAAGCCTTAAACTCTAAATGGGACTAGCAAGAGTCCCACCCTCACAAGACTGCTGTGAAGATTCCATGGGTTTGGCTGGGTGCCTGACACACACTAAGGGCTTAGTAAACTGTACCTGTTATTGTTATTAAGAACACAACTGTTTTCGGGTCTCTGTCCAAATTCCTGAAGGCAAAATTATCTCCAACCTGTACAAAGTCCAAAAATGAGAAACCAAAAGAGGGAAATAGAAGAGAAAGTAACACTGGGGGAGAGCCTGTTGTGCCAGGTATGGTGTTACGGGCTTTCTCATAATTTAAATAAATAATAAATAGATATTTAAATCTAATAATATAAATTTAAATTAAATTAGTAATAAATAATTCAAAAGGCTTGGGAGTGTGAAACATGGGCCCAGAGAGAAGGACTTCCAGCTGGGGATGGAGGATGAGGGGACAAGTCCGATATGGAAGACAAGGCAGGAACCTCAACAGGAGGGGCCACCCAGGCCTCGAGTCAGTGCACCTTCCCTGCCCAGCCCCTGGTCATGCCCCCAGTGTGGGGAGGTGCCTCGTTGGGGGATGTGCAGACCACAGAACGTCACCGCCAGCAGAGCTGGAGTCACCCGACTCACAATAATGCCGCCTTTCTGCCCTGGCCGAGACAGAGGACATTGTGTGTGAGGCCACAGCCCTGGGACCTGCGAGGCAGTCCCCCCCACCGCCCCCCAGAAAGGCGTGATTGTTTTGAGCAATGTCTGTGGTCCAGGGCTGCCTCATGGCACACCACAACAAACCCAAAGCAGGCAAAGGGACAGCTACTCTCTGGGGACAGAGCACCTTAGAGATCCCAAGGAGCCAGAGTAAAGAAGAGAAGCTTTGAGATGAGCCAGATAATCTAGAACAGAGGATCCATTTCAAAAGCCCTGGGATAGAGCCTCGCAAAACCTACATCCACAACATCCCTGGAAAATTGATGGTTAAGAGAAGGGGATATGGAGTCAGAGGGAAAAAAATGGTTGCTGACAAGTTAATTCCAACTCATGGCGACCCCACGTGTGTCAGAGCAGAACTGTGTTCCAAAGGGTTTTCAATGGCTGATTTTTCGAAAGTAAATTTCCAGACTGTTCTTCTGAGGAGCCTCTTGGTGGACTCAAACTTTCAACATTTCAGTTAACAACTGAGCACTTTAACCATTTGCACCACCCAGGGACTCTGCAATTAGAGGGACTTTGGAATCAGAGCACTTGGGTTCAAATCCCAGCTAGGACACTTACTGGCTGAGAGATTTGGGGCAAAATTACAGATACAACATAGTTTCCCTCACCCCATAGGTAAGGAGGCTTGTGAGGATTAAATGAATTGATGTCTGGTCCCCCGATAGGCACTCAAGAAATGTTATCTATTACAGTGATTATTCGTCTTTATTGTTCCTTTTGCTGATTAAGTGAGATTAGAAATGCAAAATGCTTAGTACAGAACCTGGAACCTAGTAGTTGCTGAATAAATGTTAGTTTGTGCTCTGCACCCTGGCTTCTGTCTGAGGAGCCCCAGTTTTCTGTAATTAGCAGGGGGGCCTCCTTTCTTCAGAGGCATCCTTTCTCCACAGAGGAAGGTGTTTGGTGAACCTGCCTTGAGGCAAATGATCCTGTTCCAGCTTCCGTTTTGCAGATGGAGGTGGTAGCCAAGTGCACACAAGGAGGACCTCATTTGCCTGTCTCTGCTTTGACTCCCAGTGAGTTCACATCCTGTGTTCGGCAGCCTGAGCCTTACTGGCCCAGCTCAGGGGAGATTATCTTTCGTCTACCTCATGAGTCTGGAAGAGCCAACACCTTGACCCCAATCAGCAAACAAATGAGCTTCCAAACTCTGGCAGCAGCCCTCCCGCCCCACGCTGAGGACCCTGCAGGAATCAAGAGGGAATGTGCCTGCTGGGCCCCCACCCAGTTCTGACAGGCTGGGCCAAGGGCCTCTCCTCATCCCTCCCCCACAGACACACAGGGCTTTATAGTCAGATTATGCCATGGAAACTATGCACTTGGCCTGCCCCGTTCACATGGCCTCAGAGAAAAAATAACAGAGCCCTTCTCTCTCTGCCAAGACCCACAGTCCTAGCAGGCCTGAACGACCAAAGCAGGCCTCTTGTGTGAAACAGGTTCCCGTGAAAATCTCAGGATGGCTTGTTTGGGGCACCCTCAGATCACTCGCCTCCCCCCCAGTCCACAGCCATCTGTCTCTGTCTCCTCAGAGATCTGGAGTATTTGGCTGGCTAAGAACATACTGCCTTATACGGCAATTTTCTTTCTGAGACCAAATCTTGTTTCCCTCTCCAGTGTCTTCCTTAGACCCAAAAGCGCCACTCTGATCCTCCTCTGACTTCCCCTGCCCCATGGGGCAAAGCAGCAGAGCCAACAGGATGTGACCACTCTGGCCCACTCCCTCCCACCATCACCCCCACTTCTAGATCTATGCAATCTGATGTTAGACACTAGCCACATGTGCCATATTAAATTTAAATGTTATTCAACAACAAAAACAAATTATTTAAAACTCTGAAAAGTAAAAATCCAGTTCCTCAGTTGCACTAGCCACATGTCACATGCTCCATTTCCACCTGAGGCCAGCGGCTACCATATTGACAGCACAAATATAAACATTTCCAATATCACAGACTGTTTCATTGGCAAGCGCTGCTCTGGACCATGATCTGGAATTCCCTGGTCAGTAGGCCCCTAGATCAGTTGTGCCTTCAAGGGCATCTTCCCTGGGTCTGATCTCCCAAGGGCAGTGCATCTGACCCCAAGGGTGGCCAATGGGTGCTGTTTGCAAGGAATGTGGATACAGCTGGAACTTGTGAGCTGTGGAGCCCACAGGAATGAGTGTGAGGCCTCTCAAAGTGCAAGATGATGGGAAGATGGGGCCAGATTGGGAGGAGGAGGGGCAGAACCAGACCAGCTCTCTCTTACAGCCACATTCCCGTGCAGAACTCCAAGAACTCTAACTTCAAAGCCTCTAACTCCAGCTCGTTATGAAGGAAAACTTTTCAAGGTGGGTGGTTAGAGTGTATTTTATTTAACTGTTAAACTTTTACTATCTAGGCATGTGACATATGGCCTCCATTTGTACTCTAGTTGTAGGCTCTGCAAATCTGAGGGTAAGTCTGTCACCCTGTCACCTTTATGGTCAGATCCTGAGGACAGAGACCAAGTCTGATACCTGGGTGCCCCCCACCCCCACTGCACCTGGTATGATGCCTACCACACGATGGGCACTCTCTAAATATTTGCTGGCTTTACTGTTGCTATAGGTGCTTTTCTGTGGATGTGAGAGAAGCCCAGTGATCTTGAGCAGAATGGGGAGGGATCTGAAATATTATACGAAGAACAGTGAGGATGTTTAGTCTGGAGAAGTCTGGGGGTAGAATACCTCTGCTCCGATGGGCCATTACACAGAAAAGGGACAGGGTCAGAGTTCCAGGAGGATATAGCATGGCATGGGTACAGAGTACCCTCACACAGGGCCTGTGGGACCACGTGTCTGGGATGCTATAGTGCAGCTTTTTGCTCTAGAAAAGGAAGAGTGGGCCTAAGTGGATTCTAAGATCTCTTCCATTTTAGGGACTGCCACGTGGCAGAGGGGTTTCTAAGACATGCAGAAGCAGGACTTGCTGTTTTCGTTTTCGATTTCCCATCAGCATCGGGGCTGTGGGTGTGTCAGAATGGGGAAGGTGACTGAGGTTGGCATGTAGAGTGGAGAGTCTAGCAAGTGAGCCAAGAGTAATAAACCCCAGAAACAACAGGTCCAAACAGGTCTTGAGGAGTTTTCAGGAGCTGAGGCCCAACCAGAGTGCTGAACAAAGCTCCCTCAATCAAGCCAGGCAGGAGAACACACCACCCTGGTCCTGACAGCAGGGGCCAAACGAAGCCCAAGGCCGGCTCTCACTACTGTTCTAAAGGTGTGAAGCATGAGGGTGGGGATGGTCAGGCTCAGTATAAGGGGTCAGTGGGAGTCAACATATGATTCCAGTGACCAAGAGAAAGAGTTTACCTGTCATTGGTTCAACAAAGAGGGAAGACTTGGTTTCTCCAGATTAATCATGAGTTGTTACAGGGTTGGGCTAGATGGTTACACAGAACTGAGGGATCCCTCTGGGAAAAGAAGGAGAAAGGAACTCAAATGTATTAAGTGCCTAGCAAGCGCTCAGCACTTTCACTCGCTTCTGTGTGGTACTCATATGTACCAGGCACTGTCCAAGAGCTGCCCATATTTTAATACCAATACAAGGAAAGGAAACTGAGATGCAGAGAGGATAAGTTAGGTGTTTGGTTCACACACCTTGTAAGGGACAGAACCAGAATTCAAACCCAGTTCTCTGGCTCCAGGGCCAGGCTTTTCCAGGCTC
Organism: Trichechus manatus latirostris; assembly: GCF_000243295.1. Classification (NCBI taxonomy): domain Eukaryota; kingdom Metazoa; phylum Chordata; class Mammalia; order Sirenia; family Trichechidae; genus Trichechus; species Trichechus manatus. Next base: position 16,757,453 of record NW_004443946.1, on the reverse strand, counting down.
CCTAGTGCTTTATTTTAATTCCCATGAAAACCCTGGGGGATAGGATCATGACCTCTATTTCTACAAACATAAAAGCTGAGGCTCGAAGTGGATAAGTAACTTGCCCCAAGTCATGCAGTCAGTAAGCTGCAGAGCCAAGATTCAAACCTGGGTCCATGGGACCCCAAAGCCCAGGCTCTGTCACCCCACACCAAGTCTCCAGGAGAGAACAAGATGAGGGTTTAGTAAGTACGGCTGATTTTTAAATCACAATTTTTTTTTTTGTTGTTTGAAGAAGTGAAGCAATAAAATCTCTGTGATAATGATAGTGTCATCCAGCTGGATAAATTGGGTGGACCTCAAACAAATCAGTAGTGAACGAGTGAGGCTTTTATTTAAATGTTTCCACAGCACTGTTATTGTAATTTCAGGTGCCAGTTGCTCGTGCTGACGTTGCAGATGTCATTCCAGTTACACAGGTGAGAGTTACAAGGGTTTTACAAAAAATCCTTTGTGGGATCGACCCATTTTTCAGCTTGATAATAATTTATACCAGGCCCTAAGTTATGTTTTTTCATCTCTCACCAACCCCTACCCACAACTTGGCCCCCCACCCCTCCCTGGCCCACTTTGCACCCTCCCCAATGTCTAGAGGCCCTGTGAAGTGGTAGAAAGAGCTCTGTACCAGGGGTCCAGGGACCAGGTCTAGTTATGCCATTGATTAGCTGTGCGAGGCCGACTGAATCACTTAATTTCTCAGAGGCTCATCTGGAAAATGCAAATAAACTCAGCTCTTCCAGCTCTCAAAGTCCAAGAGGCTGGTGCTTGCTGTTGTTAATTCATTCAACTGGCTTGGTCCAGGCACTGTGCTGCATGCTGGGGAAATAGAGATTACCACAGCCCCATCACTGGCCCCAAGCAGCTCACAGCCTAGCACTGTGATACAATTCTGTGTGGTAAGTGTAATAAAAAAAGCAAGTTGTTACCATGATGGTTTAAAGCATGGAGTTCTTGCCTGGAGGAATAAGAAAGTCTTCAGGGAGAAGGAAATCCTTGAGCTGAGTGCTGAATGAGTGAGGAAGGACATTCTAGCCAGATGGAACAGCATGTGCAAAGGCACAGAAGTGCGGACTGGCACAGTACAGCCAGGCCACTGCGAGTCATTTAGTGTGGCTGTAGCAGACACTGTGTTCAAAGGAGAAAGGATGAGTCTTGAGAGATGGGCAGGGGCCATGTCATACAGGCACAGGGAACTACCAAAGGCTTTTCAGCAGAGGAATGATACAATCTAACATGTCTTCAGAAATACTGTGGTAGTGGCAAGAAGGATGTGTAGAGTAAAGCAAGTCTGGGGGTAGAAAGACTTATTAGAAAACGATTCCAACAGTGCAGATGAAAAATATCGAGGACATGAACTGAGGCAGTAGCAGTGGCGGTGGGAATGAGAACAGAGACAAGAATCCTTCAGTTTGAGTGACATATTGGATGTAGAAGGTAAAATAAAAGAAGAGGTCTAGGATGATCCCCAATTTCTGGCTTGGGTGCCTGGGTAGATTAGAGACACAGAGGAGGAAAAGGCTTGGGGGAAAGGATAATGAGATAATGTTGGGAAAGATACAGAAGCACATAATGTATATCCGAGTGAATGAGAACTCCATTATTCTAGAAAACTGGCATCATTGTAAAGACAGTCCCTTACCAGGCCAGCAAAAAACACCCCCTCCTCCTTGGAAAAGACTAACTTATTCCTAAAATCCTACGTTAATAGTGTTTTTGAAACACCTTTTTTTTTTCTTCGTTATCGGTAAGCCATAGTCTCTTTCTGCACCATGAGGCTTACTGCCCTAGGGAAGGAGAAACAGGGTAGGGAAGAAGGGAACAAGGAAAATGTGATGAAAGGGAAGTCTCCGAAGGACAGAAAAAAGCACAAACCCTTCTGGAGCTGGGAGGGAGATAGATCAGATGCCAGTGCTCTCCTGCCCATGTCAAACATTGATGGTGGTATGGAGAACAATAGAAAAACTCCCTAGAGGCTGAGAGCATTTTGAAGACAAAAGATTTGTGCCCCATTCTTTGTTTGGAGTCTTGGAGCAGTCACCCTTGCAGTGTGTCCCTGTGTCTACCTGGGGTGGCTGCAGCCAAGTAGAGACAGCTGCATGGTATGTTTAGTTTTGAAGGGGGCCTGAGCTGTTCCTCCCTCTCCCACACTGCCTCACAACAACTCCCCTTGTCTTGAGTGTGGACTAGGAGAAACCTAGAAGTTCCTAAGAGTCCCCAGGGAATGCACAATGTCTTGGAGAGTTGAGAGCCTGTGGACCTGCCTTGGGTCTCAAGCTAGGTGGGAAATGGAAAAAGTGGTCCAGACATCTATCAGGTTGGTATCTGCAGAGCTGAGCCAGTGTCCATGAACGAGGAGAACCACCAGATTCCACCATCCAGGACTGCATCCACGGATGCCACAGACCAGATGGGAGAAGGACATCTTGGCAGAGGCCAGTGAGGACCAGAGGACAGCGCAAGGTCCAGCACCCGGACCAGCCACCCTCTCCCACTGCCCCCAGAGTTATACACAGTGAACGGGCAGGAGGGGGTACACCTTGGAGAGGAGGTGTAGGTCCAGGCAGGGATTTGAGTGAATATTTACTCAAAAGAGACTGAACTAGTCTAACAGAACTATGCTGAAGTGAAAGAGACTGGTTTTCCTTTATTTGTTAATTTCAAATTCTTCCACTGTCTTAGTTTGCTAGTGATGCTGTCATAGAAATACCACAAATGGATGGCTTTAAAGAACAGAGATTTATTTTCTTATTTTCAGGAGGCTAGAAGTTCGAATTCAGGGTACTGGATATGGGGAAGACTGTCAGTTCTGGGGAAAGATTCTCCTGTCTTTCAGCTCTGTAGCCCTGGTGTTCCTCCGTTCCTTGCTGATCTCCACATAGCATCTATCTCCCCTAAGGGGCTTCCTTCTGTGCCTGATCTGCTCTTTTTATATCTCAGAAGTGATTAGGTTTAAGTTACACCCTACGCTGATACAGCTTCTAAGTTGTAGTGTGTGATTTTTGATACCTCCCCGAACTTTATTTTTAAGTCATGTTTATGAGGTATAATTTACATTACTATAAAAATTCACTCTTTTGAAGTGTACAGTTCAAGGAGGTTTGACAAATGTATACAGTTCTGTAACCATTACCTCAATTTAAGATATAGAACAGTTCCATCACCCCAAAAAGTTCCCTTGTACCCCTTTGCAGTGAATCAGCTTCCTCCACCCCTAGCCTCTGGTAACCACTGATCTGATTTCTGTCTTTATTATTTTGCCTTTTCCAGAATGTTATATAAACAGAGTCATACAGTATGTAGCCTTTTGTGTTCAGCTTTTAAATACATCTCCTTATTACCTCAGCTTCCTCCTCTGCCTTCTCTGCAAATTGCTTTAAATGGACAAATCCAGGATCAGCAGCAGCCTAGGCAGCCTCCCCCAGCCCCACCACCACACTTTTTGTGTGACAAAGTTCCCAGCAAGCCTTCCTCATGGCCAGCCCTAGATATTAGCATTCTAATCCTGTTGGTTCTCTGGAATGTTTGCTTTTGTTTTGAAGGTGTTTCTTTTGCCTCTTTGGACACAGAGGCCCTCTCTTCACAGCCCTTCCCCACACATCATGCCCTCCTCTTCTCACCTTCCAGGCCCCACCTGCACCAACCCTGGAAATCCGTGCACACTGGCCTCACTCCCTCTGAGCTCCAAGCATCCCTCCTCCTCTTCTCAAATTTTCTTCTCTCCTCATCAACCTCCGTCCTCCATCACATTGGTTTCTGTGCCCAGGCTGTCTTGTGATCTTACTTGCCACAGAGACAGCTCTGCTGCCCAGCTCCCTCTTAGCATCAATTGGTTGATTGGTTTGGGGTTTGTTTATAATTGGGGTTCTCTTTCTCAGTGAGGAAGAAGTAAGAAACCTCAACACAGCATTTTTCTTCTTACCTCACAGTGGATGGGGACTCCAGGGCAGGAACTGTGCCTATACATGCCCTATTGAGCGCTGCCTCCACAATGGTAAAGAAATAAGAAGGTGAAAAGGTAAGGCATGACAACACCGGTTGTGTTAAAGGGCAGGGCTCAATTTGCCTGACAAAGAAAGACCTCAGATGTGGCTCTCTTTCTACCTGTGCCAGACATCTGCAAGCTGACTGCACCTCCAAGGAGATAAGCCTCCTTTCTTTCTTCTTTTTTTCTTTTTTTACAGTTAATCTGTCTTTCCTTTTTCTTTCTTTCTTTTTTTGAACATTTTATTGTGGTTTAAGTGTTAGTTTACAGAGTAAGTTCGTTTCCCATTCAACAATTTATACACAGCTTGTTTCATGACATTGGTTGCAAATCCCTCAACGTGTCAGCACTCTTCCCACTTCCTCCCTAGGGTTCCTGTTTCCATTTGCCCAGTGTTCTGCCCCTACCTGCCTTCTGAACCTTGCTTTTGGGTAAATAGTGCCCTTTTGGTCTGATATGGTTGATCTGGGCAGCACATCCCTCAGAGGTGTTATTGTTCACTTTATAGGCCTGTCTATTGTTTGGCTGAAAGTTGAGGGGGTCTAAGGGCCATAGTTTCAGGGGTTCCATCAGTCTCTATCAAACCAGTAAGGCTGATCTTTTTTTATGAATTTGAATTTTGTTCTACATTTTTCTCCCACTCTCTCCAGGACCTTCTATTGTGATCTTGGTCAGAGCAGTTGGTAGTAGCAGCTGGGCACCATCTAGTTCTTCTGGTCTCAGGCTAGTGGAGGGTGTGGTTCATGGGTTCCATTAGTCCTTTGGATTAATTGTTTCCTTGGGTCGTTGTTTTTCTTCACTATTCTTTGCTCTGGACAGGCAGAGACCAATAGTCGTATCTTAGATGTCTCCTTGAAAGCTTTTAAGACCCCTGTCTCTACTCACCAAAGTAGGATGTACAGCATTGTCTTTATGGACTATGTTATGCCAATTGACCTAGATGTCCCCTGAGACTATGGTCCTAAGCGCTCAAGCCCAATGACTCAGTCCCTTGAGACACCTCCTTTCTTTATCCACCACTGAGCCTTTTCAAGGTGTCATGCCCAGGGAGCCAAGTGTGTCCCTGTGTGTTAAACAGGGGAAGGGACTTGCTGTGGGAGAGCAGGGCGGACATATATGGAGAGAAGAGTGGGAGACAGTAGAAAGTACAGCTGTGGGACACTGGCTCCCTCTCTGCATGATAGCTCTTCCCTGGAGTCACTGACACTGTGACCTCACTCAGTGGCCAAAAGGAGCCCAGGCTGTATTCAAGCATTTTTTTTTTTTTTAATTGTGGTAAGATACAAAACATTTGCCATTTTAACCATTTTAAGTGTATAATTCGTTGAAATTAATTGTAATGTCACTACCATCCATTTCCAAATGTTTTTCATCACCCCAAAGAGAAACTCAGGACGCTTTAAGCAGTAACTCCCCTTTTCTCCCTCCCTCCAGCCCCTGGTAACCACTAATAACTTTCATCTCTATGTATTTGACTATCCTAGATATTTCATATAAGTGGGATCATACGAGATTTGTCCTTTTTGTCTTATTTCACTCAGCATAATGTTTTCAAAGTTCATCCATGTTGTAGCATATATCAGAACTTCATTTCTCTTTATGGCTGAATAATTTCATTGTATAGATATACCACATTTTGTTTATCCATTTATCAGTTGATGGACACTTGGATAGTTTCCACCTTTTGGCTATTGTGAGTAGTGCTGCAATGAACAGTGTACAAGTATCTGTTTGAGTCCCTGCTTTCAAGTCTTTTGGGTATAAACCTAGGAGTGGAGTTGCTAGGTCATATGGCAGTTTTATGTTTAACATTTTGAGGAACTTTCAAACTGCTTTCCACAGCGACTGCACCATTTTATATTCCCACCAGCAATGGATGAGGGTTCCAGTTTCTCTACATCCTTGACATTTTCTTTTTTCTAATAATAGCCATCCTAGTGGGTGTGAAGTGGCATCTCACTGTGACATATTCAAGCTTTTTGATGAAACTTCATTATCAAAGATCTTAAGCTTTATCTCTGCTCCAAGTGATAGGAGGGGTTGGAAGGGCAATGTCTGTGTTCCTTCAACTGCCCTCAGAGCCAGGTACTTCGGAATTCAAACTCTGGAGTCAGGCTGTTGGGGTTGACACAAACTTGTCTCCTGCCTACCAGTGTGGCTTTGGCAAGTTACCTAACCTCCCAGTGCCTCAGTCTCCCCAGCTATAAAATGAGGATGGTAATAGGAACTAACCCATTTGGTTGTAGTGAAAATTGAGTGAGACAGTCCATATAAAACATATGAGAAGTGCTCAATAAATGGTAATTGTTACTATCATTATTATGATTATTTCCATTTAGGAACTAAGAATCCTGAAATAGCAACCTATTCTAGGTGAAGCTAAAAAGAAGAGAACCCCTGAGTCTCCGGGTAAAGAAATTTGCTGACATTCTCAATAAAGTCAAACCCAGATCTTCCAAGACAGGCAATGAGGAGAAAACTCCCATGGGCGTGGGGAAGGAGTGCAGCTTTCCTTACATGTGGTGGCACTGGTAGTGAGGAATCTTCAGGGGAAGGTGAATCTTGGGAGACAAGACAGAGCCAAGAGATCCAGCCACCCTTCCCACATGGGGAGTGTCTGCCACAGTCAACCTCTGAGAAAGTGGGTTTGATTTATTAAAGAAGCCAATATGTTTCCTTCCATCCAATGTGGTCTCTGTGATGTTCATGTTATTGGATCCCAGGATGTGAAATGTCATTTTAGGACACTGCCCAGGAGAGAGTGGGCTGAATGCCTCTTTAGACAGCTTTAGCCAACTATTGAGGAAAATGGAGTCCACTTTCCCAACTGTCTTAATAATCATATGTCTTTACAGACAGCAGCAGGAGTAGTTGAAATAATAATAACAGCTAATGTTTTTTTAAAGGTTGCAATATAAGCCTCATGACAATTCTGTTAAGTTGATAGTATTGTTCCCATTTTCCAGAACAGGTAACTGAGGCTTGGCCAATTTAAATAGCCTTTTAGGGTCACAAAGATAGTAGGTGGCTGACTACATTTGAACTCAGATCTGTTTGAATTCAGAGTCTGAGTTCTTACCAGTATTCTCTCTCCCACAGGATTCTAGATCACATTTCAATCTAGTGAGAAAAACATGTGTAAGGGTCTGCTTGCTTTCCAGATAATTCTGGGTAATATTTTCTTATGAAGGTTCTGGGAAAGGCTCAAGGTTCAAGCCCAAAGAATGAGTAAGTGGTTCATCTCTGCCCCCTAGAGGGCACAGCCTATATACAGCACTGCAGGAAAGCAGTGGTTAAAACATGTGCTTAGAATCTGGGCCAGTCCAGACCTGCAAAAAACAAATCCAAAGTTTTGTAGTTCACAAAAGGGAGGTGATAATGGGCTGGGGGTTTTCTGGACCAGGAGTGAGAACTGTGTATCAGGGGCAGGACCAATAATCTGACTGGAGCTCTCATATTTAACACAAGCCCCCAGATGACTCTTATGCTCAGGCAAGTTTGGGGAACACAGATGCCTATGATTCATTCACCCTACAAGGGTGTGAAGAAGCCTCCCATCTTCACCCTACTGTTACTATAGCATGTGACAAACCCCGAGGGAGTTGAATACAGGTCTCTGTCTTAAAGAGACTTGATCAATCACATCACCTCTCAGGACCTTGGCTTCCTAATTCAGAAGATGGCCCCGTAGGGGCGTGGGAGCCAGGAGACCCAGGCTGTGCTGGCAAACAAGGGCATGCTTTACTTAATCTCCCCAGACCTCAGCTTCCTTTTCTGTAAAATGAGAGAATGAAAACTCACCAAGCTCTTCCTGATTCAAGATTCCTGAGTCTCTTTCTATCTCTGCCTGACTACCCTGAGTGGTGCAAATGGTTACGCACTCAGTTGCTAACTGAAAGGTTTGAGTCCACCTAGAGGTGCCTTGGAAGAAAGGCCTGGGGATCTACTTCCAAAAAATCAGCCATTAAAAACCCTCTGGAGCACAGTTCTACTCTGACACACATGGGGTCACCACGAGTCCGTTGCAGTTTTTTTTTTTTTCCTAATGAAGCCAAATTTTCCTTTTCGAGTTCTTCAGGGCGAGTCCTTTGGTGGGTCCTCGGGCTCACAGTGCCACTACCAAATCACCAAGAGGAGTGGCCAGTGTTCCCCTTGGCCATCTGAGCCTGAGGCTACAGGAAAAGAGATACTTGTGGGGCCCAGGAGCAGGGACCAAGGCAGCCTTACAGATGCCCTTCACCAGAGCCAGCCCAACAGGCGAGTCCCAGGAGGGCTGAAACATGGCTCTGCTTGACACTCGGATTGTTTGCAGTTGGAGAGTGAATAAGTACTGCCTTTGTAGGTCGCTATGAGTTGGATCACCCTTGAGGTAAGCCACTGCCTTTGACTAAATTAAAAAAAATAAAACCTACAATAACACCAAGATACTGCTAGGCAGCAGCTGACCAGAAAGAGTGCTAAAATCTTAAGAGCAAATTGCTTACTGGCTGAAGTTGTTGTTAGGTACTGTCAAGTAAATTTTTGACTCATAGCAACCTCATGTGACTGGGCTGTAATCTTTACAGGAGCAGATTTGCCACATCTTTCTCCCATGGAGCTTCTGGGTGGGTTTGAAACACTGACCTTTACAGTTAGCAACCAAGAGCTTAACCACAGTACTACCAGAGTTTCTTATTGACTGAAGAGAAAGATCTTAATAAGATCTGGCTTCAGCACAAAAACACAGCTTTTGTTTCTGCATTGTGCACCACCTCAGTCAGCTCAAGTGAGCAGCAGCAGCTGCTGGAGCAGGGCCTATTTAGCGGTGGACTGAGGTGTAGAGAGGCATCGGGCTCTGGTCTCACTGTTCACAAAGGCCCCACATGCTGGCTTCTGACATTATCTCCAGATGAGACAATTGAAAGAAGGTGAGATACAAGATAGAACCCTAAACCTGTGCTCCACCACTACCCATAGAGCACTATGAAGTAATATATGTAAAATATATCCTAGAATTTTCTTGCAAAAGCACAATTATCTTCACTATATTTTTCTGTGTTAAAAGTATTAATTTTTCAAAGGTAAACATTTAAAATATGTCACAGTTCTCAGTAACCCTTTTTTGGCATTTCTTCATATTCTAAAGGCCAGGAAACTTAAAAACTGCAGTGGCTTTGGGTAGGTCCATTCATTTCTTTGGGCTGCGTAACAAAGTGCTACAAATTGGGTGGCTTTTAAGAACAGAAATGTATTGTCTTAGAGGTCCAGAGGCTAGTAGTCTGAATTCAGGGTGTCGGCAGGAACGCGTGCTCTCTGAAGGCTCTAGGGGAAGGTCCTCTCTTGTCTCTCTCAGCTTCTGGTAACTACATGCTTGCGGCTGCAGTAGGATTCCAATCTCTGCCTCCTTGGTCACAAGGCCATTTTCCCTCTGTCCGTCTTTCTGTCTCTTTTTCTCTTTTATAAGGGCGACACTCAGATTGGATTAGGACCAACCCCACTCTGATATGATCTCATGTTAACTGGTAACATCTCAAAGACCCTATTTCCAAGGAAGGTCACGTTCACAGGTACATACCTTTTTGGGGGATACCATGCAATGCAAAACAGTAGGTGTCTTCCTCTGAGAGGCCCTGGCCAGGACCTGCTGATGACAGGAAAGAGTTGGTGCAGCCCTAGATGTAGTTGTGTCTCTCCTGCAAAAATTACCTCTCCCTTTTCCAGATAGGTTTTTCTCAGGATCTCTTTGCTACTCATAAAGAAGTGATAATGTGGTAAAGGATCATCCTCCCCTTCTCATCCACCCACAGAGAAGAACAAGAACAGACTTGCAAGAACAAACCCTGAAAATGCCACTTGTTCAACCAAACTGACAGGGGCCCTTGAGTATATTCAAAGAAGGAGTGTCTGTCCCCAACCTCTATGCCTCTCCCGCCAGGGTCTGAACTACAGACACAGCACATTTTCTGGATTTCCAACTACCCTGAACCATGGCCCCAGATAACACCAATTGGTTTTCTCTGGCTTCTTAAACTTCCAAATCCTACCATACAATAAATAAAAATTGAAACCTGAGTTTGTTGTGCCTGCCCCTCCCTGCATGTAATTAAGATGATGTACTTGGCCTTGAAATCTTAGACTTTTTGTTAATCTGACGCACCTCAGAAGTCAGTTTCAAGAAAAAAGGGAAGAAGCTTCCCAGCCTGACTTCCTCTCTTGAAGTTAATAAAAATGTCAGTGATGGACGGCAGCCAGCAGCGCTGGCAGCCAGCACACAGTCACAGATAAATCACGGCCACACCCTTTTCTCACACAGGGTGCCAACATCTCAGCCTTTAGAGTTGAACTTCTCCCATGAACCACAGCTGGCAGGGAAGTCCAGAAAGGCTTAACCAACTAGTGTTGATCCAGAGCCCCCTCAGTTTGTAAATTTTTAAGGACTAATCATTCACTCAATAAATATATACGTATATTTTAAGGCAGTATTTTTAAAATTCAGATGTAATTTGCATGACAATTCACCATTTTAAAGTATACAATTCAGTAGTTTTTAGTAAATTTACTGTATTGTGCAGCCATCACCACTATCTAGTAACAGAGCATTTTCATCATCCTAAAAGCAAGCCCTATCCATTAGTGGTCACCCCCCCATTCCCTCCTCTCCCCGGCCCCTGGCAACCACTAATCTACTTTGTTTTTCTATGGATTTGCCTATTCTGGGCATTTTGTATAAATAGAGTCATGCAATATGAGGCCTTTTGTGTCTGGCTTCTTTCACTTAGCATAATGTTTTCAAGGTTTGTCCGTATTTTAGCATGTACTAGTCAGCTAGTCCTTTTTATTGCCAAATAATATTCCACTGTATGGACATACCACATTTATTTATCCATTCATCAATTGATGGACATTTGGGTTGTTTCTACTTTTTGACCATTATGAATAATGCTGCTATGAACATTTATGTACATGTTTTTGTATGAACGTATATTTTCAGTTCTCTTGGGTGTGTCCATAGGAGTGACATTGCTGGGTCATATGGTAACTCTATGCTTAACTCTTTGAGGAACCGCCAAACAGTTTCTCCACTCAATACATAATCAAGTCCTACCATGCTGCTGTGCTAGAAGCCAGCAGCGCAGTGGTGGGCTAGATAAGCCCAACCACTTGTCCTCGTGGAACTTAGAGTTGGACGGGGAAAGGAGGCATTAAACAGGTAATTACAAAGAGAGGCATTGTAGCACGCTTGGACAAATGCGAAGAAGAGGAAGTACAGGTTGCTATGAGACTGAACTTTAGGGAGACCTAAGCTGAGGGTGTGGACAAGGGCACAGGACAAGATCACAGACATTCTTGAAACATCAAATCTAGGGCCTGTGATGCAAAAAAAAAAATCCAAAAAAGGAAAATGAAGACATACTTGTAATTTACTGGATTTCTGAAAGTTCCCGCTATTTTGGGACACAGAAACTCCATATAGAGACTCTACAAGACCTCGAAGGAGCCCTGGTTGCACAGAGGTTAAGCTCTCAGCTGCTAGCCAAAAGGTCAGCAGCTCGAACCCATCTGAAAGAGAGAAAACCCATCAGAGAGAGAAAAGACCTGGAGATCTGCTCCCATAAAGACTGCAGCCTAGAAAACCTTGTAGGGCCGCTCTACTCTGTTATAAAAGGTTGGAATTGACGTGATGGTACCCAACAACATAAGGCCTCTGGTAGTGTCTGAAATGCTGTATTGGAATATTCGGACACAGATGTGTCAGTAAAGAACAGGTTATAAAGTTTGGGGATGATAATTCTTGACAACTCCTTTTCAGTTGTCAAAGAAACCCTTACACTGGTTTCTTTCTTCTTGAGAGGGATTTAGGGCCGTGCCTCTTTAAGGTAAAGAAGGAGAAATTTACTCTCTTCACCCGTCCCCTGCCTTCCGGTTCCAAGCCTTTTCAGCCTTCTCTTCCCTGCAGCTGTTCCCAACATTCACTGAAAAAAAAATTAATGTCCTATTGTTTAAAGTAGCAATTAGTTGTTCAGCCTCTCATAGGAAGGAGGGAAGCTCTGAAAATGTTACAATTAATTCCCAGTGATGGGAAAAGTTTAGTTTGGTGTCAGGAGGTTAAAGTTGCCATATTTTAAATGGCAGAGTTTGCAAAGTTTTGTTCCTGTTGAGTTAATCTAAAATATTCGTACTTTGACCAAGGCACTAGACTAAGTGCAGTGAGGAGCTACTAAGAAACATAACCATCAGTCCTGAAGGAAGCATCTAGTTAGAGAGAAGAGCCTTGTAAGAAGGTGACCTGTGATACCTGGCAGCATATGAAGGGCCTGATGAGTGGCCAAGCTGTACGAGACAGGGCTGCTTTAGGGAGGAAGAAAATTCATTTTGGGCTGTGTGGGGCACTCAAGGTTTCATGAAGTAAATGGGACTGAGGATGGACAGGCTTTACATAGGCTTCTGGGGGAGGGGGGAGGGGAAGGACATTCCAGACAGGGCAGATGACAGGTGCTATGACCCAGGGGTAGAAATTTTAAAAATGTGTTAATTAGGTCTGACATAGAGGCCCCTGAATGAAGAAGCATCATTAAAAACAATGAGGGTATTTGAACTTTCTAGTTTTTATCAAATGGCCCCAGTAAGGTCTGAGATTTCTCTTTCATCTTAACTAAGGAGAGGCCCAGCTATTGGGTACAATGATTAAAAAGAGAGCACTGTATGGCCCGCTAGTTCCCTTTTCCCATGC
>NW_004443946.1:16732754-16744068 GCF_000243295.1 Trichechus manatus latirostris | reverse complement strand
CCCTCTACTGTGATCCCTGTCAGAGCAGTCAGTGGTGGTAGCCAGGCACCATCTAGTTGTAATGGACTCAGTCTGGTGGAGGCTGTGATAGTTGTGGTCCATTAGTCCTTTAGATTAATCTTTCCCTTGTGTCTTTGGTTTTCTTCATTTTCCCTTGCTCCAGATGGGGTGGGACAAGTGGAGTATCTTAGATGTCTGCTCACAAGCTTTTAAGACCCCAGGCACTACTCATCAAAGTAGGATGTAGAACATTTTCTTTATAAACTATTTTATGCCAGTTGAGCTAGATGCCCCCTGAGACGATGGTCCCCAGACCTCAAGCCAGTAATTCGGTCCTTCATGGAGTTTGGATGTGTCTATGAAGCTTCCATGACCTTGCCTTGGTCAAGTTGTGCTGACTTGCCCAGAATTGACTTGTGGGGGCTTTTTGTGTTTGTCTCAATGATGCTGGGAGTTCCTGGATTAAGCACCCAACCAGTAGCTGAAAGATGGTTGGTTTGAACCCATCCAGAGGTCCTATGAAGACAGACTTGGCAATCTGCTTCTGAAAGGTCACAGCCTTGAAAATCCTATGGAGCAGTTCTTTCTACTCTGCACACATGGGGTCACTATGAGTTGGATTTGACTTGATGGCAACTAATGACAATAACAATGATGGGAAGTGTGCTATTCGCTTTTAGTAAGTAGGGACCAGAGAGGTCAGACGTTCTCCTGCAATGTGCAGGAAAGTTCTGCAAGAATTGTCCCACATCCCACACATTTGAGTATTCCATGGGGCATTTGTATAGGTAAAAATCTATTTATAATGCTCTGAGCCTTGAAACCTGACTCTATTTCACACACAAACACACGTTTTTTTTTGCATAGTTTTTTCCCCAGGAATGCAACTACCATATAAACTGGGGAAATTGCACTTGTCTTGTGTAGACCTTTACAGTATTCACCATTTTGGATAATCACATCACCCAAACGAACTCCACTCGGGTTTTTTGAGTTGCCAACACAACACACCTATAACAATCTTCATTTGTAGTGCTCACATTTCAAAATAATTCTGTGTACAGGTGCAGGACATCTGACCTCTTCGCTACATCTAGTGCAGCCATGCCCAAGAACTTACATATTGAAAGACATTATTCTATTATAACTTAATTTCCTTTTTCTTTCATCATTTCCAGAGATGCCACATTAATATATATTCTATTCCACTTGCTCTTCTTACAACATGACAATGACATTCCTCCACTGAGAGGTGAGTCTATGTGCCCTACTCCTGGACATAGGTGGACCTTTGTAACTGCCTTGACCAATAGAATGTGATGACCAAAGAAATGCTATGCAGCTTCTGAAACTAGGTCATAAAAGGCAGTTCAGCCTTTGTCTGGCTCTCTGTTTCTCTCTGGATGCTGGTCTTTGGAACCAAGCCACCATGTTGTAAGGAAGCACAGACCGCATGGAGAGGCCATGTATGGATGTTCTGGACACAGCCCCAGCTAGGTCCCCAGCTGGCAGCCAGCATCAATCCCCAGACATGTGAGTGAAGGCTCACTCACCCTGGAGTGACTCCAGCCTGCAGCCTTCATTACTGTCTGCCACCTGAGGATCCAGATATCGTGGAGCAGAGAAAAGTATCCTCACTATGTTCTGTCTGAATTCCTGACCAACAGAAATTATGAGATAATAAACGATTAAATAATTTGGCTTCAAAACTTAATTCAAACATTTCTTATCTAAATGATTCAATATTTGAAAGACCAAGATGGATAGGCTCTCTAAGAGGGTGAAGATTAAAGCCATAATAAAGGTTTTGTGACCAAATCTATGAAAACTGAGCAGACCCTACATTATCTAGGACATACCCCAACTAAAAAACAAACCAGTTGCTTTCGAGTTGATTGCGACTCAGGGCAACCCCATGTGTGTCAGAGTAGAACTGTTCTCCATAGGGTTTTTAATGGCTGACTTTTCGGAAGTAGATATCCAGGCCTTTCTTCCTAGGTGCCTCTGGTGGACTTGAACTGCCAACCTTTGGGTTCACAGCAGAACACTTAACTCTTCGCATCACCCAGGGATTCTTGGATATTTCTACCCTCGGTGATTTTCTGAACAGGTACTATAGGTGATGAGGCAGGAGTAGGGCCCAAACCACATAGTCTAATACCTGGCTTGAAGAGATGCCACTTCCTCTCTGTGGCTACACGCCTGGATATTTGAGGGTCTGGCTTTTCACATGCACCTCTCATCCTAGCCTGCCAACATCTTGAGGGAAATTGATGGCCAACTTTAAGGAAGAAGCCACTGCCTCAGAGTAACTGGCTGCTTTCCAGGTCTCTGAAACGAGGAGATTTAGATGGACCACCTCCGGATC
This sequence comes from Trichechus manatus latirostris, assembly GCF_000243295.1. Lineage (NCBI taxonomy): Eukaryota > Metazoa > Chordata > Mammalia > Sirenia > Trichechidae > Trichechus > Trichechus manatus. The sequence continues at coordinate 16,741,700 of NW_004443946.1, read as the reverse complement.
CAGAGTATGCCCTCCAGAGGCTGAGAGGAAATTCAATCAAGCCCCAGGCTGTTCAGGAAGAGATAGAAGCTGGTCCCAGCATGCTGCCACAAAGGACCAGAAGCATGAATTGTGAAGCTAGGGCTTGGTGCCAGAGCTTTCCTTCATACTACAACACTTCAACTTGGGAATCTGAATTCAGACCAAAGAAAATAATTCTGATCAGTGGCTGTTCCCAAAAGCAACAATGTCTATAGTGATGGAAACATGTTCTCAAAGCACAGAGTCCCAGACACAGAGGGTTCCAGCCCAGACCTGAGGGACTCAGTCACAAAGCTGGAAAGTCAGAATTCTATACAATGAAAGCTGCTTATCCACTTGAGACCATGTGCAAACAATAAAGATATCTAGAGTTTATGGAGGGTTTGCCGCGTGCCAGGCACCAGCCTAAGCACTCTCCAAATACCATCTCATCAAATCCTCAAAATAGCCCCTGAAGTAGGTACATTATTACGTCCATTTTACAGACGAGGAAACAGAAACTTGGCCTGCAATGTATGTCCAGGTGTGTTGGATTGCAAAGTTCATTCTCTTAACCACTTCACCGTTATCCTGCGTTTAAATGCAGAGGGATTTGCCTCCACTTAATACTGAGTATTTCCCAAGTACAAGGACACAGCATAACCATGACAATCAGGAAATTAGCGCTGATTCTGTTACCCAAAGCAGATCCTGCTCTGTGCGGCTTCTCGTCAATAAAGACACACCGAGGTGAGGAGGAAAGGAGAGTGTTTCTTGCAAGCACGCAGGCAAGGAGCAAGGAGGTGTATACCACAAATCAAGCTCCCTGAACGAAGAGGGGCAGAACCTTTTATACTGTCCCTCACAAGGAAGTACATACAAACATCATGGACTACATAGGTTATCACAGTGTACAGGGATAGTAAGACAAATTGCATTTTTTTCCTTTCGTCTGTATAGAAAATGGCGGATAAGTCCTGCCCTTGGTGGAGATTTTAATATTCAAGTAGGTCTTAATGAGGCTTAGGTTATTTTAGGACACTTTTGAGGCAGTAAACTGATTTTGACTGGTTTTCTCTAGCTTCTTCTTCCTGTCATTGTAGATGGGAAAGTGTTGGGAGGGGTTTTAGCTGAGGACTGACTCAAGGCTCCTGTATCAATCCATAATACTGTCTAATCCACAGACCCCATTCAAATTTCGCTGATTGTCCCAATTATGGGGATCATGAGCTGCATTTAGTTGTCATGTCCCTTTAGTTTCCTTCAATATAGAACAGTTCCTCAGGCTTTGCTTGTCTTTTCTGACCTTGACATTTTTGAAAAGCACAGGCCAGTTACATTGCAGCATGTCCTTCAGTTTAGGTTTGTCTGATGTTTCCTCATGATTCATGCATTTTGGGCAGGAATACCACAGAAGTGATGCTGTGCTCTTCTTGGCACATCATATTAGGAGGCACATGACATCCATTTGTCCCATAACTGGTAGAGACAGAGGGACTTTTAATCAAAGACTTGGAATCATGTATTGAGAAAGACTCTAAGACCTGGGAATTCTGCCCAGCTCACTGAACCTTTTAATACACTATGACCAGAGCCAGAAGGAGTGTGGGTCAGCTGGGCAGAGGGAAGTGACAGTATCACTGGGAACATATTAGGACAGAACAAGTTGTGTTTACCCGAACTCCTACCAGGGAGATTACTGGAGTGGTTGGAAGGAATTCTTCAACAAGCCACTTGGAGAGGAGGATAAGACTTCACAGGGCATTCTCAAATAGGTGAGAGAGCAAGGAGCTGGATGCTGGGTAAGAAAAAAATGAAGCTGGTATAAAAGGAAAACAGATGTGGCAAGAACAAAATGGGCTGGAGGACTAGAGAGTAGTGGGAGGATCATCCAAAGAGCTCAAAGTATTTGCTTCACATGCCTTCATAGGTGTTTAAAAAATAAGATATTTACAATGTACTTCCTATTAATTGGACTTGGAGTCAAACCACCTATGTAAATCCCAGATCTACCACTTAGAAGGCTGATAAATTAGGTAAATTAATCTTGCTGAGGCTTGGTTTTCTCATCTGTAAAATGAGGACAAAAATACCTCACAGGGTTGCTTTGAGGGCCAAGTAAGAAAACACCTAGTCATCTGTTGTTGGTAGTTGCTATGGAGTTGGCTCCAACTCACAGTGACCTTCTGTATAACAGAATGAAATGTTGCCGGGTCTTTCACCATCTTTATAATCATTGGTATGTTTGAGTCTACTGTTGCGGCTACTGTGTTAATCTCCCTCATTGAGGGTCTCCCTTATTTTCGTTGCTCCTCTACTTTACGAAACAGATGCCCTTTTCTGGCAATTGGTTTTTCCTGATGATGTGTCCAAAGTAAGCCAGTCAAAGTCTTACCATCCTCTCTTCTAAGGAAGATTCTAGTTGTATTTCTTCTAAGACCAATTTGTTGGTTCCTTTGGCAGTCCACAGTGTACTGTATTCAACAACCTTCGCCAAGACCACAGTTCGAACACGTCAGTTCTTCTGTCTTCCTTTTTCATTATCCAGCTTTCACATGCATATAAGGCAATTGAAAAGACTTGGGTGAAATGCACCTTAGTCATCATGTATTCAGCTAATATTGATTGTGTGTCTACTCTGTGGTAGCCACTGTTCTGTGCTAGGGATACAGCAGATAACAAAATAGAAAAGCATTCCGGGGCAGTCTGTAAGAGTGCTCTGCACATACAAGGAACTACTCTTATTCAAAGGATATAGTGAGCATGACCCATGTATTATAGATGGGGAAATGAAGTCACAGACGTTATGTAAGTAATGGTAACACTAAGAAGAGAAGGGAAGTCACCTCCTATTTCTGTTCCGCATCTGTTACCTGTAAAGAAATGAGCACCTTGGAAAGCCTACCATGGCTGGTAAGAGCAGAAAAGCTCTGGAAGAATATCCAACAAACTTCCTTGGGGGAAGGATTACAGGTAAACTTTCATTCTTCCATAATGTTTGAATATTTGCGTCAACATTTGTTATCAGTATAATGATTTTTCGGATTTGAAAAAAGATAAGGTTTCTACAGATTAAAATCGAGCCACGGTAGCTGAGTGAGGAACAGACTGAGCCTCTGTGTGATCCTGGGAGATGGCCTCTTGCCTTTCTGACTTGCTCCGTCTCTTGAATTCATGTCCTCCTCAGGTCTTCCTAAACCCACACAAACGCAGGCACATGTGTATTCCAGCAAATGGGTTTCAGTCCCTCATGATTTCCATCCGGATTTCGTTATTAAGCAGTTATTGCCCTTCTCTTTCCTCACTTTTCTCTCGTACTTTACAAAGAAAGAATTTACATGCCAGAAAAAAAAAAAAAAAGGTTTTAACAGAAGCACAAAAAGCAAGCAATTCACTTTTCACGTGTTGAGAAAATTTTATGAGTATATTTATACTTCACTTCATTCCATAAAGGATTTGAGGTGTTTAGAAAAATACACACAATAATGAGATAAAATAAAGAGTTAAAGGAATTGGGTCAAAGAGAAAGTAAGGGTAGGAGCATTCTGGTTAGGGTTTGGGCGGGGCATGTCTGCACTATCAGAAAACATGCTCATCTCTTCTCTCCTCTTGGGGAGCGCCGCTAGCACATACAAAAGGCTGCTTCCTGTGCAGATGATTCCGTTTCCACAGGTTCGCCAAGTTGCCTCTCCAAATGGAATACATCACGTGGGCTTAACTGTATACGTGAACCTGTGGAAGCTGACATAATAACCTTAGCTGTACCTCGCTTCTTAGGACTCACAGACCTCCAGCAGGGCAGGTCCTAAAGGATTATCTAGGGCAACTCTCTCAATTTCCAGATAAGGAAAGACTCAGAGAAGTTAAGTGCCCCATGGAAAGACAGAGCTATTAAGTGGCAGAACTGAAATACACACGCATGTGTCCCAGCCCCAGCCTAGCTCCTGCACCATACTCACTGCCTCTTATTTCCATAACTCAGCTTTCCCTTGCTTCAGCTCTCTCTCTGTCTTTTTTTTTTTTACTTATTTGGAAAACTTGTGGCTTTGTGAAATCACTATCTTCTCACTCTTTCAAATCGATTCTTATAGTTATGTAGCTTCAAAATTCTGAAGACTTAAAATACTATTATGTGGGACTTAATGGTGTGACACAAGGCAAGATGTCACAAATCCCACTGGTGAACCTTAAGCTGTGTTACTTATTTTATAAATCTTTCAGTTGTTGCCCCAAATAGGAGTGTTGCTTCCTGGTTTTGCACGCTGATTTTTAAAATTTTGTTCAAACAGTAGTATCCAGATGAGACTTCAAACAAATCCAACATAATGGGGCTTGGTGATGAGCAAAACTATGACAGCCTGTGATGGACCCTGTGTCAGCTCCATATGTACCAAGCTCTCTGTCACAACAGGTGGGGGTGACAGACCGAATGGCTCCTCACTCCAGCTGGGTTTCCGTTTTGATGTTAACGTGAACACAGCTCTTGGCTTTATTTCTGTTCATTGATTTTCTGACATATTTCATCCTTCCCTAAACCAACCACCCTCAGAGGCATTCCAACTTCCTCTCTTCCCTCCATGAGTCACCTAAAAGCACACTGGTGGTTTCCAGTACTTCCTCAATGTCTTTCTAAATGTGCCTGGTGTGAACGTACTGGCTTTTTCTGGAAGAGGTTTGAAGATCCTCTCACTAGACTTTAATTCAATTCCACAAACACTGTGGAGGTAGGTAATGGAGAGGGTGGTCGTAGACTCTGAAACTAGACTGCCTGGGTAAAAATCCCGGTTGAGGCTCTGTGACTTCCGGTAAATTATGTAACTTCTTTGTGCTTTGTTTTTTTCGTCTGAAAAATTAGGATGATAATATAACCTATCTCACTGGGGTATTCGGAGAATTAAATGAATTAAGACATGGATGGGCCCTGGAGAAGTGCCTGACACGCATCATAAGTACTTGCTCAACAAATCATTGACAAAACCCCTGCCTACCCCAAGCCAGGCACTGCCAGCCTTTGGGGATATAAAGATAAATAAAACACACATTCTGCTTTTTAAGAGGCTTATTCAGAGGAAAACACAAAATATACATAGAAAAGTAGCAAGTCTACATATTCTTACCATGAATATTTTTTAACATGATGTTGTTGTTGTTAGGTGCCACTGAGGAGGTTCCAACTCATAGCAACCCTGTGTACAACAGAACGAAACACTGCCCAGTCCTACACCACCATCACAATAGTTGCTATATTTCAGCTCATTGCTGCAGCCACTGAGTCAATCCATCTCATTGAGAATCTTCCTCTTTTTCAATGACCCTCAACTTTACCAAGCATGATGTCCTTCTCCAGGGACTGGTCCCTCCTGATAACATGTCCAAAGTATGTGAGACAAAGTCTCACATCCTCACTTCTAAGGAGCATCCCAGCTGTACTTCTTCCAAGATAGATTTGTTTATTCTTCTGGAAGTCCATGGTATATTCAATATTCTTTGCCAACATCATAATTCAAATGCGTCAATTCTTCTTCAGTCTTCCTTATTCATTGTACAGCTTTCCCACGCATATGAGGCTATTGAAGAGACCGTGGCTTGGGTAAGGCTCACCTTAGTCCTCATAGTGACATCTTTGCTTTTTAATAATTGAAAGAGGTCTTTTGCAGCAGATTAGCCGGATGCAATACACTGTTGGATTTCTTGACAGCTGCTTCCATGGGCGTTGACTGTGGATCCAAGTAAAATGAAATCCTTGACAACTTCAATCTTTTCTCTGTTTTCATGATGTTGCTTATTGGCCCAGTTGTGAGGATTTTTGTTTTCTTTATGTTGAGGTGTAATTCATACTGAAGGCTATAGTCTTTGATCTTCATCAGTAAGTGCTTCAAGTCCTCTTTGCTTTCAGCAAGCAAGGTAGTGTCATCTGCATATCACAGGTTATTAATGAGTTTTCCACTAATCCTGATGCCACATTCTTCTTCATATAGTCCAGCTTCTCAGATTATTTGCTCAGCATACAGATTAAATAGGTATGGTGAAAGGATACAACCTTGACACACACCTTTCCTGATTTTAAACCATGCAGTATCCCCTTGTTCTGTTCTAATGACTGCCTCTTGGTCTATGTACAGATTCTGCATGAGCACAATTAAGTGTTCTGGAATTCCATTCTTCACAATTGTTATCCATAATGTGTTATGATCCACACAGTCAAATGCCTTTGCATAGTCAATAAAACACAGATAAACATCTTTCTGGTCTTCTCTGCTTTCAGCCGAGATCCATCTGACGTCAGCAATGATATCCCTTATTCCACGTCTTCTTCTGAATCCAACTTCAATTTCGGGCAGTTCCCTTTTGATGTACTGCTACAATTGTTTTTGAATTATTTTCAGCAAAATTTTACTTGTGTGTGATACTAATGATATTGTTCAATAATTTACACATTCTGTTGGATCACCTTTCTTTGGAATGGGTACAACCATGGATCTCTTCCATTTGGTTGGCCTAGTAGCTGTCTTCCGAATTTCTTGGCATAGAAAGAGAAGCGCTTCCAGCGTTCCATCCATTTGTTGAAACATCTCAATTGGTATTCTGTCAATTCCTGGAACCTTGTTTTTCACCGATGCCTGCAGTGCAGCTTGGATTTCTTCCTTCAACACTATTGATTCTTGATCATATGGTACCTCCTGAAATGGTTGAATGGCTACCAATTCTTTTGGTACAACAACTCTGTGTATTCCTTCCATCTTCTTTTGATGCTTTCTGCATCTTCTATATTTTGTCCATAGAACCCTTCACTATTGTAACTCGAGACTTGAATTTTTTTCTTCAGTTCTTTCAGCTTGAGAAATGCTGAGCGTGTTCTTCTCTTTTGGTTTTCTAACTCCAGGTCTTTGCACATTTCACTGTAATACTTTTTCTTCTTGAGCTGTTCTTTGAAATCTTCTGTTCATTTCTTTTACTTCATTTCTTCCTTTCACTTTAGCTACTCTATGTTCAACAGCAAGTTTCAGAGTCTCTTCTGAAACTAGTACCATGTCATTTTTGTGTCCCATATTGGGTCCCAAACTTGTTGCTATAGTATTACGACTAAATATCAGCATTTTCATCTAGAATCTGTTAAATGGGGCCATGCATTAATTAAACATTTATTGAGTATCTACTATATTCTAGGCACTGTACTAGGCACTTAGAATATAAATCTGATACAGACAAAATATTAATATGTTTTCTTCACAGCTTTCCCTCCTCCTTTGCTCTTCCTGCCCAATCAAGAATTTCTCTGATTGCCTACCTAGTTCCTGGGGCTTTGAGGAAAAGAAAAGAGTTGAAAATTGAGAGGGGTTGACTAAATCTATATAATTGAGGTGGAAAGTGGGGTGACAGTAGAGATTTGAAGATTTGAGAAAGTTTAGAAGAAGAGGGACTTTGGGGAGCAAGTGTTGTGATGAGTGAGACTTAAAGGAAACAGATGAGGGAAGAAGAACTTTAGAACTTTTGCTGGGCATTCTGCTACATATTTCCTCTTGCTGTGCCTCTTCTAGATCCTTCAGTAAAGACTTAAATTACTCTTCAGTGCTTTTGGATATCAGACTGTTGCTTGTTTTGAATATGGTACCATGCTGAGATGGTAGCCAGCTCCCAAGATGACCCTCAGTGAGCCTTGCCTCCTGGTGTTCATACTCTTATGTAGTCCCCTCCAGCATTGAATAGGGATGAACTGTACAAAAATAAGATACTGCAGAAAGGAAAGAGTGGAACTTCTGAGGCTTGACCATAAAAGATATTGTGCCTTCTGCTTTGCTGTCTTGGATCACTTGCTCTCAGGTAAGCCAGCTGCCATGTTGTGAGGATACTCAAGCAGCCTCATGGAGAAGTCCATGTGGACAGGAACTGAGGTCTCCTGCCAACAGCCACATAATTTGCCAGCCATGTGAGTGAGCCTCCTTAGAAGTGGATCCTCCAGTTCCAGTCAAGTCTTAGATGACTACAGACCTGGCTGACCTCTTGGCTGCAGTCTTATGAGAGACCCCCTAAAGCCACTCCCAAATTCCTGATCTGTGTGAGATAATAAATGTTTACTACTGTTTTAAGCTCCTAAATTTTGGGGTAATTTGTTATGCAGTAATAGATAACTAAAACTCTGGCCATGATGTGGCCCAGCTTTGTTGAGGTTACCCAAATGTAACCTGAGTCTCCCCAGCCCACAAGTACAAAAGGGGACCCAAAAAGAGTAATACTCAAAGTTCATTGGCTCTTGCCTCTTCTGCTGAAGCAAGATCTATACTTGCAATCTTCTGTAAATTAGCCATTTCCCCCACCCCTACAGGGGGAAAAATACTTTTGAGAATTGGGAGAAGGGGCATGGTTCTGATTTTTTTTTTTTTTTTAATGTGTTTTCGGTGAAAGTTTACACAGCAAGATAGGCTCCCATTTGACAATTTCCACACAAATTGATCAATGACATTAGTTACATTTTTCACATTGTGTCAACATTCTCATTAATTGTGTTCTGGTTGTTCTCTTTCCAGTACTCTAGTTTCCCTGCCCCCTTATCTTCCCATCTTTGCTTTGGATTAAATGTTGACCTGTTGGACTTATACAGATTTTTTTTAGTAGAGCACTGATCTAACTAGTAATATTCTTTATTTTGCGTGCCACTCTGCTTTTCTACTAAAAGGTGATCTTGGGGGATAGTTTTGGTTCAAGGTTTAAAAAGCACCTCAGGGTCATAGTCTCAGAGAGTCCTCTGGTCTCAGGTGGTCCAGTTAGTCTGGCAATTTTTAAGAATTTGAGTTTTGTTCTGCATTTTTCTCCCTTTCTAATCAGCATCATCTATTATGCCCCCGGTCAGATAAGTCAGCGGTGGTAGCCAGGCACCATTTAGTTCTTCTGGTCTCAGGGTAGTTGAGATTGTGGCTTGTGTAGGCTGTCAGCCTTGTAGACTTGTTT
>NW_004443946.1:16721304-16732654 GCF_000243295.1 Trichechus manatus latirostris | reverse complement strand
TTAGAACTTTTGCTGGGCATTCTGCTACATATTTCCTCTTGCTGTGCCTCTTCTAGATCCTTCAGTAAAGACTTAAATTACTCTTCAGTGCTTTTGGATATCAGACTGTTGCTTGTTTTGAATATGGTACCATGCTGAGATGGTAGCCAGCTCCCAAGATGACCCTCAGTGAGCCTTGCCTCCTGGTGTTCATACTCTTATGTAGTCCCCTCCAGCATTGAATAGGGATGAACTGTACAAAAATAAGATACTGCAGAAAGGAAAGAGTGGAACTTCTGAGGCTTGACCATAAAAGATATTGTGCCTTCTGCTTTGCTGTCTTGGATCACTTGCTCTCAGGTAAGCCAGCTGCCATGTTGTGAGGATACTCAAGCAGCCTCATGGAGAAGTCCATGTGGACAGGAACTGAGGTCTCCTGCCAACAGCCACATAATTTGCCAGCCATGTGAGTGAGCCTCCTTAGAAGTGGATCCTCCAGTTCCAGTCAAGTCTTAGATGACTACAGACCTGGCTGACCTCTTGGCTGCAGTCTTATGAGAGACCCCCTAAAGCCACTCCCAAATTCCTGATCTGTGTGAGATAATAAATGTTTACTACTGTTTTAAGCTCCTAAATTTTGGGGTAATTTGTTATGCAGTAATAGATAACTAAAACTCTGGCCATGATGTGGCCCAGCTTTGTTGAGGTTACCCAAATGTAACCTGAGTCTCCCCAGCCCACAAGTACAAAAGGGGACCCAAAAAGAGTAATACTCAAAGTTCATTGGCTCTTGCCTCTTCTGCTGAAGCAAGATCTATACTTGCAATCTTCTGTAAATTAGCCATTTCCCCCACCCCTACAGGGGGAAAAATACTTTTGAGAATTGGGAGAAGGGGCATGGTTCTGATTTTTTTTTTTTTTTTAATGTGTTTTCGGTGAAAGTTTACACAGCAAGATAGGCTCCCATTTGACAATTTCCACACAAATTGATCAATGACATTAGTTACATTTTTCACATTGTGTCAACATTCTCATTAATTGTGTTCTGGTTGTTCTCTTTCCAGTACTCTAGTTTCCCTGCCCCCTTATCTTCCCATCTTTGCTTTGGATTAAATGTTGACCTGTTGGACTTATACAGATTTTTTTTAGTAGAGCACTGATCTAACTAGTAATATTCTTTATTTTGCGTGCCACTCTGCTTTTCTACTAAAAGGTGATCTTGGGGGATAGTTTTGGTTCAAGGTTTAAAAAGCACCTCAGGGTCATAGTCTCAGAGAGTCCTCTGGTCTCAGGTGGTCCAGTTAGTCTGGCAATTTTTAAGAATTTGAGTTTTGTTCTGCATTTTTCTCCCTTTCTAATCAGCATCATCTATTATGCCCCCGGTCAGATAAGTCAGCGGTGGTAGCCAGGCACCATTTAGTTCTTCTGGTCTCAGGGTAGTTGAGATTGTGGCTTGTGTAGGCTGTCAGCCTTGTAGACTTGTTTATTCTCTATGATTTTGGTTACCTTTTTACTCTTTTGCCCCTGATAAGTAGAGACTAATAGTTGTATCTTAGATGGCCACTCACAAGCTTTTTTTTTAATTTTTTAAATATTTTATTGCGTTTTTGGTGAAAGTTTACACAGGAAATTAGGTTCTCATTTAACAATTTCTATACATATTATTCAGTGACATTGTTTACATTATTCACAATTTATTAGCATTCTCATTATTTCCATTTCGGTTGTTCTGTTTCCCTTAATCTAGCTTCCCTGTCACCCCTTGCCTTCTCAACTTTGGTCTAGAATAAATGTTTACCATTGGTTTCATCTAGATGATTATTTTGAGGAGCACAGTTCTCACAAGTGATATTATTTATTTTATGGGCCAATCTGTCATTTGGTTGAAAGGTAACCTCTGGGAGTGGTTTGAGTTCCAAGTTTAAAGAATATCTCAGGGTGATAGTCTCAGGGGTTCATCTAGTCTCTACTGGTCTAGTAAGTCTGACCTTTTCTTAGGAATTTGAGTTTTGTTCTACATTTTTCTCCCAGTCTCTCTGGGACCATTTATTGAGTCTCTGGCCTGAATGATCGGTAGTGTTAGCTGGGCACCATCTAGTTCTGGTCTCGAGGTAGGTGATGTCATTGTTCGTGTAGACTATTGGTTTGGTAGACAAGTTTCTTTTTTGAGTCTTTGGTTTCCTTCTTTCTCTTTATCTCTGGATGAGTAGAGACCAATAGCTGTATCTTAGATGGCTGCTTGCAAGCTTTTAAGACCCCAGACACTACTCACTTCATGAAGATGCAGAATGTGAACTTTGTGAGCTATATTATGCCAATTAACTGAGTTGTCCCATGAGACTATGGTCCTAAGCTTTCAAACTCAGAAAACCGATCTCGGAAGGTGTTTGGTTATGTCTGAGGATTATCTGTAGTTGTGTTTACAGATATGTGCCTGCTTTTATATCTGTATTTACACATACATGTAGATACTTCTATCTGTTCTCACATATGTGCACAACTGTACCTGCCCATATACATATATGCCTATACCCATCTGTCATGGATTGAATTGTGTCCGCCAAAAATGTCTGTCAACTTGGCTAGGTCATGATTCCCAGTATTGTATGATTGTGTAATCTGATGTGATTTCCTTATATGTTGTAAACTCTATCACTATGATGAGGTTATACTGATGACGTCTATAAGATTGGATAGTGTCTTAAGCCAATCTCTTTTGAGATATAAAAGAGAGAAGCAAGCAGAGACACATGGGAAACTCATACCACCAGGAAAGCAGTGCTGGGAGCAGAGCGCGTCCTTTGGACGTGAGGTTCCTGTGCAGAGAAGCTCCTAGACCAAGGGAAGATTGATGAGACAGACCTTCCTCCAGAGCCGACAGAGAAAGTGTTCCCTTGGAGCTGAAGCCTTGAATTTGGACTTGTAGCCCACTGGACTGTGAGGGAATAAACTTCTCTTTGTTAAAGCCATCCACATGTGGTATTTCTGTTATAGCAGCACTAGATGACTAAGACACCATCCTTACATGATCCTAGACTCGTTTTTTGTTCTTTGTTGGAGTTGTTGCCCTGACATGTATTTTTTAACAAGACTCCTCTCCCTGGGTGTGTTTACTGTCTCTTACTGGGCATTGCTGATGGTTTTCAAGATACTAACATCTCCTGCCAGGCACCATTATTGCCACCATAGGCCCGTGCCTTTCACCAAGCACCAAAGTCTCCCACAGGGCACTACCCCTGTTTTCCATGTTGCCTCTGAAGAAGTCACTAAACCAAAGCTGGGAGCTGCTCTGTGATAAAGTGGCAGAAGGAAGCTTCTCTCCTCTTCAATGCAGTGCCCTTGCAGCCCCACAGTTTTATGGACATTTTAGTGAAATAATTCAGTTTTCCCTCATAACCCTCTCTCCCCTTTGGTCTCAAACATATGTCCATGGGCTGGGTGGGGCTGAAATCAAGAGACTTGTATGTTTTTATCAGAATTCTCACTATTCTTTAGTGACCCAGGCTTTGTTACTGGGCCAGACTCAACATTGCTGCAGGCAGCTGCAGGCTTATATCTTCTCAGTTTGGCAACCTTGAGGAAAGTGAGAACTTCCTACTTCAGAAGGCATGACTCCTAGGGAAGGGTTCTGACTGGCTGAACTTGGGTCACATGCCCATCCTGTGGACTAACTGTAGTGAGAAGGAAGACAGTGTACTGTGATAGGCAGCCCCACCAAGATCACAAGGAGTTCCCTAGAGGTGGGAGGCATGCGCTAACCCTCAAAAGGGGAAAAGGGATACTGGCAGATAAAAACAACAGATTCCTGCTGTACTCATTTCCAGATCTCCCTGGACATCTTGGTCTCACCTCTAGCAGTGGACCCAGTGATCCTGGTCATTCAAGGTCATGGTCCCTGCCTCTGAGGAGCTTGCTGTCTCCAGAGTTGGGTTCATCTGCACCAACCTTTTTCAACTCATTCAATCTTCTCCTTCCTCAGACTCTAGTTCAAGGGCCAGATGGTCATGACTTTTGCATCTTTATCACCTTTTTTTCTAAATTTCCTTGCATGTTCCCCTCTGAGTTGCCATTCCCTTCATCCCATCTCTGTCCCTACTCTCCAAAAGCCACTCCACATATCTAACTTAAAAAGCATACACAGATTCATAACCTCCAATCTGTTGCCCAGTTTTATAAATCCAGCTGTGGTAAGTTTAGGGCAAGGTGCTCTGGAGTTCAGGTGTTATAACTTTATGTATGTATGGCAACCCCCTTCCTACCTCCGCCTTGTAACTTTGTGGTGAGTATTCAGATACTTTCTGCTTTTTTGACCAGTGGATCTTCTCTGCTGACAGCAACCCCATAGGTTCGTCTGCCACTGTCGATAATCCTCAGTGACTAGATTTAAAAACTAACTCACCCTCATAGCATGTGACACTTAACCAGTGTCTCAGCAGGATGTCTGACAATGTTCCCTGCGTGTGACCTGCCTTGTTTGTCTTCCTCAGGCTGCCAAGGAGATTTGTATCATTCTTCTGTGGAAGATCAGGACATCATGGGAAGAACCGATGGACAACCTCTATGATGTCATCATTTCCTCAAACAACATAAGGGAAGAGCATTGCAGACCTGGGCCTCCTAAATCATCCTGTGGGGTTGCTTTCACTCTCTCTACTCCAGTCAGACTGGTGCTTCTTTGGAAAATGGTACCATGCTGTGCTAGTCAGCTTCCAAGATGGCCCCCTCTGTATTCTACGTTCCCCTTTCCAGGCAGCTATAATTTCCACATCCCCTGGTTCAAGGCCCTTTATCCTTCCCTCAGGAAACTCTGCTTTTCCCCACAAGAGGAGATTTCTTCTCTGGTCTTGCCAACTCAAAGTCTCAGAGATCAAGCCACCTGCTAGTAGAAGTTCTTCTACTGAGCCATGTGACTCTGAAGGGTTGGGGTGGCCACACAGTGGGGATTTCCTTTCAGTTCAGTCTCCTCACCAATCAGAAGTGTGACAGATTTACTCACCACTTTTCCCAAAAAGCCAGCAAATCACTCCAAGATAAGCATTTTTTTTTTTCTTGGCAACCACACAGTGTAGTCTCTTTTAAGAAAAGGAATCTCTCCTGGTTGGTTGGCTTTAGTGCCAAGAGTTCAGTTAATCATTCTCTCCATCAAGAGTCAGTTCGTGACTCCTGTCTTGTTTTGTTTTTCCCCTTCCTCATCCATCCCCGCCTCCATGCATTTCCCCTCCCTTGTAGGTTTTCCTGCAAGTCCTTGAATAGCCCTGGATCCTTGTCAAATAGGAAGAGTTGTTTTGTTTTGTGTTTTTAATTTATATAGAAATGGTGTATTACTCTAGATATTATTCTGTTTCTTACCTTTTTTTACTCTACTGATGTTCCTTGTGTTAATATAATTCACCTCTTTAAACCATCAGCTCTGACACAATTGTGTTAAGGAGCACTTGACTCTTGGGTCAGCTTATGCGTATTGAAAGTAGCTATAATTGACATGCTCCTCCATAGCGGGAGGGTAGTACCAGGTCTAATTAGATTGTTTTCTTATTCCACATCTCTCCACACATCTCACATGGAAAGGGGGATGGAGAATATTCCAGGTCACCCCACGTAGCTCAGACACTTTTAAAATGCACTGAACTCGTGTTAAATGATGCAGTGAGGATGCAACCAGCCATGTTAAAATATGTGGGGATTTTATAGGACAAATGACCTGGTTTCCTCAACAAATAAACATTATTAAAAGAAGGTGAGGGGGGGGAAAAGGGAAACAACAATCAATTAAAAGATACTTAAGAGACGTTAAAAGGAGTGCTGGTGGCTCAACGGCTAAGTGCTCCGGGGCTAACCAAAAGGTTGGCGGTTCAAAGAACCCACTTAGAGGCGCCGCAGGAGACAGGCCTGGCAATCTGCTTCTGTGAAGAGTACAGCCTAGAAAACCCTATGAGGCTGTTGTACTTTGTCACAGAGGGTTGTTATGAGTTGGAATCGACTTGATGGCACCTAGCAACAACAAGAGAATTAACTAAACACAGTGTGTGAACTTTGTTTAGATCATGATGGAAAAAAGCTAACCATAAAAAGACTTTTTTTAAAAAAATATTATAGGAATTTAAAACACAGATCAGCTATTAGATAAGATTAAGGAGCTATTAATTTTGTTAGACATGATAATTGTTGTTGTGTGCCCTCGAGTCAATTTCACCCACAGCAACCCCATGTGACAGAGTAGAACTGCCCCATAGGATTTCCTAGGCTGCAGTTTTTACAGGACCACATCAACAGGTCTTTTCTTCCACGGAGGGGCTGGTAGGTTCGAACCTCTGACCTTTCAGTTAGCAGCTGAGCACTTTAACCATTGCACCACCAGGGCTCCTTATGATAATAATATTATAGGTATGGTTTTTTTAAAGTTCGTATCTATTAGAGGTTCATACTGAAGCATTTACAGGTGAAATGATATGATGTCTGGTATTTGCTTTAAAATACTCTAACACAGGGGTTGACCAACTTTTTCTGTAAATGGTCACATAGTAAATATTCTAGGCTTTGAATTTTTGAGGGCCACACGGTCTCTGTTACAACTACTCAGCCTTGCTATTGTGGCAGGAAAGCAGCTAACAATGACACATCAATGAAAGGGTATGGGTGCATTCCAATAAAATATTATTTACGAAAACAGATAGGTTAGATTTGGTTAGATTTGGTTTGTGGGGTCAGAGTCTGCCAATCCCAGCTCTAGTGCAAAAAAAGTAAAGGGGCAGAGGAAAAAGACTGACAAAATGTTGGTAATTTTTGAAGCTGGATGACATGTATGGGGTGGTTCACTACACTATTTTCTCTATTTTTGTGTATGCTTGAATATATCCATAATAAAACATCTATTTCCATAATAAAAAAGAAAATAAAAATAAAAGATTTAATTTCCATAATTAAAAAAAAAGAGCACTTGACTCATCTCCTTCACTTCCTTCACCTTTATCTCTTTCTCAGATCTGTTTCACACAGCCACTCACACATACGCTTTCACTTCAATGTATTTTTTAATCAAAATTAACTTCCTAGACAGCCCCATATTGCTGAGGAATGCAGCAAAATTCTGCAGCAAATTCATATGATGAGGTCTCATATTATTTCCCAGGAGACTCAGGACCATTTCCTTTCCGAGCTTTATACTCTTGTAAACACTTTTCCTAAAATGGTGATTCCAGGCCTGAAGGCTGAAGCACACCATCATCAGAGAAGCATTGTTGTTTTCTTATTTCTCAGCAGGAAATAGGAATGCCCCAGGAAGAGTTAGAAAATTACCAGACAGCTCTGCTGACGGGCTGGGATCGTCTACTGAATGTTGGAATCTGGTCAGAACATCTGGAGTTCAAAGAAAGAAATGTTAAGCTATTCATCAGGCTTCATAAATTCTCTTAAAAGTGAATAATTATGAGGCAGAAAGAAGACAATGGGGAATGTTGTCAGAGGAAAGGAATTACATACATCTCACTTGAAACTGCCCTGAATGTGTAGGCTGAGCACATACGTTGTTTCAAATAGTGGGCAGACCTATTCAGGAGAGCATAGCTATTGACCTCTCTTTTCCAAGATCTTTCAGAGGGACGCCTGCACAAGCTGGTCCTAACCTACTGTTACAGATTGAATTATGTCCCCTAAAAATATGTGTTGTAAGTCCTAACCTCTATGCCTGTGATGGAGCCCTGGTGGCATGGTGGTTAAGAGCTCCTCTGCTAACCAAAATGTCGGCAGTTCAAATTCACCAGCTGCTCCTTGGAAACCCTAGGGGGCAATTCTACTCTCTCCTATCAGGTTGCTACCAGTCAGAATTGACTTGATGGCATTGGGTTTGGTTTTTTTTTGGATGCCTGTGGTTCTAATCCCATTTGGGAATGGGTTTTCTTTGTTATGTTAATGAGGCAGGATTAGTGTAGGGTGTCTCTTGAGTCAATCCCTTCTGAGATACAAAAGAGATCAAACAAGCAAGCTAGGAGGCAGGGATGGGGGAAGATAGATGCCAAGCCACATGAAGATTGCCCAGGAGCAGAAGCTCAGAAGAGACAAGGACCTTTCCCCTGAGCCAACAGAGAAAGAAAGTCTTCCCCTATAGCTGGCACCCTGAATTCAGACTCTAGCCTCCTAAACTGTGAGAAAATAAATTTCTGTTTGTTAAAGCCATCCGTTTGTGGTATTCTTGTTACAGCAGCACTAGACAACAGAGACACCTACCTTTCCCCTGCAGGAGCTGGATGCTCTGCACCTGTCTTGCATGAGCATCAGCCCCTATGCCTCTGCCCCTTTCTGGAAGGATCTCTCTCTTTCCCATCACTTACTCAAATCCCTCCCTTCATTTGAATTCCAGCTCTTGTCAAGGGGAAGAAGCTTTTTTTCTGACAACTCCAGCTCCTGGTAGCCTCTCCTCCTTCTGATGTCTGGTAC
The DNA here is from genome assembly GCF_000243295.1 of Trichechus manatus latirostris. Classification (NCBI taxonomy): domain Eukaryota; kingdom Metazoa; phylum Chordata; class Mammalia; order Sirenia; family Trichechidae; genus Trichechus; species Trichechus manatus. The sequence continues at coordinate 16,724,242 of NW_004443946.1, read as the reverse complement.
ATTCTGACAGTAGCACCTGTTATCACTTAATTGTATAATTAATCTGTGTACCACCTAGGGTAAGTAATGCTGGCTGCTGTAGCAGATAAACTCCAAATTGTCAGTGGTGTAACACAATAAATATTATTTTCACTCATGTCACAATACACTGTGGGTGTTCCTGGCTGGGTACCATCCTACAAGAATGATCATTTCAGGTTTCCCAAGCTCCCTCCATCTTATGGCTCCATCTTCTTCTAGGTCCTTAGAGTCCTTGTCATTTAGTTAGTGGATGAGGAAGAAGCATAAGGAGGGCACACCCACTTCTTTTGCACAGTATTATGTCTGTGATATTCATTCATATTGTGGCATGTAGCAATAGTTCATTCTTTTTCATTGCTGTATAATATTCCATTGTATGAGTACACCATACAATTTATTTATCACTTCTACTAATGAAGAGCATTTAGGTTGTTGTCAGTTTTTTAATCAGTATTAATAAAGTTATTATAAACATGAACATGTCTTTTGGTGCATATATGTACTCACTTCTGTTGGATTTGTATCTAGGAGTAGAATTGCTAGCTCATAGAGATGTGTATGTAGTAGATGTAGTAGATGTAGTAGATGTGTATGTAGTAGATGTTGCCAAATAGTTTTCCAAAGTGGTTACACAAATTTACATGACCACTGGCATTGCATGAGAGTTCCGGTTTCTCTACATCCTTGTCAACATTTGATATTGACTATCTTTATCATTTAGCCATTCTAGTGCAAGTGTAGTCCTATCTTACAGTAGTTTTAATTTACATTTACTTGATGACTAATGTTACTGAGCATTTTTTCATAGGATTATTGGTATGCTCTTGAGAATCTCCTGTTCAAGTCTTTAGCCTACTTTTCTATTGGGTAGTCTGTCTTATTGATTTGAAGAAGTTCTTTATATAATCTCGATATGAATTCTTTTGTCATTTATATGTATTGCAATTATATTCTTACACTCTGTGGCTTGCACTTTCACTTCCTTCATAGTGTTTTTTTAATAAAGAGAAGTTTTACATTTTATTGAAATCTGATATATCAATCTTTTCTTGTATGGTTGGTACTTTTTGTGTACTATTAAAGGAATCTTTGCCTAACCCAAGGTCATGAAGATATTCTTCTATGTCATCTTTGTTACCTTTTAGAAACTACATTGTTTTACCTTTCACATTTAGGTTCATGGTTTATCTGTACCTGATTTTTGTGTTTGGTGTGAGGTAAGGATCAAAGTTTATTTTTTTCCCATTTTTGTATCCAATGGATCAGCACCATTTATTGAAAAGACCATATTTTCCCCCACTGCATTGCATTGGTGCTTTTGTTGCAAATTAGGTGAAAATTACATGGGTCAATTTTGGGACTCTATTTTATTATTTTGGTCTATTTGTCTATCCTTTCTTTGATACCACATAGCTTGAAATATTGTAGCTTAAAAATCAATAGTTTACACCCTCCACTTTGTTCTTCCTCTAGATTGTCTTTGTTATTCTTGGCATTTTGCATTTCAGAATATGCCTACCAATTTTCTCTCTCTCTCTCTCTCTCTCACACACACACACACACACACACACGTCTACTAGCATTTTGGGGGGGATTGATTTGAGTGTATAGATAAATTTGGGGAGAATTAATAATGTTACAATATTCTTTCACTCCATTAACAGGGTATATACCTCTTTTTTTCTCTCTCCATTAATTTCTCTTGGTAATATTTTGTAGTTTTCTGTTATAGAAGTCTTGCATATCTTTTGATACATTTACCTAGGTGATGGTTTTTGGAGTTATTGGTAATAGAACTGTTTTAAAATTTCATTTTATAATTGTTTGTTGCTAGTATAAAGAAATACAACCGATTTTTGTATACTGACTTTGTATCCCATGATCTTGCCACACATATTTCTTAATCATTTTGGCCTGGAAGTGTTACATATGGCTCTCACTCACAGTTTATTGGCCAGAACTCAGTCTTATAGGCACACCTAATGCAAAGAAGACAGGAAGTAGAGTCTATCTGAGCGCCCAGGAAGAAGAGGAAAAAGTTTTAGTGAACATATGCAGATTCTTCTAGACTTTACTTTGAGATTTTAAAATTTATGTGTATTACCCTATCACTTCAGTATGCTGCAAGAAGTTCTAAAGTTCTGCAGGTCTTAAGTCAATGTTTAGCCAATTTATAACTTGAGGAGTCCTTCACAATACTCTGGCTTGAAAATATTATGTTAAAAGTTAAACTCTGTCAATTTGGTTAATCATATAGCCCCAAAGTGATCATAAACACACCTGCAAAACATTGCTTTAAAATTGCATGGTGGGACCAATACCCTTTAAGAATATAAATACAAAAATCCTCAACAAAATGCTAGCAAACCACATCCAACAACATATTAAAAGGATTATACACCATGATCAGTGAGATTTATCCCAGGAGTGCAAAGGTGGCTCAACAAAAGAAAATCAATCTATGTAACATGCCACATTAATAAAACAAAGGAAAAGAACCACATGATCACCTCAATTGATGCAGAAAATGCATTTGACAAAATCCAACACCCTTTTATGATAAGCTAGGAATAGAAGGGAAATTCTTCAATGTGATAAAGAGTATTTATGAAAAACAAATAGCTAACATCACATGCAAAGGTGAAAGACTGAAAGTTTTACCTCTAAGAGTAGAAACAAGACAAGGATACCTGCTTTTACTACTGCTATTCAACATTGTACTAGAAGTTGTAGTCAGAGCAATCAGGCAAGAAAAAGAAGTAAAAGGCATCCAAATAGAAAATGAAGAGGTAAAACTATCTGTTTGCAGATGACATGATCCTAATGATCCTATATATAGAAATTCCCAAAGAATCCACAAGAAAGCTACTAGAGCTAATAAATGAATTCAACAAAGTGGCAAGGTACAAGATCAATA
>NW_004443946.1:16719747-16721033 GCF_000243295.1 Trichechus manatus latirostris | reverse complement strand
AACCAGTTCTCAGATTTGCATGGAATTTCAAGGTGCCCCAAATAGCCAAAATAATCTTGAAAAAGAATAACAAAGTAGAAGGACTCACACTTCCCAATTCTAAAACCTATTATAAAGCTACAGTAATCAAAATAGTGTGCTACTGGTATAAGGATAGACAGCTAGGCCAATAGAATAGAATTGAAAGTTCAGAAATAAACCTACATATTTACGGCCAATTGATTTTCCACAAGGGTACCAAGTCCATTCAATGGGGAAAGAATAGTCTCTCCAATAGATGGTGCTGGAACAACTGGATGTGCATATACAGAAGAATGAAGTTAGACCAATATCTCATACCTCATACAAAAATTAACTCAAAATGGATCAATGCCCTAAATATAAGAACTATATACAACTCTTAGAAGGAAACATCAGGGTAAAACTTCAAGACCTTGTTTTTCACAATGGATTCTTAGATATGACACCAAAAGCATGAGCAACAAAAGAAAAAATAGGTAAATTGAACTTCACCAAAATGAAGAATGTTTGTGCATCAACAGACTTTATCAAGAAAGTGAATAAACAATCTATAGTAGGGGAAAAAATATTTGGGAACAATATTTATGATAAGTGTTTAATATGCAGAATATGTAAAGAACTCCTATAACTTATCAATAAAAAGACAAACAACTCAATTTAAAAATGGGCAAAGGACTTGAATAGACATTTCTCCAAAGAAGATACACAAATGGGCAATAAGCAAGTAAAAAGATGTTTAACGTCCTTAAAACCATTAATGTCAAGTTGATTCCAACTCATAGTTGATTCTGACTCATAGCCACTCTATAATTGCCCAACAGAGTTTCCAAAGAGTGGCTGGTGGATTAGAACCATGGACCTTTTTGTTAGCAGCCTGTCATGTATTGAATTTTGTCCCCCCAAAAATGTGTGTATCAATGTGGCTGGGCCATGATTCCCAGTATTGTATGGGTAAACTCCATTTTGTGATTGTAATTTTATGTTAAAGAAGATTAGGGTGGGATTGTAACACCCTTACTAAAGTTACATCCCTGATCCAATGTAAAGGGAGTTTCCCTGGGGTGTGGCCTGTACCACCTTTTATCTTACAAGACATAAAAGGAAAGGGAAGCAAGCAGAGAGTCTGAACCTCATACCACCAAGAAAGCAGTGCCAGGAGCAGAACAGGTCCTTTGGACCTGAGGTTCCTGTGCAGAGAAGCTTCTAGACCAAGGGAAGATTGATGACACGGACCTTCCTCCAGAGCTGACAGAGAAAGCCTTTCC
>NW_004443946.1:16717418-16719367 GCF_000243295.1 Trichechus manatus latirostris | reverse complement strand
GTCTATACCCAAGAGACTTGAAAGCAAAGACTCAAATAGGTATGAGTATACCAATGTTCATTGCAGCATTATTCATGATAGCAAAAATGCAGAAACAACCCAAGTGTCCATCAACAGGTGAATGGATAAATAAAATGTGGTACATACATACAATGGAGTTTATTCAGCCATAAAGAGAAATGAAATTTTGATACATACGACAACATTGATGAACCTTGAAAATATTATGCTGAGTGAAATAAGTCAGACTCAAAAGAACAAATATTGTATGATCTCACTTACATGAAATGTCTAGAATAGGCAAATGAATGGAGATAGAGGTTTGTTAGTGGTTATCAGGGGCTAGGAAAGGAAAAAGAGTTATTGTTGAAAGGGTGCTGTCATGGATTGAATTGTATCCCCCAAAAACATGTGTATCAACTTGGTTAAGCCATGATTCCCAGTATTGTGTGGTTGTCCTCCATTTTGTGAATGATGTAATTTTCCTAAGTGTTGTAAACCCTAATCTCTGCCTGTGGGTAATAAGGCAATATTGGGTTATGTTAAAGAATATTATGGTGGGATGTAACACCCTTACTCAGGTCACATCCCTGATCCAATGTAAAGGGAGTTTCTCTGGGGGTGGCCTGCATCATCTTTTATCTTACAAGAGATAAAAGGAAAGAGAAGTGAGCAGAGAGCTGGGAACCTCATACCACCAAGAAAGCAGCAGCGGGAGCTGCTGGGTTCCCTGCGCCTGAGACGCTCCTCAACCAGGGGAAGACTGATGACAAGGACCTTTCTCCAGAGCCTACAGAGAGAGAAAGACTTCCCCCTGGAGTTAACACCTGAATTTGGACTTGTAGCCTACTAGAGTGTGAGAGAATAAATTTCTCTTTGTTAAAGTCATCCACTTGTGGTACTTCTGTTATAACAGCACTAGATAACTAAGACAGGTACTGAGTTTCTGTTTGGGCTGATGTAAAACTTCTGGAAATGGATAGTGGTAAGATAGCATAACATGGTAAAAGTAATTAATGTCACTGAATTGTACACTTAAAAATGGCTAAATGGCAAACTTTTTGTTACATATGTATTTTGTACCACAATAAAAATTTTTTAAAACCATCTGAACAAATAGTTGATTTCATCTTCAAAAAAAGAAACGAAAAAAAAAAAAAACAAGAAATCTTGTGGCAGAATTCTGCTCGGTCATGGACATAAAGATGACACAAATTGTTATGTTTCTATGGTTTTAGATTACCATAGAAACAAATACACACCAGACACCTCCTAAAGAACCTGCAGACTATACTCCCCACCCTACACCTCACTGGTATGGAACCACATGTAACCGCAAGGCTGGAACCACATATAAGCAAGCTATAACCTGCCAAGGTCAGCTGCTTTATCTTTTGCATAACCTGGTTCAATTTTTTGCCCTTGTCATGTTCTCTCCTACTCAAATGTTGTGATATCACGTTTTGTTCAATTGGTGCTATCAAACACGTGATTTACTTTCTCAACCTAATTTGCTGATAAAGTAACACAGTAGCTAAGCCATTCACGAGAATACAAGATAAGGTTAACTGCTTTTGTATTGCCTGGAGGTGCTCTTGATTTATACTGTCCACAGAACATAATTTCATTTGTTCTGAGTATACATCTGGCGATATCCAATTTCATGGATTCTGCAGTTGGGATGCTCCAAACACAGTGTCTCCCCACCTCCAACAACAGCTGAAGATACATGCATATCTTCACTGCATGTTTTGTGCAGATTGCATTCTGTGAACAAAGGAGAAGCGTGAGTGGGAATGGAGGGTTGCCCACTCCCTCGCCAGGCCACAACGGTATCTGATGAAGTCTATCGCACTTTGAGACTCAGTACAGTCCTGCAAAGTCATAGGCCCTGAGTTTCCTTCACAGAGGAACCACATCTGGTTATGTTTGGTGGTCCCCCCGAGAAG
>NW_004443946.1:16714929-16715795 GCF_000243295.1 Trichechus manatus latirostris | reverse complement strand
CAGCCAGTTTGCTGCCCACTTCCTTGAACCCAGCTCTAGCCATTCAGCTGTCATTCTCAACTGTGCTTCTGAGAGAACCAATCACATTCTCCAGGGCCTGACCAGGAGGCTGTGAGGGAGGCTGAGAGGAATGTCTGAGAAATACTCTCATACCCAAAGGAGTAACTAAAGGTGGTGAGCTGTTTGCTGGGAGAAAGACATTTTGGGACTGATGGAGGCTTTGCCAAGTCTGTGCGTGCTTGTCACTGCAAGTTCAAATAGAAGCAGCAGAGAGAAGCGTTCCCCTCCCACCCTCCAGCCTTCATATAAATATTTCTTTTTACCATCTGCCACACAGCTTAAGTCCCTATATTGGAGATATATTCCTTCTGATTTTGAAGATGATCAAATTTTCAAGAATTTTCTATTAAAAATGTAAATGTGTTGGGGGGCATCAAACAGATATAAATATTTGGTAGTAGAGGGGTGCTGGTTCAGGGAAATTGGTAATGTGACAGAGTGCAGGTAAATGTGGTAGGAAACCCTTTGGTAATTTTCCTAACAATAATTGAAAACACCTTATATGCGAAAATTACATTCAAAGGCCCATTAGAAAGATAAATATTCCTAGAAACTTTGGTTTTAAAGCAAGCTACTTTAAATATCACCTCAGATTTTTGTTGGAGGAGTCTAGGCAGGCAGGAGATACTAGAAAATTTAAGGGAAAACTTTTAATAAGTCCAGCCTTTACTTATTTTTTTTAATTTTGTTTATTTTGTCATTTTTGAGAATATACACAGCAAAACATACTAATTCAAGTTTCTACATGTACCATTCAGTGACATTGATTACATTCTCCCAGTTGTGCAACCATTCTCACCCTCCTT
>NW_004443946.1:16713078-16713834 GCF_000243295.1 Trichechus manatus latirostris | reverse complement strand
GCTGCCAAATTGTTTTATTTATTTATTTTTTAAGTTCCTTGCAAGACAATAATTGTGAACAGTGGTCTCTAAAGTGGGGGCCAAAGATAACACACTGGGGTGCAGGAAGACAATTTTAGAGCTTTTGTTTTCATTTTTATCTTATTCTTGAAAATACTATTTTTGGATGTGTTTTATAAAATTCATAATATATTAGTACAGTGGTAAATGTATATAATTTTGAAACATATACAGATGTGTTATGTTATTGTTGTTGGTTGCTGTCGAGTCGATTCCGGCTCATGGCAACCACATGTGTGCAGAGTAGAACTATGCTCCATAGGATTTTCAAGACTGTGATCTTTTGGAAGCAGATCACCAGGTCTTTCTTCCAAGGTGCCACTAGGTGGGTTTAAACCACTAACCTCTCGGATACTAGTCCAGTGCTTAACCATTCACATCACCCAGGGACTCGATGTATGTTATACACACATATACACATATATACATACATACATATATCAAACATAAATGGATGCAATGTTGGAAGCACTCACTCATCTATGTTAAGAAATTTGGAAGACAGCTACCTGGTCAACTGACTGGAAGAAGTCTGTATTTGTGCCCATTCCAAAGAAAGGTGATCCAACAGAATGCGGAAATTATCGAATGATATCATTAACACCACATACAAGTAAAATTATGCTGAAGATAATTTAAAAATGGTTGCAGCAGTACATCAACAAGAAACTGCCAGAAATTCAAGCCAGATTCAGA
>NW_004443946.1:16708670-16710833 GCF_000243295.1 Trichechus manatus latirostris | reverse complement strand
AAAGGTCGGCGGTTTGAACCCACCAGCCACTGAGCGGGAGAAAGATTTGGCAGTCTGCTTCTGTAAAGATTTACAGCCTTGGAAACCCTATAGGGTCGTGCTGTCAGTCGGAATCAATCGATAGCAGTGGGTTTGGGTTTTGGAAGTATGTTATTTAGAGGTAAGACGGTAACTCCTAGAAGCAGTAAAAAGAGAACAGACAAAAGCAGTTACCTTTAGGATTTTGAACTTAAGGTGGGGAGAGACGCAGCTGTTGCTTTTTATTGCAGGGGTTTCCAAATTTTTGACTTTTTAATCCTGTTCGTATATTACCTTGATTCATTTTTTAAAAAAAGAAAATAGCTGCGTATTATATTAGCTGCATTTGTAATCTCTCTATCTCTTGAAAAATGAGTTGATTTCATGTTGTTCTTTTCTCTGGAGTCAGTTTACATGCTTTGCTATGGGGACATTGGAAATAGTTTATTTTTACAGCTCCTGTGTCTCTGTAAGTTTCTGTAGCTCCTTTAAGTCTGTTTTATGTGTCTTTTGATTTATAAGATGTTGGTGAATCATTCCAAGTAAAGGCTTCTTTTCTTACAAAAATATGTAAAGAAATAGCAATGGATGATTCAGAGTTTGGAGCAAGCGCTTTCATCTTCCGAGCACTGAGCTCAGCAGCAAGTGATCCTGGCCAGGCGTGAACAACTTGTTGCCCTCGCTCAGTGCCTGGTCCCCTACTCTGAACCAATTTGCCTCCTTCTTGGTACCCTCCATCAAACCCTCCCTCCCCAGGCCCCTTCCCAGCCCAAGGCCAAATTGGAAATCTTGGACCATTAACCTCAAGTTCACAGGCCTGTAATTGGTCTATGGATAGACTTCAGAGGACCAACAAACCCCTAGAATTACATTTGCAATCTTGTGTTTTTCTGGAAAGAGTTTTCCAGACAGTGTTCAGATCTTCAAAAGTGTCCAGGACCCTAGAAATGAAAAGATTACTAGCTGAAAGGTTGACAATTTGAACCTACCCAGAGATGCCTCAAAAGACAGACCTGACAATCTGCTTCCAAAAGGTCACAGCTTTGAAAACCTTATGGAGCAGTTCTACTCTGCACGCATGGAGTCGGAATCGACTTAATGGCAATTAATAACAAAAACAACAAGTCTCCAATACTCCTGACAACACAAACTTAAATGGTTCTTAAGCTATAGAAACAGTAAAGACTGATTCTCTGCTCCTTACCATGCTTCTAACATAGAGTCTTAGTCATCTAGTGCTGCTATAACAGAAATACCACAAATGGATGGCTTTAACAAAGATGAATTTATTCTCTCATTGTCCAGTAGGCTACCAGTCCAAATTCAGGGCATCAGCTCCAGGGGAAGCCTTTCTCTCTCTGTTGGCTGTGGAGGAAAGTCCTTGTCATCAATCTTCCCCTGGTCAAGGAGCTTCTCAGGTGCAGAGACCCTGGGCCCAAAGGATGCGCTCTGATCCCGGTGCTGCTTTCTTTGTGGTATGAGGCATACATGTCTCTCTGCTCGCTTCTCTCTTTTATATCCCAAAAGAAATTGTCTCAAGACAAAATCCAATCTTGTAGATTGAGTCCTGCCTCATTAACGTAACTGCCGCCTATCCCCCCTCATTAATATCGTAGAAGTAGGATTTACAACACATGGGAAAATCACATCCCATGACAAAATGGTGGACAATTACACAATACTGGGAATCATGGCCTAGCCAAATTGATAGACGTATTTTTGGGGGACACAATTTAATCCATGACACATAGCATGGTGGCTAAAAGTGCCAACTCTGGGCCAGACTTCCTGGGTTTGAGGCCTACCTTCATCATTTTCTAGCTGTGTGACCTCAGGCAAGTTACTTAACCTATCTGTGCCCTTGTTTTCCCAATTATAAAATGGGGCAAATAATAGAACCTACCTTACAGGGTTGTTGTGAGGGTTAAACGAGAGCACTGACTCAATATTAATCTTTATTCTAGGTGGTCTTTGGCCCTCCCTCACTCAGACTGGTAACTCACAAGTGGTCACCCTCAATCACTAAGTAGTGTGTACCTTATAGGTGCTTGGGGATGTAGCTGAAGTGCATCCTGGGGGTCAGTGCAATGCCTTAGGAGACCCTGAGTGCATAGATGACAATATAGAGGGCCCTTGGAGAGAAGC
>NW_004443946.1:16705271-16708116 GCF_000243295.1 Trichechus manatus latirostris | reverse complement strand
GAGCTACATTCTCTTTTCATTCAAGAAATGTTCACTAGGTGTCTCCACCTGGCAGTACTATTACGATGCCTCTTGCTGGGGAGGTGGTGTGGAGAAGACACACACGCCCTCTGAGAGTTACAGCTTAAATGAACAACAAGAACAGCAGTTGCCATAGAGTCAATTCCAACTCATTGCAATCCCATGTTACAGAGTAGAACTGCTCTATAAGGTTTGCTTGGCCTTTTCTTCCGCAGTACCACTCATAGTGACCCCATGTGTGTCAGAGTAGAACAGTACTCCATAGGATTTTCAATGGCTGGTTTTTCAGAAGTAGATTACCAGACCTTTCTTCCAAGGTGCCTCTGGGTGGACTCAAACCACCAACCTTTCAGTTAGCAGCCAAACGCTTTAATAGTTTGTACCACACAGGCACTCCAGGTTGAACAAATACATGGATGTAAATGAAAAGCTACTCCCACACCAAAAACAACCTGCAGTGGCACTCAGCCCCTAGGCAAGTGGACAGCCTCAGGGCCTCCTGTCTCCGGTGAACACTTTCCCAAGCAGCCTTTCTGCTCCATGCTGAGCGCCTCACTGAGTAGGACTTGAAGGTCAAGGGAGCCCTCCTCGCGTCCTTTGGGTCACTGTGCACACGTGCTAGGCTGCCTGCCTCCACCTTCTCCAGGTCCTGACCCAGGGGAAGAGCCTGGGCAGGCCCAGTGACACTCCCATCCTGCCAGGCTGTTGTTAGCACAGGGATCAAGGAGAGAAGGTGCTGCCAGGGTGTGCAGGGTGCGGAAGCTGACAAGCTGGGGTGAGAGCTGGCACCAGCTCTAGGGTTGGCAGCCACTGAGACACCCATGTCAAGGGCAGAGAAATCCCAGAGAAGGAGCTCTGAGACTGACCAGGGACCCAAGGCCACAGAGCCCACTACATGTGTCCTTTCTGTTATTCTCCCTCTGTGTGACCTGTAACTAGAAGGATTTTGAACTATGAAATTTGTTGAAGCAGTGGAAGGGTGGGAAGATACAGTCTGTCAACTGAAAGAAAATCTCACTATTAGATGATAAAGGCTCCACACAGAGCCCAGAGGGTGGCTGAAATCAGCGCTTGGCTCTGCTTCCAGTTGCTTCTCTGCCCACACCTACAAGACAAATAGAGCTTTCTATTGACTGACTCAGTATTGACTGACTCCTCACATAACACAGCAGTCTCAGTGCTGATCTTTGGCGTGTTGATTCAGAAGATTTTTCTGGAATCTCTCCCACCCCCTCACCTCCCACCCTAACTAGACCAGTGATGTCTCCTTTGCCCAATCCCTCCCCCCCATACCCCACCCCAGTTTCTGAAATTAGCTATTTTTACTTAAGTGACTATATATGCATGCATTGATTGGGTTACCTGGGGTAGGGGTTGGGGAGTGGGAGCTGGGATTTAGGGGCTTCTTCACTTTCATGGGGGTCTCTGGGTGACACAGTTTGTGCTCGATTACTAACCTAAATGTTGGTGCTTCAAACTGACCCAGTGGCACCTTGTACGAAAGGCTTGGCGATCTGCTTCCGTAAAGATTGCAGTCAAGAAAAAGCTATGGAGCGGTTCTACTCTGTAACACATGGGGTTGCCATGAGTTGGAATCTACTCGATGGCAACAAGTTTGGTTTTTTGGTTTTCACTTTTATCAGTTGAATCATTTCCCGATTTGGGAGTAAGCTTGCAGCCTAACGAGATTCTCTTCCTTAGTTCAACCAGTTGAAGAAGAAAGTCTGGAAGAATTGCAAAGTAAAGAAGGGGCTACAGCTTCAGTCACTGGAAGAGCTCCTTGGCTCACCTTACTTTTATGCAGTGTGGAGCAGCTTTTATTGCTGTCACTCCCTTTCTATCTAAAAAACTCTTCTTTGTTTTTAAAGAATCGGTTCAAATACTTCCTCTTCTAGGTCACTTTCTCTGAGCTCTCCAGTCCACTGTGACCTCAAGCTGCTCTGGGTTTGTATAGCTGTCACTATATATGACAAGCAATTCAGTTACGTGTTGCTGTGGATTGTCTCTTGTGCTGAGTACCAATCTGTTCTTTATCAGCCACATGGAGTCTGTGTGGTGAGTATGTGCTGAGTGCATATTCTAGATGGTGAACTCCTCAGACGTGCTTCTACCTCTGTGAACCTCCCACAGCCCCTTGGCACCTTGATGGGTGTGTGGTAGGTGTTTGCTTGCTTGTTGGTTCATGGATGATTAAAGGCAGAAACTTGCTCCGTCATTTGATTTCATTTTCCTGATAAGGAAGGGAAGTAGGTGGCACTTTGGAGAGAAGCCCACATCTTGTCTATTCTTTGCCTGATGTGCTGCTTCAGTAAAACCAAGGCAGCATGGAACCCCAGAGGAGTGGAAATTATAGGGAAGGTTATGCTTTTCTAGGCCCACATTCTAAAACAAGGATAAAACACCCAACTACACTTCCATTCCTAGCTCAGAAACCACAACAGATGAGAGCAAGTGTGGGCAGTAATTAGAGGCTGAGGTGGGTGAACAGAGTCACCCAGTGGGCCCTGGGAAACCTCATCAAAGGAAATCAGGGCAGAGAATAAAGGTTCCTTGGGTTTGTTTTAGAAGAAAGGATGGCGGATTATGTCCTGGCTCCTATAAGTACAAGAGTCCTGGCACTGGGTTGGACCATTCAAATATTAAACCCAGTAATTATGTGTTGTGGGCAGGGCCAGCCTGGTTTCTTGGTGCCACATCCATTTCCCATGGTGGGTGGCAGGTCTAAAAGAGACAGTGATGCCAAGTTTTCTCAACTCTATTCTCATTGTGGGAAAGTTAGAAAAAGGCCAGAAAGTATGGTCTGAAAACACACAGTGAGCCACTG
>NW_004443946.1:16662602-16690038 GCF_000243295.1 Trichechus manatus latirostris | reverse complement strand
CTAGCATAGCAGGGGGAGCCCTGGTGGTGCAGTGGTTAAGAGCTTCAGCTGCTAACCAAAAGGCTGGCAGTTCAAATGCACCAGCTGCTCCTTAGAAACCCTATGGGCAGCTCCACTCTGTCCTATAGGGTCACTATGAGTCGGAATCGACTCAATGGCTATGGGTTGTTATGTTGTAGCATAGCAGGTGTACAAAAATATCTGTTTGTGAAACAAAAAAGATTAGACTTACTGATCTGACAGAGACTGGAGAAACTCCGAGAGTATGGCCCCTGGACTCCCTTTTAATTCAGTACTGAGGTTCACCCTTCAGCCGAAGATTAGATAGGCCCATAAAACAAAACGAGACTAAATGGGCACACCAGCTCAGGGGTAGGGACAAGAGGGCAGGAGGGGACAGGAAAGTGGTAATGGGGAACCCAAGGTCGAGAAGGGGAGACTGTGGACATGTCAGGGGGTGAACAACCAATCTCACAAAATAATATGTGTATTAATTGTTTAATGAGAAACTAATTTGCTCTGTAAACCTTCATCTAAAATACAATAAAAAATAAAAATATTTGTTTGTGAATCAATACATCAATGATTTAGGAAGATAACTTACTATTCTAGACTGGTGTCTTAGTCACCTAGTGTTGCTATAACAGAAATACCACAAGTGGATGGCTTTAACAAAGAGAAGTTTATTCTCTCACAGTCCAGTAGGCTAGAAGTTCAAATTCAGGGCACTGGCTCTAGGGGAAGTCTTTCTCTCTCTGCCAGCTCTGGATAAGGTCCTTGTCATTAGTCTTCCCTTGGTCTGGGAGCATCTCAGCACAGGAACCTCAGGTCCAAAGGATGGACTCTGCTCTCAGCACTGCTTTCTTGGTAGTATGAGGTCCTCCCTCTCTGCTTGCTTCCCTTTCCTTTTATCTCTTGTAAGATAAAGGGTGGTGCAGGCCACCCTCCAGGGAAACTCCGTTTACATTGGATCAGGGATATGACCTTAGTAAGGGTGTTACGATCACACCCTAATCCTCTTTAACATAAAATTACAATCACAAAATGGAGAACAACCACACAGTACTGGGAATCATGGCCTAACCAAGTTGACACATATTTTGGGGGGACACAATACAATCCATACCAACTGGTAATGACCTCTCTGTACTTCAGGGTCCTGACTTGAAAGCTAGCAACTATAACCATTGCTCTTCCTGGTTCGGAGTACCTGGATGACGTAAGTGGTTAACGCGCGCAACTGCTGAGAGATTGGATGTTTGAGTCCACTGAGAGGTGCCTGGGAGGAACGGTCTGGCCATCTATTTCTGAAAAATGAGCCATTGAAAACTCTATGGAGCCCAGTACAATTCCGACACTCATGGGGTTGCCCTGAGTTGGAATCAGCTCCATGGCAATCGGTTTCTTTTTTTTTCCTTCTTCCTGGTTGCTGTGAGAAGTAATGGGGAAAAAATTCTAGTTCTGAAAATCCACACAATTGTTCTTTAATGGATACATATTACACTGCGAGTCCTGTGTTGGTATTTAGGGCTCCTCTTCATTTTATTCTTTGGGTGCAATGACACTAGACTCTTCAGACCTCAAGCAAATGCTCAATTTGTGCCTCTTAGGTCTGCATCAGCGTGTGATTATCAGTGCATGTTAAGGGATGTGTGTGAAGGGAAAAGAGTGTGTGGGAGGAGACAATTATTGCCAAGTTAAGCAATAGTATCTGAGTACGAGCCAGCACATTTTACACAGTCAGTGGGCTCAGAGACGCCACACAAAAGAACATACTCCCCTGAAGTAGAGAGGGTTCTGCCAGCCACTGCCAGATTCACAGGAGGCCTGGCTGCCGGCTGTTGGCATATGGGGACGCTGATTCATGTTGTCTGAACATGTAGGGAATTTATTGCGTTTTGTTACTGTGTTCATGTTCTGGAGGTTGTGTTTTCTAAATGTTCTCACACATGCTTTGGTCTGTGCTTGTTGCAAAAGAAAAAGGTGGGGGAGGAGGGTGCAATACTCACCAGTCAACCCAAAATCACGTTCCAGTGGTTTATGGAGGGTGTCCCTGGGTGGTGCAAATGATTAACACTCTTGGCTAACCGAAAAGTTGGAGGTTGGAGTCCACCCAGAAGTGCCTTTGAAGGAAAATCAGCCATTGAAAACCCTATGGAGTACAGTTCTACTTTGACACACATGGCGTCACCACGAGTCAGAATCTACTGCTACCAGTTATTGGTAGTTTATGAAGAGTTAGTACCTACTCATTTTTTCTCATGTTTCTTCCCACTACCTCCCATTTTTTTTCATTTGTAAATATTTAAGTTTGTACTCCTTAAAAAAACGGGGTGCTTAAAAACCACAATACCATTATTACACCTAACAAATTTAGCAATAATTTCTTAATAGCAAATATCCCCTTACTATTATTTTTCTCTGATTGTCTCATATATATATTTTTTAAAATAACTGGTTTGTTCAAATCAAGATGCATACAAGGTCCATACATTGCATCTGATATGCCTTTTAAATCTCTTTAAGAGACTTAGATTCCCCTTCCATCCTTTTTGTCCCTGCTTTGTTATTTATTGAAGAAACTGGGTCATTTTTCTGGTAGAGGTTCCCACGTTTTGATTTTTCTGATTGCATCCCTGCAGTATTATTTAACATGTTCCTCCTTCCCTGAATTCCCTGTAAACTGGATGCTAAATTTAGAGGCTCGATCTATTTTGGGCTTTATTTTTGGCAGGAATACATCATAGATGATGTTGTATACTGCCATGATACCCAGGTGTCTTTCATGATGTCAGCTTCCACTGATAATCATTGCCTGGATCCATTATTCCATGAGCGTTTTGCAAAAAGGTAATATTCTAGCTCCATCATTCCTTCTTTATTTATTACCTGGAATATGTCTGTAAAGAAAAATTTCCCCTCATCAACTATTTGGGTTGCCCTATGGTACGGTTTGGAAACCCTGGTGGCATAGTGGTTAAGAGCTGCTGCTGCTAACCTAAAGGTTCGGCACTTCAAATGTTTCCTTGGAAACTCTATGGGGTAGTTCTATTCTGTCCTATAGGGTCGCTATGAGTCGGAATCAACTCGACGACAATGGGTTTGGTTTTTGGTTTAAGGTACAGTTTGAATGCGAAATCACTAACTACCTTTTTGCAATTTGTTGGGCAAACAGAGCAGGGAAAGAGACAAAACTCAGATGAACCAACTGTGCTACTTGGTAAGGGTGTTCATCAAAGCATTGGTACAGGAGGAGGATGGATGGAGCAATGGAAATGAGATGTGAGCGCCTCCTATATGGGGTCCTCATTGCTTCTGCATGGATGACTGAGTTGGCTCACTGTTGAGCCCTTAGTCTGCACTTCACAATTGAGGCTCCTGTTGTGATTGAACTTTGTCCTGTCTCCTTAATTCAGCTCTTTGAGGGCAGGAAGTTCATTTTATACTTCTTGAGTCCCCCATAGACCAAGCAAGGCCCTGAGCACTGAGCAGGCAATTAATAAATGACTGATGACCGATTGCAAATTCAAGGTGATGAATGATGTATTTTATCATTATCATAATCATCCTCAAAAGCACTTCTGAAGTGTCTCTGGTCACAGGGCTGGACAAATGACAGAACTGCACCCCTCAATAAGTCTAAAATCAATAATTGATGACACTGTCACAGATCGACATGAAGGAGCCAGGTATCTGAACCAGCCCTAAATGAGTACACAAATATATTCAAAAGTTAATATGTTATTGCCAAATTGCCTTCCAGGAGGCTCACATCAGACCATACTTCCCTCATCAGTGTATGTGGATGCCAACTTCCTCACCTACTTGCCAACACTATGCATTATCATTTCTTTGAATCCTTGCCAATTCTATAGGTGAAGAAACAATCATCTGTTCTGATTTTACTTCCAATTAGTAGTGAGAATGAACACCTCTTCATATTAGCCATTTGTGTTTCTCTCTGTGAATGATTACCCTTAATTATCTAGTGCTGCTATAACAGAAATACCACAAGGGGGTAGCTTTAACAGAAATTTATTTTCTCACAGTGTAGGAGGCGAAAAGTCCGAATTTAGGGTGCTGGCTCTAGGGGAAGGCTTTCTCTGTTGGCTCAGGAGGAAGATCCTTGTCTCTTTTGAGGTTCTGTTCCTGGGTGATCTTCATATGGCTTGACACCTCTCATCCCCCATCTTTGCTTGCTCATTTGCTTAATCTCTTTTATATCTCAAAATAGATCGACTTAAGACACCCCCAACACTAATACTATCTCATTAACATAATGAAGAAAACCTATTCCCAAATGGGATTATAACCACAGGTATAAACCAAAAAACCTGTTGCCATCGAGTTGATTCCGACACATAGCAACCCTACAGGACAGAGGAGAACTGCCCCATAGGGTTTCCAAGGAGCAGCTGGTGGATTTCAACTGCTGACCTTTTGGTTTGCAGTCATAGCTCTTAACCACTGCACCACATAGGGGCTGAGACTTAAAACACATTTTTCGGGACACAATCCAATCATAATAATGACCTAGTCATATCTTTTGCTCATAGAATTGAGGTTCATGTGTACTGCTGGATGGGGGGTGTGTGCTAAATGCTAAATGAGGCTGGGGATAATTTGAGAACCAACCTTACCACTATGCAAGAAATCAGGGACACTTTTTTTTTGTTACACCTATCACAGAAAATACATGTAAGCAACAAATGTTTAAAGAGAAATAACTCACCATCTTACTTCTCAGAGAGACCACTGTTTAAATTAATTAATTAGTTATCTCCTTTCAGACTTTTTCTATACATATGTGTTTTTTACACACATGGGATCTTACTATGTTCAGCTTTTCTGTAACCTGTTTTCATCATAGGAAACTTTGAAATTTCTTCAAAGGCTGACAAATCAATAAAACATAAATATAGAATCTATTAATAGAAAAATAAGCAAAGAATATGAATGGGTTATTATTCACAAATAGAGAAACATATTAATATGAAGAGGTGTTCATTCTCACTACTAATTGGAAGTAGAAATTAGAACAAGCATATGATTCCATTTTTCACTGTTACAGAATTGGCAAAGATTCAAAGAAATGATAATACCCAGTCTTTGTGAGGGGTGAGGAAGTAAGCATTCTCATACACTGATGGGGGTAGTGTGCTTTGAGGGGAGCCTCCTGGAAGGGAGTTTGGCAATAAGAAGGACTTGAGAATGAATATGTTCTTTGATGCAGCAACGTCATTTTCAGGGCTTTGTCCTAAGCAAATGACCAGTGATTTGAGTTACTATATGTGTGAAAAAGAAAGTAGAGGATTGGGCAAATACACTGTGGCATATCCATACCATAGAACATCAGATCAGTTGCTGTCCAGTACCAAACCCAAAACCAGTTGTTGTGAATTCCAACTCATGGCGACTCCATGTGTAACAGAGTACAACTGCTCCATAGGGTTTTCAATGGCTGTTATCTTTATGGAAGCAGATCTCCAGGCCTTTCTTCCATCTCACTGGTGGGATTCAAACCTCCAACTTCTTGGTGAGTAGCCGAGAGCAAAGCATTTGTGCCACCCAAGGACCTTGCCATCTAGTACAGGGCAATTAAAAGCACATTTTAGAAGAAGATTGGCTGACATAGGAGAATGTTCAAGATGAACTACCATGTGAAAGAGAAATGTTGCAGACAAGGATGTATCTCCTTTTTGTTTGTACATGTGTGCTCCCAAATGACTGAAAGGAGATTCATCAAAACATTAACAAGGATAAGTTATCCTGGGTGGTGAGATTATGGACATTTAATTTTTTCTTTGTGCTTTTCATTGTTTTCCAAGGTTTTACTGAGCAAGCATTGTGTAAATTAGGGGGAACAATGTCATTAAAAGTTGTTTAAAAGAGAAGTACTGGTTGATATGGGCCAACCACAAACAGACTTAACACTTTGATTTTAAACAGCTCCAACATTCTGATGCTGGCCAGTGCGAGTGGAGAGGTGACCACCCAAAGGTCCTAGGC
Source organism: Trichechus manatus latirostris (assembly GCF_000243295.1). NCBI lineage: Eukaryota > Metazoa > Chordata > Mammalia > Sirenia > Trichechidae > Trichechus > Trichechus manatus. The sequence goes on along the minus strand of NW_004443946.1, from coordinate 16,684,029 downwards.
TTGGATTGCCACTGTTTTGCCAGGTTTCAATGTGACCTGATTTCTCAGGATGAGGGCTGAGACCCTCAGCTCCAGGGCATTTCCGCTTTTGCTCTGCTTAGGTCTCTGGGTTACAGGCAGGAGAAGTAAAGGAAATGAGAACAAATCATTCTGCACCAGGAGGAGGAGGAAGGCCAAGGTACAAAGGAAGTGGTCCCGGATACCCGGCCCCTTGGCGTGGCTCATCTAGGCTGCCTCAGGCATCACCCCATAGAGAGAAAGTTGCCAGCATGGCCCAAACTCAGAGACACAGAACAACTTTATGAGCCTGCCACCAGACAGACTGCTCCAGAGGCGGAAGCACAGCAGTCTGCAAATAAAACCAGGGGACAGTTTACCCTGTGTGCTGAGTGCCCTGGAGCAGCTTTTGCAACCTGAAACTTGTTCGGGGGGAGGAGGGCTAAATGGTCATGGGGCCTGGAGGAGTCAATTTATTTTTCTTTCTTGATATAAAAAATTGTCTAAGAGATCTGAACGCCAAGCTGCGAAGCTAGTACTGAGAGTTCCCATATACCCCACACCCAGTTTCCCCTTTTACTAACATCTTACATTAGTATGGTACATTTGTCACAATTAATGAACCAATATTGATACGTTACCATTTACTAAAGGCCATACTTTATTTGAGTTTCCTTAGTTTCTACCTAATGTCCTTTTTCTGTTTCAAGATCCCATCCAGGGTATCACACTACATTTAGATTTAGTGGTCATCTCTCCTTAAGCTCCTCTTGGCTTTGACGTTTTCTGACTTCCCTTGCTCTTTGTTTTTTGGGATCTAATTCCCATACCATAAAAGTCACCCTTTTAGTGTACGGTTCAGTAGTTTTTAGTATATTCACAAAATTGTACAACCTTCAGCACTAATCCCAGGATATTTTTATCACCCCAAAAAGAAACCCTAATGAAAATACCTCTCATTTCATTCTCTTAATTGCTGAATATTTCTTGGTAAGCTTTAACAATATATCTATTTAAAAACCTTCAAAGGTTACTCTTTCGAGCCTGCTGCTTTCTGAATTACAAAAAGGGACCCCCCAGAAGGACCCAGAACTAGACTAGGATATGTATTTGGATTTCAGCCTCCAACCACCCCCCTTGGCAGCACGTTTGTGGAAGGCACAAACTGCAAAAGCCCCATTCCCGTTGTTCTTAAGGGCATCCTTTATATACTTGTAGAAGCTTCCATGATGGGGCTCTTGCCTATCCTCCAGCCATACCTCAACCTTCTACCCTTCCTCTCTACACCTCGGCAACATGAATAGGCTTTGCTTCCCACCTCAAAGCTTTCGTACGTTTTCTCTGCCAGTGCGGCCAGCTGACTTAGAAGATGGCCCCCAATGATCCCTACTTCCTTATATTCACGACTTTGTCTAGCCCCCAACACCCTGAGTATGGGCTGGAACTTTTGACTTGCTTGGAATGAATAGAATATAGCAAAAGTGATGGAGTATCAGTTTCAAGATCAGGTTATAAACGACTGTGACCTCTGTCTTGCTTTCACACTTTCTCTTTCTCACTTGCTCGCTCTGATGGAGCCAACTGTCATGTTGTGAGCTACCTACAGAGTGGCTCACATGGCAAGGAACTGAGGGAAGTTTTGGGCCAACAGCTTAGAGGAACTGAGGTCCTCAATTCAACAGCCTGCAAGGAACTGAATCCTGCCAACAGCCACTTGAATGATCTTGGAAGCAGATTCACCCCCAAGTTGAGCCTTAAGATGACTTCAGCCAAGGGCAATACTTTGATTGAAGCCTTTTGAGAGATCTTGAGCCAGAGGATACAACTAAGCTGCCCCCAGATCCCTGACCTACAGAAACTGGGAGATAATAAATGTTGTTGTTTTATGCCACCAAGTTGTGTAGTAATTTGTTATGCAGCAGTGAGTAATGAATACAGCCAGGAGTATTTCCCTCCCCACTTCCCACCTGTCTTACGTGTCTTCAAGTCTCAGGTTTAAATGCCAGTTCCTCAGGGATGACTTCCCCTTCCTCTGACAACCCCTCATGCACCATCAGATCTCTTCTTGTATACTCTCAGAGCACCTTCTTTTTCTCTTTTGCAGCACTTATCACTATTGCAAGTAATTCATTTTTTGATTAAGTATTTGGTTTATGTCTGTCTTCCCCCACGACTGTCAGTTCCGTGACAGAGCAGGCTATATTTTGTCCACCACTGAATTCCCAGAACCTAACATGGCGCTTAGCATAGAGTGGGGATACAGTACTTGTAGAATGTGAACAAGTGAATAAACGAATGAATTAATAAATGAAGTGAACCAAAGCCCCACAGTACAGAAAGGAAAGAGAGAAAAGTCCAATGTCCTAGGAAAGATAGTTACCAAAATCTCAGCAAAACCAGACTTTATTTTTAAAATACTGACTGAAAAAATAAACATGTCAACATACTCTAGATGAAAATCTGTTACAACAAAGTGCATTACAACCAAATTTTCTACATAAATAGACAGTCCAATAAAGATTGGCTGATAGTCCATGGCTTTTATAATCTGGGAAATCTTTGTGGCTTTAACAGGAGTTGTAATGGGAGTTGACCTGAATAAGAAAGGATCAGAGTGTGAAGGCAGAATGCATGTTAAACAGAAGCTGCCCCACATCATCTATAGGCTTGGACTGGTGTTCCTCTGCTCTTGATATTAAATCTGGGAAAGGCGTCCAGGTTTTTCGGTGAAGCAAGATGCTAAAAGGAGGACTTGGGCATTTGAGGATAATCCTGTGGTCACAGAAAGGCAAATTCAGTCTAGTTGTTTTGGTTGACTAAATGCCATCCCAGTATAGAACTCTTAGAATGCTAATATTCTATAATCAGCAGATTTGTATTCCATCTCGTGAACTGGTTTTATCAGCTGTTCACAAATCTTCACTGCCCACCAAACAACATCCAACTCACTCTCCGCTGGACATTAGGGACTCAACTGATCTTTCCAATTTGCTCTTCTATTGCTCCCCATGGCACAGCCTATGCTCTTGCCATTCACCAATCACAGGCACACTTTTCATCTCTGTTCCTTTGCACATGTTCTTCCTCTGACTGGAAGGCCCCCTTCAGTGCCATGCTATCTCTCCCAAGCCAAACTCAAATCCGAACTCTCTGGTGCCCCCTGGAAGTGACCATTCTACTGCCCTATCCTCTCAGAGCACTTTTTGTATTATATTTACCTCTTTTATGGCCTCTAACATATTCAATATTGTATTGTGACCATGCATGTATCTTATCTTCTCTACTACACAGATCATATCCTCCAAGTTGATGATCTTTTTCCCTACATAACCTACCCTGGGCATTTGGATGGACTAAAGGCTTAACACATATTTGTTGTTAATTGAATAAATGAAAGAATGAGTGAGACATATATGTTAAAAGGCTTCTAAATGAACCAGATATAATTCATATCACAATGCCAATAATAATAAAGCCATAAAAAAAATAAGCTAGCTGCTGTTGAGTTAACTTTGACTCATGGCAACCCCACGTGTAGCAGAGTAGAACCGTGCTGCATAGGGTTTTCAATGGCTGATTTTTCAGAAGTAGATCACCAGGTCTTTCTTCAGAGGTCCCTCTGGGTGAACTCAAACTTCCAACCTTTTGGTTAGCAGCTGAGTATGTTAACTGTTTACACCACCCAGAGACATTAATTTAGCCATAGGAGTAGATTTAATGTTAAAAAGGTTTTAATTTGCCTTTTTGATTATGAAATTTTGTTTTCAATACCACCAAAGATGCTCTCTCAGAAGGCAAAAATGAACTCAGAAATCTGAATAAATAGAATGTTTATTTACTAGTCCACTGAGTAAACGTTCTAATGTATTAGTCTAGTCACATAGAAGCCAAAGAAGTACATAAATAACAATGGAAACTATTAGAAATAGGAAAATGAGCTTTTAAAGAGCTTTCTGGAATTCTTCAATAGTCTATTATTGAACTTTTAACAAAATAATTTAAACAATTTTAAAAAGCTTAACAATAATAACAAATATTAGACTTAAATAAAGTGTTCAATCAAAGTAGTTTATTTCAAATACAGTGACTTAATTATGGAAATGGAACGTACCAGATTATTTAGAGTGTCACTTGAGAGGATAGTGCTCTTAAGGCTAAGTCCAGCGTGCTCTGAACTCTGGTATTATTTCTTTCTACCACGGAAGAATGTCTCCGAGACGGTTTTGCAGTTTCTTCTGGTTCAAGAGGTTGAAGCGTATGGGGGTTAAACAGACATCGAGGCTCCCCTAAGATGCCAACTCTGTGAAAAGAATTATTGGTACAGCTGAAGCATTGAGGCCAAAGAATGAGGTATATGGTTGTGCGTGTATGTATACTAAAGCTGTGTATACTAAATAGCATCGCCTGTTTCCATGAGCCACCACTTGTAGTCTTACATATGGGTCCAAAAACTCAATCCACAGCAAGATTTTGTACAGGGCCTTTCCTCACTGCCCAAAGATGATTATTGCAATAGGAAACTTCGGCCATAAAAAGTCTGTTACTCACTCCTCCAAACTAGAACTATTTGGAATCGAGCATAACTTTCTAGCATTTATTTTCTTGTCTAGATGGGTATACTTACAGGCATCTGGAGAGGAAACAGACAGAGGGGAGCAGGGGCTAAGTAGGAAGACAGGTGTTTTCATCTTTGTTCAACTTTCTGACAGAAGCATAGGTCTGACCCCTCCCCTCCCTGGCCTGACCTAGGAAGCGACCCTTAGGGCCCTTCAGCGTCTCTCCTCCGGCCACTTACACTGGCATGGCAACAGAGTCCAGGCTCTCTAAGTGCTTTTGGATCTTGGCTGGAAGTTTGATGCCTCCATGGTGACACTTTTTCTCAAAGATATTCTGAGCTTTTTCTCTGGGAGAAGGCAGCAGAGTAGACAAGACAGGAGAGCGCATGTTAATGGCTTTTTTAATTGCTGGGCGCTTCGCCATCATTCTCCTGTGGGGAGGAGGTGACGTTTAGGTTACATCATCCTGTTTTCTAGAAATGTCCTTGAGCTTAGCAAAGAGTCAAAAGGTCATACCTGAATTGCACAAAAGTCATGCGTTTCTTTTCTCCTCCTGATTCTTCATCCTCACGCTTCCTTCGAGGAATGTTGAACATATCGGTACGAAAGAGTCTCCCTATTTCTTCTTCAATATCAGTCAAGTGTTGACGTCTGAAGACAATCCAGGCTATGTATGCACAGAAAGTATAAAAGGACTAGGACGGAAAATGGACAAGAATCACAATCCACAGCAATGATATGAAAAGCTCCCCACCAGTCTACATAACACTGCTAAAACCAAACAAAACCAGTTGCTGTCAAACTGATCCCGACTCATGGTGACCCCATGTGTGCAGAAAGAACTACGCTCCATAGAGTTTTCATGGCTATGATCTTTCAGAAGCAGATCACCAGGCCTTTCTTCTGAGGCACCTCTGGGTGGGTTTGAACTGCCAACCTTTCATTTAGTAGTCAAGTGCTTAACTGCTTCACCACCCAGGGACTCTACGTGATACTGCTAAGTACACTCAAACCCAGATAGCCCAATTTCTCAAAATTCTCAGGATGTTGTGGAAAATTATACATGTATTCACCTTTGCAGAAGGAAAATCAGACCAAAAATTTAGGGTCTAGCATATAGCTTGTTAACATCCTTTTTAGAAAGGACATTCACTAAAAAAAAAGTGACTGACAAGTGGCTATTGGCTATTGCTACACTTTGTGTCTCATATCAAATAGAAAAGCCTCAAAACATAAATAACTCACCTCAAAGAATTTCCAGTCTTTTTGTGTATCTGATATTTTCTCCCTGCAATATAACAAACCACAACTATAGCTTGAGGGGAAAGTTCAATCTTTCAGTGATCTAGACAAGCCCTTATTGTCCTCAAAAGGCCTCTTTGCAAGATCATCACCCCAAGATTATTTGAAAGACATAAATGCTATCAAAAGGAATTGATAATGAGTCTCAGTATTTTTTTCTTCAACTTTTAGGTTACCCAAAAGTTAAATCAATATAAATTCAGCATAAACAAGCCAGAGAGGAAATATATTTTTGCAGATCCTTCTGGTGATGTCAGTGCTAGGGAAGTAATGAGTGTGGAAAAGTGGTGAAGAGGTAACACAGGGTATTAAGTAGGTATGGAAATAAAGAACTAGCAGATAAGTCTAAAATGAAGAAAAAGAAATCTTAAACAAAGGTATGGCTATTGAATGCCAAAAGAAAACTGACAAAGGTCTATGCCATGTAATCAATAAACAGAACAGTTGTGTGCTCCTCTTTTTGAATGACGTACTTAGACTTGTGCCTTATCTCTTAAAAGTAGGCATTTGCCCAGGAGTTCCTGCAACACAAATTCAATATTAAGGATACTGCACGGGCATGGGCACACTCAGCAAACTTGGCCTCCCCTCCCCAACACAGGCCATTTTGATTCTGATTCCCAGCCTTAAGAAAGCAGGCATGCCTTCATCCATTGCTGGTAAAAGTGTAAAATGGTATAGCCACTGTGGAAAAAGTTTTGGCGGTTAAGCAGAATTACCATATGATCCAGCAACTCCACTCCTGAAGGTATATACCCAAAAGAATTGAAAGCAGGAACACAAACAGATACTTGTACAGCAATGTTCATTGCAGCACTATTCACAATAGTCAAAAAGTGCTAATAGCCTAAATGTCCCTCAACAGATGAATGGATAAAAAAATGTGATACATATATACCATGGAATACTACTCAGCCATAAAGAGAAATGAAATCCTGATATGTGCTACCACATGGATGAACCTTGAAAACATTATGCTGAGTGAAATAAGTCAGTCACAAAAGGACAAATATTGTATGATCCCACTTACATGAAATAGCTAGAATAGACAAGTGTATGCAGATCAAAGTTAACTAGTTGTTACCAGGGGTGGGCGGGAGGAAGGCGGAAAGGAAGACACAATGCTTGAGGGACACAGAGCTTCTGTTAAGGGTGATGGTATAATTTGGGAACAGATAAGAGTGAGGACTGAACAACTTGATGAACATAATTAATGTCACTGAACTGTACATGTGAATACTGTTGAAATGTCATTGTTTTGTTCCATATATATTTACCACAATAAAAATAAAGCTGAAAAAAGGATAAAGTGGGCATGGCCTATGAAGGCCTTGCAAGTTGACTGAGGGGCCTGTGCATCTGCAGTCACTAGATCAGTCATGGGGGCAAAGGCCAAATGACAGGGACTCTAAGGTTTTGCTTCTGCTATTGCTTGTGCCTTCCCCGGAGTTAACGGATTCCTAGGATTGGCCCTGGTAGCAACTCTTCAGAACTATCCTAACTCCCATCGTCTGGGGAAGATGACCAAATCCCTCAGGACCTCCAGCCTTCTTATAGGGATATCATGGTCTCGGTGAGCCCAAACCAGCCCTCCATTTGGGGGATGAGGCTGAAGAGGTGGTTCAGCTTTTACTAGGGCTTGTCCCTCCCCTCCTGCAGTCTCTCTTTTGGTTTCCTTGCGCACAGTCTTCAATAAAGAACTAAGGCAAGAGTAATTACAGTGAAGAGTTACTAAGTGCTGACTATATGCCAAGTACCATGCTAAGCCCTTTACACATATCATCGTATTTAGTGCTCATAATATCCCTATGATGTAGCTGGCATTTTTATTCCCACTTTACCAGTTGCTGTCTAGTTGGCTCTGACTCATGGCGATTCCATGTGTGTCAGAGTAGAACTGAGGTCCGTGGGGTTTTCAGTGGCTAATTTTTCAGAAGTAGATGGTCAGACCTTTCTTCCAAGGTGCCTCTGGGTGGACTCGAATCACTAACCTTTTGGTTAGCAGTCGAGTGCTTTAACTATTTGCCCCATCTAGGCACTCACCCCATTCCCACTTTACAGGTGAGGAACTAAAGTCAAGACAGATTAAATACTTGTCCAAAGATACATATTTACAATAAAAAAAATAACAACATTAAACAGGACATTAACTAAGAAAGCAAATATATATATATTTATTTATCTGCTTTCTTTAGATAATGTCCTGTTTAATGTTATTTTTCCTACAATCTTCACATGTAAAGTTCAGTAACATTAATTATGTTCATCATGTTGTTCAACCGTCAATATTAACTGCTGCCAAATTTTTCCATTATGCTTAGCAGAAGCTCAGTGTTTCCTAAGCATTGTGAGAAAGACATATATTTAGTTAGGAGCAAAGCCTGTACTAAAACTTAGGCCTGTCAGAGACCCACATCTGTCCTTGTAACCAGACTGATAGGAAAAGAAGCTTTTTCTTTAGAATATTTGATGGTAAAAATATTAAACAACTACAGTCCAGTAGAAACTTTTCAGGACAAGCATCCGCATTTCTTCTGTGCCACCTGGGACCTCTGACAGGAGTGCTCATGTGGTTATTTCCACCCTTCCACTTCCTTGGCCAGCTGAAACCAGAGAACTTGCAGACCTGTAAAACTGAAGTGCAGACCAACTGAACCATGTTTCTGGAATACCAAGTCAGCTTGCATTTTGGGAGAAGGTTTAGGAACACTTACAATAGCATAACCTCAACCAGCTCTATCTCAGCAAAGTTCTGGACCAAGAGAGTGACAACACAAGAAACACTTTCTGTCCTTTTCTTTCTTCTTCTCTTTTTAAACATGAAGTGTAAAAGAAGAGGAGATAACATGAATCTCCTCCCTTTTCCCTCAAGTTGTATAAACACTGGATCTTCTTTATCTTTTTAAGCCTAAAGCAAATTGATGTAGCCCATGCAACAGAAATTAAATACAAAATGTAATGGGTTTCCTCCTGCCTTTCTGACTTAGCGCCACATGAGAAATTAAAAGGAAGCCAGGAAATGGATGCAAAGAATGAATACCTTTGGAAATCTCATAGTTTAAACCTCTGCAAATCCATCTTTTGCTGGTGGGTTTTCAGTAATTTTTATTTTTGTATTTTATAATTTGTATATTAAGTACATAATACTTAATATAAACTGATTATAAATTTACATTTTTATTTACAGGTTATAAACAAAATTTAAGCCTAAAAAAATCCTGCAAATTCAAACAGTTTAAAACAGTGCAATCAAATAGAAATATAATTGCAAGTCACAAATGTAATTTTAAATTTTCTAGTGGCTACAGTAAAAAACTAAAAAGAAACAGGTAAAATTAATTTTAACAATATTTGTTTTCAACATGTAATCAATATTTTAAAATTATTAGTGAGATATATATTATTAACTTTTAAAAGCTTTTTTTATACTGTCTTTGAAATACAGTATATATTTTATACTTACAGCATGTCTCGATATAGACTAGCCACATTTCAAGTACTCAGTAGCCACATGTGGTGAGTGACTACCACGCTGGTCAGCAAAAGTTTTTAAGAAGTTCTACATTCCACCATTGAGGGCTGTAGGGTTTACAATTAACTTTACTCAAAGAATTTGGTCCTCATCCTTGGTCCTGAGAGATGACCTCTAAAGCCTTGGATTTTCTCTAGTGATTGGAATTTTTGTTTTCCATGACGGCCCCAGACCACACATGAGAGTTTATGCTAATAAGGTGACTCCTGGGTGGGGGTTGGCCAGGCCAAAAAGACCTACCACATGATATTCGGCTGACTTCAGGGGAGCAGGGCTAGAGGTTGAGTTTAACCACATGGGCAATGATTAAATCAATCATGCCTACATAATGGAACCCTCATAAAAGCTCTGGACAGTGAATCTCCATGAGCTTCCTGGCTGATGACAGACATCGATGGATGGGGCAGGGTAGCCCGATCTTTGGGACACAGAAGCTCTGTGTTGGGAACCCTCCCAGATCTTGCCCTATGTGTCTCTTCTTTATGCTGGTCCTCATTTGTAGTCTTTTTGCTATAATAAAACTGTAGTCTGAAGTATAGTGCTTTCTTGAGTTCTGTGAGTCATTCTAGTGAATATCCAACCTGAGGGAGTAGAGGGAGGCAGGAAGTCAAAAGTGAGCATGGTCCTAGGGAACCCCTGAGCTTATGGCTGGCATCCTGAAGTGGTAGAGGGAACAACCGAATTTGTAGCCACCAGGTCATAAGTGAGGGTGTCACGAGAACTCCTAAGCTTACACTGGTGTCTGAGTTCTTGGGCATGCCTGGCAGTCTGGAGGGCTGTGCCCTTTAACTTCTGAAAGCTAATCTAGCTCTGGAGGTCAGGGTCAGAGAAGAAGCACTGTGTTTACAGCTGGTGTCAGAACAGAATTGGATTGACTTATTCACTTAAGTGTAGAATCCAAAGGAAGAGAAAAACCTGCTTGGTGGCAAGTCCCAAAATTTTTAGTGGCTTGTTTTGATGCTTTCCTATTCCTTCTTGTTACTAGACTCTTAGCTCCACACCAAAATGAGGAAGGTACCTTATACTTTTAGTCATTCCTAAAAGGGATGTGAAGCCCAGAGAGAGGCCCATAGGGCTCTGGGCTGGGGAGAAAAAAACAAAAAGTTTTGTTCCTGCTTGCCACCCACTACTTTAGGTAAAATCAAGTTCAAGTGAACGGCTGCCCTGTGCAAGGGAAAAAAGGTTTCAAAGGGATGTGTTTGGGGGGAGGAAAAAGAGAAAGATCATAGGCCTTTGCCTTGGTGCATGGGACTAAGGGTGGGGGCAGGGGAATAGGGCTTAAGGATGATTTATACACCTGAGCTTCAAAGACACCACCTTCTTCCCACTCCCCTTCCACCTCTAACCTCTTTGGTCACCTATCAGGTGACAGCTGCATTGAGAGCAGAAGGTACAAATCCTATGGTGGGGTAGGAGTAGAGCCAGAATTGGCCATAACCAAAGAACATATCTAATTCAATGGCATGTGCTACAAAGAAGGTTTTCTTATCTACCCTGGAAAAGAAAGAGAATGTTACTGAACATGTTCACCAAAAATTTTCCCAATAAGAGGTGGGGCCAAGATGGCGGAATAGTCAGACGCTTCTGGTGGACCCTCTTACAACAAAGATCCGAAAAAACAAGTGATTCGATTATATATGACAATCTGGGAGCCTTGAACATCAAAGGCAGAGTTGAGGAATGGGACTGAGTGGCAGGGGAAGGGAGAGACGGTTTGGAAGCAGTGAGGAGGTGTCAGACCTGACCCGGTGAGAGCCTGACCCCTTCAGGCCTGATAAGCTCATGGGTGAGCGGTGAGGCAGGCAAGCAGCAGTCCTTAGGAGGTGCATTTTCCGCACCAACAGAGACCGAGTCGCTGAGAGTCTACTTGGCCACCCAGAACCAGTGAGAAGCAGCCCTCGATCCGGTGAAAGATAAGTAATTGCATACAGCCTAACATGCAAATCAAAAACACCCCACTTAAGGAAAAACCTCTCTCCCATTTACCTCCCCGCTCCCTGCTCTGCACTGGGTCCTGGACTGGCTTCAGCAATCGCTGAGTACCCTGGGCTGGAAGTAGGATCCGTCACACACCTGGAGCCACTCTCCCTGCCTAGGAGAGTGAACAAATTAACAAATGGGAAAAAATAAACTGCCGGCTCCCCTAAGCCAGGAACCCAGGGTAGGGACAGCTCCTTTGCCTAGGCACAGGCATAAGGGATCCACAGACTTTGAGTGCCCTTTCCCCTGCATAGACTTGTGTGGGCCCATCTCAACAGCGTAGGCCCTCATTACTGTAGTGCAACAGGGTATATACCAGAACTCTAACTTCAACTGTTTCAGCTGTGAAGTGGCAGGTTCTTGACTTTTGACACTGCTCTGCCCATTAAGCAGTGTCTTCACCTACCCACATCAGGGGCCTGAGTACTGGTGGCTCCACCCACACCACCTAGCCACCTGTGATAGAGGCCCATGAATGAGTGATGCCCCCCAGTCCTTACAGCCAACAGCATTAGGTGCTCATAGTCCAGCTGCAAAACCCACCCACCTATGCGCTCTAGGGAACAGGGACACACCTTCCTCCTGGACACTTGAGGGCAGTCGTCAGCTACCTGCCTTGCTCAGAGTATGTTCCCCTGTTGCAGCCAGATGCCTGTGCCTACACCAATCACCCATGCCTGTCTAGGAGTGTAAGTGAGAGCCTATACCACACACTTGGTGGCTATCTACCTGGGCACCTGAGCTGAATCCATATAAGAGGAGTGGCAGACTCCTGAGCTCACATACCTAGTAACAGATCTAACCACCTGGTAACAGGGCACTAGAGCTTCAAAGGTGTCAATAATCAAACTAGCTCATACAAGCAGCCTATTTGGGCATATCAAAACAAAAGAGGCTAGGACACAGTAAGCAAACATAAAGTAAATAAATATAATAACTTATTGATGGCTCAGAGACAACAGTCAATATTAAATCACATAAAGAGGTAATCCAAAATAAAGAATCTAGAAATTTTCCAGAGGAGGACAATTTCTTGGAATTACTGGAAGCAGAATACAAAAGATTAATATACAGAACTCTTCAAGAAATTAGGAAGGAAATTAAGCAAAATGCAGAACACAAAATAGAGGAAATTAAAAAGATTAGAGAAGAGCATAATGACAAATTTAACAGGCTACAAGAATCCATAGAGAGACAGCAATCAGAAATCCAGAAGATTAACAATAAAATTTCAGAATTAGACAACTCAATAGAAAGTCATAGGAGCAGAATTGAGGCAATGGAAGTCAGAATTAGTGAGATTGAAGATAAAGCACTTGACACCAACTTATGTGAGGAAAAATCAGATAAAAGGATTAAAAAAATGAAGAAACCCTAAGAATTATGTGGGACTCTATCAAGAGGAATAACCTACAAGTGACTGGAGTACCAGAAAAGGGGGGATAACCAGAACAGGGGGGATAACAGAAAATACAGAGAGAATTGTTAAAGATTTGTTGGCAGAAAACTTCCCTGATATCGGGAAAGATGACAAGATATCTATCCAAGATGCTCATCGAACCCCACAAAAGGTAGATCCCAAAAGAAAGTCAACAAGACATACTATAATCAAACTTGCCAAAACCAAAGATAAGGAGAGAATTTTAAGAGTGGCTAGGGAGAAACTAAAAGTCATCTACAAAGGAGAGTCAATAAGAATAAGCTCGGACTACTCAGCAGAAACCACGCAGGCAAGAAGGCAATGGGATGACATATATAAAGCCTTGAAGGAAAAAAACTGCCAGCCAAGAATTATATATCCAGCAAAACTGTCTCTCAAATATCATGGTGAAATTAGGGCATTTCCAGATAAACAGAAGTTTAGGGAATTCGCAAAAATCAAACCAAAATTACAAGAAATACTAAAAATTTTGCCAATAACATAGTTTATAAAGAAAATGTTCTACATTCTACTTTGGTGAGTAGCGTTTGAGGTCTTAAAAGCCTGTGATCGGCCATCTGAGATACTCCACTCATCTCACTCCATTGGGAGCAAGGGAGAATGAACAAAACTAAAGACACAAGGGAAAGATTAGTCCAAAGGACTAATGGACCACAACTACCACAGCCTCCACCAGCCTGAGTCCAGTACAACTAGACAGTGCCCAGCTATTAACACTGACTGTTCTGACAGTGATAACAACAGAGGATCCCAGACAGAGCTGGAGAAAAATGTAGAACAAAATTCTAACTCGTAAAAATAGACCAGACTTACTGGCTTGACAGAGACTAGAGAAATCTCGAGAGTATGGACTCTGGACACCCTTTTAGCTCAGTAATGAAGCCACTCCTGAAGTTCACCTTTCATCCAAAGATTAGACAGCCCCATAAAACAAAACGAGACTAAAGGGGTACACCAGCCCAGGGGGAAGGACTAGTAGGCAGGAGGAGACAGGAAAGTTGGTAATAGGGAACCCAAGGTCGAGAGGGGAGAGTGTTGACATGTCGTGGGGTTGGTAACCAATGTCACAAAACAATATGTTTACTAATTGTTTAATGAGAAGCTAGTTTCTTCTGTAAACCATCTAAAGCACAATAATAAAAAAATAAAATAATTTTTTGCCAAAACTTTTGGGATATCAGGATTTCACAGATGCATTATAATAGTAAGGAATGTAGTCCTACTTCTCAAAAGACATGAAAGCACTAAAATAACAGCCCCCAAATTGCTGGTTCTACTGAAATCTTTAACTGCAGAGAAGTGTTCTAGCCCAATATTAAGTATGCATATATTAGAGAGAAAAGTTAGAAAATACACATAACAGTGTTCTCATGGGAACATTAGCTTATTCACATTGCGAGGAAGTGAAATAACATGTTAGAATCGTTAATAACTCATAATTGGCAAAAACATTGTCCTGTTCTCCTGTCCTTGATAAAAACCATCCAAAGAACAATATAAACTCCTGAATCAAGGACTCAATCTTCAAAAATAGTAAGGAAAAAACCACTCATGGCCCATTAGCAAGTTTTATGGCAAAAGCATGCTGTAATCTGTTTTCCTCTATGTGCTTTGTTCAGCTCTTTGACCTGCGGGAATTTGTTATGTGAATGGTGGGTGGCAGGAAAAAAAGCAAGTGACATTGCATTAATGGCAGAAAGACCAACACCTCCTGGAAAGGCTCAAAAAAATCAGAAACGAGCTGGTACTAATCAGAGCCAATCAATTACTTTCAAACATAATGAATTCCTTTAAAATTCTGTATAAAAATTGTACTATCATAAAAATGTATTATAAAAAGTACAATAACTTAAGTGGAGGTTCTATACCCAGAGAACTAAAAAATATGATAAAATCTCTAATTATGGTATAAAATGTTTATAGTATTTTTATCCCAAAATTATTTTGCAATGTATACCTGCTATTAAAAGATTAAATGTTAAGTATGAGCAATAAAATTATTTTTCTACGGAAGTTATTTCTTAACTTCAAATTTTAGTTTTCTCAACTTAAAAGTGAAACTCTGAAGTCAGAAGAAATTAGACTAAATGGTGGGAAAGACTACAAAAGGTGATTTTACAAGAGAACAGAAAACACCACTTCTTAAATAAAGGGGTCTTTATGTATATCTATCCTGCTGGTTCTGTTTCTCTGGAGAGCTCTGACAGTAAGAAATGTGTTTAACAAATGTGTCACAGGTTATAACATAAATTGGTAAAACCAACTGTATTTTTATATATGCTTATCTTCAAAAATATATTATCAAACATTTATCAATGGGAATGGATAACAAGTTAATTATAATAAATCCATAATATCTATAGTTTAAGAACTATGCCATTGTATGGTAAATCTATGTCTACTGATATTCAAAGATAGCCAAGATTTCTAAGTGGAAAAAAGTACATTTCAGCATGACATATATAGTATGATCCCACGTGTGTTAAAAACCTACCACTTGTCTGTCAGTTTGTCATACTGTGGTGGTTTGTGTGTTGCTGTGATGCTGGAAGCTATGCCACTGGTATTTCAAATACCAGCAGGGTCACCCATGGTGGACAGGTTTCAGCAGAGCTTCCAGAGTAAGACAGACTGGGAAGAAGGACCTGGCGATCTACTTCTGGAAAAACTGACCAGTGAAAGATACAGTTAAAAAACTTCCTAGAGAAGCTAGTTTGTTCTGTAAACCTTCATCTAAAGTACAATTGAAAAAAAAAAAAAAAAACTTCCTAGACATATCCAAATACCTTATGGGACTGAGTTACTAGGTTTGAAGGTGCAGGACCATAGTCTCAGGCGACATCTAGGTCAACTGGCATAACATAGCACATAAGGATAATGTTCTACATCCTAGGTTGGTGAGTAGCATCTGGTGACTTAAAAGCTTGCAAATGGCCAGCTAAGATATAACTATGGGTCTCTTCCTGTCTGCAGCAAAGGAGAGTGAAAGAAACCAAAGACTCCTGGAAAAAATTAGTCAGTAGGACTAATGACCCATGAGAACTACAGCCTCTTCTAGCCTGAAACCAGAAGACCCAGATGGTACCCAGCTGCGACTACCGCCCACTCTGACCAAGGACACAATAGAAGATCCCAGTTAGAATGGGAGAAAAACATAGACCAAAACTCAAATTCCTAAAAAAGGCCAGACTTACTGGACTGATAGAGACTAGAGGAAACCCTGAGACTACTGCCCTAAGATAACCTTCGAACTTGGAACTGAAGCCATTCCCGGTGGTCACCTTTCATCAAAATAAAAGACTGGCTTATAAAATAAACTGTGCTCCCTTAAATTAATCAACCATATGAAATCAAATGATCAATATTTACCCTAAAACAAAGATGAAAAGATAAGGAGGGCAGGGAAGCTAGATTAATGGAAACAGAAGAGAAAGAATGGGAATAATGAAAATGTTGACACAATGTGAAAAATGCAACCAATGTCATGGAACAAGTTGTATAAAAATTATTAAATGGGAACCTAACTTGCTATGTAAACTTTCACCTAAAACACAAAGATACACACAAATTACCAGTGAAAACCTTATGAATAGCAATGGAACACTGATATAGTGCCAGAAGATGAGCCCCTTAGGTTGGAAGGCACTCAAAATATGACTGGGGAAGAGTTGCCTCATCAAAATAAAATCAACTTTAATGACTTGGATGGAGTAAAGCTTTCAGGACCTTCATCTGCAGATGTGGCATGAATCAAAATAAGAAGAAACAACTGCAAACACACATTAATAATCAGAATGTGGAATGTATGAAGTATGAATCAAGGAAAATTGGAAGTTGTCAAAAATGAAATGGAATGCTTGAAGATCTATATCCTAGGCATTAGCAAGCTGAAATGGACTGATATTGGCCATTATGAATCTGACAATCATATGGTCTAGTATGCTAGGAATGACAAATTGAAGAGGAACAGCATCACATCCATCGTCAAAAAGAACATTTCAAGATTTATCCTGAAATACAATGCTGCCAGTGATAGGATAATATCCATACACCTACAAGGAGGACCAGTTAATATGACTATTATTCAAATTTATGTAACAACCACTAATGCCAAAGATGAAGAAACTGAAGATTTTTACCAACCTCTGCAGCCTGAAATTGATCAAACATGCAATCGAGATGCATTAATAATTACTGGTGATTGGAATGTGAAAGTTGGAAACAAGAAGGATCAGTAGTTAGAAAATATGGCCTTGGTGATAGAAACTATGCCAGAGATTGCATGATAGAATTTTGCAAGACCAATGACTTATTCACTGGAAATACCTTTTTACAACAACATAAATGGTCACTACAAACATGGACCTTGCTGGATGGAATATACAGGAATCAAATTGACATCTGTAGAAAGAGTTGATGGAAAAGCTCAATATCATCAGTCAGAACAAGGCTAGAAGCTGACTGCGGAACAGACCATCAATTGCTCATATGCAAGTTCAAGTTGAAGCTGAAGAAAATTAAAACAATTCCATGAGAGCCAAAGTACAACCTTGAATATATCCCACCTGAATTTAGAGACCATCTCAAGAAAAGATTTGATGCACTGAACACTAATGACCTAAGACCAGACAAGGTGTGGGACAACATGAAGGGACATCATATGTGAAGAAAATAAAAAGTCATTAAAAAGACAGAAAAGAAAAAAAAGACCAAAGTGGCTGTCAGAAGAGACTCTGAAACTTGCTCTTGAATGAAGAGTAGCTCAAGTGAAAGGAAGAAATGATAAAGTAAAATTGCTGAACAGAAGATTTCAAAGGGTGGCTCCAGAAGACAAAGTAAAGTATTATGATAAAATGTGCAAAGACCTGGAGTTAGAAAATCAGAAGGATAGAAGATACTTGGCATTTGTCAAGCTGAAAGAACTGGAGAAAAAATTCAAGCCTCGAGGTGCAATACTGAAGGATTCTTTGGGCAAAATATTGAACAATGCAGGAAGCATCAAAAGAAGATGGAAGGAATACAGAGTCACTGTACCAAAAAGAAGTGATTAATGTTCAACCATTTCAGAAGGCAGCATATGATAAAGAACCAATGGTAATGAAGGAAGAAGTCCAAGCTGTACTGAAGGCACTGGTGAAAAATAAGGCTCCAGGAATTGACAGAATACCAGTTGAGATGTTTCAATAAATGGATGCAACGCTGGAAATGCTCTCTTGTTTATGCCAAGAAAGTTGGAAGACTGACTAGAAGAGATCTATATTCATGCCCATTCCAAAGAAGGGTGATCCAATAGAATTCAGAAATTATCAACAATACCATTAATATCACATGCAAGGAGGTGGCGCCAAGATGGTGGAGTAGTCAGACGCTTCCTGTGGTCCCTCTTACAACAAAGACCCAAAAAAACAAGTGAATCAATTATGACAATTAGGAGCCCTGAACATCAAAGACAAAGTTGAGGAGTCAGACTGAGAGGCAGGGGGAGGGAGAGACAGTTCAAAAGCAGCGAGGATTTGCCAGACCTGACCTGGCCAGCACCCAGCAGGCTGGAATGGCTGGCACAAGCAGGCTGAGGCAAGCAGTAGCAGTAGGGACGCGTTTTCTACATCGGGAGAAACAGAGTGGCGGAGAGTCTACTCAAGTCTCTGGAACCAGGGATAAGCAGCACTCAACTGATAAAAGATAAATAAGTACAAGCATCTAACCTACTGCTCAGATCAAAAAAACCCTTCCCCCCTTTGGGAAGTACTTCTCTCCCATTTACCTGCCCCCTTCCTGCTCTGCTCTGGGTCCTGGTCCGGCTTCAGCCATTGCTGTGCCCTGGGCTGGAAGTAGGACCCATTGTGCACAGCTTTGGAGAAGGAACAAATTAACAAATTAACAAACAGGAAGAAATATTCTGTCAACTCCCCTAAGCTGGCAACTCAGGGCAGGTACAACCCCTTTGCCTAGGCACAGGCACAATGGGTCCACAGACTTTGAATGCCTTTCACCCCTGCATAGACCTGTGTGGGCCCATTTCAAAAGCGTAGGCCCTGATTAGCACAGTAAAACAGGGTATATACCTGAAGCCTATTTTCAACTGCAACAGCCATAAGGGGGAGTGGCAGATTCGTGACATTTGACGCCACCCTGCCCATTAGCAGGGTCCGCACCCTACCCACATGAAGGGCCTGAGGACTGGTGGCTCCACATACTCCACCTAACCACTGGTGACAGAATTCCAAGAATAAGTGTTACCTCCCAGTCCTTACAGCCAACAGCACTGGGTGCCCAAAGTCCGGCTGTAAAACCCACCCACCTACGCACTCTAGGGAACAGGGACATACCTTCCACCCAGACACTCAAGGGCAGTCATCAGGCCCCTGCCTTGCTCAGCACATGACGCCCTCCTACAGCCAGATACCTGTGCCTACTCCAATCACCCCTGCCCGTCTAGGACTGTAGGTGAAAGCCTGTACCACACACTTGGTGACAGACAGCCTAAACACCGGAGCTGAATCCACACAAGAAAAGTAAACGGACTCCTGGGCTAACATACCTGGTAACAGCTCTAACCACCTGGTGACAGGACGTGAGAGCTTCAAAGACGCCAATAATCAAAGTAGCTCACACGCCCAGCCTATTTGGGCATATCAAAACAAGAAGCTAGGACACAGTAAGCAAACATAAAATAAATAAATATAATAACTTACTGATGGCTCAGAGACAACAATCAATATCAAATCACATAAGACGCAGACCATGATGGCTTCAGCAAGTGACCAAAACAAAAACCAAGAAACCTCCTGGAGGAAGAGAACTTCTTGGAATTACTAGAAGTAGAATTCAAAAGATTAATATACAGAGATCTTCAAGAGATCAGGAAGGAGACCAGGCAAAACACAGACCAAGCCAAGGAACGCAAAGACAAAGCAACAGAGAACTTAAAAAGTTATACAAGAGCATAATGACAAATTTAACAGGCTACAAGAATCCATAGAGAGACAGCAAACAGAAATCCAAGAGATAAACAATAAAATTTCAGAATTAGACCACTCAGTAGAAAGTCATAGGAGCAGAATTGAGACAATGGAAGTCAGAATTAGTGAGATTGAAGATAAAGCACTTGACATCAACTTATTTCAGGAAAAGTCAGATAAGAGTGTTAAAAAAAAATGAAGAAACCCTAAGAATTATGTGGGACTCTATCAAGATTATATAGGACTCTACCTACGAGTGACTGGAGTACCGAAACGGGGGAATAACAGAAAATACAGAGAGAACTGTTGAAGATTTGTTGGCAGAAAACTTTCCTGATACTGTGAAAGATGAGAAGATATCTATCCAAGAAGCTCATCAAACCCTACACAAGGTAGATCCCAAAAGAAAGTCAACAAAACGTTAAAACTTGCCAAAACCAAAGATAAAGAGAGAATTTTAACAGTGGCTAGGAATAAATGAAAAGTCATCTACAAAGGAGAGTCAAAATGACTAAGCTCTGACTACTCAGCAGAAACCATGCAGACAAGAAAGCAATGGGATAACACATATAAAGCCCTGAAGGAAAAAAATTGCCAGCCAAAAATTACATATCCAGCAAAACAGTCTTTCAAATATGATGGCAAAATTAGGGCATTTCCAGATAAAGAGGAGTTTAGGGAATTTGCAAAAACCAAACCAAAATTACATGAAATACTAAAGGGAGTCCTTCGATTAGAAAATCAGTAACATCAGATAATAACTCAAGACTAAAACACAGGAAAGAACAACCAGATATCAACCCAGATAGGGAAGTCACAAAAATAAATCAAAGCTAAAACACTGAAAATAGGAAAACAGAGACATCAATATGTAAAAGAGGACAACATTAAAACAAAAAAGAGGGACTAAAAAATGTAGTCATAGAACTTTCATATGGAGAGGAAGTCAAGGCAGTATCAAGAAATAAAAGATTGGTTTAAACTTAGAAAACTAGGGGTAAATATTAAGGTAACCACAAAGGAAACTAACAATCCCACATCAAAATAAAAACCAAGAGAAACATAAAGACTCAGCAAATACAAAGTCAACAACAATGAAAAAGATGAACAGAAAATACATAAAGAAAAATGACTCAGCACTGAAAATTAAGCGGAACAAAGAAGCTTTCAACAACACACAAAAAAATACATCAAAATGATAGCACTAAACTCATACCTCTCAATAATTACGCTGAATGTAAATGGAGTAAATTCACCAATAAAGAGACAGAGTGGCAGAATGGATTAAAAAAAAAAAACACGATTTGTCTATACGCTGCCTACTACATGAGACACACCTTAGACTCAAAGACTCAAACAAACTAAAACTCAAATGATGGAAAAAAATATATCAAGAAACAACACTCACAAAAGAGCAGGAGTGGCAATATTAATCTCTGACAAAATAGATTTTAAAGCAAAATCCACCACAAAGGATAAGAAAGGACACTACATAATGATTAAAGGGCCAACACACCAGGAGGACATAACCATAATAAAAATTTACACACTGAACGACAGGGCTCCAAGATACATAAAATAAATTTTAACAGCATTGAAAAGAGAAATTAGA
Organism: Trichechus manatus latirostris; assembly: GCF_000243295.1. Taxonomy (NCBI): domain Eukaryota; kingdom Metazoa; phylum Chordata; class Mammalia; order Sirenia; family Trichechidae; genus Trichechus; species Trichechus manatus. The sequence goes on along the minus strand of NW_004443946.1, from coordinate 16,662,647 downwards.
CAGCTCCACAATAATAGTAGGAGACTTCAACACACCACTTTCGGT
>NW_004443946.1:16551914-16660509 GCF_000243295.1 Trichechus manatus latirostris | reverse complement strand
GGAAGACTCAACATTGTGAAAATGTCAATTCTACCCAAAGCGATCTACAGATACAACACAATCCCGATCCAAATTCCAACGATATTTTTTAATGAGATGGAGAAACAAATCACCAACTTCATATGGAAAGGGAAGAGGCTCCAGATAAGTAAAGCATTACTGAAGAAGAAGAACAAAGTGGGAGGTCTCACACTACCTGATTTTAGAACCTATTATACTGCCACATAGTCAGAACAGCCTGGTATTGGTACGACAATAGACGCATATACCAATGGAACAGGATTGAGAATCCAGACATAAATTCAACCACCTATGAGCACCTGATATTTGACAAAGACCCAAAGTCCGTTAAATGGGGGGAAAAAAGTCTCTTTAACAAATGGTGCTGGCATAACTGGATATCCACCTGCAAAAAAATGAAATAAGACCCATACCTCACACCATGCACAAAAACTAACTCAAAATGGATCAAAGACCTAAATATAAAATCTAAGATGATAAAGATTATGGAGGAAAAAATAGGGACAATGCTAGGAGCCCTAATACATGGCATAAACAGAAAACATAACTAACAATGCACAAACATCAGAAGAGAAACTAGACAACTGGAGGCTCCTAAAAATCAAACACTTATGCTCATCAAAAGACTTCACCAAAAGGGTAAAAAAAACCCTACAGACTGGGAAAAAAACTTTGGCTACGACAAATGCGATCAGCGTCTAAACTCTAAAATCTACAAGATATTGCATAACCTCAACAACAAAAGGACAAATAACCCAATTTAAAAAAGGGCAAAGAATATGAACAGGCACTTCACCAAAGAAGACATTCAGGCAGCTAATAGATACATGAGAAAATGCTCACGATCATCAGCCATTAGAGAAATGCAAATCAAAACTACAATGAGATACCATCTCACCCCAACAACAAGGCTAGCATTAATCCAGAAAACACAAAATAATAAATGTTGGAGAGGTGGTGGAGAAACTGGAACACTTATACACTGCTGGTGGTAGGAATGTAAAATGGTACAACCACTTTGGAAATCGATTTGGCACTTCCTTAAAAAGCTAGAAGTAGAAGTACCATACGATCCAGCAATCTCACTCCTTGGAATATATCCTAGAGAAATAAGAGCCATCACACGAATAGATATACACACACCCATGTTCACTGCAACACTGTTCACAATAGGAAAAAGATGGAAACAACCTATGTGCCCATCAATGGACGAATGGATAAACAAATTATGGTATATTTACACAATGGAAAACTACGCAACTATAAAGAACAATGATGAATCTGGGAAACATTTCATAACATGGATGAAGCTGGAAGGCTTTATGCTGAGTGAATTTAGTCACTCACAAAAGGACAAATATTGTATGAGACCACTATTATAAGAACTCAAAAAAAGGTTTAAACACAGAAGAAAACATTCTTTGATGGTTACGAGGGTGGGGAGGGAGGGAGAGGGGAATTTACTAGCTGGAAAGTAGACAAGATTTATCTTAGGTGAAGGGAAGGACAACACATAATACAGGGGAAGTCAGCACAACTGGACTAAACCAAAAGCTAAGAAGTTTCCTGAGCACAACCAAATACTTTGAGGGACAGAGTAGCAGGGGTGGGGATCTGGGGACCATGATTTTGGGGGACATCTAGGTCAACTGGCATAACAAAGTTTATTAAGAAAATGTTCTACATCCCACTTTGCTCAGTGGTGTCTGGGGTCTTAAAAGCTAGCGAGCAGCCATGTAAGATGCATCAATTGGTTCCAACCCACCTGGAGCAAAGGAAAATGAAGAACACCAAAGATGCAAGGAAAATATTAGCCCAGGAGACAAAAAGGGTCACATAAATCAGAGACTCCATCAGCCTGAGACCAGAAGAACGAGATGGTGCTCAGCTACCACCAATGACTGCCCTGACAGGGCACACAACAGAGAGTCCCTGACAGAGCAGGAGAATAGTGGGGTGCAGAACTCAAATTCACATAAAAAGACCAGACTTAATGGTCTGACTGAGACTAGAGGAACCTCAGAAGACATGGCCCCCAGACTCTCTGTTAACCCAGAACTAAAACCATTCCCAAAGCCAACTCTTCCAACAAAGATTAGACTGGAGTATAAGACATAAAATGATACTCATGAAGAGTGTGCTTCTTAGTTCAAGTAGATAACAAGACTAAAGGGGCAACTCCTGTCCAGAGGTGAGATGAGAAGGCAGAAAGGGATAGGAGCCGGCTGAATGGATACAGGAAATCCAGGGTGGAAAGGGGGAGTGTGCTGTCACATTATAGTGAGAGCAACTAGGGTCACATAACAATGTGTGTATAAATTTTTGTATGAGAAACTCACTTGAGCTGTAAACTTTCACCTAAAGCACAATTAAAATTTTATAAATCATACACAACTATAATTATGCTGAAGATAAATTAAAAATGGTTACAGCAGTACATCGACAAGGAACTGCAAGAAATTCAAGTCAGATTCGGAAGAGGACATGGAACGAGGGATATCACCGCTGATGTCAGATGGATCTTGGCTGTAAGCAGAGAGTAACAGAAAGATGCTTACCTGTGGTTTTACTGACTATGCAAAGGCACTCTCGACCGTGTAGATCATAACAAATTATGGATAACGTTGCAGAGTGGGAATTCCAGAACACTCTATTGTGTTCATAGACCAAGAGGGAGTTGTTTGAAGGGAACAAGGCGGTACTGCATGGTTTAAAATCAGGAAAGTTGTGCGTCACTGTTGTATCCTTTCACCATACTTATTCAATCTGCATGCTGAGCAAATAATCTGAGAAGTTGGACTATATGAAGAAGAACACGGAATCAGGATTGGAGGAAGACTCATTAACAACCTGCGATATGCACATGGCACAACCTTGCTTGCTGAAAGCAAAGAGAACTTGAAACACTTACTGATGAAGATCAAAGACTGCAGTCTTCAGTACTGATTACATCTTAACATGAAAAAAACAAAAATCCTCACAACTGGACCAATAAGCAACATCATGATAAATGGAGAAAAGACTGAAGTTGTCAAGGATTTCATTTTACTCAGATCCACAATGCCTATGGAAGCAGCAGTCAAGAAATCAAATGACGTATTGCATTGGGCAAATCTGCTGCAAAAGACCTTTTTAAACTGTTAAAAAGCAAAGATACCACTTTGAGGACTAAGTGCACCTGACCCAAGCCATGGTATTTTCAATCACTTCATATTCACTTCGGAAGACCGAAGAAGAATTGATGGCTTTGAATTATGGTGTAGGTGAAGAATATTGAATATACCATGGACTGCCAGAAGAATGAACAAATCTGTCTTGGAAGAAGTGCAGCCAGAATGTTCCTTAGAAGGGAGGATGGACATGTTATCAGGAGGGACCAGTCATGCTTGGTAAAGTAGAGCGTCAGTGAAAAAGAGGAAGACCTTCAACTAGATGGATTGACACAGTGGCTGCAACAGTGGGCTCAAACATAGCAATGATTGTGAGAATGGCGCAGAACTGGGCAGTGTGTCATTCTGCTGTACATAGGGTCGACAGCATCTCACATGTTAAAGACAACAACCACCACCACGTAAGTGCATATGTGTAACTGGATATAAAACTAGGACATACACCAAACTAGAAGTAACAATATCTAACTTCGGGAGGTGAATGAGATTGAGGAAGGGTGGAAGGAGTAGGAGACTTTCATCGTCAACTCTATATACTAGTTAGTGTATTGTTTGAATTTTTACACTTGGGAAATGTTCATGAAGTACTTATATAACTAAATGAATAAACCAAAAATCCCACATTGTTATAAAAACATTAAGTACTTGAGTGGTAATTTAACTTAGGACCACAATAAATTCATTTAAAGATTATTATGTAAAACTTTAATGAGCAAAATAAAGGATGATATAATAAATGGAGAAATACATCTATAGCTCTTTGAGAAGATTTAATATAGTAAAGATGACACTATTTCCTAAACTAATCTATGGGTTTTAAGTTCTTTACCACCTTATAACAGGGATCACCTTTTTTTCCAGTGTCCAATAATATGTTTATCATTTCTTTTTAAGGCCTTCTACTGACTGGATGAGACCTACTCACATTATGGAGGGTAATCTGCTTTACTTAAAGTCAACTGATTATCAGTGTTAATCATTTTTTTCATAGCAACACTGAGATTAATGTTTGACCAAACAACCAGGCATCATAGCTTAGTGAAGATAACATATAAAATAAAATTAACCACTACTAATAAATACTATTGGAAAACTGGATATTAGTAAAGACAAAAATATAGATTCATAGCTCATGTGATATGTTGTGACAAATTTCAAATGGATCAAAGATTTTAACATTTTTAAAACCCCATTTTTAAAAACTAGAAAAGAAAGGTAAATAGTTTAACCAGGGAATGGAAGAACTTGTATAAATGCTGAATAGCATCAGAAACAAGGTAGATGTGAATAAACAAGTAGAGATCTAATAAAGAACTAAGTGTGCCCTTACCTTCCACAGCACATGTGATGCTTGTCGGGCATTCCCAGGCCCAGTACCAGGACACAATACTTTTGTGCCAAGTATTTCTGTGCTATATCCAACTTACTTAAAACCAATTTCATCTCTTTTTTTTCTACAAGAGCCCTGAAAAGAAAAATGACCATTTGGAGTAATTTTGGAAAATGCCTATATTAATTAGTGAAAAGTCAGAATTATAAACTATTTTGGAAGAAATACAAGTGGGTCAGAGTTCACTCATTATTTATTTTATTTGAGCTATGGCATAGGGAGGTCCTCAAAGTCCCCTGATATTTATCATTGTACTTAACATCTCAAGTTTATGGTGCATTTTCTTTTTTCTAAATTCTTTATGCTACATATCCTCAATTTTATGTACAGGTAGTACTAACTTATATAGAATAGCTCAACTAACAAATTACCTATAGAGGTTGCTGGGATAGTCAGCAGCCCATTCTCCTGCTATTTTGGTAAAACAACTGTAGAGGCTCTGTCCCACCTCAGCTTCCCATGGGTTCCCAATGTTATTACTGAGTTCGGGGGTTCTATGTTTGAACTTGGGCCTACTCTCAGTTTTGAGTGTAGCTGTGTTTGCTAAGGTGGCACTTGAGCACTACTACTCTGGAAACTTTGACATCAATTATAGTAATACTGCTCCCCTGTGAATACATGGCCCTGGTTTCAATTGAATTGCAAAGGAACTTTTAAAAAGGCAACCTGTTCTTAGGTTACAGTATGTCTGAAGCATAATTTTAGAAGTTTTTGCAGTATGATATAGAAAGAAGCAATATTGCTGACAAGACATTCCAATGTGCTATTACTGAAAAGTCAAGTGTCACTAGCTTCTTCTCTGCCTTTCAACTGTCAGAAAGATTTAAACCAACTGAAATAACAGGGACAAATAACTGCTCCTTCTGATGTTATCCACTAGACTGACCACATGAAGATAAACTGTTGGGGAGAGGAATGAATTTAGGATAACATATGAATTTCAAACCACAAAAAGTTATCACATTTGATGAGGAAACTTGTGAGTCACTGGAATGAGTTTCTGGAACAGATAGATAAATACAGTAGGCAGGCTCCAACTTTACATGCTCAAATTCCATATGACCTAAACACACATCCTGACACCCCGCAATGGCCATCACTGTGCCTGCCTCCCCATTTCCCTCTGTAGTCCCCACCCCTGCACTTCCCCCCTACTTTGCCAGAGCTTCCAGTAGCTAATAGTCTAGCTATTAAAACCAAAACAAAGCAAACAACAACAATCGAGAAATGCCTTGACACTTTCAGACTAATTGTTCTTAAACTTTACTATTTATATGGATTAAGTAAGAATTGCCTAGTTGTTGTGTCATCGAGTCGACCGTAGCAACCCTACAGGACAAAGGAGAACTCCCTCATAGGGTTTCCAAGGAGCGGCTGGTGGATTCAAACTGTTAACCCTTTGGTTAGCAGCCTGAACTCTTAACCACTTCACCACCAGTGCTCCTAGAGTGCTCGCGAAAAGTGCAGCTTCCTAATGCAACCCTTTTTCCAAGGTTCAGTAGCTCTGGATAGGGCCCAGGAAATGACATTTAAAATAAACACCCTACATGATTCTGAGGTAGGTAATCCTTGGACCACATTTAGAAATGTAATATATTTTATTTACAAAGAGCCTATGGGTTGATGTGGTAAAAAGGGAAAAGCTATGGCAACAATAGCTAAGGGGAGCTAATCTAGCAATAAAATTCCAAGCAGAGCTGTCCTGACCACATGAAAGCTTCCTGTCTGGAAACCATTCCACCTATACTGCTGCCAAACTTCATTTTGTAACACTGTCTTAAATATTACCCGTTTGCTGTTCACATGAGTTAATAAGCATATCCTTTAAAAAGTACAAATGATATCATTTTATACCTATTAAATAAGAGAAAATAAAAAATAATGACAATACCCAATGCTGACAAAATTTGGATGAAGCTGATATATTTGTACATTGCTGGTAACATAAAATTGGCATAATCCTTTGAAAAAAAATCTGATAATAATTTCAAGAGCCATAGAAATGATCACAAATTTTGATCAGTAATCTCTCGCCTAGAAATGTATTCTTTTAAAAAGTCAGTTAAAACTAAGTGGAAAATCTTATGCATAAAATTATTCAATGCAATATTACTTATCAAAAAAACTGGAAATTGCCAAAATATATAAAATAGAGGGATAAAAGTAATTAATAGTAATACAGTCAGCTACTATTAAAGGACTTGACATTTATAACTTGACATGGGATTTAACCCAGGCTGCCTGGTACCAAAGTCTGTACCCTAACCACTATACTATACTCCCTCTTAATAGGTAAGTCAATTAACATACATTGGCTTGATGGAAAGTTATGCTGCTGTTAAAAATTATAATTATGAAGACTGTAATAACTGAAAATATTTGTTATAATGTTTAAAACTGCATATAATTGTGTCTTTGGCAGAGGATAAACTCTGAAATGGATATACTCTGATAAACCCAGATAAACGGTTAAACTCTGAAAAAAAGCATAGTTGACTGGTAGGGTGTGGTGGGTGCTGTTGCATAGCAGTTAAAGCACAGGCTTGGGAATTAGACAGACCTGGGTTCTAATCTCAGTTCTATCACTTACTAGGCATGTAATTTCTAAAAAGATATTTAACCTGTCTGAGCCTTAATTTCTTCATCTGTAAAATGAGGATAAGATTCCTTCTTCTGGAGTTAGAGCTTTTAATCACCTAAAACCATTTAATGCATCTTGGACACCCTTCTACATCCCTCTCTGCTCTCCTGTCCTAAATTCTAGGCATTCCTCTCAGGGGTGAAGTGCCACATGCCAAGAACTGCGTTAAAATAATATACATTTCTTTTTTATTATTTTTTTCCACTTTGCTTTAGGTGAAAGTTTACAGCTTAAGTTAATTTCTCATACAAAAATGTATATACACATATTGTTTTGTGACATTAGTGACAGCACACTCTCCCTTTCTACCCCAAGTTCCCTGTGTCCATTCAACCAGTTCTTGTCCCTTTCTGCCTTCTACCATCCTGCCTCCGGACAGGAGCAGTCCATCTGGTCTCATGTATCTGATTGAACTAAGAAGCACACTCCTTGTGCGTATTATGTTTTTTTTTTATAGCACTGCCTAATCTTTGTCTGAAGAGTAGACTTCAGGAATGATTTCAGTTCTGGATTAACAGAGCATCAGGTGTCCATAGTTTTCGGGGTTCCTCCAGTCTCTGCCAGATCCTTAAGTCTGGTCTTTTTACATGAACTTGAGTTCTGCTCCACACTTTTCTCCCGCTCCGTCAGGGACTCTCTGTTGGTTCCGTCAAGAGTGGTCATTGGTGGTACATTATCTCTTTAATATGCACAATATCTTTGCAAACCAGGTACTATTATGATCCCTGTTATTCCTCACTAGTTTGACTAAAATCAATTTTTTTCTTAAACTTCTTTTTGCGCAGATACCTCAATGTAACCTACACTTAATTCTATTATAATAAGTAAACCAACTGATTATTGGAAGCCTGGTCATAAAAAGTTATTATGATATTTTTAGAGACACAATGCTGTAGAATCAATAATTTTAAGGTTTGGACTGGTTTGGTTTTCATCATTCTGTATTGACTCCTTCTAAGAAACAGTCTACCTTGTACTACTGTATCCTAGTAAGTTTTAGGCCATTTTTAAAACCTTTCTTCTCTGTTAATCCATTCCTGTAAATTAAGAAATGAAACAAATATTTTTGCTAGATTAGCAATAATCCTCACAATTAGAAAACACCCTGTGAAATATAAACTAAAATACCACCAAAGTCTAGTAAGTTTCTATTTGGGAAGAGCAAGAATACTCAAACCCTAAGCCCACAGCTGGCTCTACCCCTTTTGACTGCTACCATAGGAAACATTTCATGATCTCTGGCTGCAGAGCTGTGAAATGCAGTCCTCAAATAACACTGCTGTTGCACATTATGATGGCTTTACCAAAGCAGCAGTATTTGAGTCATTTGGTTTTTACAAAACTGTTGTGCAGATATATTTATCTATCCATAAAACATTTTCATACAAGGGTTTTTCGTTTTGAAAACATAATGCAGCAGTAAATTAATGACTCTAGCCAGCATTCCTAACGACTAAATCACTGAGTTGGTTCCACATGTCCTGAGGAGCGCAGCTTGGGCACTCAGAAAGTTCCATGGCTTGCGAAAGGTCACTAAGCCTGAGAGGCATTGTTCTGCTCTGGACTCTGAGTTCCCAGATTCTTGTCCTGGGTGTATAGCTCTGAGCCACTTCTGCCTAAAAGCAGTTAAATTCTTCATAAATAGCCTAAGAAACTTTGTTTTCTTCTGTGATTTAGATGTCATTTTGGCCATCTGTTAATTATTTTTTAATTCTTAGTTGTTGATTTTTTTTTTATTAGATGCCTGTGCACTCTTTAGCAAGAATTTTAGAAACATATAAGTGAAATAAGCTAGACACAAAAGGATAAATATTGTATGATTCCACTTATATGAAATACCTAGAATAGGCAAATTCATAGAGACAGAAAGCAGATTAGAGGTTTTTAGAGACCAAGGGGAGGAGGGAATGGAGAGTCATTGCTTAATGGTACAGTTTCTGTATGAGGTGATGAAAAAGTTTTGGAAGTAGATAGTGGTGAAGGCTGCACAACACTGTGAATCTAATTAATGCCACTGAATTGTACACTTAAAAATGATTTAAAACAGAACTTTGTAAGCATAAAAAGCATACAGACAACATCTGTATCTGTGCTGTCCAATACAGCAGCCACTGAGCACCCGAAATGTGACTAGTCCAAATTGAAATGTGCTTTAAGTATAAAATAGACACTGGATTTCAAAGACTTACTATGAAAAAAATGTAAAATATCTTAATAACTTTCTAATATTGATTACATGGAGACACTGGGTTAAACAAAATATAGTATTAAAATTAATTTTACCTTATTTTTAAAAATTTCTTAAATATGGCTACTAGAAAATTTAAAATTACACACATATAGCTCTCATTACATTTCTATTGGGTAGTGCTGGTCTATATTATTAGGAATATTTTGTTACTGGAAATCCCATCTGAGTTATTCAGTGAGTTTTAAAAGCTGGCAAACTCCTTCCATTAAAATGTTTAAGTATACTTCAGGCTTTAAAAATTTCCATCATTTCTTTACTCTAGACAAAAGATTACTTTTAATATTGGTGATGATAAATTTATAAAGCACATTAAAAAATCCTACTCACACCATGTAGCTTTTGGGTTTCTTTTCCAGTGAGATTTTTTCCAAAAAATGAGATAAATAGTATAATAATGCCATGAGGAAATTGTCAAGATTCTTATTCCTATGGTGAGATTTTTAAAAAAATAAAAAGGAATTAGTACAGTAACATATTTCAAACATAAGGTTTCTCATAAAAAAAATATGGGTACACAGCATAAGTGGAAACATACGTTGTTATGCCTATCACAACTAACTCACCATTTAAAGTTCTATATACTACACTGTGAAGATGTAAATTTGATTTTTAGAAACAAAACTTTTTTAGGAAGTCAAACACTAAATTCTTTTAGTTTTGCTTATCAATTAGTTTCCATTTTAAAAAAAGTTCTTATTATACAAATAATATATTTTCATTATTTTAAAAATGTTCAGAAATGTATCAAGTAAAAAGTTCTTTCTCCCTCATCCTTTTGTCACCATCCTACTCCCCAGGTAGTCACTGTTAAGAGTTTGGTATACAAAAAACTGATAGCTAACACAGTTCACTATACTAGGCCCTTCATGGTCATCTCAGTGATGTGGCATCTGAGGCTTATTTCTCAGTGTACTGGATTTATTCTGTGTGCTAGTATGTAAAGTAATTACTATTATTCATATATTTTGTCTTCAAATGTTCCGCTCTACTTAATGCTGTCTAAAGGCATAATTAGGATTTCCAGATATTAATATGATATAGCCAACGAAATAAAAATTCAATCCTTTATAGAGTACAAACGAAAAGTGAAAGAAGAGCAAAGAATATATGTGGTTATAAGTGAAATACTTTGTATTAATGTGTACCAGTATCAGTTGCCATTGAGTCAATCCCAACGCATGGCGTGTCAGAGGAGGATTGTGCTCCATGGGGTTTTCAATGACTAATTTTTCTTTGGAAGCAGATTGCCAGGCCTTTCTTCCGAGGTGCCTCTAGGTGGACTTGAACCTCCAATCTTTTGGTTAGCAACTGAGTGTGTTAACCATTTGCACCACCCAGGAACTCCATTCATGTGTATATATCTTAAGTGTTAAGAAAATAACGATGGAACATTGTCAAACCAATTGGTCATATCAATAAGTTTAATAATTTTTTTTAATTTAAAAAAGAAGAGTTTGGCATAAAAATTCTTCCTAAACTTTTTAAAACATAAACCACCATGCCACCACACACCCCTCATGCCCCAGTGCACACACACATGCACCATGCATGAATATATGCCTTTAAAATTTTTTTTTGGTAATACATGGGATCATACTGTACACACAATTCTTTACAATTTGCTTTTGTCACTTACCTGTGTAGCATGGATCTTTTTTTATGGTACTACATACAGATTTTCCTCTCTTTTAAACAGCAGAACACAGTATTTTACATCTCATAATTTATGTAACTAGTCCTCTATTAAGGAGCCCTGGAGGTGCTGTGGTTAACAGCTAGGCTGCTAACTTAAAGGTGGGCAGTTGGAACCCACCAGCTGTTCCGTCAAAGAAAAATGTGGCCGTCTGCTTCCGTAAAGACTACAGCCTTGGAAACCCTATGCGGCACTTCTAGTCTGTCCTATAAGGTTGCTATGAGTTGGACTCAATGGCAACAGGTTATGTTTGGTTTAGTCCTCTATTAACAGATATTTAGGTCTTTTTAAAAAATTAAAGACATTGCTCCAGTAATTATCCTTATAGCCGTATCTTTGAGCAAATTCCTAAAAGTGCTAATGTATGCACATACTAAATTTTCATAAGTCTTACTCTCCAAAAAAAGAGTCCCTGCATGGCGCAAAAGGTTAAACGCTCAACTACTAGGTGAAAAGTTGGAGGTTTGAACCCACCCAGAGGTGCCTTAGAAGACAGACCTGGCAATCTGCTTCTGAAAGGTCACAGCTTTGAAATCCCTATGGAGCAGTTCTACTCTGCACACACGGGGTCACCGTGAGTCAGCGGCAACTAATGACAACTCTCCAATAAGACTGCACTGATTTACCAATCCTATCTCATTTGTTTTTAACAATGATTTCTTTCAAAATATTCTTATAAGACTTTTGCTGTGTCCTTCTTGGCCCCAAATGGAAATTCTTTCTCTGGCATGCCTTCCTTACCTAGACCTTTAGAGTAAGATGAAGGTGAGCATTGCAGATTTTTTCGCAAGACAGTAATAGCTACCTGTCTTAGGTTAGCCCCCCAAGAAGCAGACCCGGAGACAAAGATTTGAGAGTAAGTAGTTTATTTGGGAAGTGATGTCAGGAAACATCCATAGGGGAGCAGGGGAAGTGAGATGCGAAAGGAGAGGAAGCCAGCAAAGGGTATGTTAACAAGTTAGTTATCACTGAGGACAAATGTAGCTCAGTCCTGTGGGGACTCTGGGAGACAGTGTAGAAAACAACCCAGAGTTACCTCAAATGACAAGCAAGGAGGCTGGGGCATTTATCTACCAACCCTCCCTCTGTCAGGTCACTGATGGAGGGTTGCTACTGGGGACACTGATTCTCTGGTGTTCCTAGCTTGCTTGCCCTGTGGTCAGGCTGAGTGTGCTCTGCTGTGGAATAAAGCCTTCAAGCAGAGAATCTCAGGTGTTTGCCATTGGCAGGCATCATGTCAGTGCTGAGGGACTTGGCTCGGCCCCAACAGCATCTGGAACACAACTCTTCCTGAGCATTCACTAAGCACCAGGTGCCATGGGAAGCACTTTCAACGCACAGCCTTAAGAAGGAGACATTGTTACTCCCCAGTTTTGTAGCTGAGGAAACTGAGGCTTAGAAAAGTAGCTTTCCGATGATCACCCATCTAGTACTTCTTGCAGCTGTCAAACATAACTAGTGAGAAAACTGAGCTTCAGTAAATCGGTATATCCCTTAACTGTTAGATAATTACAGTGTAGTCTTTATGGGTCTCTGACAACATGCTCTCCATACTTCTGGTCCTGGGACTCCACTGGGGGCTCCCTGACTTTTGCTTCTTCTCCCTGATTCTTTGGTCTCAGTCTTTCAGTCCTGACAGGGCAGTTTGCATAGAGCCAGTCTTGTGCTCTTTTTCCAAAAATCAAATTTGTCATCAACCATCAGATGGAATTACTTCAAAATAAAGGACAAAAGGTCTAAAGTGGTCTCATAAGCATTACATACTTCATAAATGTTGTAAAAGAACAGATTCGCTGCATCTCAGTCTCTTGTAGCAAAAGCAAAGCAACATCTGAAAGCAGAGAAGATGGACAATTGAAAGAGGGACAAAGAGCTGCCTTAGAGGTTCACACCAGACAACATATTGTAAAGATGAGGAAACAGTTACTCACATTTAACATCATCTAGTGTAACGTAGCCCTGCTGACCTCGTTTCTCTAAGGCTTTAGTTGACTTATCATCTCTCACAGCACATCTTTTATCTGCCAACCTGTTTTGGAATATAACAGTCTCCAGTAGTGTTTTGCAAGGTTTTAGTTACAATTAACCTATCCTGAAGTTCATGAAGCTTTTGGAAGCTTTTGCTTGGCTGCTAACTGAAAGGTGGGCACCCAGCAGCTCTGAGGGAGAAAAGACCTGACAATCTGCTCCTGCAGATTGTTGTTGTTAGGTGCCGTCAAGTTAGTTCTGACTCATAGCAACCCCATGTGCAACAGAAAGAAACACTGCCTGGTCCTGCACCATCCTCACAATTGTTGCTATGTTTGAGCCCACTGTTGTAGCCACTGTGTCAGTCCATCTTGTTGAAGGTCTTTCTCCTTTTTGCTGACCCTCTACTTTACCAAGCATGATGTCCTTCTCCAGGGGCTGGTCCCTCCTGATAATATGTCCAAAGTACATGAGACAAAGAGTACAGCCTAGAAAACTCTATGGGGCAGTTCTTCTCTGTCACATGGGGTCACTATGAGTCGAAATTCGACTCGATGGTACCTAGCAACAACAATGAGAGCCTGAGTGTCATGCATAGGTTTCATTTAATAGAAGATCATTTCGGAATACATTTTATTAAACACTATATTTACTATGCTCGGGGTGAGAGGAATGCACACTGCCTGATACAAGATGTAAATACCAGTTCCATCCAAAACAGGTAATTTAAATCATCCATTTATGGTGTAGCTACCATTTTCAAATTTAAAAAAAAGGTATAGAAAGTTGTAAACTTGCTGATTTTGAAATTACCACAGGGATACATGTACAGGAACTACTATAACTTTCATCATAGTTCTGAAATAGTACATGTTCTTTCCTTGATGGGTGTATGCATTCAACCTAAGATAATGGGAATAGTCTGTAAAGGCTTAAGCCATTCTGCTGAGAGGTGTGATCAGCAACACTGGCATGGTTGGAAAGTTAAGTTACCTGTCTGAAGCTGGACCATCAGTTTCAGCAAAGTGAACTGCTTTGCCTTTCTTTCCTTTTTCCTTGAGTTCTATTGAAGGTGTAAAACTGAAATAGAAATAAGAAAATTAAGAACTTAACGTTTTCCCAGGAGAAAATGATTAATCTTATCATTACCACAGCTCATGTAATCTTAGACTAGTTTATATTATGAGTGGAGGCTGAAGAGAATTTGAGGCACAGGCGTATTCATGTATTTACACATGGAAATCCTAGCAACAGATTAAAACTTCAAACTTTACATTCAGCGTCTAACCATGAGCAGTCTCCAGAATACCACCATACAAAAAAACATTTCCACTTGGAACAGTTGCAATAACTTTACAAGAAACACAAAACTCAAGATCAGTTTGGAAGGATTTTTTTGATGTATTATGTTCAAGTGCTTTTAGCATAATCTCATTTAATCTCCACAGCAGCTCTAGGAGGAAAATAGTATTATCGTCACCATTTTTAGAGATGAGAAAATTAAAGCTTAGAAAGAGAATAAGTAATTGGGTCAAGATCACTTAGCATGTGGCAAAGCCAGAATTGGTGTCGAGACTCTCTAGCTGCAGAGCCATGTGGTTAACCACCAGGCAATCCTGCCTCCTGAGCAGCTATCTCTGTTTTCACCGCTGCAGACCTTCCTAAAGGCCTGATCTATCTCCAGGAAGGTTTCAGGACCCTTTACTTAACTCAGGGTTTCTTAAACTCTATGGTCATTGTACAAGCATTAGTAAGCAGTCAGGGGCCTAAGCAAAACCAAAACTAAAAAAGTTTATCAAGCTGTACACGTAAGATTTGTATACTTTTACTGTATGTAAGTTATACCTCAATTTAAAAAGTAAAACAAGACTGTGTGAGTACACAAATCAAGGGACAGTTAGGAGAGACAGGGAAAGGAATACCATGAAGAATAGGTGGGCATCCCTTTTGTGTTAGAGCTGCTTTGTGTTTAAGCAGCTCGATGTGGCAGGCCTCAGACTGCAAGTTACAATCACCCTGGGAGTCCAACTGGTGGGTACAGAACTGTTGCTGCCGTTGTTAGTTGCCGTAGAGTCGATTCTAACTCACGGCTACCTGATGTGTGTAGAACAGAACTGCTCCATTGGTTTTCAAGGCTGTGACCTTTCAGAAGCAGATGGGTAGGCTGCTCTTCCAAGGTGCCTCTGGGTGGGTTTGGTGTGGGTTATTTGTAGATTATACTGTTGGAAACCCTATAGGGCAGTTCTACTTTGTCCTATAGGGTCACTATGGGTCGGAATTGATTTGACGGCAATGGAGTTTTTACTACAAGATAAGTTTGAAAAATACTGACAATTAACTTCATTTATAAACAAGCTGAACAAGAAAAAAGTATAGTCTGTTTTTCATCATAATAAGAGAGAACTGAGGTGGATATGGGAAAAAGAAAATGTTGGCGCTTAAAATTTATACCTACATTCTCTTGTGCTTTAACATATATTTTGACCCCTGTGACTATCTTCTCTGTCTAATCCCAAAGCTATCTCACTCCTTTTATCATGTATGCTGTTTAAAGAGCTACTCAACAGAATCTTCTGTGACATATGTGAGAACAAAAACTGAAATTACAGCTTTGGAAATGACTGATTTCTCAGAAATACTGAAATAAATATTCTAAGAAATATAAACGTTTAATTTTGAGTCTAATATGATATTAAACCTTTAAATTACTTATGTTTAATTAACATTAAATGTAATATCATATTTATAATTAAAAATGACTCCTTTCCTGAATTCCAGCCCTATTTGTTCAATAGCCTAAGAAACATATCCATGTGAACACATCATAGCAACCTGAAAACACTTCACCGGTTTTGCCTCTTTTATTCTGTACACAGAGGGGCAACCCCAGTCACTCAATCACCAAAGCAGACACCGCTTCTTCCTTACCCTTCACATCCAAGCACCACATCTTATCAATTCTACCCAAATATTCTGTCAATTTCATCTCTTAAATATTTCTTAGTCTTGTACATGCTCTCTATTCCTACCAACACTTAGTTCTGACTCTGTTTCTTACCTGTATAACTACTGATAATTCTCCTACAACTAGCCTTCTAATTTGTCCTCTGCATCTAGTCTTGCTGTGCTTGAATTCTGCTGGTTTACTGAACAAGTTCAGTAAACATTCATTTGGAGAGTGCCTATGCTGGATGCATAGGTATGCTATATTATAATTGCCCCCAGTATCCCCAGCTGCTAATGGACATAATAGCTACTAATGGACACGAAGTGTGTGCTTTAGGGTGAGATGATTGCCCTCTGAAGAAAGCCAGAACTCTACCTTAGTGCGGTAAAGGAGGAAGGGTTCCTCTCTGGCACCAGTAAATCTATTATAGCCTAAACGGGGCAGTAAATGATGTCCATTGCCTACAGGGGGCCGTTTACTTTTATTACCCCTTTTAACTTTTATTGTCTGCTTTCATTACCCCTTCTCCTACCTGCTCTCTGTACATGCTACCTGGCATGTAGACGTGGCTGTCCAATTAATATTTAATCCTGGGAGGGAGGAACTTCGACATTCTCTTCCCAAGATGCAAACTGGAGCGTGCTAGGATACCACTAACATCACTCTGTGGCCGGAAGCCTAACTTCAGGGAACCCAGGCTGATGATGATGCATGCTGTTCTATTCATCCCTGTTTATTCTGTAATAAACGCCTGTTGATCACTCCATTAGAAGTGTCTGGTTTGTGCTCTGCTCCGAATGATCTTTCACTAAGAACTTGTGGATGTAGCGACATTGCAGCCTACTTTGTGAAGTTTGGGACAGGAAGATGAGTAAGACAATTCCTATCATTGAGGGGCTTATGGTATAGTAGGAAAGGGGCCCTGGTGGCACAATGATTAAACTCTCGGCTGCTAACTGAAAGGTCAGCAGTTCGAACCTACCCAGCGGCTCCAAAGGAGAAAAGACCTAGCAAGCTGCATCAGTAAAGATCAAACAAAACCAAAAACCAAAACCAACTCATAGCGACCCTACAGGACTGAGTAGAACTGCCCTCATAGGGTTTCCAAGGCTGTAGATCTTTATGGATCAGCAGTGTCTGGCATATAGGAAACCCGTTGCCACTGAGGACAGTGTAGAACTGCCCCATAGGGTTTCCAAGGAGCAGCTAGTGGATTCAAACCGCCTACCTTTTGGTTGGTAGCTGAATTCTTAACCACTGTGTCACCAGGGCTCCATAGAAAGCAGGTGATAAATGTTAACAGCAAGTGATGCCTGGAAGGCTGTTCAAATTGTTAACAACGGTTATCTCTAGAGGGTGGGACTGCAGCCCTAAGGGCAAATAAAAACCTGTCACCATTGAGTCAATTCCAACTCATAGTGCAAAGACAAACTAAAAACAAAGAAGACACCTCCCTTACCTCCACCCCAAACACTCCCACCCCTGCCTTTTACTTTTAGCATTTACTTTAGAAAATATATAATTGCTGCAAGTTCTTACTCAGTCTCTTTGAAAAGTATGTAAATAAAGATGTTCCAAGGGCCTGGGAGCTATCTCTTTCGAATGTAATCATCAAGGAAGATCTCACCCCTACCTCCCAGTTTCCTGAAGGAGATTGGCATAGCTTCAGGTATCCTACCATAAAGATGCTAGAAAATTAGCAATTTTATCTTGAAAACATTGGTTGTATTCACTTAGCTATATAAAGGGTACATTTTTTTTTTCTTTTTTGTGGGGGAGGGGTAAGATTTCTTTCTGTCTTTGCAATCTCTTTATCGGATTGCCTGTGATGCTTCATATTCTGGCTTAATGCTTATTCAATAATAAAAATTTTCTTTCTCTTCTATTTTTGTGGAGAGGTTTTCTGGGTTGGGAGTAGATTTTGTTTTTACTTATATTTCCTCAACACAGCAGATATTAACTTTATTCTTTGTAGTCTTCTTTACTGCTTGAATTATTTTTTACCCCAGCACATATAATTTTTATTAAAAGGATAATAAAGTTTTGTTAAAATTTACCTTCTGAATTCAAGAGTTCTGGTATCATCTTTCCAGTACCACATCCCTAACTGTAACCCCGAATGCTGTAAAATGAAATGATTACAGCAAAAATAATTAAAAGTTCAGTTTACAATGCACAGGTCACAATAATTCCCACTAGTTGCTCAACTCTATTCAATAAAGATGTAGAAATTTAAAGTTGTTGTTGTTGTTTAAGCTGAAGCCAGGATTTTATCCTTTTTGTTTCTACGTGTAGTTTCAGTAGGAAGGAAAGAAAGAAACTCAGATTGCACATGCTCAAGGCTCAGCATAGCAATTTACAGATGAATTTGGGCTCATACAACAATAAACTGATGCCTAGGGAAGCTTTAACCTATTTGCTGAGATACATTTTCCTAATGGGAAGAGGAGCCCTGGTGGCTCAGTGGTTAAGCGCTCGCCTAGGTCGTTGGAACCCACCAGCTGATCTGTGGGAGAAAGATGTGGCAGTCTGCTTCCATAAAGATTTACAGCCTTGGAAACTCTATGGGGCAGTTCTACTTTGTCCTACAGGGTCACTATGAATCATCTGGGTGGCAACGGGACTGGTTTTTTTGTTGTGTTTTTTTAACAGGAGAAGCCGGCTCTAACATTGACCCCGCCCTTCTGGGGAAGTGAGCAAGGAACAAATTTACCGTTTTCACTAACTGGTAGATTCTGACCTATCAGCCTTTCATCTCCCAGGATCCCACCCAGAGCCAGACAGCTTCCTCCGCAATAGGGATATTTTGCAATCAACCAGTTTAGAGTGGGAAGGGGAACCCTTCGTAAATATCTAAATATTTGCGTACGGAGCCAGAATTCAATTCTGTGTGCCGAATACGCCTTTATAGTTTTGTTTTCGTAGACAAACTGCCCACATCACTTGGAGTACCGCTCCCCCAGGCACTAAGGCGGCGACCCGCCTCTGGCGAGGGCAAGAGGCTCAACAAAGCTAAACGAGGGCGTCTCGGTCCCGCGACTGAGCAGCACTGGCTCCTGCCGCGCCTCCCACCGGCTGCCCTGTGGAGACTGTCAAGGCTGCACGTACATCCGGCCGGGGAACTGAGAGACGGTCCAACTTCTTCCTCCTCGAATACAACTCGGCCACCGAAAACATGGCCTCCCCTTGACCGCGTCACAGCGTTGCGGAGGCAACCGCCCACAGGCGCCGGGCGGGCGGGGATCCTACTTCCGCCACGACGTCTGCGCGACCGCGTTCTCCGGCGATCCCTGAAGCATCGCCTATTGCTCCGTCAACCTCCTTACAACCTTTGCTCGTGGTGACTTTTTGGTTTATCCATAGTAAAGCTGCTCAGGGATTAATTCTTTGGTTTACTCACGGCATCCCAACACTGAAGATAAACCACTTGACTTTTTTAATTGGAATAACTAGATTCAGTCTTATAGAGACGATCCATTTGTTCCAAACTTTATTAGGTTTATTAGAACCTATTAAGGTTCAAATCCTGGTTGGTCCTAGATTAATGGGCAACGTGGGGTAGGGGGAGAGAGGTAGTGTAGGAAGAGAACGTAGGTATGGAAATAAGGTTTTCAAAACTTAGTTCTGCTACTTCAGTAGCTGTGGAATCTAAGAAATTAACTCTCATCCTTCTTCCTCATGTGAAAACATCAAATCAGGGGTTATCAGAATTTTTAAGCTGTAATGTTTGTAAAGCATCGGGCTTAATACACAAAGTTAGTGTTGCTCAAAGCAAAGAAACTTGCTTTGTGTCAGACGGTGCTCCATTGATATTTTTACATTTATACTTATTTTCACTTCTCAAATCTTGTGTCTTGTAATTCCTTCTTGCTTCTAAATTGACATGCAGATTCTGGTTGATATTTTTTTCCAACACCAATGTAGGCAATGCTAGATGCAACATGATTGGGAATGCTTAGTGTATTCTGCTTTTCTATTCCCACAGCTTAACTGGCATAAGAGATGCTCAGTAAGTGATTATATATGTCCTTAATAAACTTAAAAATATGTAATAGATATCCCACTATATCCCTCCACCACCACTGCCGTCTCAGTATCACTTCTTGTTAACACACAATCACTGGTTACCAAAACCAGTTGACATTTATGACTCACGGTGATCCATCCCATATGTGTCAAGAGTGGAACTGTGCTCCATAGGGTTTTTCAATGGCTAATTTTTTGGAAGTAGAAAGGTGCCTCTGGATGGACTGGAACTTGCAACCTTTCGGTTACCAGCTGAGTGTGTTAACTGAACCACACAGGGGACTACAATACACAGTCACTGGTTACAGTGGTATAAAATTGTAATCATCTGGATTCATGTTCCACTCACTTGAGTCAGTTGTTGGTAGCTGTTCAGGTTGGCTCAGATACACTGAAATTCACCTACACATTGGCAGTGGTGGGTTGAGGCTGTGGCCTCAAGACCTGCTTATTATAAGATGAGTCACTTGAAAAGGAATGAGAATATCCCAGTTGTCAAAAGCCTTTCACCACTGAATTTAACTTGGGGAAGTGGGGAAGCAGGGAGAAATAAAATAATGAGCTGAAGCTCCAGAAAGGACAAAGACCAAGCAATCTGGATGGAATTCAATCACCTCACAATCATTATCAGGAAGAACTTATTAAATATACTAGGTCAGTCAACCTCTTTGCAATTGATCCCAATGAGTGGAGAAATGCTAACAGAAAACACAAGATCTAATATAACTCACCATAGTCTAACTTCAGTTTGTCTAATGCAGAAAAAAACTAAGGTAAAAGTTACTGAGAAACCAAAACAATGACTCATATAAATTACATGACAAGTTATTTCACAGGTGGTAGAGGGACATAATATTTAAAGGCATTTCATAACTCTGAAGGGATTTTCTCATACTTCTGTATCACCATACTCTAAGAAAAGTTCTGGTTATAGTAAAGAAAGAAAAAATGGCTTTTATAGCTCTAAATCATTATTTATTCTAAAAAATGACCCACTGATTGCTTAGATTTTTTCACCAATTAGGTTTTTCTTAAAAATGATGACATTAGAAATTCACAACTTAAACTGGAAATAGAATTTTTCCCTTTTCAAAGCAAAGAAAAACAATTCACATAATGTAGGGATAAAGGTACCTTCTAAATATTTGTAATTCCGAGTGTTCCATGAAGGAAAGATTTTTTTGCCTAATTAAGACAAACTCCCCAAGGTCATAGGTTGTTGGTTGCACTCAAGTCGATTCCGACTCAAGGTGATCCCATGTGTACAGAGTAGAACTGTTCCATAGTTTTCAAGGTTGTGAGCTTTGAAAAGCAGATTGCCAGGCCTGTCTTTGAGGGGCCTCTGGGTGGGTTTGAATTGCCTTAATGATTTGTACCACCCAGGGACTCCATTCAAGGTCAATTATTACCTAATAGAACTAAATTGCTAGTCTCAGGTTCTAGGCCCAAGACATTAACTGAACACAGTGTATGTTTATACTATGGAAAAGCTATAATGGACAGATGTCCATAGTGTTGTAACCCTAACTAAAAAAACTGTACATGTTAGAAAACAGAAATGTCAGATTTTGAATTAGCAACTCCATTTTTGGTTGCTTATTTCCCCAAATTTCAATTCACAAACATAATAATCTAATCTACACTGAAAAGGGTGAAGGAAAGGGCCTATGGATCTTGATGGGAAAGACATTTCAACTTTTAGTATCCCATTAAATTTCAAAATGCATATATACCCTAAAACATTCCCATTCCCAGAGATATATCAAAAATAAATACTGGGCTTTTCTAAAGACCCATAATTTCTCTTTCAAGAATGAAATTCTGAATCTAATTTTAACATTCAAGGATAGTCCCTCAAAACAGTTTACTCAGACCTAAGTGTTTATACATTAAATGGAAGCAATTGAATATTCCTGTTGCCCCTTAACCTAAATATATATATTCCCTTAGCAACTGTCTTGTGATGCTTGGATTTTTTAAGAATTTCCAAAACTTCAATTTAATTCCAGTGTTATTTATCAAGAGGAACATACTTCACAATTTTTATAAACTACATTCAGTTTATAGTAGGTGAATGCCTTATCATGGTCCCAGTATTTGAAATTCACAAAAACATTATCTTTTCACTTCATCCAGATGGCCTGTTGAAGATTATACATATGTAAACATTTAAATTCTCACTACATGTCCTTGACGTACTGAATAGGTGATAAATACCCTATTGTACACATTGTTTAAAAATGTAAATAGCATTAATATTCCTAATGTACAAGTCAAGTTTTAATGCTTTCCATTATACATATTAAATACTATAAGATGTTTAAAGTGAGCTTGTTTTGAAATTTCACATATCTCAAATACTGTAAACAACCTGTTATATCTTATTTTGACAGGTGTCTAGATTTATTGCCTTAGAACAAGGACAACTATGTTAATCAGACATTTCAGGTAAGAAGAATTTAAGTACCTATTCTGAGAGATGTATTTCTTCAATGCTTTAGCATTCCATAAGTGCTGTATTTGCTTTAGTCATGACTACTAGTCTCTAGCATAATTTACTAATTTTCAAGTTCAAGAGATGCTAATTATTCCTTAAAAACTGTAATTTAGCCCTGTCCTACATCAAGTGCTTTTTCCATTGTCATTTGACTATGGCTAATCTAACACCTGCTATGCAGTTCCCAGGAGTTACCCAGTTACCAGTTTCAACTGACTTTTGGAAACACTGACTGGCTACTTTGGTGTCTTTATCTTAGTAATATTCAGCTCTATGTAGATTTGAGAAGACAGAATTAAAAAAACACTCCTCAAGAAAGCTAAGAACTAATTATCTAAATATTACCTCCCCTCCTCCAAGTAATTACTTTTCAAAATAACAGAAAATGAAGTATCTACATAGATTAAGAATAGTGTTATAGCAAGTCACCAGAGGCCAGGCTATAGGAACAAGGCGACTAACATCAGCCATTTTTCTGATACCTTAGAAACTAATCTCTTTTAGAGTGAGGTCTGAATCATGCTAATACCAAACTCCACTTACAGAAAAACTCCATTATATTTTGAAGTTAGGGCAAGAAATAAACACTTTTGACAAATAAAAGACTAACAAAAGATTAATACAATGGGTATTATCTTTGTAAAACTCCTATTTATGTTAAAAGTCACTCTAAGGGTAGCATTCACCTAACTCTGTTAAGTACTAAGGTAGTTTGTCAAATATTTATGTGATACTATCTACAGTCAAATGAAACACCCTTAATACCTCCTCATCGAAAACTTTCCACCAACGTGACAACACTAGCACTGGTAAACTGCAGTCATCTTCAGCTTTTCAGAGTCTAAAGGTCAGTCACCTTTAAAAAAATTTAAGCTTTTTTTGAAAAAATTTCACAATTGCCTTTTTGCCCCCTACTCAGCCACCCCAATGAGACTTGATAAAAAAAGAAAAAAGCTTCTATGTACGTAAGATTCAACTCTTGTGAGAGGGTCATTACCAAAGCCCAATATTCTCAGGCTAATCTGTTCTAATTTTTAAATTATAATTCTTCGCATTATTCTAAAAGCTGATGTCACCGTCTGACACAAAATGGTCCACTACTAAATTAAAAATATTGTTTCTACAATTCTTATGAACAACATGATGCAAATCTACATCACCTGGAAAGAGATACCAAAATGTCTATGTGTGGTAAAAACATTAGGTTAACTATGTATTTTTAAATCAGCTTTATTGAATTTCTCGGAAAGTTCCCCTTAAAGAGAACAAATCAGAAGCAGGTGCCACTCTATGAAAAAATAAACATGAGCCTCCTTTTCCCAAGGATGTGAATTTTAAAGCTTAAGCCTACAATAGTGGATATTCCTATCTGCAACAGTCTCAAACCAGATATATAGGAAAATGGACAAGTTGTATATTAACAAAATACAGGACTATCTTGTAGTTTGCCTTTTAAAAAATCTATTATAGTTATCTAAGGTAGGCATTGCAATGGCATTATGAGCCTCAAATCAGAAAAAAAAAAAAAATTTAAATATTACCTTCCCTCCCCCCAAGTAACTATAACTGCTGGAAAAAAAATGCATCCTAAAATGGAATTTGCCATTAACTCCTAAATTGAGCTGTTTTACAAGAATATGAAAGTTAAAACAAGTTTGACTAAATTTGGACTCAATATTAAGTCACTTTAAAGCTTGCCTGCTGGCTCGGGTTTCAGGCAAATGTATGTCACAGAAAGCAACTTGTTTCCATACTACCTGTGGCTACTGTTAGAAGACAACTCCTGCCTCAGTTTTGGTTAGTTTGGAGAAAGAAGTAGTTTATACTTAACCCCAGAGTGTAGTTTATATTTTGCTGGAATATTCTGGTGAGTTCTCATTTGAACACTTATGCCAGGCTTTAGGAGCTTAGGTACACTGGAAGACCCCAGTTTCTGTACAGGTTTCTTTATTAAAGAGAGAGAGAAAAAAAAATTTACCCAGATCTTCTCCCCTTAAGTTGTTGATAATTCAAGGCAGGAACCTCATCTGAGAATTAGACAAGATTAGGTTAGATAAATTTCGCATCATACTCAAAGGCCAACATGCGTAAAACAGTAAAGTTAGGGAAAATTGAGAACTCCCAGACAGTAATTTTGAGATCAATTATAACTTTACTTTAAATTTGTATTTATGCATCTGTTTGCAAAAAGTATGCCTGTCCTTAACATTACTGCAATGTTCACTTTAAAGTACTATGTAAAAATAAACAATTCAAGCTTCTATATTTTCTATCGCCCTAAACTTCCAAGGACAGGTGTGCAAACGTCACGTTTCTCATCTCCCACAAATCTCCATGCACAAACTAAGCTAACCAAAAATGCTCAAATCAGCAAACATGCAAAATGCATTAAAGAGGAACCTCAAATAGTGATTTTAAAATCAAACTTTAGAACTAAGCTTTTATAATTAAACTAAGTTGTTGCACCTTTCCTTTCATATGCATACACCGGGCTAAAGACTTCCAACAACAGATTTTGTACTTGGCACAATGGCATTTCAAAGAAGAAACAAAAACAAAAGAAAAAAGAGAGAAAGGAAAAGGGGTTTACGCTGACTCGAGTGCAAGTTTAGTCCACTTCCTCGATGGTCGGTCCCCCGGAGGCTCCGGACCCGCCACCGCCAGGGCCGCCTTGGTAAAGTTTGCTGATGATGGGGTTGCACACTCTTTCGAGCTCTTTCTGCTTGTGTTCATACTCGTCTTTCTCCGCCATCTGGTTTCGGTCGAGCCAGCTGATCACCTCCTGACACTTGTCGAGTATCTTGTTTTTGTCCTGCTCGCTAATCTTGCCCCTCAGTTTCTCGTCTTCCACCGTCTGCTTGATGTTGTAGGTATAGGACTCCACGGCGTTTTTGGCGGCGACCCGCTCGCGATTGGCCTCATCTTCCGATTTGTACCGCTCCGCCTCCTGCACCATCCGGTCAATGTCATCCTTGCTCAGACGACCCTTGTCGTTGGTGATGGTGATTTTGTTTTCCTTACCAGTGCTCTTGTCAGCGGCGGTGACATTGAGGATGCCGTTGGCGTCGATGTCGAAGGTGACCTCGATCTGGGGGACCCCGCGGGGCGCGGGGGGAATCCCGGTCAGGTCGAACTTGCCCAGCAGGTTATTGTCCTTGGTCATGGCCCGTTCGCCCTCGTACACCTGCACCAGCACGCTGCTCTGGTTGTCCGAGTAGGTCGTGAAGGTCTGCGTCTGCTTGGTGGGGATAGTGGTGTTCCTCTTGATGAGTGGGGTCATGACGCCGCCAGCCGTCTCGATGCCCAGTGACAACGGGGTCACGTCGAGCAGCAGCAGGTCCTGC
Source organism: Trichechus manatus latirostris (assembly GCF_000243295.1). Classification (NCBI taxonomy): domain Eukaryota; kingdom Metazoa; phylum Chordata; class Mammalia; order Sirenia; family Trichechidae; genus Trichechus; species Trichechus manatus. The sequence continues at coordinate 16,634,561 of NW_004443946.1, read as the reverse complement.
ACGTTCTCCGACTTGTCCCCGATGAGGATGGCCGCCTGCACCGCGGCGCCGTAAGCCACTGCCTCGTCGGGGTTGATGCTCTTGTTCAGCTCCTTGCCATTGAAGAAATCCTGCAGCAGCTTCTGGATCTTGGGGATACGGGTGGAGCCACCCACCAGCACGATCTCTTGTATTTGGCCCTTGTCCAGCTTGGCGTCGCGCAGCGCCTTCTCCACCGGCTCCAGGGTCCCGCGAAAGAGGTCGGCGTTGAGCTCCTCGAAGCGGGCGCGGGTGATGGAAGTGTAGAAGTCCACGCCCTCGTAGAGCGAGTCGATCTCGATGCTGGCCTGCGTAGACGAGCTCAGGGTGCGCTTGGCGCGCTCGCAAGCGGTGCGCAACCGCCGCACCGCCCGCTTGTTAGGCCCAATGTCCTTCTTGTGCTTGCGCTTGAACTCCTCCGCCAGATGGCTCACCATGCGGTTGTCGAAGTCCTCGCCGCCCAGGTGGGTGTCCCCGGCGGTGGACTTCACCTCGAAGATGCCGTCCTCGATGGTCAGGATGGACACGTCGAAGGTGCCACCACCCAGGTCAAAGATGAGCACGTTTTTCTCGCCGCCCGCGCAACCCTTCTTGTCCAGGCCGTAGGCGATGGCCGCCGCTGTGGGCTCGTTGATGATGCGCAGCACGTTGAGGCCCGTGATGGTGCCCGCGTCCTTGGTGGCCTGGCGCTGCGAGTCATTGAAATAGGCCGGCACGGTGATGACCGCGCTCTGCACCTTGCCCCCCAAGTAGGCTTCGGCGATCTCCTTCATCTTCGTGAGGACCATGGAGGAGATCTCCTCCGGGAAGAAGGTCTTAATTTCGCCCTTGTACTCCACCTGCACTTTGGGCTTCCCGCCCTCGCTCACCACCCGGAACGGCCAGTGTTTCATGTCCGACTGCACTGTGGCGTCCTCGAACTTGCGTCCTATCAGCCTCTTGGCGTCGAAGATGGTGTTGGTGGGGTTCATGGCCACCTGGTTCTTGGCGGCATCGCCGATGAGGCGCTCGGTGTCGGTGAAGGCTACGTAGCTGGGGGTGGTGCGGTTGCCCTGGTCGTTGGCGATGATCTCGACCTTGCCATGTTGGAAGACCCCCACGCACGAGTAGGTGGTGCCCAGGTCGATGCCGATGGCTGGGCCGCGGGCAGACATCCTGACTGAAAGGCAGGCAAGCGAAACTTGAGGAGAAAACCCGGGAGAGAAAAATCCGCGGTGTCAACTAACTGCCTTTTCACACTGGACACCACGAGCGCGATCAACGTCTGCCCGCTAGGCTCCTCGCTTTTATAGCCGCCTCCCCACCGCCTTCTGGAAACTCCCAGAGCCAATCCACTCTTGGGACCGCCCGCACAAGCTCTTCCTGCCCCGCTACAGGCTTGCTTGGGTCGGAGTGACCGGCCTGTGACCCAACAGATTTCAAGTTGGGTGAGGGGCGGACCCCGGCCGGAGCGAGGAAAGCAAGGGGCGGCCGTTATGCAAATGACACTTCTGTGTCTCCGAAGCGGCCTGCACCTCCGCGCCTCGCGCGCAGCCTGCAGCTTGGGGGCGTTAGGCTCCTGCCCCACGAGCCAGCGGTACGCGCATTTTCGCTATCTTTGCCTTTCCTAAGGTGGGATTCGTCGACGCCCACTGGATTGGCAGGGCAGGCGACCAATGAACGTCGCGGACTCCAAATTGGGGGGGCGGGAAAGGTTTGGGCGTGGCGCGGGGAGGAGTGTGTGGGCGGTTTCGGTGACGGGGGCGGCTTGTTCTCTTCGCGCAGTTCCTAAGGCGGTTTAGTGCTAGGAGTCCTTACTAACCGAGCAGGCAGGGACGGCGGTGTTCCTTCTGAGTTGGTTGCACTGAGGCCGTTTGGCCGGAACCGGCTTTTTTCTTCCGTCTGCGCCGTCCAAGATGAGGGGACGGGGCGTTGGCGTGGCCAGGGTGAGAGGGCGGCTTGCCCAGCTGAGGACAAAAAGAAATGAAACCGAAGTTCTTGAACGATGGTCAGTCTCCTAGAATTTTATATTGCGTGCTTCGCAGCGTCTCTGGGTGTGAGCGCTAGATAAAAACTGCGTGGCGGGGAAAACCTGAGCCCCGGGAGAGGTGACCGTTTTCCCGCGCCAAGTTCAAGGCGCCTTCGGGATCAGAGTCGGGAATGGCTGCAACTCGGCCTCGCAGGAGCCTGCTTTTTGAACTTTCTACACCTCACTTTTCATTTTTCCTACTTGCCCTACCGTTTTAAGCTTCCTGGTTTCATCTCCCTGTTCTCCCTGTTATTTTCGGATTCAAGTGCTTTATCCACCGCCTTGAGTTTTTCATGGAAAGATATAAAAATAAAAACCTTCACGTTGACGCACTATAAAATAACCTAGCCTCACTCCCTGCATGATTCTGTCATCCCCACCATACGTGCGACCGTGTTTATGACCGAGTTACCTCGAGTTATCTCAAAGGAATGAAATTTCCTTTCTTTAGCTGAAATAAAATTATATTAGAGGCATAAACCCTCAACGAGAGAAGGCAAATGAGTAGAACTGCAATTCATTCTCATGTTTAAGATGCATATGAGAATAGTCTGGAAAGAACTGTCACCAGATGACAGGAGGTGGAAGCAGGCTGCTGTAAGTGAGCACTGTGCTAGGCACAGAGTACTAAAACAAATAGTCTGTCCTTAAGAGATTGAGCGTTTAGCAGAGAAGTAAACATAATTGAAGAGAAGTGCTGAGAGAAAGATACTATGGGAACACAGAGGAGGGGCCACAACCATCCTGAGAACAGTATGTTGGTGAGGGCTTCCTGGAAGAGATGACATGTGTGAGCTGAGCACTGAAGTTTGCCAGCAGAGGAGAGTCGCTATGAGTCAGAATCCACGGGTGGACAACGGATTTTTTTTTTTTTTTTTTTCCCTGGATGGGCAAAAATGAGACCAGTGTGTGCTAGGGAGAACTACAAGTTCCCTAAGGAAGAGTAGTGTCGCTAGAAGTGGAGGGGTACAGGCAAAAAATGGTCTCTTCAGGTTGTTGTCGTTTTTAGGTGCGGTGGAGTTGGTTCCAATTCATAGGGACCCTGTGTACAACAGAACGAAACACTACCCAGTCCTGCGCCATCCTCACAATCGTTATGCTTGAGCCCACTGTTGTAGCTGCTGTGTCAGTCTATCTCGTTGAGGGTCTTCTTTTTTGCTGACCCTCTACCAATGTCCTCCAGGGACTGGTCCCTCCTGATAACATGCCCAAAGTATGTGAGACATAGTCTCACCCGTCCTTGCTTCTAAGGAACATCATGGCTGTAGTTCTCTTCAGGTGACACGATAAATTTAAGGGTTTTGTGTGCCATGGTCTTTTTCCTGAAGTTATGGAAGGGAGGGGGATTGTTGGGGGAAGAAACATCCTTTGACGCAGTCTAGTAAGGTAAAGTCCATATGAAAGTTGTGTCAGACAGTACTGGAGAAAAATTTTTGTCTGAGACACATGAAGTTATCTGTGACAAAAAGTAACGCTGACAAAATCCTATAAAGTCAATGAAGGTTTAAGATTCTTTTATCTGGCTGTGTATATAATTTCTAATTTTTAAAAAACACATTTGCCATTAATTTGTTAATCTCATTGGTTAAATAGTACTGTTTTTAATCCCAATTACCATCCTTTTCTCCATTAAAGTTAAAAATTTTTGAAATAGGAAACATGTTTTAGAAAGTATTAGAAGAACAAGAATTAAAAACAAAAAAGTTTCTGTTGAAGCTTCCTTAAATTGTGAATACAGATCTCTCGGAAATTCTTGCCTTTTATGTAGTTAAACAACTGATCAGTTTATCGTACTGTGGTGGCTTGCATGTTGCTGTGATGCTGGAAGCTATGCCACTGGTATTTCAAATATCAGCAGGGTCATCCATGGTGGACCAGTTTTGGTAGAGCTTCTACACTAAGACTAGGAAGAAAAGCCTGATGATCTACTTCTGAAAATAAGCCAATGAAAACCTTATATATCATAACACAATATTGTCCAATAAAGTGCTGGAAGATGAGCCCCTGGGTTGGGGGGGCGGGGACCAAACCCATTGCCCAGAGCTGATTCCGATTTATAGCGACCCTATAGGACAGACCGGAACTGCCCCATAGGGTTTCCAAGGAGCAGTTGGTGGGTTTGAACTGCTACTTTTTGGTTAGCAGCTGAGCTTTTAACCACTGACTGCACCACCAGGGCTCCCCTGGGTTGGAAGACATTCAAAATACTAGGTGGTTCCAACAATGGACTCAAGTATACCAATGATCATAAAGATGGCACAGGACCGGGCAAAGTTTCATTCTGTTGTACATGGGGTTGCCATGAGTCAGAGCCGACTCAAATGCAACTAACAACCTTTAGTTTAAAAAAGAGAGAGAGAGAAGAGGGAATTAGTGGGCTGGAGAGAAATACAAATTCTCTGTGGAACTGGTGATATGATGTGACTTAGAGATAGAATCCCAGCTATAACTGACAACAGAACTAAGAAATACAAAACTGTAAGAAACAAACACACTTACCTCAAACAAATTAAGATTACAGAAAAAGCAAGCAGGCCTGAGTGCTCATACACAAACCCTAAAATTAGAGCTTCAGAAGAGAGAGGTTCTTTTGCATAGTAACTATGTACCACCTCTGTGTACAGTTACTACAAACAAATCTGACAGTTTAACTACCAATTCATCTTTAACATAGCTTTCTGAAACCACAGTAGCAATTACATCTGCATTTTCCTTAGCTCTATATATTTTTTTCTGCTTTAACTTTTCACCTAGTAAATTGATGTTTCATATTTTAAATGGCATCCTGAGCTTTTTCCAAAAAGACAGTATTTGCATTTTGATTTTATATGAAATAAACTTTTGCAATCCTAGAACATTATTACATACTGATCATTCTTGAAATTTTTACACTTTCCTTACTTGTATTGATTTTTTTAAAATCATGCTCTTTTTTTTTTGATGACTGTGGCTCAGAATTAATTAAAAGCATAGTCCCTTAAAATTCACCAAAATAATGAATTTGTGATCAAATAATATTCATTAGTGCCAGCAAAGGTGCAGCAAAACAGGCAAACTAGTGGGAATACAAATGAGTACAATCTTTCTGGAAGACAATGTGACAGTATTTATTTTTGACCTTAAATATGATCATATCCTTCATTTACTACTACTTTTTGTGGGATTCATCCTAAGGACATAATAAAACATGCAGGTAATGTTATTTGTAATAGCAACAACTAAAAGGAAATGGCCTAAATTTCCAACAGTAAGAAAGTGATTACATGGATTATAGTATATCCATATGATTAAATGTTATGCAGCCATAAAATGGTTTATAAAACTTTTAATCACACACAAAAATGTTCTGGATATTAGTTTAAAAAAAAGAAGATATAAGACTGTATATGTCAGATAATCTTATATATGTGAAAAAGATACCACAATTGGTTGTCTCTAGTACAATAATTTCTTTACTGTACTTTTACAATTGATTTTTAAAACTTGACTATTAACATTCAGTTGAGACAGTGTTTACTACTCCTATTACTTACACAGAAATTAATATTGATTTTCTAAAGTGAAATCTGTTTGGCAGATTGTAAATACTAAAGTGTAAAATATTCTTCAAAGCCAAAACTGAGGTTCCACGAAAGTTTAACGGGGGAAAAAAATAAGAGCTTTGACATCTGTTCAACTTTCTCTCATGTATCCCCAGCACTCAGAAAAATACCTGAACATAGTAGTAATTCACAGCTCAGTGTTTATTAAAAGTAACAAGAGACACATTATTTAACCAAATAATTGGGAATAATAACTCCATTTTTTTTTTCCCCCGTAGAAGCGGAAGATCCTCTGGCTACCTCACATATTTGTCTACTAAATGATGTTGCAGAGATCAAAAGCTAAAACAAATTCATGTTTGAAAAGATTTGTATGGGATACAAGGATGGACAAGGTGAGGTCTAGAACTATGTGCATAGGCAATAAGGCCTGCTCTATGGAGACTAGTTGAGCAAGAATAATTTTTTTCATTATTACTAGAAAAAACAAACTTGTGGATTTTCTTGGAATGCCTTCAACTCCCACCCAGGCACAACCTTAATAGGGGTTTTGGATTGTTTTGAGGGAGTAGTGCTAGCCTGAGTAAAAGGCGGGGTAAGTAGCAGCTGTCATTTGAGGACCTATGAGCAAACTGGAGTCAAACTAGCAATTATATTTAAGATTTCCATAAATACTGCCATTGTATAATTATTTGAAAGTGTCCTTGCCCAAAATGTTTCTCCAGTCACCTGTCACTATAGGAAAACTTTCACCATTTGTTTGAGTCTTAAAAAACTTAATCTTTAAAAGTTACAATTAAATAGTAGATACAGATAGTAGATAGTAGAGGCATTTCCAGAAGAGACACGAATCTGTGGCAATAGCAAAGACAAATCATGCCTACTTCAGTTTTGTGGAGTGCTAACCCCAGGGATAGACCCGTGCAGAATAGTCTGAAATACCTTGAAGAAGAGAGTCTGTCCTATACTTGCAGAATTAGCCTCAATATGCCATAACTGTTAATACTTACTAAATTCTTAAACTGAAAATACCCTTTTCTACGTGAAACAAAATGAATTATACTGGTAAAGAAACTACTTCTCTGAGTAGTAAATTATGTTATTTTAAGAAATGATTAACCCTCTGAGAGAGCTGAATACTACCCCAGTGGATTTTTATAAATGTTTCTTTTTGCATTACGAGGAAAGCCAATTAATGTGTTGCCACCAGTGTTTACCATGAAATAGTACTTTTCCAATAATTTCTCTATATTGAAAGAAACCAGGAATTGGCAACAAGAATTTTAGTTAATTCTCTTTGCACGCTTCTTAAGCTATTCGGGGAACACCATAATTAGCTGTATCAGATACTTTATTATTGTGGTATTAGACAATGGGAGTTGATGGTAACTTCATACTAATATTTTTTTTAAAGAGCCAGGTTGAAAAAGTTACAGTATAAATAAAAGTAAATATGCAGACAGTTTAACTTCTGAACATAGAGGCGTAAATTTTATTAGATAAAAGCAATTAATTAAAAAATTAACAGAAGTTCTCTTTGTAACCCAATAATTCCATATTATACCAGGATACAGAAAATAATCACATTGTAGAATGTATTTATATTACTTGTAATTATTATAATCATTACATCTGTAGTATAGTACAGTTCAAATTTAAGCCATATTTCTTTTGTAGATCTAGTTTCACTAGTTAATCAAAAATTAATTGTTAAGTCTCTACTATATTGATCTGATAACTTAGATTATTAGTAATATTATTTTATCTTTTTTGTTTCCTATTTATTTTTAGAAGTCTACAGCTCCATGTGTTTCCTCATGTTCCCGACAGAGGTTAACTCTATAGTCTTTTTTTTTTTTTTTAATGAACACTTTTCTATATTTATTTGTCTTATTTCTCTTAACTTAGCTGAGTTCATATGGATTTGAACTCTTTAATGGATTTCTCTTTTCCCTTCTTCCACTCTACCCACTATCACACTGCAATTAAAGTTTTCTCTGATTTTTAGTTAGTCTAATTTTTAGATTCAAGTTAATCATCCTGGTTAACAGCTAAAGTTTTTAAATGACTTAAATAACTTCTGTATATGCAATTATCTAGTTAGATCTGTTTTGTGCAACTCCTTGTTAAAACATTTAAAGAAATAGGCATAAAAATGAAATAAAGCACCTCTGAAAGTATATAAATTTCTACTATTTCACAAGAAACAAAATAATAATAATAAAGAATTGGTTTATACAGTTAACCAAAAGTAAAACTACAAGTGTATTTACAATAAGGAAATAATACGGTTGTAAGATTCATATGGTTAAGAAATGTTTTTAGCCAGGTTAAAATCCAAACTGACATTTCAATTCTCCATGGACAGTTTTTTAAAACATGTTAACCATTGTTTCATTCAATACTTAGTTGAACTTTAGCTTGAAAGTTGAGAAGTGTGGAATTATTCATTAGTATTGAGAATAAATGTTTAACAGAAATCCATTCTGCCTTAGGTTATGTTGCTAAATTCTATAAAAATAATGTGTCTTTTATTCTTTTTGGTTGTCTGTGATTTGTGAAAATCTACGACTATTGAAATAATAACCACTTCTGTTCTTCAAGTTAACAGGCTTAAACAGGAGCTTCATTAATAATAATCAAGTATGTTACTGGTATATACAGTGAAAAAGGAAGGGCAAGTGTTACATTATAGTAATAACTAGATTATCTTGTCAAAATGCTAGTCTTAAAATTTTTATTTCTGTGTACTCACATCTTTTTACTTATACTCGAAACTACATATTTTGGGGTGTAATTTTTTTAATTGATTAACTATGTTTCGTAGTATATAAGTTGTAATTCTGATTATTTTAAGTTTAAAATTATTATACAGATATATGATTAATATATTTACAGTAACCCTAGCAAGCCCTTTTATTTTCAAAGGGGCCCTTGAAGAGAATTAGCATATAAAGTTTCATTTTAGTTTAACCCTAACCTTTGGTGTCATATGAATTGTCTAGTTACTTTTCTTCAGCAGATTTTCCACAAATACTAGTAGAGTCACCATGAATCAGTTTTGTTACAACAAAGTGATTCCAAAGTGATCTTTACTGAGTTTTCTTGGCTCTTTGCAACTGGAACTTTTAGGGTTGATGAAGTTTGTCAGGAAGACAGAAAAGATGGTGCCACTTCAGATCTGATATTCCTGGGTCTGGACTTAAAGATATCTGTTGAAGATTGATTCTTCCCCATGTCCTCTCCAAATTCAGATCTCTCACTTCTCCAGAGCTTTAGAAGGCCCTATTTCACCACTGCCACACAGAAAAAGACAAAACTCAAGAAAAAATAATATTATAGATTGGCTGCTCTACAAGATACAATACAACTCTTAGGTCAGAATTTCATGGCTTTTGGCACTGGCTCACAACATTATTACTAGAACAAAGAATGGGGACAATAGCGTAGTTCTAGAACTTAAGTTTCTTTAATTACTTCCCCAATGTAACTCACTGTAGCCTTTAAATATAAGATGTTCTTATTACTAATATAGTTCCTCAGCTCTCGGGGCACCTTTCATTTTTATTTTTGCATGGTCTGAACCAGAGTAAACAGGGGACATAAGTGTATAACATAAAAAAGAGGAGGTCAGCCAGGAAGAAGGAAGTAGGGAGGAAAGACATGGTTAAGAAGTGCTTTCCTTCAAATAAAATAATTTTATAATCTACTTTCACTTGTTAATGGCAAATCTCTGATTAAAACACAGATCTAACAAATTTAAACGTACATGCTCTTTTTACTAAGTGCCTTCAGCTATCATGCCAACACTGCTTTCTTCAGGGATTATGTGGTGTTGTACACTCTGCAAATGAAAATAAAGTTCACACACACATACACAAAAGGAGGGAGGATGAGTCTTCTTCCTTCAGATACCGTGGTTCTTAACTCTCCCAACCTGCTCCAGCGATACTGGGTAGATTTATAATTTTTGTAGCAATATTTTGCCCTAATAATTATTATCCTTAATTTTTAAAAAAAATTTATCTCTTAGAGTGTTTTTCCCACATCAGGCAGCATAAGCATTTGAAAGAAAAGATGGCTTTTAATATGGATTCTTAGGGTTATATTTCTGTCATGTAAAAATTAGCTCTGCTGTTTCTGACTGGTATAAGCACTTGGTTTAAGTAGAATTAAAACAACACAGAAATAACTTTTTAAATGAAGCTAAACTGGGGATTCACAGGCTATATGCTTAACTCTGTTCTTTTCTCAAATAGGTAAGTACAGAGTTATGCAAATTTTCTCACATAAAATTGCTAGTATTCCTAACTTTGAAATAAAATTACCTTTTTAAGTATCTGTAATCCTTTGGCAGTGCATTTTCCTGTGATTTCTTCCGTATTAAAATAGTAGTTACTACCTTCATACATTCAATTTAGAGCCAAATACTGAACTATAATCATGCCTTCTTTGTCAGCAAATGAACAGGGTAATGAGAAATTATAATGGTTTCCTGCCCCCTAGTGACCTATGGTGGACTTTGATAGAAAGGATGAACAATTCTGCCACTACTGATTGACCTAAAAGATTTGGTTTTCCTGAATGTAGTAAGAGCAAAACTTAAGTAGGATTTAAAATTACAGTCTCTTAATGCTGAAGTTAACTAAGCATGTGCATAAATATATTAATGGTATCAAACTGGCTGAAAATTAGCATGAATTAATAAGCTGCTATTGTCATTTAATTACTTTATATTTACCAGTAGTCATTCATAAATACAAACACTCTAAATCCTTGCTTTTTTGCCTCTTGCCAGTGTATAAATTTATAAGTAGCTAAACTTCAACTGTTTTTAGTATGAGACTATACCCGTGTTACCAAGTAATAGAATTTGATAGAAAGCAATGCAGCTGGGCCACTTAAGTGATTATATAGCCTTTATCCATGGAATCCTCGTTTTATTCTTCTATTCTCACTTTAAAAATAACATTTGGCAGATAGTAGAGATCATTAAAGTAGTAGATTTGGCATAGTAATAATAGTAGTAGCAGCAGCACCAGTAGTAGTAAAACCTATTGTGGGGGTTTTAGAAATCAGGTAATAGACGCATAAAGTTAAAATCAGATTAGACGGAGGGTGTTGTTTCACTTAAACCATTAAGTAACTATCCTTTTGTAAAAACTTTGGTGCTAGGTTAGGGTGGTTATGCAGCTGTCTTTTTTTTCATTTATTTTATGAGTAAGATTGTCTATAAATTTACACTAGAAATCCACAGATGTTTTGGTAATTGAATTATAAATGACTAGATTTTGATTTTAGCAAACTTAGATGGTTCTATAAATCTTAATCAAATCAATCACAGTATGATAATTAGGATTGTTTTAGCTAAAGAAATCATGAATTTCTTCTTACCCACATCATCTGTTAAGGCAAAAAGAGGAACTCATTATTCTAGGGTCCTGTGTTTTATTGGGAATATTTATTTTCAAATGATTTGAGTTATTCAACTCATCAGTTTCATAACCATGTAAGGAGATGGTGATTGGTGGTAGAAATTAAGGTCATCAGGAGCAGGAATAGGGAAAACAGAGGCGGGGGAAAAGTCAGAGGTGGAAGTATGGAAGTTGAATTCTGAGTGTTTCATTGAGCACCTACTATGGGCCCAGAAAAATGTCTGAGAGTACCACTAAATAGCTTAAATTTAAATGAAGGAAAATGAAAACATATATCAGCATTTAATATTTATTTCTAAAATATCATTCTGAATGACTCATTTAAATAGTTTTGTTTTCCACTCATATATTTTCATATTATTCAACATGTTCATTGGATACCCATTATTACCAGCCACCTTACCAGGCACAGATGATGAACAGGAGCACACAATCCTATAGGAACTGTACCACATGTGTTCCTAGGGTGAAAAGGCCCTTCTTTGTACTTCTTGGTTGATGGAGTAGAGAAGTGGAAAAGTCAGATAACTCTACTGTTTAGCTGCTGTGATCTTAGAAAACATACTCAAATCTCTCTGAACCTCAGTCCCCTATCTGGAAAATCAGTATACTTACCTCATAAGGCTGTGAGGATTAATTACGTATGTAAAGTACTTATTAGCAGAGTATAACTAAAAACCAAACTTAACCAGTTGCTATCGAGTCGATTCTGACTCATAGCAACCTGACAGGACAGAGTAGAACTGACCCATAGGGTTTCCAGGGAGTGGCTGGTGGATACAAACTGCCAATATTTGGTTAACAGCCAAGCTCTAATAAGTGAATGCTGGGATTACTACTGACAGTCCTAGCATATAGATCATGGGTTTCCACATCTGGGCTGCAGCTTCAAGTTCAAAACATCAAATATAACTCTACTTGCTTCAGTTCTCTGGCATTCAGCCTATCACACCAAGTATCAAGGTATCAAGGACATGGGAGGAATTCCACGAGGATATGTTCCCCTAAAGCTTTTGGCACCCAGGGATCCTAGGAATTGTTGGTGCTAGGGTGCCTGTAGAGCACTGGCATTTTTCACTGAGAAGCATTTGTTACAAAGCAATGAGGCAGGGGGGTGGGGGTGCATGAGGAACTGATCATCAAAGTAGATTAAAAAAATTTTAAATTTTAACCCACAATAAAACCCAGTTAAAATGATGAAATAGATCAAATTTCTTTATTCTCTCTTTGTATGTGTACATACAATTTCAGGTTTTTTTGTTTTTTTTTTTTTTTTGGTACTGATTTAGCGTTTTGCCGTATGCATTACTTTGCTAGAGTTTGTGGTGTTAACGATGTCAAGTTTTATGATAATTAAATTGACAACTGTTACAGTGGGTTTTTTTTTGGAATTTTCCAGAGATCTATTAAACATGGTAGTTCCTTAACTAGTGATGTAGAGGAACTAATATTGTCTGAACAGGGAGAAAGTTGCTAACGATCAGCTTCTCTTCCCACTTTTTAAAAAAATATTAGAGTTGGTATATTATCTCAAGTATTTTATCATATCCTTGGCATATTCATAGCAATTGTTCCATTTGGCATTCTTCAGTTCTAATCAAATTATTTTAATCTCACTTATTTTACCTAGAGTTTTCACATCTGTTCAATTTTTTAAATTCAATTTTATATCTTGTTCATATTTTGTTAACAGTACTTAAACATGATTTTTCATGTCAGTATATTCAGTCATCAATACCATATCCCATTCAAGTACTATTATTTTTCCTTTTAATTGGTGCTCTGACTGCCCTAGCAAACCAGCAAACTCTGACCTTATTCTAATTCTTCAATTCTTATAACCAATCCCTCTGGAATCCCTATGTTCTTTCTTCTAATTTATGCTGATGCTCAAACTGTTAATTACTTCACACATTAAACATTAGTCATGTAACATTTTACTCGTGTGAGTCATTTCTCTTAATATTTTTACTTTAAACATATGGGAATATATATTTTACCACAATAAAAAAAAAGAGAAATTATGACAAATACTGCCACCTTGGTTGTACTTTATTAATCTTTGAGATTCTTAACCCTGTTTGCTAAAGAATCATAGAACATCTGAGTTGCTCTATGATTGGTGGCAAGCTTGTTAGGCACTGACTATATGCCTCCTGGATTTCTTGCTGTTCAGAACAAAAGGCCCTTTTAGCGAGACTGCTTGTGTTTGTCAGACAGAAAGAGGGACAAGCTTCCAAGTATATCTAGATTTCCCTTCATTTTTAGATTTGGAACCTAGAGAACATGTAAATTACTAAAGGCCGGAGGAGCAGGCACTCCTACAATCTTAATTTGTTGCTTCACAGCACCAGAGGGCAAGAAGCAATAGTAAGAGTTGCAGCTCTGCAGCTCCACCCCAGAGAGGGAGGAAAGAGGTGAGTGGAAACTGGGTTAAAGAGAGGTGCTGGATGTTTTTCATTCCCCCTGATTTTAAAAGACAAGCAGCCTTTAAGTGAATACTTTGCCTTGGTAAGGAAAACTGTACATTCTACTTAGAGAAGCCTGTGCTGTCCCTGTAGTACTGTTCCAAAACAAACAAAAAACAACAGATACATGCCCTAACATGAAACTGGGAGAAAACACCATGGGGTGTGGCTTTGTGAAACTGTGCACATCTCAGTTATGTAAAATCAGAGATTTAAGGTTGACGTATTTGCTTACTAATTGTTGGCTGTTAGTATGTATCAAACAAACTCCCCTTCTTAATGGAATAGGTAATCCTTTCTACAGAGTGGTGGTATTTAGAAAGAGCCCCCATTCTTTAGTGGTGGGAAGGCCATTACCACACAGATTTTGATAAGCATCAATGAAAAAAGTGATCCCAAAGAAAATTATATCCACTAAGATACTATATACAGTGAAACCTGTGAGAGCCAGAACTTGACAGAACTGCCTTGCTTTTCCGGATCTCGAAAGTTTTCCCTCTTTGACAGGGTGAAGTCTTACCACTTTTCTATCACTCTCTGTTAGTGGAAAATATTTGAGTTTTCCTTCTCTGACAGGCTTCCACCTTACACAGGTTCCAGCTTTTGCAGGTTTTAGTGTAAATAGTTTGGAAATTTGGTTTGATCTTCTCTTTATACTACACTCTGATGGTCTCTGGTTTGTGACAGAACTTTATCAGGTTCCTATCAGTAATGTTGTTAGTTGCCATAAAGTCAATTGCAACTCACAGCGATCCCGTGTACAGAGAACTGCTCCATAGGGTTTCCAAGGCTGTGACCTTTAGGAAGCAGATCGCCAGGCTTGTCTTAAGGCACCTCTGGGTGAGTTCAAACCACTAACCTTCCGGCTAGTAGTGGAGTAACACCTTTCCCGCTTTCTCTGTTAACTACGTGGCGTTTTAAAAAAATCCGTCTTCTCATTTATCTTCTTGTGTATCTCCCCCTTCTCTGCTTCCCATTATTTTAATTTGGCACTGGCTCTTTTGGTGTTCCTATCCTCACTTACCTGCACATATCCCCACACATCTCTGAGCTCACACTATGCTCTCATACATCTCTTTCAACTAAATCTGTGCTAGTCGATACGTCAATTCTCTTGGCAACTTGTTCTTTTATGCAGATTGTATACAAAAATATATTTGCACATCTTAAAAATCTGATGTAAACTGAAAGAACAGTGGTGTTAAATTACTGTTCACAATCACAAAATTGTATTTTTAAATACAGGAGTTATTTAAAATCCCTTTCATCATGAGATGGGTATCCCATTGAAAGTAATTGTACTCACAGAAAGGCATTCTATTCAACAGAAGTGTTTACTGGTGGGTCAGTTTTGCCAGTGTTTTAATTCACATGTAATTCATGTAGACCCTGAGTTAGCAACAACAGTAACACTACTTTAACTAAAAAAATGATAAGCTGTTTCCATTTATATTCTCTGTGGTTATTTTATATTCCTCAAATTTTGTAGTCCTTTACAGAAAAAAAAAAAAAAAAAGGCATGGTGATAAACTGTAACTTGCCACAACACATTTTTTCCAAATCTTAGGAAGTATAAAACACAAGAAATTTTTTTGCACACTCTACTTTTATAGAACAACCAGATTTATAATTGATTTCTTTATTAGATTTATCAGTATACATGGCAACTTTCTCAAATCTCAAAGTAAGTTCCAAAAGTATGTAATTTTAAAGATGAAAAAATCATTTTCCTTTAGATGTCATATTCCTAGAGAGATATTAAAATCTATTTATAAACAAGAATAATTGATAAACTAACACACTTTAGGAATCAGGATATTTTAAATTAAAATATTTTAAATGAATACAAGATATGTCTTTTTAATTAACTATCATAGTTAAATTTAATATCACAAAACAAAATGGCTTATCCCCACTAATGTCTCAAGTAGGGCAAAGTCATTGGGTTTTACACTTAATATAAGTTTTAAATGTGATTATTAAATAATAATATTTTATCAATTATAGGAAATATTTATTTATAGGCATTTCCTCAGGTCCATCAATCTTTTTAGGCCAAGTGTGGGCCCATGTCAATCTTCAAGGTTAGCTTTAGTGCACCTAACCTGCCTAGTAGGCCTGTCAATTTAAGAATCTGAATTTAATTGATAATAAGGGGAATAAACAGTGGCCAAATCACTGTTGAACTGACAAAAACAAACAAAAATTAAAAGTGAATGGGACAGTTTCAAATAACTACTTAAAAAATTTCTTTTAACTTAAACAAGAATGCCCACTAATGTTGGGTTTAGAATTTCACAAAATAACCTTAAAAAAAAAAACAAAAAAAAAAAAACACATAGAAATAGTGAAGTCATCACCTTATTGATAAAAAAACTAAAGTTTAATAGTCATTGAAGGGGTAACAACCACTTGTAGTCTACATTTAAAAGTAACTTTAATCACAGCTAAGACAAACTAAAAACAAAGACTTCTATTAAGAAACAAAAATGATATCAAACATTTAATAACTCCTAAAATGTAGATACTTAAGATCCTAAACAAAAATATTAAAGGAAAAGGGCCTTGAGATTTTTTCCCAATGATTTATATTATAAAATCAATTTCTAAATAGCTCATATCCTTTGCTTTGGTGTTTTGTCTGCTACCAACTAAACATTAGTACAGTAGAAAATCACTTATGGTCTTTTCAAATGCTTGGCATTATAATGTGATCTCATATCTTTCCTCAAATTAAATTTTGCTCCACATATTCCACATGTGTACAGATGAACATCCATGTGCTGCTCCAACTGTTCATTATTTGGGAATATCTGAAAGCAGACCTGGCATATAGTCTCACCAGCAGATAAATGAGAAATCATATGCCGTACATGGTCATGTTTTCTGAAGTTTCCTTGATCACAAATGGAACAGACATACCTGGCCATGCCTTTGTGCATATCATTGTGCAGTCGCAACTGACGTTCTCTTAAAAACTGTTTTCCACATGTCTGACAAACAAACTGTTTTTCCTTAGTATGAACAGTATAGTGTTCTCTTAAGTGACACCGCTGATAAAATCCTTTTCCACAGAGATTACAAAAATGCTTTCGTCTGTGATCTCTCTCATTTTCTTCCATGATGGCACTCTTAAACATATCCTGGTCTAGGCAGGTAGACATATGTTCAACCACTAGATTTTCAGTTTCAAAACGCTGGCCACAATTAGGACATCGAAAGGGACAGGCAGAATGTTTGAACAACTGCTTTTTTTGGATACTGTTTATTTGGAAATGATTGTCTCTAAAATCATCCAACATTTCCACAAACATATCTCTTATTTCAGACTGCTCATCAGGATTCTCTTCCATGTCCATTTTCTCCTCAGTATTTCCTAAACCATTCATTGTCAGATCTTGGGGTTCTCCACATCTTTGAGCATGTTCCTGAAGTTGTCTACCCTTGACAAGTATCTGTCCACATTTACCACATGCACAGATATTCTCAATGTGTTTGGCTAAGTAATGAGACGAAAGGTCCTCCTCAGTTATTGTGAGTCCACACAGCTCACAGGATGCATTTTCGGTGTCTTCTTGTACTGGACTGCTATTGTTAGGGGGCCTCATATTTTCTAAGCCACCTCTTTCATCAGCATTTATGGACATCCGAGGTTTTAGAGTTTTCCTACCACTTTTTTTAATACTGACATCTTCTTCAACATAATATCTATAAAATGGCTCTTCAGGTTCATCTTCTAATTCATCATTGTCCGTGGATTCATTACAGTCTTTATCCGTAACCTTAATAATGTTAAAGTCTTTCAATTCATCTGTAGGAATATCTTCTGGCTCCATCTTGATAATGATTCTTTTTCTCTCAGCAGCTCTACTTTTTTCTTCACTGGCTATTTCAGATTCCACTGTGCTACTTTTTCTGCTTCCAGTGGTTGAAGCTGAATCATCAGGAGCAGCCTGGCTTGTGTCTCCTCTGTATTTGTCCGTCTGTGCAGAAAATGTTTTAGAAGAATCCTTCTCACCAAATTCAGCTTTGATGTTACTGTCTTTTCCATCTCTAATATCTACTATTCGGTGATAAGATCTTGTGTTTTGGTATGAATGTCGGTTAGTACAGGTTAGCACATGCTCATCTAATAATTTTTCACAGCTAAAGCCAAATCCACAGCTATCACAGGTAAAGCTCCGTCCAAAGCGCCGTGACACACGTTCTTTTGGAGTAGATAATTTGGACACAGAACTTTTTTTACATACATCAAATAGTGGTTCAGGAAAATTACCTAATTGTAAAGACTCTTCATCAGGCTCTCTATTATGTGGTGTATTTACTGTTGAACTTGGCTCTGCACACCACCTGTTGGCTTCATTGCCATTTCTC
Organism: Trichechus manatus latirostris; assembly: GCF_000243295.1. Lineage (NCBI taxonomy): Eukaryota > Metazoa > Chordata > Mammalia > Sirenia > Trichechidae > Trichechus > Trichechus manatus. The sequence goes on along the minus strand of NW_004443946.1, from coordinate 16,616,716 downwards.
GTCACAGTGTCTTCATACATTCTTACCCCAAATATCATTTTGCTGTTCTGTTTGCTGGAGGCAGAAGATGAACACTTGGAACTAGAACAATCTGCATCTTGTATGTCTTCTAAGCAGTCAGGAACATTGTACAGCTGTAGGTAGTTCATTGCCACTTTAAACTGCTCAAAACTGGAGGGAGCTGTCATAATTTTCCCTAAATACATAAACTGCAAAATGAGATCAAAACACTCGGCACTAATTTTCATGTTGCTGAGATTCAGTTGTGCAGTACTATGCTGATGGTTCATGAAAAACATTCTAAAATAGGAGCTACAGGCAGCTAGAACTGCTTTGTGTGCTTGAAAGTAAATGTCATCAATTGCAATACAACAGTCACAGAGAAAACCCCATTCCCTTTGGTTGTTTAGCTGCTGAAGAACGTAGCTGCTGTGGCTTGGCTTTGCCATCTTCTATTAATTAGAGACCTATGTAAAACAAAAATATTAAAGTCAGACAAGACAGCAGAAAAGCATTTGAAAAAAAAGAATTTTCATCATGATTTGTGACTTGTGTGACTTTGCTATTACAATCAAGGTATGAATAGCTTTCCACTCTAATGTAATAAAACAAAGTGATAAATACCTGAATCATTTTTTACATTTGAGGATGAAAATACCCAGCCATTTGTTCAGGCTTCTCATATTAATTTTATTTAAGGATTAAGAAATACAAGCAAAGGCATCAAAAGCAAAAACCATCGTTTTGGTTTCATTATAACTATAGGGAGAAAATACATACTAAATTTGAAAAGTCATTAGTTCAAAAGTACTTGAAAGATACAAACATGAAAGTAAATAAAAAAGCAACTTATACTGAAAGTTAATAACTAGATTGTTATTAAAAACTTCTTAGACGATTGATATTAGGAATTATTGTTCATTTTTTAAGTGTAATGAAGGTATTTTGGTTGTGTTAAAAAAAGAGCCTTTATCTTTCAGATAATATCTTTTATATACTTAAGTATTTATAGATGGAATTGTGTATCTGACATTTGCCTCAAAATATTCCAGTAGGGTGAGTGAGGTGATGGGGAGAGAGTTATAAAATGAGACAAGATTGGTTGTGTGTTGATAGCTATTGAAGCTGTGAGACAAGCATAATTCTATTCTATTTTTGTATATGTTTACAAATTTTCATAGAAAAAATTCCATTTAAAAAACTTTATTAGATTATATGGAAATGTCATCAAACAAATAGGTTTGACCAACGTTTTTCTCCTTGAAGAATTACCGAATTACTGGAGACACAATACTTTTATAGTTAAAATGTATTTCTTATATCGCTTGGCATGCACTTTAGGGTATGTATAAAGAAGCAGTGGATATAGAGATTTATTTGGAAAGGAGGTACTATCCTTAGGTTTCAAAGTAAAATTTTCTTCCACTTTTTAAATCATTATGAAAGTATACAAAAATAACACATGCTCATTGTAAAAAATTCAAACACAGAAGCATATAGAATAAAAACACACCTTAGGTAGCATACCCCTTCCCAGAAGTAATCTCTCTAAACAGTCTGGCTTATATATCTTCAGATCTGTTTATATGCAAACATACATACACATTCCACAGATACAGATTATGTACTATGTGCTAGGCATATTGCTTTGCTTTTGTTGTATTTTTATTTACTTAAATGGTATTATGCGATATATACATTTCTGCAACTAGTTTTCTTCACTGAACAATATATGGTGGACTATAAGCATTTTTAATATTGAGAGTTGACTGTGAATTAAGAAAGGAGAGGAAAATATTAAAAGCACCAGAAGTCCTATATATTACATTACAAATCTAAAATACGATCCTGTATTAGCTTCAATTTTTAATCTGTATATATATAAAGCTTAAGAACCTCTCTTCTACTTAAAAACAAGTTCCTATGCAATTTGAACATAAAAAGAACATTTAACAAACTGTTTAGAGAAACTATTCATTCTTCAGTCCCAAAAGCCTTCAATCCCAGCAGTGGTAATTAAGAGTGTCTACTTACTTCTACTTGCTTTTTATCTGGTCCTCATAAGTCAAATTTGGACCACATACCCATTTCCCCACTAACTATAGACCTACCCCCTGCCTCCTGTCCTATTTACCTGCCTACAGACATAGAGTTGCATAGCCTGGGAAATGGGTCTGCTGCCTGATAAAATGACAGTGGCTTATAATAAGACCTACTGCCTTAAACTGCAACCAATGTGCCTTCTCTGGAAGCCAGATCAAGCATTTCAAGTAGGTACAATATTTCAACCTCTGTAACTGAGATATCTGTACCCAAACTGTGAGGAATCATATTCAGTATATACCTAAATATAGAAAGCAACGAATGCACAAAGATATTAATCAATGTGGTATTTATCATTTGTTAAGTAAACTAAGGTAAATCTACTCCGTGGAATTCACTCATGTGACCTTTAAAAATCATATTTATAAAGACAGTAGAAGAAAATGAGAAAAATTTTCAAGATGGAGAGTCAAGCAAATAAACACAGGATATGAAATTATAATTACAATAATATAAAACAACAAAATCTTATTCAAAAGGTGAAAAAAATACACAAAAATGTTCACCCTCAAGCCCATTTTAAGTATGAGAAGATTTCTACGTCTGAACCCATTTTGTAGGATTCAGTGACCTTTAATGAATAATAAATCAAAGGGAAAGAGGTACTGAGATTGCTATTAGCTCAATTAAAAAAAAAAAAAAGCTTTCTACTAATAAAAGTTGTTCAAAAAATGAAACTCTGTAATGGATAATGAGTGCCCTGCATTGAAGCAGAAACCAGATGTTGAGGACAGTACAGTAAAAAGATCACAGGCCTTAGATCAGACAGACCTGGTTCCAATCCAGCTTTGCCACCTTTGACAACTTATTTATCCTCACTGACCCTCAGTTTGCTGAGCTGTTAAAGTGGGAATAATACCACCTCAAATAATGTATTCAAAGAGGCAATAGGTAAAATGTCTAGTGCTTGGCGTATAATAATTGATGGAAGTAATGGTGGCAGTGGTGGCGCTGGTGGTGGTGTCTATTTAAGAATCAGGAGGTTAAATTTGACTAGATAACCTTTAAATTTCCTTCCAAATATAAGAATCCACTATAAACCAGCAGTTTATCTGTAAAAATTTTCAGGTATTAAATAGCCCATGCTTGAAATAATGACAGACACTGCTTAAAGGTTCCAAGGATCCTTGTTACCTAATGAAAAGCATTTTATGGTCAGCAATCAAAATTAATACAATACATAGAAGACTAATAGGCACATCTGTAGCCACAGTGACAATTCAATTAAATTAGTGAAAATACATATTCTGTGTTTAACATAACAAAATGCAAAAAAAAAAAAAGCATTTTAATGCAACTAATATTTATCAAGTACCTTTGGTATATCAGGTACTGCATAAAGTACTGAGAATCAGCAATAGCACAGGTATTCTGTAATCTCAAGGATACATCATTGAGGAGGATTTTGACCTTTTATTCTAGTGATTTCATCCAACACGTACTCAGAAATTTCCCACTCAACAGAAGAAGGCATGGTGGCTGCAGTGGAGAAGGCAAGAGCTCTGGGTCAGACAGACCTGGATATGAATCCCACTGTCTCTGTATGTGTTTGGGGGGCCTATCTATATCTCTGTCTTTCTCTTATGGAGCTGGAAGCTGAACAAGTGCTGTGTCTAATTTTTTAACGCTATCACTACAGCTTCTAGAATTGTAGTTTCATCAATTTTTTTTTTTTCCTCCTTAGCTGTCTAGTCGATTCCGACTCATAGCGACCCTGTAGGACAGAGTAGAGCTGCCCCACAGCATTTCCAAGGAGCGGCTGGTGGATATGAACTGCCAACCTTTTGGCTAGCAACCATAGCTCTTAACCACTGGTACCACCAGGGCTCATCAAAATTATGCAAATATTCAAATTTAGAGTAAAACCTATTTTAGGTAGAGTAACTTTTTTTTTTTTTAATTGTGCTTTAGCTGAAAGTTTACAGCTCAAATTAGTTTCTCATACAAAAATTTATACACACATTGTTATGTGACCCTAGTTGCTATCCCTATAATGTGACAGCACCCTCCTCCTTTCCACCCCGATTTCCCATGTCCATTCAACCAGCTCCAATTCCTTTCTGCCTTCTCATCTCACCTCCAGACAGTAGCTGCCCATTTAGTCTCGTGTATCTACTTGAACTAAGCGGCACACTCTTCACCCATTATCATTTTATATCTTACAGTCCAGTCTAATCTTTGTCTGAAGAGTTGGCTTCAGGAATGGTTTTAGTTCTGGGTTAACAGAGCGTCCGGGGGCCATGTCTTCTGGGGTTCCTCCAGTCTCAGACCATTAAGTCTGGTCTTTTTACATGAGTTTGAGTTCTACACCCCACTCTTCTCCTGCTCCGTCAGGGACTCTCTGTTGTGTTCCCTGTCAGGGCGGTCATTGATGGTAGTCGGGCACCATCTAGTTCTTCTAGTCTCAGGCTGGTGGAGTCTCTGGTTTCTGTGGACCTTCAGTCTCTTGGGCTAATATTTTCCTTGTGTCTTTGGTATTCTTCATTCTCCTTTGCTCCAGATGGGTTGGGACCAATTGCTGCATCTTAGATGGCTGCTTGCTAGCTTTTAAGACACCAGACGCTGCTCACCTAGGCAGAGTAACTTTTAATAGCAATTATTCACACATTAGTACCAGCAACTTTGTTCTCTTTACACCTCATTGAGAAGGGCTTTAAGAAGGCTTAACACCAAAAAAAAAAAAAAAAGGGGGGGGGGTATCTAAATTCCTGTGAGACTCTAGTTTGTTATCTCTTGATAATTTTTGCGTTAATTTTTTAAAATAATTCATTCACTTTTATTAACAAAACAAGAATTTCACTCAGATTACAAAAGAAGTCTGCTTTTTAGTTTTTCTATTGACATCCTTAATAATGCTACCAAAAAACTTTGTGTACTTTGTTATAGTAAAGCATGTAAATAAAAGCATTGTTTATATTTCAGCTGTTCCTGTTTACATGACTGAAATCTGTCATTGCTTTTGTTTGTGTGACTAGCTGCATCACTGGTAGAACAAGTTTGTTACAGCAAGAAGTCAAGGGCTGGGGGCTCAGAGCAGAAACTTCAAATGTGTACATCCAAAGGACCTAATGTCTTTTGGATAAGGACAATGGGCTATGTATCCCCAAGGGCTCCCCTAAGGCTAGAAGGATACCCAGTGTGCAGTTCTCCAGGAAGGATAAGGAGATAAGTGATCCAAAAAATTTTACACTACGTTTTAAATTTTAGTTTGAAAAAGTTCACCAGCTTATCTAAAAGTCAAGAACAGCCACAGAACACTTTTAGCATGTTAAGTAATTTAGATATTCATAGACTTTTAGAGCTTAGAAAGACCTCAGAGATCTAACCTAGTAACAACATGCTTATTTCACACAAGGCAAAGACCAAGTACTGTTAAACAACGTACCAAGTGTGCAGTTAACTGCAGTAAAGTCTAAACCAAAAAACCAAACCCATTGCCATGGAATTGATTCCGACTCATTGCGAGGGCAAAGCAGGATTGCTCCATAGGGTTTCCAAGGAGCAGCTGGTGGATTTGAACTTTGACCTTTCGGTTAACAGCCGTAGCTCTTAACCACTGCACCACCAGGGCTCTGTAGTAAAGTCAAGACTACAGAAAAAGGACTCCTGACCCCTATACAGGTACTAACCACTATATACAGTACTTCCTTGGTCCTATATAGTGTGGCCTTCTGCAAAGAACACTCAATAAGAACTGGGCACAAGAACTCAATACAGGGTTTATTGGCGAGGTGCCCTTGTACAAGTGACTACACCCATCTGAGCTCTGTATCTGAAAATGGGGCCAACAGTAGTCCATCTCATAGCCCTACTCTAAAAATCAAACAAAATAGGAATTGTAAAATTTCAAAGCTGTAAAACTTGGTTAAGATTTTTATTTAAAAATTGATTATAATGCTTCTTCAGGCTTGGCCTTCTTTCTCTTGGACCTCTAGATTATTCTGGGGCCTATATTCTTTACTTCCATAAGATCAATGTGGTTTTATCTGTACAGGTACATCTAGTCTTATCCAATAGATGTATCCCCTAAGTTATACTGTGTAAGCTATTTCAGTAAATTTCTCACAGATACAGTAAAATTCCAAAAACACTGTTCCTTCATTACTAAATCTCTTAAATTGAAAATGATGTTTCTTAAGTTTTGCTGGAAGTTTCTTTTGCCCCGTAAAAAATCCACTGCTGTCAAGTTGATTCCGACTCATAGAAATCATATATGACAGAGTAGAACTGGTCCATAGGGTTTGTGGAAGTGAACTGCCACATCTTTCTCCCACAGAGCAGCAGATGGGTTCCAACCACCACCTTTTCGGTTAGCAGCCAAGCGTCTGATAACTGTGCCACCAGCCTTGGTCAAATGGTAATTTAAAGGTCTGTACATCAGCATGGAAACCCTGGTGGCGCAGTGGTTAAGAGTTCAGCTGCTAACCAAAAGGTCAGCAGTTTTAATCCACCAGCCGCTCCTTGGAAACCTTATGCAGCAGTTCTGCTCTGTCCTATAGGGTCGCTATGAGTCAGAATTGTCTCAATGGCAACAGGTTATAAATAAGCATGTAAAGTAAATGAAGAAGTAATGAAGTGACTTTTGTAAGGCAAATTATCAGATTTGCATTATAGACTTGCATTACCAGCGAGGCACCTGAGGATGGTTTGCACAGCCTCAGTAAAGGTCTGGAGCAAAACCAAGCATCATTCTCAACCAGCACCCCAGTCTCCAAACTACTTAAAATTACCTCTGGTTTCAAAGGAAATTTAAGTAAATACACTCATTTCCTCTTACCTATTTCTGTGTCTTGTTTTATATGATTGATTGTATGTATATGGATTTGAGGATTATAAACTATCTTTTTAAAAAAGCATGAAATGTAATGAAAGGATCCTCTCATGTTTATCAGAGTATTAGAATGTACTGAACACCAACTAACATTGCCTAAAGCTTTAGGATGCAGGGTGGAGGAGAATGGTGTACAATAGTCTAATCATATATGAGGGATTACGTTTTAAACCAAGAACCAACTGGAGCACAACTAAGTACTAAACTATATGGAATATAAATTCAGCCAGAGTTTAGAAAGAGGAAAGCATGAATTATACCAGAACAGTAGGCTTCAGGAAGGATGTAGGATTTGAATGAAGCCTTGATGGATGAGTAAGATAAAGTAGAAAGCAGGGGAAAAGGCATTTCTGTATGTGTATAGGTGTGTTTGTAAATAACTGGGGAGGTGTACACAACAGCATAAACAAAGGCTTGGAAATATAATGGGAAGGGAGAGCAGATTTCCCTTACTGGACTGGTGGATGAAAGTTAAGAAGATAGGGTGGTGTTGTTATTAGGTGCCGTCAAGTTGGTTTCGACTCACAGTGACCCTACAGGACAGAGTAGAACTGCCCCATAGGGTTTCCAAGGAGCGGCTGGTGGATTTGAACTGCCGACCTTTTGGTTAGCAGCTGAACTCTTAACCACTATGCCACCAGGGCTCCAAACCAAACCTGTTGCCGTGGAGTTGACTAGTAGAACTGCCCTGTAGGGTTTCCGAGGAGTGGCTGGTGGATTCGAACTGCCGACCTTTTGGTTAGTAGCCACAGCTCTCAACCACTGCGCCAGTGGACTGGTGGATGAAAGTTAAGAAGACAGGGTAAACGACTGTAATACAACAATAATACTGACAGCTAACATTTGTTAAGCCTTACTATGTGCCAGACTCTATTCTAAGCAATTTACACACTATATATAATATATATGTTGTTGTTGTTACTTACAGTCAAGTCAATTCTGACTCATGGGGACCCCATGTGTGCAAAGTAAAACTTCTATAGGGTTTTCAAGGCTGTGAGCTTTCAGAAGCAGATTGCCAGGCCTGTCTTCCAAGGTACCTCTGGGTGGGTTCAAATTGCCTAACCTTTCAGCTAGTAGTCGAATGCTTAGCTTAACCATTTGCACCACTCAGGGACTCCTATGTATTATATATACACATATATACGTATGTATATATCTCATTTAAACCTCACAAACCCTACAAAGTAAGTAGCTGTTTAAGACCTGTTTTATGGATAAGAAAACAGAGGCACATAGTGTTATGTAACTTTCCTAAGGCCACAAACAGAGGACTTGGTGGGTTTAGAACATAATTCATCTGACTCTCGAGCCCAAGATCATGGCCTTGAAATTTTTACCACCTAAGCAAACTTCTTTCCTAGAAATACCACTTTCCAGGGTACGTATACAGTCCAACCTCTAAATCTGATTAAATTCCTTAGGGTTTCTCCTTAAAACCTGGAAGAACCAGTTGCAGAGGCTCCTAAAATGTTTTACGTCAAGGCACTTAAATGATAAACACAGCAAGTTTAGAAAACTGTATCCATTATTTAGACTAGGCATTCTGGCTGGTTATTAGACTCCAAATTCAGTATAAGTACAGGAAGTTCTTAAATTATAAATGGGTTTATGTTCCAAAATTTTATTTTTAAGTTAGTTATTTGGAACTTGAAACACATATTCCCATAGAAACAAAGCTATAAATGGTGACTCGGTTTCATGCTCACACCCTAAAATCTTTTAAAACCATACGTAGCACCAACAGTGCGGGAATACTGTATCATCAGCATTGACAGAGATCCAAGGAGGCAATACGGTGCCCCACCACCTACTACACTGAACTCTAGAGGACAGGGAGGAGGCTTAATGGCCTTTGTGTTCCTAGCATACTGTTCCCATATAACCCCTTGCCGTCGAGTCAATTTTGACTTGTAGCGACCCTATAGGACAAAGTAGAACTGCTCCATAGCTTCCAAGGTGGATTCTAACTGCTGACCTTTTGGTTAGCAGCCTGAGCTCTTAACTGCTGTGATAGCAGGTACTTAATGCATGCTTGTTAAATAAACGAATTGAAAAAGAGCACAGGAGGCAGACACCTTCAGATTTGAATCCCAGCCCTACCACTTATTTAGCTCTGAGGAAACTTCTTTACCTTCAAGCCTTCTTTTCTCACCTGTAAAATATGTATGATCATAGTCCTCACAGGACTCTGTGTAAATCAGAGATGACAAATGTTTCTTTACCTTTTTTTTTTTTAATTGTGGTAAAAATATATAACGAAAAACATTCGCCAATTCAACAATGTTTACAGGTATTACATTCCTCATGTTGTTCTTTGCCGTTTCAATCCACGCATAATATAATTTTTTTCTTAACTATTAATGCCATCATTATGAGCATAGTTTATAGAATTTTACAAAATGATCAATTTCAACCCACTTCTGCTCCAGGCTAGGGCACTGGATAACTGAGGTTGCCAACCAAATAATTTCTAAGTGAAGTATTTCTGTAGTTCAGCTACATTATAATTCTAGGAAATGAATTTATCCACACAGGAAGCAGAGGGAACATAGTGGCTTCTGGAATATTCCTCTCTCCCTCCAGGTGTGGAGGAGGAAAGGTCTTTAATCCAAGGAGTCTACATTTTGATGTTGATCCTAAAGAGGCAACATAGCATCTTCTGACCACCAGAGGGCACTGTGTAAACAGCAGGCTCCTCTCAGCAGAAAGCCAGCTTCACCAGGAAGTCTTTTTTTTTTTGCACCTGGCATACGTATTTTTAGGGCTCACGTTGTGGGAACTGTATCTGTTACAAAGCACTTACTTGGTGGATTCAGACTTTGTCTGCAACCCACCTGAAACTTCTCTTCTCCGTATATTCTCTGTTTCAGCTGGCAACACTACGCACCAATCACCTAGGCTACTTGGGAGTCACCTAGAACTTCCACCTCATTATCAACTACCTATTAAGTCTTGCCAATTTTACCAACTAAATATTTCCCAAATTTGTCCCTCTATTCCATCCCTAGCTCCTCTGCCTTCACGAACGCCTCTACCATCACTCCTTGGGTTATTACAACAGGCTCCTAACCTGTCCCTCGAATCTATCCTTCACTCAGATGATTCAAAAACAACAAATATCAGACCATGTCATTGTCCTGCTTAAACCCTTCAACGGTTCCTTCCACATATCCTCAGGCTAAAGTACAAACTGCTTAGCGTTGCATACCCACCCAGCTAGTCTCGTATTTGGCGACTTCCTGCTTCACATTTCAAGCTCAAGCAACATAACACTGCTTGCCTTCCCCCCTGCCCCCGCCCCCGCCCCGTACTCCGTGTATTTCTTACCTCCATTTTTACTTATGCTGATTCTTCTGTCTGAGCCTCCCATACATCATTTAATAATCAGTTTATCACCTCCTCTCGAAAGCCTTCTGTAACACCTCCCTCTCCCACTATTCTAGGTTTTGATATTACCCTGTGTACTACCTGCCCCTCCCCTTTTTGGTTGCACCTTTTACACTATTATTTTAATCCTCAGGACAGCAACATAAAGTAGGTGTTAAAGCATAGACTACCTGGGTTCAAATTCTGGCTGTGTGTGTGACCTTGGGCAGGATGCTTAACCAATTTGTGCCTCAATTGACTCATCTGGGAATGGTAATCCTTCCTAGCTTTTAGAGTTATTGTGAGACAGCGTCTGCCACAGGTTAAGTGCTAAGTAAGAATTGGCTACTACAAATATCTGTGTTGATCTCGCCTGTTAGATTCTGAGCAATCTGAAGGCAAGGACTTGGTTTATGCATTTCACAGGAACATAAGCATTCAAGAAATGTTGCTGAATAACTGGTGAGGCAGCTCTATGATGGGAGGCATCACCTAGTGTCCTTCTCTCAGCAGATTCCACACATTTTAATTTTTGCTTCCAATTTTGCGGCTCCAGTGTTTTTTCATTTGTTTAATTCTAACCAAAAATCTTGAAAACTTCACAGTCTTATCTAATTAAAATTCAATGAAATGAAACCAGTAAAGAGTATCATGAAAAGCGTTCATTCTAAAAAGCCTAACTCCATACGTAGTGAGCCTTAACTCTATTGAGTGGTTTCCCCAGCACCCCAAAACACCTAACACAGCAAAGGCCTTCATACATGCTATTCCCCCTTTGTTTAGAACTGTTTTGATGCAAGCTCACTACCTTCAAGAAGTTCTTTCTAATCCCCAAGGTTTAGCAGCTGCCCCTCTTCTGTGCTTCCCAAACAGCGAACATATACAACTACAGGGCAACATATAATGTCTCATTCCAAACTTGGATGCTCTATCACCTGCCTTATTTTAAGATCCTTGAGATCAGCACATTGTCTGTTATCCCTGTATCCAGAGCCTGTAACAGCTGCCTGACATTTAGTTGGTATTTGATCAGTTTTTCAATGAATAAATGTTGAAGTAGCTAAGTTTTCTTCTGCTTATCATTTTTTTTTTTTTTTGCATTATTTCAAACATGGTAACTTTTATATAGTGGTCAAAAATTTGCAAAGCGTTTTCACATACATTATACACCTGATTCTCACAACCACCCCAACTGGTAGGTATTTTTATTATCGTTTTCTGAATGAGGAAACAAAGACTGAGAAGTTGATCTGCCAAAACTGCTCATTTTGTAAGTAGAAGCTGGGACACAAGCTCTGACTCTTCTGATTCAATGCCCTTTCATTTTTGTAAACCAGAGAACACTCTTTCTGGGCATGACTATTAACCGAAGTGTCCCTTTGGAACATTCTAAGCCTCCCAGAGCCACCCTTCTTCATGAATCTAAAAGTTCTCATCATTCTCATACTGTCCCACATCAAAGGCAGAATGCCTGGCCTCTTCCCTATCTGCTGACTACCACTGCCCACCCACAGCACGCCATCCCTAACATTACAGATTTAAAGCAGAGATAGAGCTCTTTCTCTAAAACGTGTTTACATCTCACAAAGACAACTAATAGAAAATCTGACTGGTGATTTAATTCTTTAGTTTTCAAATTTTATTTTGATAAACATTTTTAAATTTAAAGACAGAGCAGTGTAAAAAAACACCTATGTGCCCAACACTTCGAACTAACCAATGTTATGATTAAATTTCTATGTACTCTTTTGAGGCTTTGTTCTTAGAACACCAACTTGTTCAAAGTTCATTCTTCTTGAATACATCAGCTAAGGAATAAGTGCTTCTGCACTTTGACCAAGATCTCTAGTAGTTAATATACAAATCACTATACATACAAAAATACAAGTATACTTAGAAGTCTATCTTAAATATGTGCCAAGACGCCAGTTATGAGTGGCATTCAGGGCTGAGTCCCTGCCATCCCCCTCTCCAATATCAGCCCCTTCCATATCACATCGGAAGACAGCAGTTATTAACCCTCTTCTTTCTTCTAAGTTCCTTTGACCTATGTTTGGCATGCTACCTTTGGATACTGATCAAGAGGAACCCCCAACCCATACTAGCACAGGGTTATCTTGGCAGTAGTCTTCATGGCAAGTATACCTACCCCTTCCCCATTATAAGTTAAGAAACTCTCTACAAATGTGAGGGTTTTGTTTTACTTTAATGGGTTTAGCTGGTATATATCAATCCATCAGAGGCTGGACAGCAATGATAACATTAAAAAAATGTGAGAACTAGCCCACCAAGGTACAGTAAGTACTTCATAAGGACAAGCCTAAAATAGCAGCCCTGTTATATTAACTCTCAAGTCTGTTTCTTAATCCCAGAATTTTAAATCAGCCCAATGCAAAACACTCCCTTTTCCCCTACCTGGCAATTTTCACCAATCTAAGTAGTGAACAGAGAACTAGGAGCCCATGAATCACCACAGGCTATCCCTAGGGAGGGGGAGGCACACACAGCAGAAGAGCTATGCTCAAGTATTGCATTCTCTTGTTTTAAACAAGGAACTGACTTAACAGTGATTATCTCTGGGGAGTGGGAGTCAGAATGACTTTCATTTTTGTATTTTATATATTCAGTATGGGTTGAATTTTTACGAAGAGCATGTATTTTATAATAAAAAATTTTCTATTTTGAGAAAAAATAAATATGAGTAACTTTCAGTTTGGCTCACATAAGAATAAAGAACAAGTAACACAGCAAGAGACCCTAGCAAAAGAAGAAAATATCAGGAGAAAACAGATCCTATGGAGACCAAAGTGACCTTTCAAGCAGGTGTTTCTCAAATATACCCCAACTGTTTCTTGGAAGACAGGAGATTGCAGCTTAAAAAAATAAAAATAATAATATAAAAATATCCATAGAAATTTTTCTGCACTTCTATCCCAATGGTTTCTTCTCCTTTGGGCCAGAAGATTAACGCAGAGAGGATTAGCTCTTATCCTGGCTGGAGGGGAGGCCTGAAAGCAGGCACTTTTCTCCTGCACATTAGAACGAGAGATGGTACTGCAAGGAACACAGAAGACACTCTTAAAAAGGTCCATGAACTGTATCTTCCCCAGAGCCTGGCAAAAGAGGACAATTAGGGAACAGCACAAAAATTTAGTAGTGCTTATGAAAGTGAAATCAGAGCACAAGATCAAGAGCAAGTGGTTGAGACTGTGCTCATGCCTCACTAAGGTCCTGGTTAAATATGGTTTCTCCTTTCTCTGACAATGGCGCACAAGGGTCCCATCAAAAAAGCAGACCATCATATTAGGGGTAAGACAAATAGAAAGGCATCAGGAAAGACTGCTCAACCTGAGTTATTCTACACCAAGAAATCCTACTTTCAAAATAAGTATGTTAACCAAAGGCTCTACTGCATACTTTCTGTGTTTATTAATTTTGGGGGAAGCATTTCACCTCCAGCTATGTTTGTTTCCTCTCTTTTTGGTTGTTTTTAACAACAGTCCCCATCCAGCTACCAACGCCATTCAGTTATTAATGAAACTATTAGATATAAGCACGTGATTTAAAAAAGTGCTGAGGTTCTGAGCAAATGATGACCAGTGTCATGCAAGCTTCTTTTTGCATCCAAACTCTCTCCATTTCTCCTGATCATATATCCATTTACACTGACTACATGTCACAGAATCTAATTTCTGTTTCAAAGGAAATGATCGTGATTGCTTTGAAGTTATCGTGAGAAATGCATCCTTTACTAAATCTACTCCAGAGTGTGTTAAACTTCAGCTCAAGAAACTGATTCAAAGACGCCTCAAAAATTCCTAGACCGCTCCTTGGGTTCGAATGTCAAAGGTATACTTGTTCTTGGAACAGTTTTCCTGCACTGATACATAATCCGTTGCCGTCGGGTCGATTCCGACTCATGGAAATACACTTAGGCCAACGGAGAATATGCGTGTACCTACCACGCTGACACTTGATTTAAAAATATTACACACGTACATGTGTCCTATACATTATCCCCAGAAAACACTGAAGATTTTAATCAGCCTCCCCTTGATGCTCCCAATTTGGGAAAAGTCATCGCAACCCTTCAGATCAAGTAGACGCGTTGCTTAGGTAGAAAAGGAGGTTGGGAAGGAGTGGTTAAACTCAGATCCATGCCTACATATCTTAGTGGTAACGACTCCTGACAAACATCCAACGCATTTGCCGAAGGCTGACAAAACTTGTAGTAAATGCCCCCTATCTGACGCGAAAGCACTTTCTCCCCAGGAAACAGATCTTCTCCACTGAAAATTCTCAAACTCCAAACCTACTCACTTTTTACTGAACAAAAAGCGTGTGTGCCAACGAGAGGGGGTGGGAAAGAGCGTAGCAAGAATTTGCACGGCTCTTACGCCTCCTCCCTCGGAGCGCGCCCAAGTCTGCGGCCTGGGGCTCCGGGACACTTCCCCTCCCACCCGCCCAGGAGCCGCAGCTGTAAGTTGAGAGAAGCGGGCTCTGGGCACGTCAATCAAACCAGATCCTCCCGCCTCCCGTCTACACCTCCCCTCCCCCGCTCCCCTCAAAAAATAAAAGCAGAGAAAGAAAAGGAAAAGAAGGCAACTAATTTGGGAACTAGTCTTCGCGGGGGCTTCGCCTCGGTTCCAGAGAGGCCGCACGCCCCGGAGTAGACGCGCCGACGGGCGGCGGGATCGAGCAAGCGGCCCGGCAGCCGCCCGTAGCCGTGTCCTCGCAGCACGTCCGCCGCGCTCCGGCTTCCCGCACGGGTCGGCGCCGCTCCGGCCCCGCACTCCTCCAGGCCCGCGGCCCGTCGCCTTCCGGCCTGGGCCAAAGTTGCGCAAATAGCCCCACAACTGGGAAATACTCACCGGCCGCAGCAGGAACCAGGGCTGCGGAGATTTTAGGGAGTTTAAGGCAAATCAACCGCGGGAAAGGCGGGCGGAGGCGAAGGGGCCGCGAGCTGCAGTGGCGGCGGCGCGCGGCGCTCGGGCTGGGCTGCGCGGAGAGGTTCTGGCTCTGCCAGGGACTGCGCTGCAACAAAGGACTT
Organism: Trichechus manatus latirostris; assembly: GCF_000243295.1. Lineage (NCBI taxonomy): Eukaryota > Metazoa > Chordata > Mammalia > Sirenia > Trichechidae > Trichechus > Trichechus manatus. Next base: position 16,601,363 of record NW_004443946.1, on the reverse strand, counting down.
CCGCTGCCGCACAGCCGCGCCTGCCGCACCGCACTGAGCCGGCCCCGCTTACGCGGCGACTCCGGGTCTGCCCACCAGTTCGCTGCGGCGTCCGCCAGCCTTCCCCTCCCTCTCGCCCGCCCACCCACTCCGCAGCTGGCTGCTAGGGGCACCCGCGGTCGCCTGTTTGTTGCAACAAGTTTCTGCGTCGGGCTCCGAGTAGGCTGGCGCAACCCGCACCGCGGGGGCCGGCACAGCGGCGGAGGCTTGACCACCCCTCTCGCCCCTCTCCCAAGGGTAGCCTTGGGACCTCCTCCTCCTGTTTGCACAGCTGGATGGGACTGGGCTCCTCACGACTCCCCAAGGGCAGGATGCTACTTCCCCACTCCGTTCCAGATGTCAGACCCCTGCCCCGTAGGACCCAGCAGCTGGTCCCTCCCTCGCGGTACGCCACCGGCGTTATGGGGGCGCCGACACCTTCGCCCTGTCCCATCCGAGGTGGGTCCGTTCGGGGTCGCCCATTCTTTGCACTCCCCCACCCTGCCTTCCATGGGCTTGTCCGCCTCTGGCCCTGAGTCACTTCCCCCGCCATACCCCACCCCGCCCAGCTCGCCTCCCTCCCAGGCTCCCGCGGCTCGGCCTCCCTGGCCCCGCGCCCAACCCCTCTCCCCGAATACGCGGGCACATCCTTCCCCACCCCCACCCCAAAACTGAAAGGGTGCCCGTGCTTTTGCACACCCTGGGGAAAGTCCCTGTGTCACGCGGTTGTGTGTGGGGAGACTGTGACGCTCAGGTTCGTCCCCACGCTTCCGCCTACAGAGTCACGACTGGGGACCGTGGCGGCAGCGCCCGGAGCGCTGGCCAACCCCCGCCCGGCCACTTGGGCCGGCGGGAGCGCACGTAAGCACGCACACACGCACGCACGAACACTCGGGTGCCTGCACACCCGTTCCCCGGCTACCAGGCGCACGGTCACGTGGGCCCATCGCTGGGCGCCCGGCGCGGGAAGCCGCGCGAGAGCGGGCCGCGGGGTGCGTGAGCCGGCGCTGCCGCGTGCCGAGCGCGGCGCGGGAGCCAGCCCCTCCCGCACGGAGGAGCCGGCCCGCCGCCGCGGCGGCATCTGGGTAAGCGACGCGGCTCAGCCTCTGTGGGCTGCTCCACGCTCAGACCCTCCCGCTGCGAGCCGCCTGGGGCAGTGGCCTGCAGCTACGCCGGTCGCGGGACAGATGCAAGTAGCTGGGAATGGGGTATTTTTGATCCGTTTGAGATGTCAGGGCAGAGGAGGAAAATGGCAACCACGAGTGAGCGCTGGGTGGAGGATGCCCCAGAGCCACCCCTCGCTGCCCGCCCTGGGCAGCCGACGGGCCCTGGAGGGGACGGAGCGCGAGGGCGCCGCACTGGAGTCCTACCAGCCGCAGGCCGGAGTGCGACCCCGCGCGGGAAAACTCCGCAGGCCTGCGGCATCTCCCAGGCAGTTGCGTCAACCCCTCCTGTAAACTCGCGGGTCTCCAGGTGTAGGCTGCCGGGACGCTGTGGCCGCTGTGCTCCTCTCCAGATTGGGATTATCCAGTGTCTAGAGCAGGAAGTCGTCTCTCCCTCCCCCCCCCCCCCATTATTCATTTCTTTCCTTTTTTTAAAATTATATTAGTCTCGTTCTAAGCAAATCCGGTTTTTCTTTTTGAAGCTTGCCCTCTTATCACCGCCTTCTCTAGCACTCATTATTTGGAGAAATCAAGCTGTTAATCAGATTTCTTATGTAGCGCCTACCTCTGTACCTGGAACTTGACAGTAGCCTAATACATGTTTAATACATTAACGCCAGTTTCCTCCCAAGGGATTAAATTTGGCATTCATTTTCTGGAGACTCAAGTCATTTTGACAGAGCCGTTGATTTCTCTCACAGGATTTTGTTAAGTGTGTAAAGTACACTTTGGAATCACAGATTTTAGAGCTGAGAGAGGCCTTAGAAAATCCAGTTCAGCCCTATTATTTGACAGAGGAGGATACCAGGCCTAAAGAGCATGTGGCTTGATCAGTGGCTTGATGGAGGCCCTACAGCACAGGAGCAGTAGACTCCAGGGCTCCAGACTCCTTGGTCATTCATTACTCTCTCTACCACACCAGGACTGCAGTGCCAGCTTAACCCACTTACTGTAGAGAACTATCCACCAGGTTGCTGAGAAATCAGGGTTTACCAGTGTGTGATGGCTCTGGTTTTTATTTTAAGGAATAGAGTTGGCATTATTTTTAGGTAGGATAGGCTGCCTATAATGGACTTTCAAGCTAACAGCCTGCCCCCCCCGCCAAAAAAAATTCCTTCCCTATTTCTTTGCAAGAATAACCAACGTTTTCAACATTGATTACCTCCTTGGGTTAAGGCATCAAAGTCCTCTTTAGTAATCTGGATATGTTTTAGTGAAGGGTAAACTATGAATCCATTATCAGACATCAGCTCCTAAATAGGGAACAGAACACTTATGTGATAGGACATGGAATAGGTTAGTTCTGATGCTTGGAAGGTAATCAGAGAACAGTGGAAACATCACAAGGATGGTCAGGAAGAAAGTGGGGAAGGACCTCATGTGACCTGCTGCACCTTTTTGCCCAGCCCTACGCCAAATGTCTTGTTTGGATATAGTGGAGATGGATTCTGCTCAGGTTCAGTTGCTTTTTATTGAGTACCTGCAGTGGGCCAAGCCCTGTGATAGCTTTCCTAGATGAATTTTGATGCTTACCAAAAAGGAGGTGGTACTGTCTGCATGTTTCAAATGAGGAGACTGAGGCTCAGAGAGATTTACCTGGCCGTGGTGATGCAGTCATTTGCAGTAGCAGTTAAGCCTAGATCATTTGTCTCCCAAGTCCAGTCAGTGGTCTTGCGTTATATGTTGCTACCACTTCAAGCCGGGAAGGGGATGAGAGAATCGCCTGTGGCTGATTTATTGGTGCCTGTGGTTGCCCAGAGAGGCCGAGCAGGACTTTCAGCTGCCCTCTACGCCTTAGAAAGTGGAGCTGTGTGCTTCCACCCTATCTCCTGAGGGGAATGCGAAGGAGCCAGGCTGTCTAGCTGAGAGGAGGGGCCCAAGTGCCTCGGCTGTAAAATATCCTGGCAAGGGCAGTGCTGGGAAGTGTTGCATAATGCCCTCCCCACCACTGAACCAAAGTGATTTATTTAGTACTGTGATCCGTAGGTGGTGCTTGACCATCTTGTTAAAGAAAAACTTGGTCATTTTACTAATGACAGGGCCAGAAAAGAGTTGGGAGTTTTATACTATTGCAGGTTTTTGTCTTGTCTCAAAAAAAGCAGCACAGGTGTTCTTATCTTAATAAATGATAAAGTACTTCTGTACCACTTCCTGTGCCCGCTTTTTGCTTCTTTATTCCAAATAGCATGAGAACTTAAGCCTTTTGAGGGGAACACTAAGAAAAATTACTGCTTCAGATTATGGTTAGCAGCACAGGCTATGGAGTCAGACCTGGCTTTTTGATTCCCACTTTATACCATTTGCTAGTTGTGTGTCCTAAGCCTACATTTTCTTCATCTGTAAAATGGAAATAAAAACAACACGTGTGATCACGTGAGGATTAAAAGAGATAATGCACCTAGAGTGCCTAGCACAAGGCCTGCCATATAGTACTTACTCATTATAAAGATAGCTCTTGATGATAACTAGGACAGTTATTAAGGTTTTTGATTATAACTAAAACAGTTGTTAAGATTATTATTAAGGTTCACATTATTTCTGCTTGAACCTGTGTAGGGAGAGTGGAGGAAGAGGAAAGAAGATATTTGAAGCAAACATCAGTTTTAGGATTATTAATTGAATTTACTTACACTTCTTTCCCTTTACTAGCAAGATGATGATGATTCTTTTTTTGGCCTTACTTGGAAAAAGTATTTATAGTGTCAAGTCAGTTATTTTTGAAATTTTTCTAATTCATTTCTTCTCTGGTTAAAAATCAGTAATGATACATTGACTTTTTGTTTCTTCTGAAAAACTCCAGGCATTTCAAGCAAAGGGTTTCATCAGCCCATGTGGGTAACTAACTTTTTTGTGGAACTGTTCTGTGACACAGGAAATATTGGTTCATCATACTGATGAGAAGTTACATTCATTCTTACCTGTACTGTAATCTAAGTGTACTAACGTTGTTTTCCAACTTTCTCCTGTCCTTTGAATATCTTTTTTTTTTCTTTATTTTTTAATGAACTAAGAAAAATCTTTTCCTTTCCTCCAGAGGGTTTTGCTTTTTTTAAGTTCCATCACTTAGCAATTTATACTCACCAATGTTAACATTCTTACTTATCTGGCAGTGCGGCTTTATCAGGCATCCCACAGTGTTGGTTAGATGGGAGGTTAGAGATATAGAAGGTTAACTCTGTCTGCCAACAGGCAAGAGGCCCCAAACTAACGTTTCCCTGTTCTGTTAAAGGTCTCTAGAGCGTAACTGTTTTTCCTGTGTCATCTGCCACATCTACTTGCCCTCTTCTCTAACATTCTCAGTGGATAAGCAGATGCCCAGGATTACTGCAGATTGTACTTTGAACCGTATTTTCAGTTTGGAATTTCCATATCATGTTTAGATATGGTGAAAATAGGCGTAATGAAATATAAGAGTAAATACTTCTCTTTCCAAAATACTTTTAAAAAGGAAGTCTGAAAATGTTGTATCCTTTCTCCTCCCATTCCCCATAACCACTCCAGTAGCTTGGGAGCACTTTTGTTTCTTCATCTGGCCAAGTTTTTCGTTTAAATTACAGTTTTTGGTTTTTGCTCATTCAGTATAATCGGTGTAATTCCCATGCTTTGAACACTTGTGAAATTGGGTTTTTTCTCTGTAATTTGAGAGTGTGAAATATTCTCTTGTGTTTCCTCAGTCCTCTGTTCTTATAAGGCAGTGGTTCTTAACGTTGCGTCAGAATCGCCTGGGGAGCTTTTTAAAAAAGGATCTGCACCTCACCCCCAGCAGTTGTTTGGCTTAGTCTGGAGTAGAATTCAGGCTTCAGTGTAGCTCTGCATAGAAGGTGTTTACAGTACAGCCAGTGATAAGAGCTACTGTTCCAGGATAAAATGATTTCTACAAACATTCTTAACATTCGCTAGGTAATCAAATGTTACGCCTCACACAATAATGTGAAAGTACCGTTAAAAAGTTAAAATCATTGTATAAGGTCTTGTATCATGTGGCACTTTGAATATTTCTGCTTTTACCTTTGTATTTATAACCATGAGTAAATAGCTCAAAAAAGCTGTACACATTCCTCTGACAACTTTCCTGTCTCCTTGTCTTAATGATAATTAACCATAAAGTCACAGTGGTAAGACCTACAGAGAAAACAACTAACACCATTTGTTTTCCTACAGAACAGATGGCCTAGTCCTTCATTCCTTTTTTATTGAGAATTCTTAAACAGCCTGAGAGAGTGAAGAGCTATGTAGTCCAGCACATTGTTCTGGCAACCTTAGATCTGAGAGTCCAGACTAATACAGTAGATTTTAAAAATAAATAAATAAATCAGAGATGATGACTATCAAGCTAACTTTGAATTAGAAAAACACAATTACCGGTATAAAACTGTTTCATCTTAACTTCAGTTGAGCTAATCCAAAGTGATTGTATCTAGAAAGCAAATAAGGCTTTAGTAGTCTCTCTTAAGTATCAAAGCTAAACCTATTATAATATAAATGTCACTTTGATAACATAAATCTTTTTAAAATATGGCACTCTTACATTTTGGCTCTGTTGTGGTTAGGTGCCATCGAGTTGGTTCTGACTCATAGCAATCCTGTGTACGACACAGAACGAATCACTGCCCAGTCCTGCAGCATCCTCACAATTGTTGCTGTGTTTGAGCCCATTGTTGCAGCCACCCTGTCAGTCCATCTCATTGCGGGCTTTCCTCTCTTTCACTGACCCTCTACTTTACCAAGCATGATGTCCTTCTCCAGGGACTGGTCCCTCCTAATAACATGTCCAAAGTATGTGAGATGTAGTCTTTTAAGGAGCATTCTGGTTGTACTTCTTCCAAGACAGATTTGTTCGTTCTTTTGGAAGTCCATAGTCTATTCAGTATTCTTCGCCAACACCACAATTCAAAGGTGTCAGTTCTTCTTCGATCTTTCCTTATTCATCGTCCAGTTTTCATGCATGAGGCGATTGAAAACACCATGGCTTGTGTCAGGCGCATCTTAGTCCTCAAGGTGACCTCTTTGCTTTTTGACACTTTAAAGAGGTCTTTTGCAGCAGGTTTACCTAATGCAGTACATCTTTTGATTTCTTGACCGCTGCTTCCATGGGTGTTGATTGTGGATCCAAGTAAAATTTTGGCTCTAGTATTTGTAAACATAATAAAATGATAAATTATTTTACTGCAGCTTCTCTACATCTTAAATTTTTCACCAAAAATTCTCAAATGTAAGTTCTAATATCTTTCTGTATGCGCAGGAGACATTGGCTATTCCGTATAATAGAGAAAATAAAATTGATGGTCAAAGAAATGATAAACAAAGGCTATACATAAAGCCTAGGTAATAATTTGCAAAATAGGCTGCATTAGAAAATGTTTTTAGTAACGCTGCAATTGATTGGAGCTATTGATGCGGTAAAATATAGTTGTGTTGCCTTAAAACATCAAAGGCTTATTATTATACAAATAAGTTTGAATGAATATATTATGCATATTAGTTGTTTTTTAACAGATTTCATTTTATAAACTTGATTAAACATATTTGAAAATCTACTATCTATATATGTTGGAAGGTGTAGATGGAGGTTTTGTAAAAGGGGACTGAGCTTAAAGTCAATTTTGAAGTCCTAGCAGCACCGTTTAATAATAATTGACTTCGGGTGCTTTTCCTGCCTTCTTGGAGCCTATGGCTCTTTAACAATAAAATGGAGCTCATAATACTTGCTCTACTACCTCATAGGATAAAAAAAATAGTGCAGGACAGTGGTTCTCAAAGAGTGGTCCGAGGAACTCTGGAGATTCCTGAAACTCTTTCATTGGGTCTATAAGGTTCTCCCTTTTCCAAGGCTCAGTTCTCTTCATATACTTTAACCAGAACAACTCATGGCAACGTATTGAATGCAGAAGCAGATATAAGAATCCAGCTATATATTTTTAAGCTAGATGCTAAAGAGGCTTACAAAAATGTAAAACAACGCCACGCTTGTCAGTTTTTTTTTGAAACAATTACTTTCTAGGGAAAAATGTTATTTATGTTAATATGTAATGGGTTTGTTGTTATTTTAAATGAATTAATAAATATTTTAAAAATTTCTCTTTTAATTTCTAATATGATAAATATCAATAAATATAACCCATATAAACAGTAGCTCTTTGCAGTCTTATTTTTTTTTTTATGTAAATGAATCTTGAGACAAAACCTTTTTAGAACTGTTAATAAAGAGTAATGGCTGAGTAATTCCTATCAGGACAGTTCTCCCATAGCTAAATCTATAAACTTGAAAAAAAAAAAATTTTAACTCCCAGTAGGCATAGCAGAGTGACAGACAGTAGGCAGAACCTGCAGTGAGGTCTACACTTTGAAGAAGGAAACAGGACTAGGTATGTTTCTATTTTTATGGTTTATAGCCTGAGGGCACCGTGGTTGGTGACGTGAGGGGGTGGCTAAAACTAGGATAATAACCTGCAGTTTTACTTAATGAAGAGATGACAGAGTTCAGAGTGACCACATAGCTGGAAAGAGAAGGGGGATACCCTAGAAAGGACCTGGGGGGTACCCCAGATACTGAGTATAATAAACTCTGCTCAAATCTCTTTTCAACTCCTAGCTGAACTACATGTGTGCAGCACCCTCCAGGAGGACAGCTAAGGCTAAAAAGAAAAAACCGAACAGAGATTTCAGCTGCTGCCCACTGCAGGGAAGGTAGAACTCGAAGTTTAAGTCCAATCAAGTTAATTGTCTGCTGAAAAGAAAAGAAATCAACACTCTTTGGAGGAATTTTACAAAATCTAGAGTCTCCACTATATTAATCACACAATGTCTAGGATATAAGCCAAAATTACTACACGTATGAAGAAATAAGAAACCATCACCCTAATCAATGTAGATTGACACCAGTATGATCCAGAGGTTGGATTTAGCAGAGAATACTTAAAGTAACTGTTACAACGGTACTCAAAAATGTAAAGCAAAAGAGTGTAACGTAAACAAATGAAAATTCTCAGCTGAGAAAAAATCTTTAAAAGAATGAAATGGAAATTTTAGAACTGAAAATACACTATCTGAAATAAAACATATCACTGACTGGGCTTAATACCAGATTAGAAATGATGAAAGAGTGAACTTGATAGATTAATAGAAATTATTGAATCTAAAGAAGAGAAATTAATGTATATGAAAACTCTCTGTAAATGTCTATGTTATGTCAGGGATTATTATTCCAGCTTTCTTTTTTTTTTTTCAAGGTCTAAACTTATCTTCCTTCTGCAAATGGACTGACTTCAGGATTTGTAAATCAGTCAGTGTCATCTAAAAGAGTACTCACAAATCCCCTCTCCCCACCTCAGCCATGTCCTTTGCATTATCAGAAAAACTGCTACAGTTATACTTTCGATTGCATCCCTTTTAGCTTTTATTCCTAGACTCCGCTCCCCTTCAGCCTGAAAGTCTCCCTCTGATCTGCATTTCCCACAATGTCCTATTTTATCTGTGCCTTCCCTTCATGATCTTTCCTGTCTAAAAACCCTTGCAGTCAGATATTTTGCCCTCACTATTTTCCTGAACTGTTGTCAGAAGTCACTGGGAACTTCTTATTCACCACAATTGGGGGTGTTTGCAGTGGGCCTCATTCCCATGTTTCTCTGCAGCATTTTACACCATCATCACCGCCTCCCAAGTTCTTGCCTTTCCTTACCTTCTCTTGTCCTCATGTGACAGTGTTTTCTTATTTCCTCTCCTTTCTCTTACTGTGCCTTTTCTGTGTTTTCCAATAATTCGTTCTTAGCTTTTTTCCCCTCTCATTTCACTCTGTAGTCCCATCCATTAAAACCAAAAAACCAAACCCATTGCCATCGAGTTGGTTCTGACTCATAGTGACCCTATAGGACAGGGTAGAACCGCCCCATAGAGTTCCCAAGGAGCACGTGGTAGATTTGAACTGCTGACCTTTTGGTTAGCAACCATAGCACTTAACCACTACACCACTGGGGTTTCCATCCATTCTTGGTGACTTTAAATTTATCATTTCAGAGGCCTCTTCTTTCTCTAGCCCTTCCCTCTCTAGAGCCCCAGTCCTGTATATTGCTTTCACTGATCACTAAACATTTCTACTTAAGTGTCCTGGGGATAAACATCTCAAACTCACTGTGTCCAAAACAACTTCTCTCTACCAAGCCAGTTTCTGTGCCTCTTCTCTGGCTTTTCGGGACCCTACCTTTATAGCAACACTAGCACATGGCAGTTGCTCTGCAAATATGAGCTGAAGGAATGAACGTATTCTTCCATATGAATAGGTTGGATTTCTTTGACTTTATCTCTGTGGCTGATCACATCCAATCTGCTACCAAATCACATCAGTTCTACATCTGGTATATTTCTTGCAGTTCTTCCTTCATTCCCACTGCCATTACTTGAATATTGCAGTAGCCCACTAGCTGGTCTTTCTCCATAACTTTTCCTTGCTGATCATTTTAATATATTGCTGCTGTAGTAATCTTGAATCACAGCTCTATGATGTGGTGTTGGTGGTGGTGATGATAACTTGTGTTTATTGAACACTTACTATGGGCCCCACTCTTTAAGTGCTTATATGCTTTTTATCTTATTAACTCCATAGAACAACCTATAAGGTAGTTACTGTAATTATCCATATTTTATAAATGAAGAAACTGAGACCCAGAGAGTTAAGTATCTTGTTAAGATCACACAGCTAGTAAGTGATAGAGCTGAAATTTAAATCCAGAGTCTGAGCTATAACTACTATGCTATTCTCCCTCCCACAAAATAAGTAATTATCATGCTGTTCTTACTCAAATGTCTTACGTAGTTCTCCATTTCGAGCAGAACTGGAGTACTTTTTAGTCTTAATGTTCAGTACCCTCTGAGCTGACCCCATCTCATTATTTACTTCTCGTTTTGTTTTTTTTTACATGCCAAACTGAACTGTTATCTATGTATTTATACTCCTCCCTATACTTTTACTCATTCTATTTTTTCTGCCTAGAAGCTATGCTCATTTTCTGCCTATTCATCTAAGTCAGTGCAAATGCCTTATTTTCCATTGGGTCACCTGTTATTTATTTCCCCCTCAGTGTGTTCTCTGAACTGCTTTTACGGCACTTATCGCTTTTTACTTCATATTGTAATTACTATGTTTTATCTCCCCTATTAGCCTGTAATCTTCTTGAGTGCAGGATCTGTGTCTAATTTTTTTTTCCTATCCCTGTGCCTTGCACAATGCATGCTTTCAAATATTTTTTCTTTATTAAATTTCTCTTCAAAAATGTTGAATAAGTGAAGAATTACTGTTACTCATAGACCATTAACCACAAGATTTTTTGTATGTACAACTTTAGTCTTCCTTTTCTCATTTCCATAAGATTCAATGGTTCATTATACTAATGCATTACTATATATAGGAAGAACTGGAGAAAACGTTTATGATCTGAGGGTTGATTGTTTTTTGAGACAATTTGGAAGGCTAATTTAAGATACTTCCATTTGAGCTATTTCATTGATTCTAAGATACTTTTTTATATACTGAAATGTCTAATATAGAGTTTTGTGTTTTTAATCTCCCTGTAAATTGATGGTGTTAGAATTCAGAGAAACGTGGTAAATACAATAAATAGTGACTCGGTTAAATGGCCTCCTGGAACAATACCTACAATTTGGATTTTTGTTTATAGTCTTAGAGCATATCATCAATTCTCTGTAGATTCTGTTATCTTATTATTTCTTATTTTAGTGCTGCTTAAAAGCTTTTAAAACGAGATGGTAAGGGTAAGAATTTTGTTTTAATAGGAGGAGGATGGGGAAGTTATTAGATTTGAGTATATAGGGTTCTTAAAAGTAATGAATGAGTATAGAGTTTAAAAAAGAGGCAAGTTGCAGGATTCCTAAAGTATGATATTATTTATATAAAATTGTTAAACATGCAGAATGATACTGTGTTTAGGGATATATTCATATGCAGAAAGAATGTGATGACGTACAAGGGAATCGTAACACCAAATTCAGGATGGTGGTTGTCTTTGGAGGCAAGGTGGGTGGGAGGATAGAATGAGGAGGATATGCCAAGGGGTCTGTATTATGTTTGTAATATTTATTTTCTGTGCTGAATAGTGGGTGGATGGATGGGTGTTTGTTACATTCTTCTCTGTACCTATTTGTCTATCTGAAATATTTCATAATTTTAAAAAATGAAGAGGGAAAAAGGGGTATATGTAGGTATGTATTTATGATATTAAACGTCAATAGAAAGGTTTTAAAAGTTCCCCACTCACCCTTGACCCCCTCCTCCCTAGTTCTCCTCCCAGAAGTGAACATTTTACAGGTTTCTTTGAATCTTTCCAGAGGTATGTACATAAACAATAATATATTTATGTGTAAATTCCTCCCCCACCTTTAAAAAAAATAACCACTCCTTTTATGTAAATAATAGTCTTCTCTATAAAATTTTATGCTTTACTTTTTTCTCTTAATAATGTCTTGGAGATTAGGAACAGTCAGTACATCAAATATGTAGTTTTAATAAAAATAGATTCAATGTTTTATCAGTAATAATTACTGTTATCTTTACCAGTTATGTTCTAGACTTCACCCACTAATAAGCATAAATGTTTTGCTGTCTCACATTTGCTTAGCCATCAGGAAACCCAGATTTCTCCCTGATCCTCTTTCCAAATATTCCTGAGGCTTCCCAGAGGTGCCTTTATCTGTAACCTGACTGTTCTGTAGGCCCTTCCAGTTTGTGGGTGCTGTGTAAGGTCATGTTACCTCTGGGAGATGGGGAGGGAGGAAATTTGGTACTGCAGCTGGAGTGCATGGGTTTGAATCCTCTGCTGTGCAGTGTGACCTTAGGTAAATTACTTACCCGTGCTGATTCAGTTTCTTCATCTGTAAAATGCATTTAATATTCAAGTAGGGTTGTATTGAGAGTTAAATGAGTGAACAGTGCCTGATACATCCCAAACCAAACCCACTGCCATCGAGTCAATTCTGACTCATAGCGACCCTGTAGGACAGAGTAGAGCTGCCCCACAGGGTTTCCAAGCCTGTAATCTTTATGGAAGCAGACTGCCACGTCTTTTTCCTGTGGAGCTGCTGGTGGGTTCGAACCACTGGCCTTTCCAGTTAGCAGCTGAACAGTTAAGCATTGCGCCACCAGGGCTTCTTGCCTGATACATAAGAAGCACTATGAAGTATTAGCTATTTTTATTATATAATTGATCACTCCGCTGTCTGCTGCCCAAGCTACTGCCTGTCTCCAGACAGCCGACCCCACACCCCCACAGCTGACCTCCTCAGACTGTGGTCTTTCTGGTAAGTAAGGAAGCCTCGTTGTCTTTTCAGGATCTGCTCTTTCAGAGGAGGTTCTCCCAGCCACCCAGCGATGCCCTTTATACTGTAGCCACCTTCTCCTTCAAGCACCAGGGTTGTCTGCACAGCTAGTGTGGGGAAGGTGGGGAAGTATAGCCTCTTACCTGCCTGGAACCATGGCACTCTTTAATGTCAAGGCCTTGCTGCTTACATTGGCCGCTCAGCCAGAATTCTCCTGCATGTTCTTGCATATGCATAACTTTTCCCACTGAAGCCCAGTTGTCCCATCCTGCATTCTGCTTCCTTCCGAGACCTCCGTGTTTGTACGTGTCTGAACCTAATTAAGATCAGGGCTCAGGTTCTTTCCCCTGAGGCTTGGGCCCCTTGTAAATCAGGGGTGTCGCTTGGCATCTATTTTAAGGGTTCCGGAACTCACTGTGATTGATAAGTTAAACATTCTGTGATAGTTGGGAGACCAGTGCCCCTCACATGAGCACACAGGATCCCCAGGGAGTAGTGACAGCTGTAGCCCAGCCAGGACACCCTGTTACATTGTTAACATTTATAGCTAACATTTGAATTGTAGTTTGCAAGTTTACAATGTGCTTTTCACATAAGTAACCTCGTTCCCATTTTTCCAATGAGGAAACAGAATTAGAAACATTGTAGTCACATAGCTAGAAAAGGGCAGGCCCTGCTTTTGTTCCCATGTCTCTCATACCAAGCACTCTCTTACCAGGTGAAGAAAGGTCATATCTTATGGTCAGCAGAGTTTGTGGTAACTGCCGCATTTAACATTAACTAGGTTTGGGGTAAAATTAACAGTACTGAAAATTATTAGATATAATTGCATCTAAATTTAGGTCTCCTTGCTACTTTATAGGTTTATGTGAACTGCAGCCAATTAACACAAAACAAACAAAAACCTGTCTGTATTGTCCTTTTTCACAGAGCCACGATGGACACTGCTAGCCATAGCCTCGTCCTTCTGCAGCAACTGAACATGCAGCGAGAGTTTGGTTTTCTGTGTGATTGCACCGTTGCTATTGGAGATGTTTACTTCAAAGCCCACAGAGCGGTGCTGGCTGCTTTTTCTAACTATTTCAAGATGATATTTATTCACCAAACAAGGTAAGGATATGTTTTTGTAAGTCAGAATTTTTGTATTGCAATATGTGTGAGCCCATTATAACATCATTTCGGGGATTTTTTTTTTTGTTATGGGTCAACTTGAATAGAAAAAATTGTAACTGTTTTTTGGCACATCTGTAATCAAACATTTCAGCGTATTGGATCCATGGTGGAAGATAAGAATGATAATAATAATAGCTAAAGTGTATTAAAGGCTTATTACCCAAGCACTGAGTATTTACCCTGTAATGTAAATACTACCATTACCCCTATTTTAGAGAAATGGAAACTGAGACTGAGTTGTTAGGTAACTTGCCCGTCCAGGATTGTACAGCCAATAAGTTGGACTCAGATGCAGATCTGTCTGAAGCTAAAGGTCTACGCGCTTAATCGTTAACTTGTTGACTTCTGGTCCATACTACTTCTGTAATGAGATTCTAGTGTCATAATTCTAGCCACCTTATATTCCATATTAGAGTTCGAAAGTCATTTTGTTTCAGATATTTTCTCAAAAAGTTTTTTATTTGAGTTTTTGAAATTGGGTTACCCCAACACAATAGGTGTGTAGGGAGAACAGGAAACTGGTATTCAGATTTGGAGCTTTTGATAAAGAGCCTTTTAATTTATACTAGCTTAAAAGTGACAAAACACCATTTGTTTCTTTAAAGGACCTTAATGAAATAATTGGGAGTCTAGCTTCCATTTTATATATATATGTGTGTGTATATATATTTATTGTTCATTCATTGAAATATATTAAGTACTTAAGTGCTGGGCACTGTGCTAGATCCCAGTAACAGGTAAGTTATACTCCCAGCCCTCAAGAAGTTCATCATTAGTAGAGAGTTGATACATGTAAAATGAATAATTGCAATGCAGTTGACCTCTCTGTGCCTCCGTTTCCTTGACTGTAAAATGGGTATTGTGAAGATTAAATGGATTAATAAATTTAAATGCATAAAACAGAACTTTGTACTATTAGCTGATGCTATTATTAATAATTACTCTAAGTCTATAATAGAAGTGTGTATAATGTAGACTACGGTGTTAGCAGCCCTATTTAGAGAACTTGAAGGATCAGGAGAAGTTTTCCAGATTTTGTAGAGGAGGGCAAGAATGTGCATAGCAGGTAAAGGGGGAAAAATGCATGAAAACCTATACAGATACAAACCAGGACAGCACATTCAGAAAACTGAGTAGACCAGCATGATTGGAATGTATAGCACAAAGAGGAGAGTGGGTATGAGGGTAGGGGCCACTGGTCATGGGCAGCCATTTTGCCGTGCCAAAGAGTTTCCTTCACCGTATTAGAAATACTACCTTCAGATCAGTCTCCTCTGAAAGCTGTGAGTTGGTTCAGCCGTCAGTGTACCTGTTGAGTGCCAGGCACAGCACAAAACTAAATCAAGGAGATATACAGGTGGCAGGCCTGCTGTGTGGTTTCTCCCTATTAAGCAATTGAAAGTCCTCAGTACAAAACTCTCTGCTGATCTAAAACCCCTACCACAGACCATATAAGCAGGGGAGGGGTATGAGAGCTAAGAGTGGACTCCGAGGGAGGAAGAGGGAGTCCTGAGATGTCAGGACTAACGAAGTGGAAGGCCAGCTTACTGACACCCAGTGCACGCTGATGCACTGACACACAGACTTCTACTTCAGGGAAGGTAAGTCCATTGACCAATCCATTGTTCTTGACATCTAACACTTCCCTCAAATTGACTCTACCATAAATTTTTAGGGAGTTTCATGATTTCTTGTTACACAGTCATTCCCATCTGTTACCTGAATTCTAGATTCATATGTAAAAGTTGAGTTTGGGGTTATTTTAGAACTCTTCAAAGTTATAGCTGTATTCATTTGTGATTTAAAGAGTAGATATTTTAACGTATTTTGAAAGCCAAGGTAACATTACTGTAATTTAAATTCTAATATTACCAATTTCTTTAAGAGCAGGTTACCTGTTTTATTCATTTTTCTACTCCCTGGCACCTAGCATAGTCCATGTCACTTAGGAGGCAATTAATAAATGTTGAACTAACCAGAGTATCTATCTGTGTTTTCTAACTTTCTATTGGATTCCTACAGTAGATTGAATACAGGAAGAGCTGTTACTGTGCCATAAAACTGGCATAAAATAAAGGTTTTAGCGTTCATTCCTGTGTTTCATTCAGGCAGACTGCTGAGTTTGAACTTCTTAGGAAGAAATTACTTTAGCCTAAGACTAGATATGTTAACTAAAAAGCCAGTTAGGTTGTGTTTCATTTTGTTTGGGTCTGTTTTTTGTTTTTAACAGTGAATGCATAAAAATACAACCAACTGACATCCAACCCGACATATTCAGCTATTTGTTGCACATTATGTATACGGGGAAAGGGCCAAAACAGATTGTGGATCATAGTCGTTTGGAGGAAGGGATTCGATTTCTTCACGCCGACTACCTTTCTCATATCGCGACTGAGATGAATCAGGTGTTCTCACCAGAGACTGTGCAGTCCTCAAATCTGTATGGCATTCAGATCTCAACGACCCAAAAAACAGCTGTCAAACAAGGGCTAGAGGTCAAAGAACCTCCTTCCAGTAACAGTGGAAACAGAGCTGCTGCCCAGAGTGACCACCCCCAGTTGCAGCTCTCTCTTGCTATTGGGCTGGATGATGGCACTGCAGACCAGCAGAGGGCCCACCCTGCAGCCCAGGCCTTGGAGGAGCACCAGAAGCCCCCAGTGTCCATCAAGCAGGAGAGATGTGACCCAGAATCTGTGATCTCCCAGAGTCATCTCTCACCCTCTTCAGAGGTGACAGGCCCCACTTTCACCGAAAGCAGTATCAAAATACACTTATGCCATTACTGTGGGGAACGTTTTGATTCCCGTAATAACCTAAGACAACACCTCCATACCCACGTGTCTGGATCTCTCCCATTCGGTGTCCCAGCCTCCATTCTGGAAAGTAATGACCTTGGTGAAGTACATCCCCTCAGTGAAAATAGCGAGGCTGTAGAATGCCCCAGGCTCAGCTCCTTCATTGTCAAGGAGAATGAACAGCAGCCTGACCACTCAAACCGGGACACCACAGAGCCTTTGCAGATCAGTCAAGTGTCTTTGATCTCCAAAGACACAGAGCCAGTAGAATTAAACTGTAATTTTTCTTTTTCAAGGAAAAGAAAAATCAGCTGTACCATCTGTGGTCATAAATTTCTCCGAAAGAGCCAATTGCTGGAACACATGTATACGCACAAAGGTAAATCTTACAGATATAACCGATGCCAAAGGTTTGGTAATGCATTGGCCCAGAGATTTCAGCCGTATTGTGACACCTGGTCTGATGTACCCATGAAAAGTTCTCGCTTGTCGCAAGACCACTTAGACTCGTCTTGTGCCTTACAGCCAGAGCTCACACAAGACAATGTGGACACTATCCTTGTTGAATAGCAGCTTCTTCAGAATTTTTATACGAATTCTGAAAAAGTAGATTCACATGGCATTTTTTTATTCATAAATTATTTTCCTCAAGTTCTACTGACTTTTTTTTTTCTTCTTTACCATTTACCCATAGTTTTAAAGTTGTATATATTAGGTCTTCTTATTATGACATATTATATTAATACATGGCTATTAAAGTGTAATCATAAGTTAAATCACAATTTATAAATCAGGAATCAATGTAGAAATATGAAAACTTTACAGTGAATAATTATAGAATTTTTATGTTATTCCAGATTATAGAGCCAGTAAAATCAAACTGAATATAAGTAAATGAAGTCAGTTTTAAAGAATATTCCAGATGACCACTTTTGACTATTTCACATGAATTAAGCCCCTACAAAGGATTATTTCAAAATATTTTCTGCCACTTAGGAAATTAATGGTTATTTTAACGCATACTTATAATGCATACCAAATCATGCATAACTTTAAGATTACCTTTTTACTTACTAGCTCTGTAACATCTTACATAACATTTATTTCTCAATATTGTGCATACCTCATTTTTAATGAAAAAATAAAGGGAAGAGAGAGAGACAAAAAATCTTAAAGAGAGAAACAGTAGGGTACATTCACACAGATAAGCACAGAGAGAGGAAGATTCAGATAGACCTGCACTGACTAACACCCCAGCCTTCTTATATTAATCTAGAGTGTTTTCTTAAAGACCTTAAAGCAAGTTGAGATTTTTACAACCAGAGGTTTACATGAGTTTAAAGAGGAAAATGATAAAATACAAATCATCTTTCTACCCTCAATGTCAGAGGATTTTCAAGGTGGCCTGGGTTGATGTTAATTTTCTAAAAATGACTTGAAAAAGTAATTTTTCAGTGGCACAGTTTTCACTTTTTTCTGGCTATCAAACCAGCAGAATGGATACATTCAGTGTTCTAGAGCTATGTTTAAAACCATGATTATAGATTTCCCTCTATGAATAAACTTAGCTCCCTTTTATAATGGTGGAACTCACAAAGCTAAACAAAAAGAATAACTAAAGTTGATGGAATAAATGATAAATTATCTTTCTCTGTTCTTCTGGGAAATAGCTGGTCAAACTTCACTGCAAAGAATGGATCTAAATTGTTTCTGAAATTTTTTAATTTCAAATACTAGTCAAGACTAACAACAGACAGGCTCCACAATAACCTCATCTTTTTTGTATGCTGCCCTGCTGTTAAATTCTAAGTCTCACAAATATTTTAATCTAATAAATTTGGTTTATGAGGCTTAGAATTTAACCACATATAAAAACTCTTGGAGCACACTCCTGACAGAACAGTTCTGAGGACATTTCCTGACATACTCAACAGCATCAGTGTTCAGTCGGGAGCGTGCTCCAAGAGTAATACAGCTAATTCTTGGGACCCAAAGGTTTTCTCTGGGTAAACAGTGAGTTTTGGTGAATTACAAAGTGATGTGAAGGAGAGCATTGGTGAGCAGGTTAGCAGTTGAGTTTCTGCCTTAGACAAGTGAGCAAAGCTGTCTGGGGTCAAGATTGATGTGTGTTGAGAGCAACTCTAAGTAGTTATGGATATAGGATCAGTTGTACTGAATGGTTAAAACAAATGTGTCAGGACTTCATCCAGTCTTAAACTTTTTTCTACCAAACCATTTAAGCAATTATTCAAACTCATACTGCTCTCAAAGATTTCATCTCATATGTATCTGTGCCACACTTGATTACTTAGGAGATAGTATTCCAGATGCAGCTGACATTAACTGACACCAATGCTTCTGTTTTGTGCCAAAGTGATTTTGTCAGATTAGATTAAATATCACCTCAAAGCACCTTAAAAGAAACTTGGATTGCAAAAATATATACCATAAAAAAGGCCCAGTGAAGAAATTTTCAAAATACAGGTACACAAATATTAACACTGGTTTCATGTATCTTAGGCTATTTAGAGTACGCTCACTAGCCACCTTCAAGGAAAATTTTATTGTTCTCATTCAGATAACAATTTTCCTGGTTTTCCTCTTCTATATTTTTTCCTACTTGCCCAGTCATTAGTCCTTGACACAGGAAATGTGTAGCTAAGGGTGGGAATTAGGGATGTATAAAGGTTGGAGGGTAAGGCAGCAATTCAGGGCAGACTCTAGAGAAATGGTAAGAGTTTGCTTGTGGCCACTGGCCGTGATAGACAACACTCATTGCAAGCAGTGGTATATCTGTGTTGTTGGCAGTTAAGAAAGGAGTGATTAGCCATGTTTTTATTCTTATTCACATGGTTCCTTTTAATATTAGGAATTCAAAGCAAATGTTCTTTCCTTAATCCTTATAATGTTCTGTTTTGGGAAGTAGAAAAATGTTAACTTCATTTTACCAAAAAAAAAATAAAATCCCAAAAGCTTGGTTCCAGAGAGCAAGTGAATAGGGGTATGAGGACTGAACCCAGTTTTGTTTTTTTGTTTATTCAACGGGTATTTTTAAAAATAACTTTCACAGGCCTAACACTGTGCCCTAAGTCTATTTTTTTAAGATATGATTCCTCACTAAGAAAATCTACTTTGTCTAAATAAATTTCTTCCAGCTAAACTCCTTGGCTTGGACTAAATCATCTGCAAAATGGAGCTATAATCTTAGCCAGTATGCTAATAATATAATTGTGGTTTGCCTAATGATTACCAAGCTTGTAAAACTGGAAATGCTATATGCACTTTCATCAACGTATCAAGCAAATATTAAACAGACATTTTCCCCTTGGATCAGCTTAAAATTTTCCCTACTTTCGAGATCCCACATATAGTTGTTTTCTGGAGAAAAACAGACTATTTGAGTATTTGTCCTTATTGGCATATTGTCAGAACTCAGAATGTGATAAGTGCAGTCTGCCTTATAAGAAAACCAAAAATTCTTGATTTATGACTCTTGATATTGTTATGCCTTGCTCTGACTTTGATTCCAAATTTGTAAAGTAGGTATAAGAAATACCTACCTCACAGGGGTGTTGTGAGGATTTGTATTAAAATTGTGTTAAGTTCTCTGAGTTATCACTGATAAAACCAGCCATATAAAGAAAACTACATTTATTCTGTAGCTAAACCTATTAACTTCGGTATTCCAACCTGTAAATTCTAGAACATCTTAGAATGCAGCCATGCACTCTTTAATAGTCAATAACTAATTGACAAAGCTCATTTTTACTTTTTATGACTACCCTAGAAAAGCAATGTTGCTAGAATTCTACCATAGCTTGATTATCAGTGTTTCTCTTTAGCCTTCAGTGAGGAGGACATTAGTTCTTTGGTATTACTGGGAATAAAGCCTTGCCAATTTCAGCTTTATGGAAAGTTCCCCCAAACATACTGTTTACTCACAGGGAAAGGATCAAAAACAATGAAGAAACATTCACATTTCTTTCATCTCAGTTATATGAACAGTGGATAGGGACAGGAAGTGGAGCAGGGAATAACAGTAATTCATTATGTTCTTTTTTTAGTATTGAAAAAGGCTTCACTTAAAACTGAGGGACATTATATTAATCATGGAAACAGTTTGGAAAATGTATAATTCCATTAAAGGTTACGTGCACAGGCAAATTTTTGATGTAACTCAAACTCTTAATGATAAGTATCAGTTTTTTGTAGATATTGAAGTAAAAATAGGCCACGTTAAGAGTTCTCCTAATGTAACTAGTGTCTTTGTATGTCTTAAACTAAATGTAGCTGTATGGTGTTTTATTATAGTTACTTTAAATTAAGAGTGAAATTTGTGATCATTTTCTGCTGTAATTCTGTGTTTGTATGGTTGGACTCTTTGAAAACTGGTGAGGTTACACAATCCCCAAGCCTGGATGTCTTAAATACGAGGAGTTACAAACTGTGATGTTTGTCTTCAAGACTTGGAAGAATCCATTTTCTTCATTATGTATCTGTGCCACACTTGATTACTTAGTAGATATTATTCCAGATGCAACTGATATTGTTACCAACACCTCTGTTTTGTGCCAAAGTGATTTTGTCAGACTAGATTAAATATCAACTCAAAGTACTTTAAAGAAACCTGGATTACAAAAATGTATACAATAAAAAAAGTCCACTGAAGAAATCTGCAAGATACAAAACACATAGCAAATAGACTGAAATCAATAATACATTGTATGATTAAACTCTTCCACCTGATGTACTGTGAATTTGCTCCAGAAACATTTCTTTAGAAAGTTTTGTATCCTCTGGTTAGAAGCGAAACAGTGGATTTAATGTATTTTATCATGACAAATAAACTAATGTGACTTAGTCGTAGACAAAACCTTTTATTAGCTCAGCTTATAGATTGTGTTCTTATTTTACAGCAGTGTCTGCCAAACCTTGTCTTCCTAGTATTGAGGTAAGTAATCTCTTGTGCTGGGTAGCATTTTGAATGTTGTAATGCAAAATGCGCCACTGAACCCATTTCTTATCACCATGATCAGTGTTAATAGAATATTGATGCACTAATCAAGTGCTTTCTAATTACTGTCTCTAGACAGAAAAGTAATATCTAGGCGTTTTCCAGATGTTTTCTGCTTTGCTCCTTTCTGTTGTTTATTCTCTACTGTATTTCTTCCCTTCCCCCTGCCACCTCAGAAAGAAAATATAGAAGTGTTTCTCAACCTGGACAGTTTGCCCTCCCCTCGTCTCCGGACTACCCTCTCCTCACCATCCTGCCAGGGACATTTAGCAGTGTAGAGATGCTTTTGGTTGTCCCAACTTGAGGACTGGGGCGGGGGTTACTACTGGCATCTAGTGGGTAGAGGCGAGGGATGTTGGCTGAAGATAATACAGTGCAGAGAACAGCCGCCCAAAGAATTATCCAGCCCAAAATGTCACTAGTGCTGAAGTTGAGCAACCCTGGTCTAGAAGGTTAAAATTAGTTTTGTGATAGTTGTCAAGAGTTAAAGGATGCAAAGAAAGTTAAATTTGGGATTTCTGCCCCAGTTATTTTTGGAGTTCATACTGTTCTGACGGAATATGAGATGTGTTAATTCAGAATTACATTCTACTTATCCTTTATCTCAGCCTTTAAAAGATAAAAAACGTAATTATTAAAAAGCACAGATATACTAAGCAGCAAGGTAGTTTTAAATCTATTCATATTATTTTTGAACTAAATAATTGTGTCTCTAAAGAGGGCTCTTCATGAAATAAAATGTGACTGTAGGTTCGTATTTTTGTTATGAGGTAAATTTTTAATATGGCCAAAAGGTGGCACCAGTGTACCTTTAAAAAATAGATTTTACATTATGTTCAAATTTGGCATCACTATTTGCTTAATTCACTATTCAGTGCTTAGCTCCTCTTAGATCTTGCTTTCTTTTATAGAGTCATGATTAATGGGAATTTTCATAGAATTCCATAATAGTGCGTATATCTTGATGTCCCTCCTTGATCAAGATGCTTCCAGTTTATATGTAAATATATTATAGCTTCAGATAACTTTAAAATAGAACATTAACTGTGATTGTTATAGTGAGCATTTCTTAGGATCCAGGTTATTAACAGCAAGGCCATGGAGTTTTGGTCCCAGTCATACGAGCTCTTCTAATCAAGCAGCCCAAACTCAGTTTTTGATGTTCTGCCTGCTCAAGAGATAAATCCATGAGTAAATACTCCTGTGCTTATTTCTTGCCTCTTGTTTATTTTTTTTCATCATCAACCTGTGAGGTAAGCCACTATTTTTTTTTTTTTAAATGACTTTCTTTTTCAACTATGGTTCAACAGAAGCTGGTGTTCTTTCTTTCTTCCCTCACTTCCAACCATTCTGTTCTCTGAGTAAGCTTAACCTGTTGCTGTCAAGTCGATTCCAACTCATAGCAACCCTATAGGAAAGAGTAGAACTACCCCATAGGGAGTGGCTGGTGGATTCGAACTGCTGACCTTTATGGTTAGTAGCTGTAGCTCTTAGTCACTGCGCCACCAGGGCTCCTGAGTAAGCTTAGACCTCCTTTATCTTTTATATAGCTGTCTCACCTTCAACTTATTTTTCTGTGCTGAGTGAACACAGTCTGCCTTCAGGGTTTTTTCCCATCATTTCTGCTTGCAACATTATTACTAATTTTATTCTAGGACTTAATATCTAATCACTAAATACTCTATTAAGTTTATTTTATAACCGATTAGCCAACTTGGAGAATGAGCCCACTTTCCCTCAGATACATTCTCTTCCAATGTTTGTACAATGCTGAAAGTTTTTTTTTTTTTAATTGAAACAAGCTGGTGATATTGTATCAAGATAATGGAAATAAAGTATTTTCCCTGAAGCTATTAGAAAATCATGGTGTCCTTTCATGTCAGAAGTCTAGGGGTCGGCAGTGCTCCCCAAGGGGTGTTCTGCATGGCTGCCCTGGTGACTGCTGGGAACCAGGGAGGCCTCAGGAAGGAGGCCTGAGAAAGTAGCCTTTACCAGTTGTAGTTGTCTAGTCAGTGTTATTACTTAGTTTCAGGAAGGTCTTTGTCAGATTTGTGTAGACCAAATAGGCCTTTGAGGAATGAGATCCCATGAATTTAGTTCTGCCACGTTTTCTGTAGTGGACACCATGCAGTCCGAACCGTATGTAGATAAGCATTTAATTATATATATATATTTGGTAACTAGCATTTGTAGTAAGTGCCTTATAGGGAGGAAAATCTGAAAACCTACGGTAGTTTTTTTAGCCAATACAGACACACCTGTTACTTTTTGAAGGAGAAAATATAACATTTGCAAAGGTAAGGAAAAAGGTTTTAAAATGCAGACCAGAGATTCTAGGGGATTGAGTCTCAAAAGTTTTCTTACGGGGCCAGTTCTCATTTCCCAGCATTGCTCTCCCTTCACATATGTGCAACGTTTGGTGCAGAACTCAGTGGTTCCCGTTCCCTCTATCACAGTATTTTTGAAGTGTGGAAGCAAAGCACATACGGGAAAGACTCCTTTTCTGTTTAATCATCTCCTGCTTCATTGTTAACATCACCACGGTTCTGCAGGTCTCTCAGACTCTGGCGACTTCATTTAGAGCCACAGTGTATGGCCATGCAGATCACACACAACGCAACGCTAGGGGCGCCACCCATCAAATGAATGCTGCGATTAGGGTTGGGCTCTGCAGAGTTTGCACGGGTGTGCCTGGCAGCCCTGCCTTTCCTTCTGGTTTAAATGTCCAGATTAAGAAGCTCTTATTTTGAATTTCTGTAGCAAGGAGCAGGTCTCACTGGTACAGTCAGGAAATTACATTTACAAGTACAAAATTACAAGTACAAAAAATAAAATCAAAAAAAAGAAAAGAAACCTCTGAACCCATGACCATCAAGTCGATTCTGACTCATAGTGACCCTAAAGGACAGAGTAGAACTGCCCCATGGGCTTTCCAAGCCTGTGAATCTTTACAGAAGCAGACTGCCACGTCTTTATCCCACAAAGCATTTGGCTGTTAACCAAAAGGTCAGCGGTTGGAACGTACCAGCTGCTCCACGGGAGAAAGAAACAAAGTACAGGGGTGGTATAAAACGCAATGATTTCAGAATAAGGTATAAAATTAACACCCCCTAAGTGACACGACTCTATATGTTTGTCAAAATTTGTAGCACTGTGCACTAAAAAGGGTGAATTTTACAGTATGTAAATTATACCCTAATTTAAAAAAAAAATGCCACCAGTATAAATATAAAAAAGTCATAGACCTTAGTGAACCATAATGCTTGTCATTATTCACTGTTAATCCTTCTGCAGGTCAGGAAAAACATTGGCCAGACATCTATAATAGGGTGTAGAGGAGACCCGTAAAATTAAAAATATCATTCTAAACAAATTCACTCATAAATCAGGCAAATTAATGATAGGGCTGTTTGTAGAACATTTGGATAAAAGATTAGAATGTCAGGTTGACTTTTTTTTTCACCTGAATTGAGTAGTGACCAATTGTTCTGACATTCTATCCATCTCAGCCATACGCAGAAGACAAGGACAGTTTTTATTGGTTATTTTGATCAGGAGGATTGAAGTGCCAGGTTTCGGATGGTTCGTTTAAAGAGAAGTGATATTCTGACTAAAGTTCTTATGCTACAAATGGCTATTTCACGTGAAACCTCAGCACTCTAGCCTACACTTGAGGATATTTGATTGGTTAGAACATGCGTGCCTTTGGCGCCTCTGATTAGTTGTGATTGGTTACAGATGTGGCCCAGAGAGCCACTGATATCCACACTGACCTGAAGGTACAGATGTCAAAGGAGGAGTTTGGGAATAAAATTCGAGTGCACGTGTACAAATGACAGCATCTGCCATGGGGAAGTGGAAGGCCTGGGTTTTATGGCTGTGAGTGTAGCTGTGAAAAGGGTATAAAAGGCTTAATCTCTACCCTGTAATTGCACAATCATAAAGATCAAGATAAAGACGAAAGTTCTATTTGAGATTAGCCACAGAGGAAGTGGTTGGAAAAGCGCTTCTCATCTTGCTAATGTGCAGAAATTGCTGGACACAGCTACTACTGATGTTATGATAGGTTGGAATTTACAGAGACATTTTAAAGGGGTTTTCAAAGCTAAGAGTCACTGCACCATGCTCCCCTTACCTAAAAAAAACCATTGCCATCAAGTCGATTCTGACTCATAGCACCCCTATACGACAGTGTAGAACTGCCCCAAGGGTTTCCAAGGAGTGGCTGGTGGATTCGAACAGCCAACCTTTTGGTTTGCAGCCATAGCTCTTAACTACTTCACCACCAGGGTTCCCCCCTTACCTAAATTTTCCTTAATTGTTCATGGTGCCTGTACCCAGCTTTGCTGAGGATTTTCTGTGAACGTATATACCTGTGAATGTATAGTGTGTATAGCGTATTCATGTTCAAACACACATATACTCTCTTTCCTTAGCTCAGGAAGCTTGGTGACCACAAGCTTTCCAGAAGAAAAAAAAAGGTAGGTATTCAAAAAGGAGTTGGGGACCCCAAACTTCAGCATGAAACATAAGTCTAAAAGAGGATTAGCAGAATTGCTTGTGAGGACAAGTTTTGCAAGAAGTAGTGTTATCCTTTTCTTTTTTACTAGAAAGATGTGATTTAATGAAACTAATTTTTAAATTTTGTGAAATATTAAATACCCTTTGTACAATGTTTGTACATTAATAAGACATTTTACTTAGGAACAAAGCAAAGTTCTAGAACTCTTAAGGCACTTTCAACTTTAAGTTGTTCCAACATTTGGATAGTAGTCTTTCAAAAGGCCCAATTATTACTGGAGAGAAAACAGGGTTTCATAAAACTGAAATCAAGTTCTAGGTGTTTGGGTTCCTTTTGGCTGGAGGTGGACTGTTAGGCATGTCGTTGAAAGTCTGTCCAGTATGCAATCAACAGAGTAAAACTTTTGGCAGGCATGAATAAATAATATAGCCTAAAATAAAACATAAGCCAGTATAACATTTATTCTGTATTAATAATCAGTACATATTTTAATTTAGCTTAAAACTTTTTTTCTACAGAGTATTATTTCTTTAATATTAGCATCTGGTCCACAGTAATATAGTACTAATTTATTATGAGAAGTACAATAGTGGAACTTTTACTTTGTAATAGCTCATCCACTTAACATTTTTAAAGACAAAGAACTACTATAAATGTGTAACATATTATGCGAGTTTTTTCTTCACCTGTTCACAAATCAGAATGAATACACTGTTTAACTATTTAGAAACTTAATGCTTTCAAATTGCCCCTGTATTCATATCTCCATCTCTCTCCCACAAGACAAAATTAAATGTTCTCTCCTCATACTCCCCTAGCACTTTTATCATCTGCACTGATGTGGCACTGATGCTGCTGCATTATCCTGCTGTTTGCCTCAGCTTCTGTCCCAGTTGCCATTGTCACTGCTCCCTAGGATGTGCTCTTGGAGGGCCAGGAGCCTGTGCCCATCATCAAACTGTTTGGCATGTATTACGCCTAACATTTGTGTTGAATCAAATTGAATTAAATTAGGACACACTAAATTTTATGTAGCTTCCTTTTGATAGTTACATTTTTGTTACTAAATAAGGAACAGTAAAAATTCTTTTCAGAAGGTGTACCACAAAATGTAGTATTGACTACAATTTTGAATTCTGTACAATAAGAAACTTCATGTTATACAATAAAACATCATAGGAATTTGAACCTACAGAACCCCAAACTTTAAATGAGGATTTTCAAAAGCGCAGAAATGGCAGGCAGAAAGTCAAACCCTGTTGTAGTATCAGATGAAATTAGAAAGGAGACTTTACATAGCTGAATAAAGTCAGCAATAAAAGGATCTTTTCAAACAATGGAATTCTAAAGCCCAGCAATTATTTAAAAAATTCTGCTGTAAACTCCTAAAAAATTCATTCTTAACTATAAAAAATAAGGCAACTCGAAGTTAGAAATTTGTGGATGAAATTAATGTGGATTGCATACAGAAGCCAGATTTGCCCAGTGCCCTCTCCTGACTCGTATGTCCAGAAACCTTTTGCAGGAAGGCTGTTCACATACACTGATGAAATAACAATCTCTCAGAAGGAAATGAGAGAGTTTCTAAGACTCCACTAAATAGTAGACTAATTAAAAGTGTCACAAACTTGATGTTGTCAAATAGATTACCTTGAAAGAAAATTATGCAGACAGCTTTTCTGAAGAACTGCATTTGTGCCACATGCTTATTATTCTTAGAGGTGGAGGAGGTGGCAGGGAACATAATTTCTGTTTGAAAGTTCTTTTGTTTTCTGCTACCTTTACTTAAGTGTTACCGGGTACTATCTTTATATCCTATAAAAGTGCTTTGAGAAAATGTTAAGTGAACAGTGCTACATAAAATAGAGGATTTTCATATTCACTGGGTTGTAAGGAGCAAAGTGAACAATGCTTGACTCTTAAAAGGGGAAAGACAGTATGCTGAAAATGTTAACAAGTAGCTGATAAACCACCCAATCTTGTAAAATTCTGAAATCAAAGAGAAACTGAATCCTAGCTAATTAATAAATGTTCATTAAAAGCAGCATTTATATCACAGCAAATTTAAATGAAAATTAATATATTCTTAATTGCTTTTCAAATGATCATTTTAATATTGTCGTATGTATGCGAATTGAATAAAAGGCTATTTATATCTTGCATAAAAGATCAAATTCCTTAAAATAAATACTATTATAATTTTTAAAATCTTTTATGAGAGACTTCTAAGCCATCTGACTCTGCTTATTTCTATAATAGCAAAACAATTTGGGTCACCTTAGAAATCACTATAGTTAACAGGATTTGTCCATGCAGCAGATATAGTCAGATTGGGACCAATTAATTTCTGGATTTCTTTTTCAAACTGGAATCCTACTTATTTAATTCACCAGATAGTCTCAATAGGAAAGACTTGAGGAGAATCCACTTAAGAATGAATGTAAGTAGAATATACATCTCATCATAAAAACAATCAATATAATCTAATCAAAAATATATCAAACAACAGTGAAAAAGTAGAAATCTAGAACTAGTTAAAATGTTATTAACAACAAAAACAGTCATACATATTTACTTGGTATCTGTTTTTAAAAATCTCAAATAATGCCTAAACCTTCCAAAGTATTTTCAATAACTGGTAAGTGCTGTATTTTTTTTGCTCATTCATGAGAAATTACTAAAAAGTTACAAGTATATTGGCTTGAGCCATCCTTGCAGTAAATAAAGACAGGATTCTTTAGAACATTGTAAAATGCACCAACCTTAATCAGGTTTCAAAAATTGTGCACTTTTAAATACGATATTTGCTGGTAGCTGTTCAAGTCCATTAGCACCGCATATAGTGAATTAGAGTATTTTTAGAGAGGATGACTTAGCAGTCTTTAAAAAAATGTTTAAACGTTATACGGTTAAAATAAATTGATTTATTGGGTCATGTGTTTTGAAAGACCACATTTCATCTCGCTAAATTGAAGGACTTTTTTTTTTCTTTATAAGATTATAAGCATGGAAGTGGGAAAATGCAATACATATTCTGAGGTAAGATTTGCATTCCAGCAAAGAATCTTGCTAATAATATCTATTATTTGGTTCAAATTCAAAGTCAGATTAGTTTCTTCTGCCAGAGGTCTCAATATGTACTTAGAGACAGCAAGAAAGAAGATTCTGTAGGACAAGTTAGCACATATTTTCTATATGCAGTCCATAAATAAGAACTCACCCAGATCATTTAAAATCATTGAATGTACATTCTTTCCACCAAGACGAAGCTCTTCATTACTTCATCTACTTTCAAAGTGGTAATTAACCGTTATTCAGTTTGGACAATTGGGGACAACACGATATAAACCCTAACCTGTGAGGTAGGGAAGTGTGGCCATTTCACACAAGGAAAGATTGAAATAGAATTACTGTTTCAATCAGATGCTCCCCTTTTAAATATCTGAATAAAAAATGCAAACAAGCCATTCGCAGTTGTTGTCATTCTCTCTCTTTTTTTTTTTTTTTGGAATGGATTAGCTGGATTGAAAATACCAATGGGAAAGTTAATTTTCAATACCCATGTAAAATGCTTTTTACTGGTCTCTCTCAACACACAGACACAATGAAAGAATGCTGACATTTAAAACATAATGTGCTTTAGCAATAACTTTTCACTCTATTTAACCATGTACATGGCTCATTCTTGGTCAAGAATGAGTAATATTTTCACTAAATGATTATGATTCCATAGGGCTTTTACTGCCGGGCTGGCCTTGCATCCTTTCTCCCTTTGAGGAGGGGTTGATGAATATGGTCCATAGAGAAGTAATTCTGCAAGATGGATCCTATGTTATCTGTGATAATTTGTTACTTGGGAAGTTTTCCTTCTCCTGAATGAAAAACAAAATTCTCCTCTTTTTTGTTGTTGTTTTGAAACTGGGAAAATGCAATACACATTTTGAGGTAAGACCATTGCCCAGGAATGTAACAACTATAAAGCACACATTCAGAAAAATATCTCGCCTTACTCACCATTTTAAACAATATAAAAATGCACTGTAAAAAAAGTTGAAAACTGAATGCAATGTTAGCTTAAACACAGGGTTGAACTATCAAAAGGAAACCAGACTTCGCGACACCAGAGGACAAAAGAGCTTATAGCATACAGTAAGTGCTCAATAAATACATCTTCCTTCCCAAAAGCACCCCAACATCCACATGCCATTTTAACAGCTCCCTTCATGTCACTTTGCACTGCATTCTGTAGTGACTTCCTCCAATCCAGAAGTGACTACATTTCAGTGGTTGTTATTGTTAGTTGCTATCGAGTTGATTCCGTAGGGAGGGCTTTATAAACCTGATTTATTCTTTAGTACTTCTGGGTTGGAAGTGTACCTTTAAATTCCACAGATGATAAATCTCTCATTTGTTAATGATTAAGAAATGCCACAAATGTGTAAAATAATTCATCGTTGAACCTTAAACTTCTCCCATGATCTGGAAATGAAGTCACTGTAGAAGATTGTTTATTTTATTATCATCAGAGACCATTTCATTAACTAGCTGTTCTATAGACAACTGGATAGCATTCTTGACGAGAGAAGAAGCTGTTTCTATTAACAGTGTTTCGTATTCTGAAGTTCTGCCCTCAAAACCACTATCATTGGCAAAAACCCCTACTTGCTCATTTTCAATTGAAATTAAAAATTGCTTAGGGACATTTTTAGATTTCTCCATATCAAATTCACTGATTTCAGTGTCTGTAATAATAATAGCAATTGGCTCCATCCTTTTGCTTTCTTCTGATTTGGGTTTCTCCACACTGATCTCATTTTCTTTAGTATCTGATTCACCAGTACACACTTCGGTATCTTTACGCTTACTCTCTTTAGCTACAATCTCTCTACTTTCATGGCCTTTCCAATTTGGTCCACCTTCTAGGATACTGTTACTGGCTTCTTCTACAATTTGTTGATCTGGGATTGCCGGTGGGAGAGGAACATCAGAAACCACTGGTAGCTGATGGTCTGTTTCTGAAGTTTCAGGTGGATTTGCTTGCTCATGCTGGACACCTTGTTTTTCCTGGATCGTTTCAATATGTTTTTCAAGAATTAGAGTTTCTGTCTGAATAGCAGAATGCCCAGTAACTAATCCAAGTTCTACTGAAACCACTTTCTCTGCAGGAGAAGTTATGCTGTTGCTCACATTCGCTTCACCGATCTCAGGTGTCTGTGAGACACCTTTCCGGAGATCCTGAATCGACCTGGCCTTTGTTGTCTGGTCAGTCAATTGAGTCTGAGTTTTTGTATCCAAACTTCCAGCCTCTCCCTGCACTTGGATGCTGCAGTCTGAGTCTTCTATAATTTTGGAATGACTACTTCTTTTCTCACTTCTTGAGAATTTTATGCAGGGAATTTTAAGTCTGGATTTTTTCTTGGAAAGACCAGCATCCTCAGCATTTATTTCAGGTTGCACTTTAGCCTCAAAGCGCTTTTGCTCCTTTGAAGAATCTGACCTTTTCCTTCGTGTTACAAGACGTTTGAATGAGGCCCAGGCCCCTCCTAGGGGCTGTGGCTGATCAAAAGCTCTTGCTTCATCGGTGGCTTCAGAGCCAGCTTTGGGCTTCAGCGCTTTGGCTGCTTTCTTCCTTCTCTTGAAGCAGAGCGTGGAGCCTTTTTCCTCTTGCCTCTCGTCCTGAGGACTAACTTCTGCTGCTGTCTTCTCATCCTTGTTTTCTACTTGGATTTCAGAAACTGTGGTCTCCATTTTTACACTACACTCTTTCATTCTAGAGAAACTATATTCTCTCTTCCTTATCAGGCTTTTATGACAAAAAGGTGGACAATAACATCATACAAAGTAAAATTTCTTCCAGGCGTTTTCATTCCTTTTGTCTTAATCCATACAATTGTTTTAGATGGTTTCTTCAGTATCCAAATGCCTGATTTCTCTATTGCTTGTAATTTCTCTCCTAAATTTCTTCATGAAAGACCATAACTGGTTAGATTTTTGCTTTATTTACCTGATGAGAGAAAAGAGAGTGGTATTTTATTTCACTATTAGCCAATATTTTCTACAGAGACTATTTCAGTTGAAGCAATGTGTGATTCTACCAGGCATGCTTCTCATATAATTTACTGAAATGACCAGAGAATAAAAACTGGGGTTTACTTTTGCCCTATCAAAAAGATCTCAGTGTGAATCTATTTTGCTGTATTCTTTCTGTTAAAACTTCATTTTGGATTACCCTGCAAATCTGATATTATTTTTGTCAGTTCTTTGTTGTTCTGTCTTTGTGAATTGTGTATGACTCTGAATTGCAAGTTTAGCAAACATACAAATAAAAACAACAAAGAGCAGAATGATAAGCAAGCTAATAATTTTTATTACATATAATAAAGAACTTTGAAGCCGCAAAGGACCTTAGATTATTCAATTATTCCAGATAATTCAAATCCAGGCAGATGATGAAACTGAGCTCCAGAGGGGGCAGTTGGCCTGCCAAAAGCCATGAGCTAGGTAAAGTCACAGCCAGAGTTAAAACTCAAGAATTTGACTCTCCAGTGTTCTCTCCATTACACCGTAAGGTTTCTGTTCTAAAAATGTGTGTTCCGTCAAGGAAGTGCTACTTCTCATACATACTCTTAGGGAAACTTAACATTACTGCCATTCTCTGCTCTTAAATTTAGTTGTATGACTGTGATATTGTCATCTAAGTATCTGATGTTCGTATTTTTCCATCATAATGAGCACATAGTTGAAGGTCAGTAGGAGTTAACAATAATAATAGCTGGCATTTATTGAGCAACTCCTGTGTATTAGGCCGTGCTGAACACTTTTACATACATTTCCAATCCTCACCACATCATTACAAAGTGAGCAGGTGGTGGTATTACCACGTACAAAGAAACTGAGGTTTAGAGAAGTAAAGCAATTTGCCAGAGATTACA
Source organism: Trichechus manatus latirostris (assembly GCF_000243295.1). Taxonomy (NCBI): domain Eukaryota; kingdom Metazoa; phylum Chordata; class Mammalia; order Sirenia; family Trichechidae; genus Trichechus; species Trichechus manatus. Next base: position 16,568,421 of record NW_004443946.1, on the reverse strand, counting down.
AAGCTAATTAGGCAGCAGAGCTCATTCAACCATGGACTGTGCTTCCAAAGCCCATTCTCTAAACCATTATGATAAACGGCTTTAAGAGTTTCTTCAGAAGATGAATTGCTTGAAGATGCTAATCTACACTAGATACGTTAGTCAACATTTTATGACATTGTTTAATGGTCATTTAATTAACCGTAATACAGCCCAACAACTCACAATTGAACCAAGACTAGACTGAGTTGTTGCTATTTTAAAACCAAGCTTTTGAAATTTTTATATTTTATTTTCTTGGTTCTGGAACTAATTTAAAAGCCAAATATAAATTGATAAGTTATGCAATTGGCAAACTGATTAGTTATATATAAATACAAAGTTACATTTTAAAATTAACTCAAAATGATGGTAGAACGATATCAAAGAGTAGAAATGTGAGGTGATCCTTTAATAAAAATCGTGTGAATTTTAGTTGACAGATGTACTAAAATAAGTAAAGGTGCTCTTTCCTTGTACTATTTTTATTACTATTTTTTATGTAAACCTCTCACTGTTGAACTTTCATTTGTGTAGTCCTTCATTCTATGAACCGGAGAAGGAACTGGAATCCTGAAAATCAGTTTATGATACAAGTAAATATTCTCTTAGTTTGGTTGTTGCATATTCTGTGCCTCTGACAGAAAGATAAAGTCATTCAACTTAGAACAATGGTGGAACTAAAATAAGAACATCTTACGGCCTCATGTCATTCCTCCATAAGCACTAGAATCACAGCTGATTTTAGCTTTAAGTCTTCTCACCTCTCGTGAGTTCTCAGCACCTGTTTTTATTAAGCAGATGATTTATTACCAACAGAAGTAACTAAATTAGATCATGTTCAGGAACGCATCATTGGAAACTAACCTGAAATGGCCAAAGACAATTTCTTGAGACGCTCTCTTGAATGTATATCACACTGCAGAAATAAATACCGGAACAGAAAACCTAACTGAAGACATCACAACTTCGCAGAATATGTTAGACTGCAAATGATTCGCTCTTAACCTGCAAGGGTAGTTTTGTCGCCTCAGGAAATCTTAAGTCTCTTTAGTCATTCTCTGACAACACGACAAGTCTAAAGCCACAGAAAACACCACCTTCCCTTCTTCCCTGTAGCAGAAAAGCACAGAGGCAAAGAGCAATCATTTCCTAAGGAAAGCAGTGAATCTTTCCCAGCACCAGCTACGGACCACGAAGCTTCCTCCTGGAGGAAGGAATCTCATTCTGGCTTGATGCTCCTTATGGCAGGACATAGACCGCAGGAGACTCAAAAAAAGGAAGGTGCTGGGGACGTGGAACACATAACCCAGCTTCGAGCTCTCTGCAACATTATAATGACTAGGAACCCGAAATCACATTCCCCCCCCCTCAAAAAAAAAATGGTAAAGAAGGAAAAGAGCAACGAGCAACCCATGCTTTTCTGATGAGCTGGAACGCGGATGTGGGTGGGCAGCGCTGATGAGGGTCGCCTGACTGGCAATTCCAGCGAACGACCGACCTCCCCCGCTCTTACTCGGGGTTCCATCTCTGGGGCCCGGGTTCCCGTCACCAGCGGGGCAGCTTCCGCCCAGTAAGTGACCCAAGACACTGCCTCGGACCCTCCTCTCCCGCAGCCTCCTCACCCTGCCTCTACTTACCAAGGGCGGCCGGGGTCCCTGGCCAACCCTGCACCCGAGGTCGGGGCCGAGGGTCCAGACAGCGGGCAGCCGCGGTCCTGCGAGTGAGCTAGCAGCCAGCTGCAGAGGGACCGCAGCGGTGCGGCGCCCCCTCCCCAGCCGCGCCAATGCGCTTGGAGCGGGGGCCGGGGGGCGGTGGCGCGGCGCGGCGCAGCGGTGGGATGAGGCGGGGAAAGAAGGGGCGGGGGGAGATCCCGGGCCACCTGCAAGCAGCATGTCCTGCCACGTGGGAGCAGAACTTCGAGCTCCCAGGCCGGCACGAATGCCACTGCGGATCACATTGGGGCAAGTGCCAGGGGACCATCGGGAAACAGCAGGAAGATGGGGAGGGGATAAGGGTAGTAAACCCCGTATTTTCTGAGACGCAAAGTAGCAAAACCCTTTTTCAAATTATAGGCACTCCCATTATAATCCACCCCCCCCGAATATCTAAAGACCCCCCCCGAATATCTAAAGACCCCCCCCCACCCGGCCCGTTAGAGTAGATTCCCACTCATAGCGACCCTATGGGACAGAGTAGAGCCGCCCCATAGAGTTTCCAGGGAGCGGCCAGTGGGATTCGAACTGCCAAACTTATAGTTAGCAGCCGAACTCTTTACCACTGCGCCACCAGGGCTCCATTTAAGAACACCAAAAACCCGCTGCTGTCTAGTCCATTGCGACTCAAAGCGACCCTATAGGACAGAGTAGAACTGCCTGGTAGGGTTTCCAAGGAACCCCTGGTGAATTGGAACTACAGACCTTTTGGATAGCAGCCGATCGCTTACGCACTGTACAACCAGGGCTCCTTTAAGAATTTAGTATCTGCTGTGTTTAAGAACACAGCAGATACTAAATTTTAAAAGCATGGTTCAAAACTGTGCGTAGAGTGAGATCCCATTTGTTTAGGTAGAAAATGACATAGTATGTTATTCAAAACAGAAAGAAACAAAACTTTAGCAGGAGTGGGTTTGAGTGTAATGAGGTACTTAACCATGGTTTATTGTCAAACAGCCTCTCAGAAGTCCAAGGCCCAGATACTAGTCTCCACAGTCTAGGAGGTAACCTGCGTGCATAAGAACACTGTGGTCTGCAGGAGTATCTACCTCCATGCTGCAAGGGCTAAAGGGCACAGGAATCCAGCCTGATCCATCTTTTACACCTTACATATTTTCAAAATAAAGTTGAGGTAGCTCACGAGTTACCCATGTTTCTCTTTAGATCACTCCAAGTTTTTGCTTAATCTTGTTCTTCTCAATCAAGCTGTGCTTTCCTCACAATTCCACTCATAATCATGCAAAGGGGCACAAGCAGCATCTACCTTCTGCCTAATTGGTGAGGTTGTGTATTTTCATACATTTCCTGAGAACACAAGTTCTTTCCAACTTATTCTGAATAAGTAGCTGGCCACACTGCAAAGCACAAGTATTTATTTATACACATAAAGTGTTAACCTATATCCAATGAAAGATATTGCTATGAGAGCTTAAAGTGACTTACTTCGGGTTTAATATTAACTATAAGGGCATTCCTGAGCTGGAGCTGTGAGCTTCCGACAGATGCACCACACATATCTGAGGACAGGGTGTTCCAGGACAGGCCACAATTCCTGCCTCCTTCTCTGGCCCTCTCCCAGTATGCCATCCAGACCAAGAACCTATTAAGGTGAAGAACTACTGGGCTTATTTCCGTTCATCAACAGGATTATGATCTTTGGGAGGATAAATCTGTTATCCATCTTTGGACTTTTTACAAGATTATATTTTAACTTTCTGTAGTCTCCATTGAGATTTATTAAGGAAAGAACTCTTAGGACACAAAAGCAAAGCTGAATCTAAATTGTCACGCTCTTAAATTTACAGATACAAGTTAGAGACGAGAGCTGTAACACAGGAAAATCTGTAAACATCTAGTTTACTTGTAATTAAGAATTCAATTTAGCCCTGTTCATTCAGCAAACCCAAGTTGGTGAAAATGTCCTTCATATCCTCAGGTGGGTTGCTAACGCCGCTGACTGCTAGTTTTGAACTGTAAACAAGCTAAAGGAAAACCATGCCATTCATAACCAGTGGAGATGCCAATCCTCATTGAGAGCCAAGGTCTCTCAAATCTAGCACACTTGGGAGTTTGCCAGTTCCAGGCAAAAATAAGACGAGCTTATCTAGGTGAGGATAGGATAGAACAGCTGTTTAATTAGGAAGCAGTGGGACAGGTTAAAACAACAAAGGCCACCTTAGTGACTTGTAGATCTTATTTTACTTGCTTTTCTTACAAAAAAAAAAAAAGCTGGGGAAAGGAACTGGAACAGCTTTGAAATAAAAGATGATTTTTTTTAGCTGAAGGGCAAATTAAGGCAGATTTAAGGTATATTACATACAGCTCATCACTACCCTCCACCACACGCACAGACACACACACACACCAAACCAAAACCAAACCCGTTGCTGTTGAGTCAATTCTGACTGATAGCAAACCCTATAGGACAGAGTAGAACTGCCCCATAGAGTTTCCATGGAGCAGCCGGTAGATTCGAACTGCCAACCTACTGGTTAGCAGCTGAACGCTTAACCACTGTGCCACCAGGGCTCCACTTACATAAAGTGGTTTTTCATTAGGGATGTGACTAGAACCTGAATCCATATCTATGATGTTTTTCAAAATGTATTCAGTACCTCATGCATGAAAGAAACCTGTCATTCCTGAACTCACTTAAGTGACAGGCTGTTTAAGCTATTACCCATATCATTGTCTACTACTCCATTAAGAGCCTATCATTATATAATGGGAAACAGGCTATAAATATATCTCTCCAATCTAATGAGAAATTATCCTACCTACAGGTTATCTTGTTAATATCACCAGCTACAGTGTTCCAATAAAATAGCTTGTACATTTATCTGAATAATACTGATCATACCATTTCTCCTCATCCAAGTCTCTACCCACCCACAGCCCAGGCCTGTAACTACCAGAAGTGGTTTATAATTCCTTATTCACAATCCTTACATTTCAGCGAACCTTCCGGAAACAAACCCTCCAACCCTTTTCCCGGGCACACCATTAAGTGAACCTGTGACTCCAGTTCTCTTGTAGTTTGATCTGCTCATGGGCACCGTGTGGGCACCATCAGGGTTGCAGCAGCCAACATGAGCTCAACAGTAATTCTGCTATAATCTACTTTACAGCAGAGACACAAAAGCTGCTGTCTCTTTTGAATTAAGTGTATATAAATCATCCGTGCACAGCAAAAGCCATCTGAGGTGCAGCTCAGAGGAGGTCCCATCTGTTTATCAGTGATATTACTAACTGGGGGAAGGAAGCATCAGCAGCCCAGAGAAAGGTAGTAGGTGCAGGAAGGCCAGTAACCTGGACTCCTGGCTCCCAGGTAAAGGTGCTGGATCCTACTCTGGCAACCCATACTAATAGGTACCCCAAGTATTTATGCTTTTGTAGGTGTTTAATATGGGTATTCAATTATTTTTATTATGATCTTTTATTATGGAAATGGCATCTGTAAGCTTGTACTTGTGACATCTCTTCTTTATCAAAGAAGATTGAGGAATCATTTCCACAAAACCCACGCATGCCAGATAGACCAGTATCCTCCCTAACCTCTTTATTTCTCCCCTCTGCTTCTCCTTGTATCACCTCTTCCTGCTGAAGGGATGTGAAATGGGCACAGCTTTCCATCTCTCAAAAATGGGAAGTCTGGCCTGGCCAGAGTCGCTTTCTAGAAAGAGCTGTGAAAGGTAGTATGATAGTAGAGCAGAGGCTTTGCAGTCAGATGATGTGGAAACAAATCCCTGCTTAGGCAGGCATTAGCAATGCAATCTTGCAGTTTGCCTTTCTGTAAAATGGAGATATAAACCTAATTTATAGATTTGTTCTATTAATAATTATTTCTACTCACTTCCAACCAAAGGTCTGCTTCCATTTGGAAGCTAGGGGCCACCCTTTGAGCAATTCCATTGCTAGGAATTTATCCTATAGATGTTTCACACAAGCTGAAAAGATACGTATGAGAATATTCACTGCCTTATTATTTGTATTAGCAAAAAACATGAAACCGTGGTATCTATCAATAGAAGACTGTTTAAATACTATGCAGTCATAAGACACAAGGTGGATCTTTAACTGATGATGTAGTAAGACTTCCAAGATAAACTGCCAAGTGGAAAAGGCAAGTTGTACCATTTGGACTTGTACTGAAGGCATGTTTTACTTCTACAGAGGGAAATTCTCTCGTCGGTGGTGGTGCATTCATTCCAAGCAACTGATAAAAACAGTTTGGAGTATTTATTCTATTAGGGCTTTGTTTATAATGTTTGGCATATAAATCTCACTCTTCCCTTTTCCTTCGATTGTGCTCACCATTCTACCAGTATTAAAGATTTAAATTCACATCGTTTTAGGGGGGATACAAGGACTAAATCCTTTAAGATAAGGCGTCTTTAATAGTCACCATGTCTGACAGTAGACGTGCTTCCTTCATTTGTCTACAAACTGAATTCTCAGCAAGTCCTATTCCAGATGAAGTTTTATAGAACATTTTAACAAATATCAGGAATAATGAACGCGGCATTTCTGTGTGAACAGGGCCCAACAAATGATGTATCTGACATTACTGAGGGCTTACAATGTGCCAGGCACTGTGCAAATTGTCTTCGATGATTTGTTTCCTTATCTTCACAACCACCCTCCTGAGGTAGTTATCAACAGTGCCCTCACTTCCATGGTGAGGAAATGGAGGCAGAGAGCTGAGTAAGGCTCTCAGTGGTAAAGCCAGGCTCTGCACTCATGGCCCCTTTGCCATACGCCTCCCAGAGCACCGCTCCCATTACTTTGGACTGTAAAAGTGACTGAACCACAACGCTGATGTGAACCTAGAGGATTAAAAATAATAAAACCAAGGACACCAGAAAAAACAGTGCTCTGCCAAGGCGAGCGGTGTTCAGCACTGGCACCCGTGAGGATGCAATGTCCTTTGGAAGGATCTAATGCAGGAAGAAAAGGGGTTTCAGAAGGGAGTAGAAAATGGGAGAGGAAGAACATATACAGAAGATAAAGAACAAGAAGAGAAGAGGAGCTATTTGAGAAAAAAGTATGCTGTAGGGAAGAGTAGAGCCCACGCACATAGCAGAAGCTAAATAAATATTTGCTGAACCAACAGGGTAGAAAGGTTAATGCTACATAACTAAGGCTAGTGATATATGACCACTCTTCTTGGGAAATTTAAAAATAAATGGTGCAAAGTTTATTAATTTAAAAATAAAACACAAGAAACAGTGCTAAAGCTATGACAGAAATGAGAGTTCCAAGGAAGGTCAGGACTAAAACCCGTGTAAGCAATACTTCCGGGTAAAAATTAAAAACAGAAAAGTATATGGCAAAAAGGCAAGTCCCCCTTCCATACTCTACTTCCACCCTAACTCTCTCAGGAGGTCTCCTGATTATTCATTCTCCCAGAAATACACAAGCAGACACACGTTTTCCCCTTAAACACAAACAGTATCATACTGTATGTATTGCAACTTGCTTTTTCACTCCCAGGAGTCTATCTAACAAATGGGCTCACACAGGATGGCAAAGATATTGCTGCATAGTCTATAAAAGCTACAACTTATATTTAAACACTGAGATAGCAAAATTACATCATTTTATTCTAAATAGACATGTGCATGATTTCTGTTAATTTACACATGAAGATGGGAACTAAGACTGAAGGAAGGCTTCCGGAGAAGAAACTCCCAGTGTATTTCAGAAGATATTTGGGGCAGGGGCTGACTTCTCTCGATTTCCCCATACTTCCTAGCTTACAGCAGGCACAAAATAGACACTAGTCAAACTTTCAAAGTAGCTTCTTGAAGATGGACAATCTGGAAGGAAAAACAAACAGTAAATAAATGTTTTCTCGAAGCTCTGAGTTTCCTCTTCTCTTCCACACTGCACCAATACAGTTTTACATTGTCAAGGCTGTTAACATTTACATCCTTTTCCATAACCAACTCTTCTAGGATCTGCCCATAAGTTGATTGAAAACTTGGAAACAATACACAGCATTTACATTATGGCTATGTGGATACTGTTCAAGCCCAGGCTATGCAGTGAGCTTGGATTACATTTCCATGTCACAATCTGTCCCCTTGAAGAAGAGTGTTCTGCTAGCATCAAGCACACAAATTCTCTCTTCTTACCATCCTTACAGTTGCTTAAAATGATTACTACATTTTGCTTCCACCTGGACTTTTATTTTCTTAAACAATGCTAGATCTCTTGTCCTGCATTATATTAATCTTTATGATACTCTTGTCTTTTCTAGTTCTTTCTAGTCTTTCTCAAGTCCTCCCTCCTCCTGGTCCACACTGGGTTTTTAACTCTAGGCCAGCCAAACAGTTGTCAGGACACTTCTTTATTTTTGTCCAAATCAGGTTTAGTTTCTCAAAACCCATGTCTTCTTTTACTCCTGGCTTAATTCCCCATTTTCTGGAACACATGGCTAAATAACTTCCTAGGAAAAGATGTGGGGGTGGTAAACCCTGAAGTGTCTGAAAATACCCGGACAGATTTGGTTGGGTAGAAACACAGGTGGGAAGTCATCCTCCCCTTTGAACTTGGAGGGCATTCCTCTATTGCCTACAAGCATCTTACTGCTGATAAGTAAAAAGGTGCTTGGACTAATTCTCATTTTTTTCATAGGCAAGCCATTTTTTTTTTTAGGATTTTCTTTTTTGATGTTTTTGAATTTCAACTGGAAGTGTCTAGGGATAGATCATTTTTCGTTCACTGCGATGGGCACTTTGGGGGCCTTTCAACTGAGACTCATGTCCCAAGAATTCCTGGATTGGTTCTGTTTCTTTCTCTGTTCTACTTTCTGGGATATTTTCAACTCTTATTTTCTGTCTATTCAGAGTATACAGACCTTCAGCAGGTCCTGCCCTCCATGATTCAACAGCGGCTTTCTCCTCTACACTGTCAACCTGTGACAATCCACGCTCTGTCTTCCAAAAATGTGTTGAAATATTTCATTTGTTGGTTACTGCCAACTCTCATTACTGTTCCCTCTCCTTTGGGTTCACTCCTCTACATGAATTTATTCCTTTTTTGTACTTTTACATTTCAGTGATGTCTGGGAAAGAATGTTTTGAAAGCATTAAAAAGTTGAATTTTCATAGCTTTTGTTTGGGAAATTCAGCTCTATAATTCATATATAAGCTTCACAAGAAATGAATCGAAACTTTCACCAGTAACAATTTACCTGTTTAGAAGAGCCCATTCACCTGCTCAGTTTCAGGGTCCAAATCAATATCATAGAAACAGGGCCGGGTAGGGAGTCCAGGCATTGTGCTCATCTAGAAGATGTGAAATAGCACTAAAAATTAACTTAATTTCAGCTCTACGTGCAAATCATACCTCAATTCCAGACTGTTTTTTTTTTTTTGTGGGGGGAGCAATTAAAAGCTGAAGAAATGTATGGTTTGCTGTGTATATTCTCAACAACAAAATTAAAAAAAAAAATTAACCTAATCTTTTCTTCCACATTCCCCTCAGATAGAAAACCCAAAGCACAAAGATGGAACATCATTTTATAGTTGTCAATAAAGGGGGCATGTTTCTTCTGTTACATTAAAAATGAAGTCACTGATGGTGTTATAAGCTCAGAGAAACCCTCATGTCCTTCAGTAAAACCAAATGCCAGGCTTCATGACTGTCGTCCAGACTGGTAACTGCAACAGGAAACAGCAGGAGGTGCTTTTACCTTCATCCTACAATGGCAGCTGCTGGGAGGCTGAGGAATCAGTTACGCCTTCTACTCTCACTTTACAAGACCTAGGAGGCACAGGGCCTATGTGCTTTTTTGATTTGTTTTAAACAGTCTTGTGTAGATGCCCTTGTTGTTTTTGCTTCATCAAAATGACATTAGGGATTAGTATCCTTTAACTTGGGCCAAGACATTTCTGCACACAATCTAGATGGTTTTACAATCACTGTTCTCCCTGGTCCAATTTGACCTTCTAAAACTGAGCTTGTAAGGCTTATGAAATATATTTGCACTTTTCTAAAGACTTGGCTTTAGCAAATATCTACTTAAATACAAATCTGTATGGCTTGTAAGTGAAAACTTGGTATATTTTCATCTGTAACAATCTCTTGTATAATGAGCATACACAAGTTCCAAATCAAATTCAGACAGGAAAACAGTGTAGGCTGAACTTCCAAAACTTAACTGTAAAAATGTTATAGAAAAGGATGAGTCATCTTTAAGGATGAGTCATCTTCTGTCACACAAAACATCCATACTTTAGAAAACCTTATTCTGGTATCTGAGTGCCAATCAATATTTCCCAGAACACACTATGGGGATATGAGGTGGGTCTCTACCCTTGTAGTCTATAAGAGATAAGGAAGTGCTGGGTGTGGGGCAAGAAGGAAAAAGGAGAAAACTGGTCCTCAAACTTAGCAGAAAAGCCTGAAGGTGACATGATAAAGAGCCTGGGCCTACTGATGTAGACACGCATGTGTGCGTAGAAAGAAAACTCTAAAGACAGTCCCCTAAAACAGTGATTATATTTAGATAGTATGATTTGGGGTGATTTTTTACGCTTTCCCAAAGAGGATTCCCCCTTAAACATTATTCATGTTGATAATCAGAAAATACCAAAAAAAAAAAAAAAAAAAAAAAAAAAGATTATTTGTATACACACATATGAACCTAGATATAAAACCTTGAAAAGAAGCCACCATACTTTGAATTAATAGATATAATACTCAAATCCTCTTGGCCCCAATTAGCAAACAGAAAGTTTTAAGAATAGTAACTGCAAAGCCATCTAGATTATGTGTGGAAATGTCTTGTTCCAAGATAAAGTCGAAGGCCCCTTCCCCAAGACCTGGTCCAGATAAGAGATCCAGTCCTGGGCAGGGCAGGTGGTGTTTCTCTCTGACCTGCAGGCAGACTCCCTCTGGCCTGACCACTTTCAGATGTGCTTTCGTCTCCACAGTCACCCCCTTCACGCAGGCACGGAATGTCCCTGTACAGAGTGCAGCTACCACTCTTGACTGGTAGCTACTGACAATTTCTCCAGAAAGAATAACACGTATTTCTGTGTTATTCAAGGTGATGGGTAAACCGTGTGGCATTCCTATTAAAAGGGATTTTCTTCAAATCCTAAAGATCGATGAACATCATAACAAGGCTCAGCCTTTGCCCTCTTCAGTGGCTGAGGGAGGCACTGGCGGGCAGGCACTTGTGCTGACCACGTTGCGTATAACCTCTCGTTTGATTGTTACATGATGGTATTGCCCCACACTGGCAGATGAGGGGAGTGGGGGCTCAGGGCCTTAATAACTTGCTCAAGGCCCCAACTGGCAGAGGTGAAAACTAGATTAACTTTCATGTCATGCACTTTTGACTACACACTGCCACCTCCTACCACTTTCTTACTACACTGAAAGAATAGCATCGCTCCGAAAGGGCATCTAATGGGATGAGCAAATTCCTTAAATTAGGCAGTATGTCACTAAACTGTGATTAGGTCCTTAAACATCCCTCAACTTCCCTACCAGCAAGCTTCCTCCCTTAATACTCACAAAATCTGTAAAATTGTGAGAGCGTTTAACAACTAATTTATCTTCAAGTGTAATAAGCAATCTCGCCTTTCACATTTACAGGGTTCATTTGCATTTTAAAAAGAGAAATTCCTTATTTTTTTTAAAAAACAAACAACCCAATGAATTCCCTGAATTTCAGGCATTAGCTCAGGACCAGGGAGATGTACAGCCTCTGTTACTGTCTCAAACAGCTATTGGGAGGACTGAGTTCATTTGTTTAATGTGCTTAACAGACGTTAGCCATGATACATATCAGCATTACCACACTATCAGTTAGGCCCATTCTGGTTTCAGTTAGGGTCACACTGTCCCCGGGAAACAGATTTTCTGATTCAGTAGAAGCAGTGATGGCATCAACTTGAATTGACACCGAGATGGTCCACTGCAGGAGATGAATCATAACAGGCCCGACTCCAACTTTTTCCTTGGCAGTGAATCTGCTCATTTAGCACTTGCTTGGTGTCTTCCGCAATGAATTTAAGACTAGAAGCACAGGTGAACGAGCACCTCGCTCCATTGGCAGCACTCACTTACCGTTCCTACTAAGGGGTACAGAAAACCAGCCCCCACGCTGGCGCGGATGTCGCGGATGGGCAGTACAAAGCCCGTTGGCACTCCTTTTTGCTCTGGGTTATGGGACAGGGATAAGTGTGTTTTGGCCATGCAGATGGGCAGATTCCCAAAGCCCTGGGGAGAGATGGAAAGAGAGGCAGGAAAAATTAAAGTAGACAAATGCAACAAAAAACATCTGGGCATCGTAACTGTATGCATTCTTCAACTTATTTGAACACTTATCAACCTTTGCATCCATCTCTACCTCACTACCCTCCAGCTTAGTTATCCCAGACCAAAAGAAGAATCAGTTGGACGAGGGAGGTAAGAACTGACAACCATATTCCACAAGTGAATGTTTTATTTTCTTTTATATAACCAATTAAAGTTAAAAATTAAAAATGGAGTAGACATGAGGATACAACTGAAGGCAGGTTCTCAATATTTTAGTAAAACATCCCGTATTTCCTCATGGCTTTCTCACACTCATATGCCACCCACGGTATGTATGTTGTTGTTGTTAACTGCTGTTGAGTTGGCCCGACTCACGGTGACCCCATGGGTAATGGGACCCAGCCTTTTTGAGATCCATAGGGTAATTTTCCGAAGTAGATCACCAAGCCTTTCTTCCTAGTCCATCTTAGTCTGGAAACTTCGCTGAAACCTGTTCAGCATCATAGCGACACACAGGCCTCCACAATCTGGCAAATAGGTAGTGGCTGCACTTGAGGTGCATCAGCTGGGAATCAAACCCAGGTCTCTTGCATGGTAGGTGAGAACTCTACTACTGAACCACTGCTGCCCTCTTCATGATACGTATACCCATTGCTATTGAGTCGATTCCGACTCATAGGACCCTATAGGATAGAGCAGAACTACCCTATAGGGTTTCCAAGGAGCGGCTGGTAGATTCGAACTATCGACCTTCTGCTATGTATTGCCTGGATTATCCTTCAAGAAAGAATTTCAAAGTAGAAAAACAACTTGCGACCTGACCACCTAATCCAAATATCGCACTTGTAAGGAAAGGCTGCTGCCCAGAGAAGTAAAACAGTGAGTGCCTGGCAGGGCTGGAGAACTTTGTAAAGAGCTGAAAGAACAAACCAATCAAACATTTACCTGTTTTGTGTAGACTTCGGCTTTGTGTTGGGCTTCGGGGAGCAATTCAATGTCGTCTGCCCCATAGATTTTCTGTGCAATGATCCTGATCTTATCCTCAACTGGGAGCTAATGCACAAGGAGAGGAGACTGTGATTAGACATACATGGGGAAACAAAACCAGGACATGGCTACATTCTACGTCAGAATCCCCAAAAGGGCCAGAAGATGTTTTTACATACAGATATATAAATGGTTTGAGGTTTATCCGGTTAGAAACATTTTCTTTTACTACCAAGCCCCAGATTTTATAAGTGGAAAACGTCCCACAGAGATAAAGTTACTCAATATACATACATATAAAACTTTAATAGGTATATCCTAAACAATATTGTTCACTACCCAAGAATAATTATTTCTTCACAAATAAAAAGTAGATATTCTAATACTGGAGATTAGCCTTATGTCAAGCCAGGCCTGGATACTGTTTATGAAATGAGACAACCTATATCCATCTCCATAACACCCAGTTTGTACACGAGAGGCAGATGCTATCTTTAACACAGCATATTGAAGGTTAATTGCTGTTATTTAGAAACAGTCATAAAAATAAAATCACGTTATCCTGAGATAATCTTTAAACCTTAAACCAAAAATACCCCCTTTAGTCTTTTCAAAAACAAACAATGGTCTAGTTTATGTAGTAAAGAATGTGTGCCTTAAGCACTGTGCTCTTTTAAGAACTATCTCTACGGGATCAAACTGACAACAGCAACTAGAAAGACTGAATAGGAAATGTAGGGGGCAGTGAGTTTATGTTAATGGGGGAGGAACGACTCAGAAAACAAGAGTGAGAATGGCTGCCAAACTCGAAGAATATAATCAATGTCGCTGAGTTGTACATGTAGAAATTATTGAACTGGTGTACTGCTATGTATATTCTCAACAAAAACAAAAATAATATAAATTATAAAAATAAATAAATAAAATCACCTAGGTATTAAAAAAACCCAACGACTTCTGTGATCAACAAGTGCTGGGAATGGTGTGAAAGGATGTCTCCCACGGCACCTGAAGCAAACACAACTCGTCCTGCAGTGGCAGTGGGCAGAGGCCAACAGTCTTAACTAGTAGTGAGGGCCCCAGTGCCACAAAGCTGCCTCCTCCAGGGCAAAGCTTTCAGAGATGTGGAGCCCTGCTTCTTAAATGCTGCTGCAGTCTAGTCCAGGTTGCCAAGATTCAGAGAAAATGGCATAAGAGGCGGGGCCAAGATGGCAGAGTAGTCAGATGCTTCTGGTGGACCCTCTTACAACAAAGACCAGAAAAAAACAAGTGAATCAATTATATATGGCAATCTGGGAGCCCTGAACATCAAAGGCAGAGTTGAGGAACTGGACTGAGTGGCAGGGGGAGGGAGAGATAGTTCGGAAGCAGCGAGGAGTTGCCAGACCTGACCTGGTGAAAGACTGAGCCTTTCAGGCCTGATCAGCTTGGGGATGAGTGGTGAAGCAGGCAAGCAGCCATGAGTCTACATGGCCACCCACAACCAGCGAGAAACAGCCCTGTATCTGCGAAAGATAAGTACTTGCGTACGACCTACCGCGCGGATCAAAAACACCCTCCTTAGGGAAAAACCTCTCTCCCATTTACCTCCCCGCTCCCTGCCTTGCACTGGGTCCCAGACCAGCTACAGCAATTGCTGAGTCCCCTCGTCCGGAACTAAGATCTGTCACACAGCCGGAGCCATTCTCCCAGCCTTGGAGAGTGAACAAATTAACAAATGGGGAAAAAGAAAACAAAAAAAACCTGATGGATCCCCTAAGCCAGAAACGCAAGGTAGGCACAGCTCCTTTGCCTAGGCACACGCATAAGGGATCCACGGACTATGAGTGCTTTTCCCCCTGCAGAGATTTGTGTGGGCCCATTTCAACACCGTACGTCCTCATTACTGTAGTACAACAAGGCATATACCTGAAGTCTAACTTCAACTGTTTCAGCTGTGAAGTGGCAGGTTCTTGACATCTGACATTACTCTGCCCATTAAGCAGGATCTTCACCTACTCACATCAGGTGCCTAAGGACTGGTGTCTCCACCCACACCACCTAGCCACCTGCGATAGGGGCCCATGAATAAGAGATGCCCCCCAGTCCTTACGGCCAACAGCATTAGGTGCTTATAGTCTGGCTGCAAAACCCATCCACCTACGCGCTCTAGGGAACAGGGACACGCCTTCCTCCTGGACGCTCGGGGTGGCCGTCAGTCCCCTGCCTTGCTCAGAGTATGTCCCCCTGCTGCAGCTAGAAACCTGTGGCTATACCAATCACCCATGCCTGTCTAGGACTGTAAGTGAGAGCCTACACCACACACTTGGTGGCCATCTACCTGGGCACCTGAGCTGAATCGATATAGGAGGAGTGGCAGACTCCTGAGCTCACCTACCTAGCAGATCTAACCACCTGGTGACAGGATGTTAGAGCTTCAAAGGTGTCAATAATCAAACTAGCTCATATGAGCAGCCTATTTGGGCATATCAAAACAAAACAAGCTAGGACACAGTAAGCAAACATAAAATAAACAAATATAATAACTTATTGATGGCTCAGAGACAACAGTCAATATCAACTGACATCAAAAGACAATCCATGATGGCTTCAGCAAGCTCCCAAAATAAAGAATCTAGAAATTTTCCAGAGGAGGAAAATTTCTTGGAATTACTGGAGGCAGAATACAAAAGATTAATATACAGAACCATTCAAGAAATTAAGAAGGAAAATAGGCAAAACGCAGAACATGCAACAGAAGAAATTAAAAAGATTAGAGAAGAGCATAATCACAAATTTGACAGGCTACAAGAATCCACAGAGAGACAGCAATCAGAAATCCAGAAGATTAACAATAAAATTTCAGAATTAGACAACTCTATAGAAAGTCATAGGAGCAGAATTGAGGCAATGGAAGTCAGAACTAGTGAGAATGAAGATAAAGCACTTGACACCAACTTATGTGAGGAAAAATCAGATAAAAGGATTAAAGAAAAAGAAGAAACTCTAAGAATTATGTGGGACTCTATCAAGAGGAATAACCTACGAGTGATTAGAGTACCAGAATGGGGGGGGATAACAGAAAATACAGAGAGAATTGCTGAAGATTTGTTGGCAGAAAACTTCCCTGATATCATAAAAGATGGCAAGATATCTATCCAAAATGCTCATCAACCCCACATAAGGTAGATCCCAAAAGAAAGTCACCAAGACATATTATAATCAAACTTGCCAAAACCAAAGATAAGAGAATTTTAAGAGTGGCTAGGAATATACGAAAAGTCATCTACAAAGAAGAGTCAATAAGCTCAGACTACTCAGCAGAAACCATGCAGGCAAGAAGGCAATGGGATGACATATATAAAGCCTTGGCGGAAAAAAACTGCTAGCCAAGAATTATATATCCAGTAAAACTGTCTCTCAAATATGATGCAGAAATTAGGGCATTTCCAGATAAACAGTTTAGGGAATTTGCAAAAACCAAACCAAAATTACAAGAAATACTAAAGGGAGTCCTCCGGTTAGAAAAT
>NW_004443946.1:16516668-16551539 GCF_000243295.1 Trichechus manatus latirostris | reverse complement strand
CACCAACAAAGAGAACCTTGAAGAGGAAATCACCAAATCAATACCATTTACAATAGCCCCCAAGAAGATAAAATACTTAGGAATAAATCTAACCAGAGACGTAAAAGACCTGTACAATGAAAACTAAAAGACACTATGGCAAGAAACCAAAAGAGACCTGCATAAGTGGAAAAACATTCCTTGCTCATGGATAGGTAGACTCAACATTGTGAAAATGTCAGTTCTACCCAATGCGATCTACAGATACAATGCAATCCCAATCCAAATTCCACCGGCATTTTTTAATGAGATGGAGAAAGAAATCACCAACTTCATATGGAAAGGGAAGAGGCCTCGAATATGTAAAGCATTACTCAAGAAGAAGAACAAAGTGGGAGGCCTCACACTACCTGATTTTAGAACCTATTATACCACCATGGTAGTCAAAATAGCCTGGTACTGGTACAACAGACACATAGACCAATGGAAAAGAATTGAGAATCCAGACATAAATTCATCCACCTATGAGCAGCTGATACCTGACAAAAGCCTGAAGTCTGTTAACTGGGGAAAAGATAGTCTCTTTAACAAATGGTGCTGGCATAACTGGAAATCCATCTGCGGAAAACTGAAACAAGACCCATATCTCACACCATGCACAAAAACTAACTCAAAATGGATCAAAAACTTAAATACAAAATCAAAAACGATAAAGATCATGGAAGAAAAAATAGGAACAATGCTAGGAGCCCTAACACATGGCACAAACACAATACAAACCATAACTAACAATGCACAAGCACCAGAAGACAGACTAGATAACTGGGAGCTCCTAAAAATCAAACACATGCTCATCAAAAGACTTCACCAAAAGAGTCAAAAGACAACCTACAGTCTGGGAAAAAATTTTTGGCTATGACAAATCCGATCAGTGTCTAATCTCTAAAATCTACAAGATACTGCAAAACTTCAACAACAAAAAGACAAATAACCCAATTAAAAAATGGGCAAAGGATATGAACAGGCACTTCACCTAAGACGATATTCAGGCGGCTAACAGACACATGAAGAAATGCTCACGATCATTAGCCATTAGAGAAATGCAGATCAAAACTACAATAAGATATCATCTCACCCCAACAAGGCTAGCATTAATCCAAAAAACACAAAATAATAAATGCTGGAGAGGTTGCGGAGAGACGGGAACACTTATACACTGGTGGGAATGTAAAATGGTACAACCGCTTTGGAAATTGATTTGGCGCTTCCTTAAAAAGCTAGAAATAGAAGCACCATATGATCCAGCTATTCCGCTCCTTGGAATATATCTTAGAGAAATAAGAGCCATAAGAGCCATCACATGAATAGATATATGCACACCCATGTTCACTGCAGCACTGTTGACAATAGCCAAAAGACGGAAACAACCTAGGTGCCCATCAACAGACAAATGGATAAACAAATTATGGTATATCCACACAATGGAATACTATGCAACGATAAAGAACAATGATGAAGCTGTGAAACATCTTATAACATGGAGGAATCTGGAGGTCATTATGCTGACTGAATTTAGTCAGTCACAGAAGGACAAATATTATATAAGACCACTAGTATGAGAACTTAAGAAAAGGTTTAAATACATAAAACATTTTTTGATGGTTACGAGGGTGGGGAGGGAGGGTGAGGATTATTTCCTAACTAGATAGTAGATAAGAACTATATCAGGCGAAGGGAAGGACAGCACACACTACAGGGGAAGTCAGCACAACTGGACTAAACCAAAACTAAGAAGTTTCCTGAATACAATCAAACACTTTGAGGAACAGAGTAGCAGGAGTAGGGGTCTGGGGACCATGCTTTCAGGGGACATCTAGGTCAACTGGCATAATAAAGTTTATTAAGAAAATGTTCTGATGCTACTTTGGTGGGTGGCATATGGGGTCTTAAAAGCTTGCTAGCGGCCATCTAAGATGCATCAATTGGTCCCAACCACCTGGAGTAAAGGAGAATGAAGAACACCAAAGACACAAGGAAAGTATTAGCCCAAGAAACAGAAAGGGCCACATAAACCAGAGACTTCATCAGCCTGAGACAAGAGAACTAGATGGTGCCCGACTACCACCAATGACCGCCCTGACAGGGAACACAACAGAGAGCCCAAAATGGAGCAGGAGAAAGGTGGGGTACGGAACTCAAATTTTAGTAAGAAGACCAGACTTAATGATCTGACTGAGACTGGAGGAACCCTGGAAACATTGGCCCCTGGATTCTCTGTCAGCTCAGAACTAAAACAATATCCGAGGCCAACTCTTCAGATAGGGATTGGACTGGAGTGTGGGACATAAAGTGATACTCGTGAGGAGCGTGCCCCTTAGCTCAAGCAGATACAAGAGACTAAACGGGCAGCTTCTGTCCGGAGGCGAGATGGGAAGGCAGAGAGGGTTAGGAGCTGGTTGAATGGACATGGGGAATCGGAGGTGGAAAGGAAGAGTCTTCTGTCACAGTATGGGGAGAGCAATTAGGGTCACATAACAATGTATGTACAAATTTTTGTATGGGAAAAACGAAATTAAAAAAAAAAAACAGCATAGAGAGACATTGCCTAAAGAAAATGGGAAGGAAAGCTAACATCTGATGAGCAAATTACTAAAATTAGGCAATATATCTGGCTCTATACTCCCTAGCAACCAAGGCAAAAAGAACATGTTGAGTGAGCTTTGTTTTCTGAAAGAAGCAATAACCTATTAAAAAAATTTTTTTCCCTTTTGAACTAAACAGTGATATTTATGGAGGGGCTTTGTATAAAGGACATGAATAAAGTGAATATTCAATTATGGTCTTATACATAGATCACTTTCGTATGCATCTTACAACTGGAGTTCTATAAATGCCAAGGCACATTCAGGACTTCTGAAGCAAAAGCACTTTTGTTGAGGGGTGAATTAAGACTAGCAGCTGCTGAATAAGACAAAAAGTGGCAGCCTCCTTTTTGTCAGAACAAAGTTCCTGATAGAAATGGGTTATAAAGTCCTCATTACCCCACTTCTTTCAGGTCTCCTGATGGCCTTTAAGGACTGGGGTTCCTGACCTATGCACTGTGGAGGGGGGCTTGGAGAGGGTAGCTATAAATGCTTTGCATTTCTGTGCAAATTTGCTTTTACGGCGTCTTCTAAAAAGCTGATTTGGTTGAGCAGACTTTCAAAGATGTCTATAAAACCAAAGCTGTCAATAGGAGAATATCAGTTGTCAGTGTATTAGGCCTGCAAAGAGCAAAGAGAAACAAGGAACATCAAACTCAAAAGTAATAGGGTTTCTTCCCTCCACCTTTTTATGGGTATTCTTGAAAGCCTATGACTATGTTTAAAAACCAAGCCAAAAAACCAACCTCGAGAAGATAAGCAGAATTAGGTACAATTTTCATCCCATGGTCCTAACAAAGTTTCCAATGTTGTGGACATACTACTTGATGTCCAATCACAACCTCCAAAATACATGAGGCAGAGAACTGGAAACCAGATACGACGCTGTAATAAAAATGACCTTTCTATGAACTAACTTTATGGTATCACAGAATAAGCAGTGCTTCTGCTTGGGCCAGAGGTAATTTAGTTTACTCGGTACTTGGTGATGGAAAAAGTGATTAAACCTCCTGAGGTGGTTTGGTTTTGCACCTGAGGGCTTCTCTGAACTTAAGACAGCACTGTGTCAGGAAGTGAGCTTAGGCCCATACCACTTTCCTCTATTACCGTGAAGTGTTCAGAAAACTTTTCTGAGCTTGTTGGAGCCCCTTACCAACTGGTCACATGGTTGGTGTCTTGGGTTAAAAGCCATAGTGAATAACACACTTGGTTCTGTATGTAACCTTCCAACAGACAATCCCAGCTCCACAGGATCAACATAACATTTCCACACAATAACACTGCTCTACTTCCAAGAGGGCCTGTACTGTGAGTCTTTTCAAAAGTTAGGATGTGAGCCAGCCTCCCTGGGCTTCTCACCTGGACCCCCCACCCTTTAAGTAAGGAGCAGCACGCCTTTATAAGAAAGCTGTCTAGGGTTGGGAGTCCAGGCTGTGGTGGGGTAACTCACCCACATGGAAACAAAACCTACAAGGTTGAAGCTGCTGAACACAGGGTTCTGAACAGAGGAAACCAGATAGACACCTCACTGTGTGTACTATTTCACTGGTTTTTGTTTTGTTTTCATACGGTAAGTAGCCCACCTTGAGGTCATAAAGGAGTTGGAAGCTGCTGGGGGCCTGTGCTGCTCTCTGGACAGCCTCAGCCAAGGCTAAGGCTCCCATGCCCCCTTCTGCCCAGTGAGTGCACTTCACGGCATCAAAAGCCCCATGTTCTTTGGCAAGGCGTTTGATGAGGTCCAGCTCGGCGTCTGTATCCGTCCTGTAAAGACAGTGCTTCATGTTAAAGCATTGAGGATGGCTGGAGAGGACAGACTCTGTCTTGGTTTAGCCATTAAAACCCAGGTGAATTACCCACTGATAAATGCGCACTAATCACATAATACTGCCTGGGTTTGAATCTGGCCTCCATAAGTTAGTAGCTGGCTTACTTTCAGCCAGTTACTTACTCTTTATGTGCCTCAATTTCCAAGTGGGTAGAATGGGAATAATCACAGCACTTCCTTCACAGGGATATTATGAGCCTTAGACAAGTAAACATATGTAAAGCACTTAGAATAGTGCTTTACATTCATAAACAATCAATAAATACTAGCTTTTAAAAAATTTTGCTTCCCATTGTGCTGTGGTTAGGCCATTATAATAAGACCAAAACCAGCACTACAACACATACACAACCCACACAAGTTCTTTCTTGCATGAACACTTTCAGCTCAATACCAGTTCAACCCTTTGTCAAGACAACATCCCACCAGACTCGTAAAATAATGAAACTCTGTAGGGCTATGCCCTTCTGTTAGCACAAAAGACCTCCAAAGACCAAAAAGGACATTTAACTTTAGGGCCGGCGTGTTATCCACTTCACCCAGCAGAGAAGAAGGGGGCTGTGGCAGCCAAACCTGACTCCCGGACCCTCAGTGGGTTAAATTCGCTGTGACTTGTGCAGTGCCTGTCATATCACAGGCTCTCATTAACGGATGCTAAAGTAAAGGCTTAATAACCAACAGCAGTAACCAAAGAACAAAATAAAAGTAAAAGGCATTGCTGTACAGTTAGTTCCAGGAGTTGTTTTCTGACCATTTCCCACATTCCCCCTTTATCCTACTCTGCACTTACTTGAATACATTCACAGCCACTACTACTGGAACTCCAAAGAGTCTGGCGTTTTCAATTTGTTTCTTCAAGTTACTGAAGCCTTTTTCAACCAGCTCCAGGTTCTGTAAAAACAACAGTGAAAGGTCTGCGAGGTCAGAGAGAGCAGAGCTGACGCAGTTGCAGCCTCTTCTTAAAAGGGGCATGGCCTCCGTATAGCCCGTAGTCACTCGCTGTCAGGACAAGGAGGCGAGTAACGGGGTCGATACCCTGATGTATTCCTTCACCTTGTGAGTGAATACTGTGGAGGAAGGAGGGCAGCTTTGACTCCAGCTCAAAACACCAGAGTGGAGCTGTGTGTGTGTCCTGGTTGGCTTGAAAACATGGGAGCTGGTATATTTGCTTCCATCAAGTCATATCTTAATAGCTTATTTGAGATGTGAAGGGAATTAGTTACCTCTACATAAATCATATTTACAGCCCCTCTGTTTATAGGTTTTATGTACTTACATGGTACAATGGTACAAACTGACTCTACTTGGTATAGCACAGACCCATCAGAAGACAGAGCCTAGCACATGGCCAGGTACAAAACAGGCATTCATTATATAGCTACCATAAAGACTGATGGAAAACACAAAGTATTCATAACACTTTAAAAGGTTTTACTGAACTCAGCAATCAGCCTTCATGAGGGACAACAGACAGCAAGATAAATGCCATCTAAGAATCAAACAAGATGAAATTTAAAGAAAGGTAATTAAGGAAACATACCTCTAAATATGAGCACTGCTTGTAGCATTGGGAAACTGCAAACGATACCAACCTCCATCAGCAGAGGATTGGGTCAATGAATTATGGTATATATACACTCAATAAAATATTTATCACACAGATGTTATGAAAAGTGAGATGGATCTGTGTTAACATGGAACATATCCAAGATGTATTGAAGTTGTGAAACTATGGAGAGCTTAATTCCATTTTTGCCCAAACACCAAAACATATCCGTATATTCATGAAATTTTTAAAAATGTTGAGAAATACTCACCAAACTATTAAGGGGACTCAAATCACATATATTATATTCTTACAATGTTTAATTTTTTTTTTAACAAAGGATGTATTACAAGCTAAAAAATACATTAAATATTTAAAAATAAAACTATAGCAGTCTTATATAAAAAGACATATACTGAGTTATGAGCAAAACCCAACAATAATAGTGTTTAGTTCATAGATTCCACAACAATCACAAAACAGCTGGGAAAAAAAATGGGTTGGTTAAAGGTAGAAAACAACTGGGATCACCGTTAACATGATTTGTGCTTTTTTGCCCTTTAACAACTGAAAACTGAGACTAGGATTTGTTTGATATTCTGAAGAGCGCTGCTAATCCTTTACCTCCAGTCACAAGAAAACCAATTTGCATGTAAGACTAGTTGAGGACAGTTTTAAGTAAACAGAATTTCTTAAATAAAGACACCAGCTGGGCCAGTGAGGGGCAGTCACTCTAATTAGACACAGGAAAGGCTGTGGCGTAGCAGGAGGGCCAGAACTGTGAATTCCCCTCCTACATGTGAGTCAGACAGATGACCATAAAAGGCAAATCATAACTCAGAAGACAGGCAGACTCGAGGCACTGACAATTCTTTTCTGGTCCATTTTGAAATACTTCACTCGGGGCCTGAACAGTGACCCAGTATTGCTTGATAATTTAAAAGCCTCAGGGGGGAAAAATGGTGGAGAAATTGAATTAACGGTGATAGCCGCTGACCTCATCATCTCATCCGAGGGCCTGCCTCTCACATAACCCTCCAAATGACTCTAGGGATGATTCTTTGATGGTAAATGATATAAATATGAAACGGTAGGAGCTCACAATTGTTCTTTGGGCTCCTGCTTGATGCTATAGGCCAAATCAGCTTATGGAATCTTTGCCCAAAAAAATAAACAGGTTGCAGACTCTATCTCAGCCTTTTAATGTGGATTTAAATCTGCAGAGGAAAAGGCATTTCAAAAAAGGTCCCTATTTCCTTCTGATTGAATGGCATTTGGGAACAGCCCAGACAATGCAGGGAAGACATTGGAAGGAGACTTCCATTAGTACAGGGCAGGGTTGCTCAACCTCAGCATCACTGACATTTGGAGCTGGATAATTCTTTGCTGTGTGGGATGTCCTGTACATTGCAGGATATACTGCAGCGTGTGTGGTCTCTACCCACTAGATGCCAGTGGCATCATCACCCTTAGCTGTTACAACCAAAAATGTGTCCAGACATTGTTAAAGGTCCCTGGGGGCAAAACCACCCCCAACTGACAACCGCTGGTCTAGGGTAGTGTTTTTTTTTTTTTTTTTTAAATGACATCATGTGTGGGGCAATTCTATTTTTTTGAAGCACTTTTCCCCTATTTTGGAGCCCTGGCGGCGCAGTGGTTAAGAGTTACGGCTGCTAAGCAAAAGGTCAGTAGTTCAAATCTACCAGCTGCTCCCTGGAAATGCTATGGGGCAATTCTACTCTGTCCTATAGGGTCACTATGACGTGGAATTGACTCAACGGCAACAGATTTGGATTTTTTTTTCCCTAGCATCCCTGGCTCCCAGGAGTAATGCTGGGTTATAGTGATGCCCCCACTCATTTCCAAATGGGGCGGGTAGAGAAATGATGATTTAGGGTGTGGTGCTTTCTAGGACAAGTAATCAGAAATGATCAAAGTTACCTCCTCTGTGTAAGCCTTGGGTAGGGGCAGTCCAGCCGTGACCTGGAAGGAAAGGAAACCAAGTCAGAGACATTATCTATTTACAATTAGATTTTACCTTAAAGTGGTGCTTGCTGTGTTGTGAAGGCAACAAGCCACATGCTTCAGGGAGTATACAGCGGGCTAGGGCTGGTTCACACCTTCAAAGATTTCAGGCACATGGCCAGTCACACAGCATAGAACAAAATGACTGCTTTGAGCAGAGGGGAGACCTTTGTGGCCTGGGATGGTGTAAAGCCTCTTAAAGGAGGTGAGAAGGGATGGATCTATGAAGGCAGAAAGAAAGAATGTGCTCTAGGCAGGGCAATAACCTCAGTGAGTAAAGGACACACAGTGGGGGTGGAGCTAAAGGTGACTACAGGGAAAAAGGCAGCTGTCAGCCTGCAAAGGCCACCCCGAAATGTCTGTAAGTAGAGTCTCTGACTAGGCCTGTGATGGGTTCACCAAGTTTGGTCCATAAAGCCAACCCACGTTGTAGTGCAAGTCTTAGTATACCCAAACTCTGGTGCAGGAACAATACAAATAAGAAGGAAAAACACCACAGAATGGATTTTCCTTTTCTATCATAGAGTATCTTAAAGGTGTCAAAACACTTAAGCAGTGAGTTCACCGTTATTGAGGTGACTGGTCTGCCCCATGTCCTGATCTGTGTGGTGACCCAGCCTTGCTTCAGTTACAGGAGAGGGACAAGTGTGGGGGGCTGAAGACAGGGAATACAATGGACCCCAGAGAGCAGAAGTTGCTGTGGGCAACAGACAGTGATTAAGAGGCCTTCAGCCTCGTCCCCTTCAATTCCTCAGGGAAACTATAGTGCTCCAATGCTCAGACGCGGCGCTGGGAGGGGTGAGCCAGGATGCAAGGACCTGAGCTGCCATGCTCGGGGCATTACCTGGAGCTTTCTGTTTACAAGCTAACGTGAGCAGCAGTGCTGAACAACAGGTTTGACAGAGTTGTATGTGTGAAGCCCTCCTCTCAGTGCTGCCTAGATTACGTTCCCAGCATTATTATTCTTCAGACCATGAGGTTGCGAGGAAAGAAGGAAAGGAGGTGCAATGGTGTGAGGCTGAGTGAGGGAATGTGAAGAAGGGTGTGAGAGTCGGTTACAACAGAGAAGGAGAAGGGAGCCTATTCTGCACTACTAGCATAAAGGGGAGTCCTGGGCCAGAAGTGCCTTTGGTCTTTCAGGGACAGCTAATGCTAGAGAGGTGTGCTGGGTGTATGACAGCCACGGTTCTCAAAGTGTGGTCTGGGGACTTCACCTTTCAGGCAAGTCTCTGAGATAAAACCATTTCCACAATAATACTACTATTGGCCTTTTTCATTCTCATTCTCTTATGAGTGTACAATGGACTTTTCCAAAAATTACGGGACATGTGATATCACAACAGCTTGGATGGAAAAGATGAGAACATAGTTGTCATCAATTAAGTCAGATATAGGAACACAATGCCTAAATTTTGTGTTAGAAAATACAGAGACTTTTCATTAAAAAATGTTATTTATGTTAATATGTAACTCCATTTTAATTTCTAATATAGTGAAAAGCAATAGATATAACCCACATAAATAAGCTCTTTCAGGCCCTCAATCATTTGTAAGAATATGAAGGGGTCCTGAGACCAAACACTTGAGAACTGCTATATTATCAGGAAAAACCCCGATCACAACACTAAGGAACAGATTTTATTCTGTATGTTGAGGGAGGTCTTATTTCCCTAGTTATCATACAAGCTGCTTGAAGATAGGCATTTAATACTTCTTCAAATATTTCTGAAAACTAGCACCATGTCTTCACATGCAGGTGCTAGAAGAAAGGTGTTAAATACTAGGATAAAAGGTTCAATTTCTAATAAGTAGGAATTCAGGAAAACACAAAGTTCAGATTGGAGTTGAAGCTACGCTTGTCTCAGCCTCTTTTTCTCCTTATTACTCAGAGGCTGCCCTGAGCGTCTTACCATTCCCCTTCTCTTCCCCTCCCACTCCAGGCTGTTAGTGGTCTTGTCGTATATACGTACTACTCAAGAAGGGGTTCACCTCTGTCTTGGCTAAATGGCTCAGCTGGCTGGCTGCCAGTGTCATTATTCAAAGGGAAAATGGAATTCAGACTTAAAAAGAACAGTGGGAACATGAAGGAGTTTTGTGGTATAGTCGAGCACATGTCCTTGGAGGGGTTTAGGTATTATCAGATGTTTTCCTCAGGAAGGTAGGCCACGAAGCCAATTTCAGCCCTCTTAAAATAACAAGAGCTGACAGCACCTACGACTGAAAGGTGGCCATCATGAGAGCCATCTGACCAGCACTTGCTCTTGGCAGCCTATGAATCATGACAAAGATGAGAGCAGCTTAAAGACACAAGCACAAGCCATCTGAATTCCCTTTAGCCTTCAGAAAATTCCTGACAACCAGACCCTTCTAACCCTTGTTACTCACCGTGGGGCCGCCCCCGTGCATTTTAAGAGCCCTGACTGTGGCAACAAGCACTACCACGTGAGGGCGGAGACCAGAATATAGACATTTGATGTTAAAAAACTTTTCCATTCCAATGTCGGCTCCGAATCCTGCTTCAGTCACTGTAAGTAAGGAGAAAAGCAACGGTAAAAATGCCATCCCAATTCCCCTAATGTTGTTTGATTAAAATAAAAGAAAGAGGGGAAAAAAAAAAAAAAACAGTCTATTCACCGATTTTGCAAAACTACTCACCTACAAACCCTTCAGGGCCAACAAGTTTGAGTGCAATCCGGTCTGCTATGATAGAGGAATTCCCATGTGCAATATTGGCAAATGGTCCAGCATGAACAAACACCGGAGTGCCCTGTGGAAATCAAGACATCAGAAGGGCAGCTCCCAATCCTGCTTCAAAATAGGATCGCTAAGGGTGATGGCTGAACAACATGATGAACATAATTAAAGTTTCTGAACTGTACATGTGAGGACTGATGAAATGACAAATGTTTTGTCACATACTTACCACAATTAAAAAAAAAAAAGAAAAGATCACACAGTCAAAGGTACGGAATTTAGTTGGAATCCAAAATAAAAAGACTTCCCAGAGGGAAAACACAAAGCCACCTCTTTCTATATTTCAACAGTATCCCAGTCAGAACTGTGAGAAAGAAAAGGAAGAAAGACGAGCAGGTGGAGAAGGTCTCTGACTCCGCAAGAAAAGTGTGCTCTGTGACCACTCTACTCACCTCCAGGGTCTGCATGAGGTTGGGCTTGATAGCATCCTTCATAAGCACCGTCAAGGCACCACTCACTCCCTACAAAACACATACATGACATGTCAACTCCCACCAGCAAAAAACAACCTCTGGCACCAACGTTCAACATTTATAGGTCTTCCCTTTTTAGCCATCTTGGACCAATTAGGACTTTCACCTGAACTAGACCATCCATTGGTTTTTTTTCCAGATCTTTTAGAAGTTACCAGTTATTTTAATCAGAGAGAACTGACAGGATGAAAACGACATTCACATGCAATTTTTAGAAAAACATGTAACCCTGGAAACAAGCATCTCAATAAAGCTTTGTTGCTGACTCATGTGGGGAAACCATTTTAGAGCAGGGAAATGCGAGTTCCTAGAGTACTGAGTTATTTGTACCTTTGGTGTCTGGGCAGAAGTGGCTATAAACCAAATTCAACAGATTATTTCTCAAAGCTGAAACTAAAATTTTACCCAGGAGTTCAAGATCAAGTCTTAAATATCAGGTCTCCCTTTCAAGCAATCCAACCAAAACGGAGCAAACTGGTAGCAAAGTAAAATAAAGCAATGGTGTCCAATTAGATTCAATTCCAAAGACTCTAAATTTCTGGTTTGGGTGTTAGCATTTAAAACAATTTCTTTTCTTACCCAGTAAGTATGAAAACAGGCAATTAATTTTTCTCCTTTTCCAAATTTATCTAACATACCACTAATTATAGGCCAACAATGTTGGTTTGTGTCAACCCAAACAGGGTTAGAAAAAACTAACCTACAGAAACTCTCATTTCAAACCAATTAACATACAGACAGTGCAGAAATAACCCTTAAGCAGAAAACCAGCCTAGCAGGAGAACATCGGGTTTTCAGGTGATTAACAAAGAGTTGCTTCAAATGTACCAATCCAGTTATCAGTGTAGATGTGATGGCCAAGGGCCTTACAACAAGAGGCTTCTGTGCAGAAAGCCGTGTGTCCTGGGTTGGGACCAGTGTGTGACACCAAGCTCAGTTAGCAGTTACCAAGGGCCTCATTTGGACTCTTCTGATGTTCTCCAAAAACTGAAGTCACACACCTTCTCTTGAAGATACTCACAGGATAAAGATGTTGCTCGGACCACTGGAAACTTGAAGGCTGTTACTGGAGCATATCACCTATTAAACATTCACTGCCATCGAGTTGATTCCAACTCATAGCAACCCTATAGGACAGAGTAGAAGTGCCCTATAGGGTTTTCAAGGAGAAGATGGTGGATACGAATTGCTGACCTTTTGATTAGCAGCTGAGCTCTTAATGACTGCCCCACCAGGGCTTCATTATTCACCTATTACTCACTACGAATTATTTTATAAATTCCATAATTATCTTGTAAATAGCAAAATCCTATTGATTAGTTAACTGCAACATCTTAAGCACAGCATAATTTTTGTCATCAGTGCCTCCGAGAGACCCCAGGACAACGGACACAGATATATCGCCAAGCCCAGAGTGGCTGGCACTCACCAGGTCTTCGGCACTGATGGGCTCCCCTTTTTTGCTGGAAGCCACCACCATTTTTCCCAGTCTTTCTCTCATGTCTTCTAGAGAACTGGTGAGAGCCAGGACAGCCATGATTTCACTGGCCACAGAGATATCAAACTGGGCCTGTTTGCAAGGAAAAGACACACTAGAGAAAACTATGTTAACAGAATGGTGAATCACACAAGTAGTCCTTTTATGCATCCTATGTTTAAACAAATAGCTTAAAAGGGTAGAATAACAGAATACTAAACAAAGATAAAGAACTTAATGAAAATAATCCTTCAGTTGCAAAAATTTTGGAGTCCCTGGGTGGTGCACATGGTTAATGCACTCAGCTGCTAACCGAAAGGCTGGAGGTTCAAGTCCACTCAGAGGTGCCTCAGGAGAAAGCCTGGTGATCTACTTCTGAAAAATCAGTCATTGAAAACCCTATGGAGCACAGTTCTACTCTAACACATGTGGGGTCACCATGAGTTAGAATCACACTCAACGGCAACTGGTAGCAAAAATTTTCAATTAGGAGAAACCCCGAAGTATGAGCCCCAGACACTGTTTTAACTCAGTACTGAAGTCACTCCTGAGGCTCACCCTTCAGCCAAAGATTATACAGGCCCATAAAACAAAATGAGACTAAATGGGCACACCAGCCCAGGGGCAAGGATGAGAAGGCAGGAGGCAACAGGAAAGCTGGTAATGGGGAACCCAAGGTCGAGAAGGTGAGAGTGTTGACATGTCGTGGGGTTGGCAACCAATGTCACAAAACAATGTGTATTGTTTAATGAGAAACTAATTTCCTCCGCAAACCTTCATCCAAAGTACAATAAAAAATATTTTTAAAATTAATTATCCCAAGACCTTGAGTAGCCAATTTTTAAAAAATAAATGTAGTAGGACCAACAAGCTATTATTTATTCCTGTAACAGTCGCTCGTAATCACGTGGCTATGGTTTCCCTAATGTACAAGGAAACAAGATGGAAGCTCCTACAGTGAAGAGACATACTGCAAAATGGCCATCAAAAATGAAGCAATTTTAATCCATTTATGTGCAAGGATATTCACTTGGGGCTCTCCACCTCCAGGAAAAAAATGCTGGAGGAAAAACAGAGGTGACACATGGGATGTATTGCAGAGGCTGTCAGGAGCGCTCAATACTGCACGCCCACTCACTTCCATTTTAAAAGAGAGAAGGCAGAACAACACCTGGCAGTATCAATCGTACGGAAGGGGATGGAGGAGGACAGAAGAGGCAAGGATCTGGTTCATACGAACTAATTTACTTGGAAAGAAACGAATAGTTACCGTCCGAGTGTAGCCTTTCTCCGTTGGAGCCTGTCCAATTGTGATTTTCCTCAGGAATCTATCATTGGTATCCAACACTACAGAAGAAAAGGAAGAAACAAATTTTAATAAAGGGACCATAAAATTAAAGGCACCAGCAGAGCTTTAAAGCAATAAGTCTAATTTAATAACTATCTCAATATTTGATTTCAAAGATGACAGAAAACCCAGAATATGGGGTAAAGTTAAGAAATGATATTCACATACCATAAATATATACAGGAATTATTTTCAAAGCAAAGGAATATGGTTTCATTCTGTTTAGAGAATTCAAACAACTATAAATCTGGAATCTATTTTAAAGCATATTCTGTATTACAAGAAAAACAGAGCAGGCTACATCTTTTCAAAAGGCCAAGACTGATGTTGTTGTTGCGGGGGATGACTCACTGACCTAACCCCATCCTTAGAAACACAAGAGCCATCAACTCGGCAAGTGCAAATGCCTTTTGAAACATGCTGGGTAATAGACCCAGGCTCTCCTTTAATACACTTAGAAGAAGAAATAACTTCTATTTTGATAACAGAATATATATCCAATTGTATAACTTTGAAAATCATGGCAAAGATCAACCAATCAATCAACCAACTTTAATCTCGCCTCCTGAGGCTACAGCTACTGTTAACATTTTACTATATTGCCACTTTTGTTTGTATGACATGCAAAAAAATAACAAAATACAAAATGAACAGAAATAGACAACAACAACAAACCAGTTCATACTCGAAATAGGTCAAACAGGGCAATTTTAAGGCACTTGGTAACATGCCAAATTATTTCCCAAAAAGACTGTAACAATTTAAATACCAAAAGCAGTGTCTTGCACATCACTGGCTATCACTGATTAAATATACAAGCCCCCCCACCCAACACATACATACTCGACAATGTAATGTGTTACTGAGAGCTACTCTTATTTTTCAAAAAAATAGTCAAGTTCCGTGCATCTAATTTCTCTGTATAAAATAGCCAGTCTTATTTTTTAATTTGTCCGTTCCTACTTTCTTAGAAGGCATAAATTAGACATAAAGCAAAAGAAAAGTAAATGAGATTCTAAAATTTCAAAATGGACCTTCAGCTTATTCTTTATAAAATATTGTATCATCTGTCTAAAGCCTCTGAAGCAAAGAGAAGAGAAACACAAATATGATTTTAGCTATTAACAGTATTAACTTAAAAATGCCATTAGCTGCCAGCAGTTACTCAGCCAATGAAAATCACAAAAACTGCCAATAAATTAGCCCCTAGCTGCATTCAGCACAACTGGGTAAAAATTCCTTCTCAGCAGTGATATAGGATAGATGGAAGCACTGTTGGTAAAAAATAAAATTCTAAGTCATGCTTAGTTGGATATACAGAAAAGTAACATATGGCAGTGACATCAGGCAACTCACCCACCAAGTTGCTAAGTATTTAAACCTTGAAAGTTAGCTAACTTGTAACAAGAGGGTTTAATAAAATGAGATAAAAATGAGGAGGCAAACTACAGAGTTACAACAAAAATCAAATCACTTATGCCAGACAAGAGTTCTGAGAATGAAGGCAATAATTTCCCTACTTCATGACATAAAAACTTTTTGCATAAAATGAAACTTGTAAAATTGTATTCTTCATTCACACAAGAGATTCCTTGAAACCAGTCTTTCAATTAACACTGAATAGCCAGCAAAATGTTCAGTCATTCCAACAAAAGGAGAAAGTCACCATCTTGGTCATACATTCACCATGAAAATACCAACACACAAGCCTCTGGACCTTGCATTTTAACAACTCTTTGGGAGGGTGTAGGGTGTGAAGACAACCAAGTCAAACTGGGCACTCTGGTACCTCTTTGCCAAGTTATAGTTTCTGGATCAATATCCAGTCTTGCAAATCTGTTTATCTCTTCATCTGTCAGTGTGGTAGGGTCGGTCTTTTCAATGCCTAGTCTCTGAAGAAGTAGGAAAATTAAGACATAAAATAAGACAAAATAAGCAAAAGCATAATACGTTAAAAAAATTTTTTAAACCTAGTATATCTCAAAATAGGATCTCTTCTGGGAAATACAAACCATCTTAAATTCCAAAGGGAAAACTGTGCTCCTTTTGGTTAAACATAGTGGGGATTTCCTACTCAGACAGGTACAAAGGCATTATTAACACGTTTACTCCAACATCTGAGCACTAGAGGCATTTTCCTAAGGTCAACCCTAAACAAGTGTAGTGACCAAGAAGTGTTGTAATACACATCCACACTTCCTAATTCACCAAACCCAAACAAACTGAAAGGAAATGCAATGTGTAAAGCTTTTGTTTCAATCAGTCCATTGAGAAGCCCAATTCAAATGAAATTTTGTTGTTGTATGCTTATGAAATTTTGTTGTTGTATGCTATTGAGTTGGTTCCAACTCATAGCAACCCTGCAGGACACAGTAGAACTGCCCCATAGCATTTCCAGGGCTATAAATCTTTACAAAAGCAGACTGCCACATCTTTCCTCTGAGGAGCGGCTGGTGGGTTTGAACCGCCAACCTGCTGGTTAGTAGCTGAGTGCTTAACTACTGCACCACCAGGGCACCTACTGCACCACCAAACCAAAAACCAAATCAAACTCATTGTCCTTGAGTCAATTCTGACTTACAGCGACCCAACAGGACAGAATAGAACTGCCCGATAGGGTTTGCAAGGAGCAGCTGGTGGATTCGAACTGCTGACCTTCTGGTTAGCAGACAAGCTCTTAACCACTGCGCCACCAGGGCTCCTACTACACCACCAAACCAAAAACCAAACCAAACTCATTGCCCTTGAATCAATTCTGACTTACAGCGACCCTACAGGACAGAGTAGAACTGCCCCACAGGGTTTGCATGGAGCAGCTGGTGGATTCGAACTGCTGACCTTTTGGTTAGCAGCCAAGCTCTTAACCACTGTGCCACCAGGGCTCCTATCCAACAGGGCTCCTATGCACGGCAAGGCAGATATTATTACCCCCATTTTACAAATGAGTAAACTGAGAGACAAGTTATGTAACTAATTTGCTTAAAGGTCCCCAAAGCGGCATGATGCCATCCTGACTTCTTTAAGTGTTACAGGGGTCAGTTTTCTTCTTAGCTGAGGGTGGGCTGTCAGTACTCTATTTATTCCAGGACCAGCCATTTATAATTCATAGGCAAATGAGAAATAATCTCTACCACCAATCCTTGCTATGCATATAAGACTCTGGTTATTGATCCAAAATAGGCTAACCTAAGGGGATTTTTTCCTCTTGGTCAATTATCAAATTTCATACAATATCAAAATTAAAGAAGGAAAAAGTTTACCTGTAGCCTTCGGATTTGAATATCAGAGAACTTTCTCACTCCATTTACTGACGGTACCAAACGATTAAAGAGAGCCTTTAAGGAGAAAAAGGGCTTTTAAATCAGAGAAACCCCATTGCCTTGCTACCTGCATCATCAGCACTCAAGGGACCAACACTACTTCAAGTGCTTCAACCCTTTCAAAAGTGCTCATGGGGCTCATGGGGCAGCAGCACTCTACCTTGTCTGTCTGTGTCAGTTCATGGAATATCCGGGCATCGATGGCTGCAGCAACGAGGTTATTAGCTGCAGTGATGGCATGGATGTCACCTGTGAGGTGGAGATTAAACTACGAAAGAACAGAAGCCACACTGATCTCTCGACTGGTCTGCATCTTTTCAACCTTCATTCTATGGCAACCAAACCAATCCCCAGGATAAAGCCAGGGAGCACTGGTGGCAGCACAGCCAGTGGACAAACATCAGATTTAGATAGCTCCTGAAAACACAAATTACTGTCTTCAGAAGAAACTCCTCCCAAACTCAGAACTTGCGGTTTTCCCTAAACGACATGTCCAGAAACCACAGACTCCACACCACCGGGGTCAACAGCAACACTGGGTCCCTGAGGACACACTCACTGTCCTTGAAGCAGTGAGTGAAAAGGCATACACTACAGCAGCAAGAACTCTGTGTCTGTATGCACTGCTTTCACTGCTGTAACTATTACTCTGACTTCTCCAGATGTGGGTTCTTCCCAACCTCATCACTTGCTTAAAACTATTATTCCCACTACAAGCCAGACTTTGAAGTCCTTGGCATGCCAAGAAACCAAGCTGACTCGTAAGTCTACAATTTAAGATATTTTTCCCTTAAATGTTGCTCCTGCTGAGAAACAAGTCTCTTGTCCACCACGAACTCTACAAAAAAGTTAATCTCTGGAGGGAAAACCCATAATAAAGGATCTGATTCAATCAAATCCCGGAATACTTTACCTCTTCCATAGGAATAACCTGTGAGTAGCCACCTCCTGCAGCGCCACCTAGAGGACGGGTCAAGGGTGAGGATTCATGTTAAGGCTGCTTTTCTGAGACTTGGAAATCAATTAAAAGTAGATCAGTTTTTTTGTTTTACTTTTAAACTACTAAGCCTATTATTATTATTTTCCTTTGAGACACATTTATTTACATTTAGACAGATTTGATAACCTGTTTTCTAGTTTTCTTTAACCAAGTTAAAACACTTGTTCAGGCTGCACAGTCTCTCAACTGAAATCTGAGTTTTAAATGACAAAATCATGAACGCATACATATTCATTACCTTTAGAAACAGGTTCCACCCATGATTCCTAATATTCGTTAAAAGACTCAGACTACAGTTACATAAAAGCAAACTTGTTCCATTTCCTACTCTTGTAAATGCTACTCTGGCATTTTAAAAAAAGAATATTTAAAACACATACCTAACACAAACAACAAAATAATAACACAAATACAGAGACTGCAATTCCTTCCAAATAGGAGACATGTTAGAAAACAGCTTAAATGCTACATTATTGCTGGCCCATTTGTATTATTATCCAAAGGCCAGTCAAAAATGTCCAGGTTACTAGGTTATCAGTGAGAGCAAGGTCAGTTTGGGGTATAGATTTTGTGGCTTTTGTGAGGCAAAGACCATGCAATGGGGTAACTCATAACAAGAGGAAAAGGAGAATATTGGGTTCAAAAAGCAGAACAAGAGAAAAGACTCATTCTGAAGTCAAGAGCGGACTATTAAGACAAGCTCAAAAGCAGAACTGAGTCAGCACATGCATAAAATTTAACAAAATGATAGGCAGAAGAAGGGCAAAGGTATAGCCTGTGTGAACATTAGTAATAAGTGCTAGAATAAGCAGAATATGTGACTACCCTGACACCGTGCAAATGAGAAAGACAACTCTGCAAGAGCCCACTAGTAATGAATGAAAATAATTAAGAGTACGGTTACAGTACTGCAGGTTTCAGAAGTTGAAGGTATAGTATGATTACTGACGTTGTGTTTTTATATAATCAGAAGAAGAAACACTGTACTGATAGTATTGTTTTAGAATTTGAAATAATTATAAGCTCTGAAGTAAAGATGTGGGGGCCCCATACTGATGCTTAATAATGGTCTCTGACCAAGTTACCTCTGAAGTCTCAGTTGCCACTATTGTGAAATGGTGATAATACTAGCTATCTCGTATCAGGGGATAAAATAATGTGCACAAACTGCTTAGCACAAAACCTGGCACAAAGAATACACTCAGAAGGCTTTTCTTATCCCTAACAGGGTGAAATATGTATGGGATTTGTCTTTGTCTTCACAAAATCAGCATGATGATCAGTAGCTATGATTACTTTTACTGTTAGTGTGACAGTTGACTACTAGGGTCAAATAAAAGCACCACCAGCTAGGCATTACCCATGCCAGGGAATCCCTGTACAATGTCTAATAGTGACAGCAGGATTGGGATGATCTGATGAAACCCTTCCCCAAAAGCAACACAACGGGGATGTGTAAGGAGGACATTCCATGTGTCTAAATGAGGTAAAAACCTATAAGCATTCAAAGGTTGAGTGGGCCAGGGAGAACCAACCACCCCGGCTCTAGCCCACTAATACCTTTTATTCCAAAGGTCGGGCCCTGAGAAGGCTGTCGCACACAAGCAAATACATTCTGATGAAGGTGGGCACCAAGGGCTTGCACCAGCCCAATTGTGGTTGTGCTTTTCCCTTCTCCCAGGGGCGTTGGAGTTATTCTTCAAGATGAAAGCAAAGAGATAAAGGTTTGTTTATAGAATTAAGTTTATCTGAATCACTAAGTCAGACTTAGCAGATTCTACAGAATGACTCTTAATCCAAATAACAAGGAAGACAAAAGGCCTGAAAGTGATCTTTTCCAAGACTCTTAGCTATATTTCCCCAAAATTTTAAATGAAAAGACTGCTGTATTTCAGCTCTTTTCACTGTAAGGAGCAAATATATTTACCTTGTAAAGACACACTGCTATAACTTTAATTTCTCAATTTATAACCTTAAAAACCAGCCCAGCAATAAAAATGACTGCTCAGTAGAGCTCATGAATTAATGAGTTTTGGGTTGAAAGAAAAAGGCAATTCCATCTGAAAACCAGGTTTTAAGACTCAACCCTTCCATAAACTAGCTGGATAAACTTGACCAATTTTCACATCTCTAAAAAATTATAATCTACTCTTACCTACCTCACGGGGCTATTATGAGGGTCAAGTGAGATAAGATACATGTGAAAATGTCAAAACCAAATTAAAGGAATCTTTCACATATATGTGTTAAGTGTTTAAGTGCAACCTCTGGTAATAACATCCATGATTATAACAGTATGGGCATTCAATCAGCAAAATGAATGAAAACCATACCCAGTCACCACCACATATTTTCCATCAGGCTGATGCTTGAGGCGTTCTAGCGCGGAAAGCAGAACTTTGGCCTTGGTTTCACCATACAATTCCACCTCTTCAGAGAGCAGACCGATTTCGCGAGCCAGGTTACCAATGGGCTTTGGTTTGCAAGATCGTGATATATCGATGTCACTTAAAAGAAATGTAGAAAATTTACATCAATCTTCATTCACTGAACTGAATTAATCCCACACTGACAACGCCCTGGTGGCGCAATGGTTAAGCATTTGGCTGCTAACTGAAAGGTGGGCAGTTCAAACCCACCCAGCGGTTCCGTGGGAGAAAAGACCTTGTGATCTACTTCTGTAAAGATGACACCTAGAAAATAGTATGGGGCAGTTCCACTCTGTCACATGGGGTTACTATGAGTCGAAATTGACTCCATGGAACCCAGCAACAACAGTAATTTTCCTCCCCCTCAACTGGTGGTGCTTTCAAAGGGAAGCATACGTGTATCCATGGTATCTGTTAGCTAAAAACCAACAATTCCACATTTTAAATCTGCAAAATTTTATTTTTTACCTTGGAACTGGTGTCTTCAGGTTAAGGCTGTTATACTGAATCACCCACTTTCCCGTCTTAAATTTCTGCAGGAAACGTTTTGCACTCTCCACTGTGCTCTAAACAAAATGACGTAAATGGAACTTAAAAGAGGTAATTGTTTTAACCTCCACCTCTGTTCGAAAGCCCAGGACACTCCAGTTGAATTACAAAGCTAACTGCTTTGTGATCTACCTGTAAACATGTTTCAATACCAGGCAAGAGGCTACAGGCACCTAAAATGCTCTGGGACTGCTTTTGTGTGAAAAAGAGCAAGCAAGCCAAGGCATACCTAGTAAGGTCAATGTGCTTGCCGTTTTCTTTTTTGGAAGTTATTAAACTCCAAAGTACATTAGAATGGTGCCATCTCTGCTTCCCTCTATTAATGTGACTGATTCTATTTCTTTGTCCTTCCATTCCCTTTTTCTTCCCTTCAACAGAGTCACATCCTTACTTAGCTTCTAAGTATATCTTATGGTATTTCTACTTGGGGGAAAAGCACTAACTTGAATTTTGAATTCTACTTGAATTCTATCCACTTCTTAGGATGATCATGGAAACTTTTATTCACAAGTACCTGCATTAGCATTGCCACCGTCATGGGCCCGACGCCACCAGGAACAGGGGTGATGAAGCTCGCCCTCTCCTTAGCCGCATCATATGCCACGTCACCCACAACTTTTCTCCCATTAGGTTTTGTATCATCTGCTCAAGGGAAGAAAGTCAAAGCCAAGTCTCAGAATTGCAACCCTGGTGTTTATTTCTAAGTTAATCAATCAATTACAACAGCTTGTTCCAGAATCTAAATAGAAGTTAGGTTTTGTAGTTCCATCAGGATCAAGTGCCTACTTTACTTAAAAGCTATAGGATGACAGGTGTTGCTATTTCCTAGGGAGAAAATGCTTTTATCTGCAAAAAATGCACAAGATGCTTAACGTCCTTTTTTTTTTTTAGAACGAGAGGAGAATCCTTTTGTAGTCCATCAGGTGGCAAATAAAATACCAACTGTTTCTTAAAACCAACTACCAGATATATAACAACCACTTCTTAAAATGTTAATTTGTGAGGTCTACAAAGGAATTTTTTGGGTGCATAAAGCGCCAACTATGTCACAGCTGCCAGATACCATTTCTACAGCAACTGTCAGCATTTTGTAAGCTCCATGCATGAGCTGGAGGAACAATTCAACAATCCAATTCCAAAGACAAGCAGCTACTTAAACGTATGCTAAAGGGAAAGAATATAATTACACTTCCCTTAAAAGGATACAAGAATAACTACAAATTTTACCAGCACAGAAGAGCTATTCAAGAGAACAAAACCCAGTGATGCATCATTTCTCACTCGCACAAAGAACATCCTACACTTGGCTTCAGTGCACTTCTGGGAGGGGCTGGGGGATAGGGCTAGACCTTGTAGGCTAAGGCTCCTGAGGCAGAATCTGAGCCACATCATTACTTTTCTGTGATCAGATTTTCACAACTGAGGCAGGAAGCTTCAAGAAGTAGCCAAGAAGCCAAAATTAAGAGACCCAGGCTATAGGATCAGCTCTTCTACTCTTAGTACACAGCTCCTGTGGGCTCCATATTTATCTGAAGCCCAAAGATGCAAAGGATTAACGCTACCAATGCACTTGGTTGCTAACTAAAAGGTTAGAGGTTGGGGTCCACCCAGAGGCACCACAGAAGAAAGGCCTGGCAATCTACTTCCAAAAAATCAGATACTGAAAACCCTACAGAGCACAGTTATACTCTGACACACTTGGGATCACCATGAGCTGACCTGATGGCAACTGGGTTTTTTTTTAATTTCACAAGGTGGCCAAGAAGCAAATAAGAAAATGTGCACATTCTTGAAATTGGAAAAGCATTCTCCAAACATAAGGATTTCTCTTCCCGTCCTAGATACGTAAGAAATTTTTTATATGTACTGGTATAACCATAAGGAGCTGGTAAACATAACTCCTTGGGATAGTTTCAGGTTTCTGGAAGATTATAAAACAGCAGGCTAGGACAGAACATTTCCTCTCATAACCCCTAAAGTCAAGTTTCAAAATGCCAAGGAACTACAGTTTGCGCTTTGTACAGGTTTCAACAGTCTAATCCTAAAGTTAGCTCAAAATACCCTCTGCTCCTCTTTCTATTCTTTAATACCAGTCATTTTAGTTTTACCGTATATAGGAGACATATATCAACTGAGAACTAAATGCTGCACTGGATGAGCTCAGTTTTGCTCCTTAACAATCTATCATAAACACTGTTAGGGTTGACTTGAGTGCCCTCTGATATATGCAGTGTTTCATGGACGGTGTATGTGGCCAGTGGAAAAAGTAAGCATTCCTCAACCTAAGTGTCTCAGTAATGGACAAACATTTTGGTTATCTACCTTGGCCCTGGGATCTCCCTTTCATTGGGAAATTGTATGAACAAATAAAACTTAAGACCGGCAGTGCCTTGACTCCTTCACATTTAATTTGGGGACCCCAGTATAGAAGGCACTGGACTGGACTGGGATAGGATGAGGGATCTGCTCCCTCTTTCTCCGGGCCCTCCATAAACACTTTATGTCCATCTACCCTTTCTCAAACCATCATTAGTAAGCCAAGCAGGAAGAACACTTATACATGTTTCCCTGACCAAAGCTTTCTGCTCCACACTTGAATCAAAAAATACTCCTTTCTTTGAAAAAAACGTACATACCTTAACTCGTTCTTAATTTGGCAAGTGACTTATGACGTTATCCCTGAGTGTACCATGTAAATCATTTAAATGAAAATCTGAACCAAGAAGTGGTCACAGTTGTTGGATGTGGTGCTTCTAAAATGAACATCTGCAAAGAACAGTTTTTAGGTTCCCCAGCCCACCACTGCTCTGTAACTCACTAGAGACTTTGCCACCCTTGGGGAACAATAGGAGCCCTGGTAGCGCAGTGGTTAAAAGCTCAGCTGCTAACCAAAAGGTTGGCAGTTCAAATCCACCAGCCACTCCCTGGAAACCCTATGGGGCAGTTCTACTCTGTCCTATACGGTTGCTATGAGTCAGAATCAACTTGATGGCAATGGGTTTGGTTTGGTTTAGGGGAACAATAAAAGCCAGCCTTATCAGTATTTATTGGGCTATAAGCCCAGGAACAACAAAAATAGTTTATCAGGAGAGGGGATATTGCTTTTTTGTTATTCATATTTACCATCTACGTGAGGAATAAATATGAACAAGATGGTAAGTTTCATGTTTATGTCAACATTTGGTATCTGTCTGCAAGACTCAAAATCCCCACACAGGTTTTCCTTCTTCCATCGCTCATATCTAATACAAAGAATGCCAAAAGAAGAAATATAAAACAGAAGATGCAAGGTTTTAAACAGAATGAGCTTGAATGTCATATTGCAAGTACTCAAAGTGAGGAGTTGTAGGAGAGCAATTTATCACCCATTAGATAATTACACTACAAAAAAATGAGTGATCAATTATGAGCTACTGTCTTAAAAGCATGGTAGGGAGAGTGGGAGGGAGGTTAAAAACAGTGAAGACTTGACAGTGACTAACGTTCCTGGCAGCTTAATGTCTGTATTTCAAACCTGAGTTGGAAAGGGAGAAA
Source organism: Trichechus manatus latirostris (assembly GCF_000243295.1). Classification (NCBI taxonomy): domain Eukaryota; kingdom Metazoa; phylum Chordata; class Mammalia; order Sirenia; family Trichechidae; genus Trichechus; species Trichechus manatus. The sequence continues at coordinate 16,526,638 of NW_004443946.1, read as the reverse complement.
AAAGATCATTCTTGTTATAACTCCCTTCCACAATTCAACACTGAGTGCTAGTAATTAGAAGATACAAAGCTGGACACTGCACCCAAAGGAGCCCCTGGGTGGTACAAATGGTTAAGCACTTGACTACTAACTGAAAGGTTAGCAGATCAAACCCACCCAGAGGTGCCTCGGAAGAAAGCCCTGACAATCTGCTTCCACGGTTCTACTCTGAAACACAAGGGGTCATCACGAGTCACAAGTGACTCGACGGCAACTGGTTTGGTTTGGTTTTGGCACCACAGAGACTACTGCCTGTGAGGAGTCGGTTCTCGTAGAAGAGAGCACAGATTCACGCCAAATGCAACACAAAAATGATCAAAGAAACACAAAGTTCTATGGGAAGGGAAGGCGGGAGAGAAGGATTTTCAAAAGGAGAGATCATCCCTTGTTGTGGGGAAATCAGACAAGGCTTGGAAGGAGGAAAGGGCATTTCTACAGACATAGAGGAGGCGGGAAGGAAGTGGCTGAAGGTAAAGGTCACAGTTGAGCCTTATTCAATTGTGTAGCCCAGGGCCTGGCATGAAGCTTGATCCACAGAAATAGGTGTTCAATTAAAGGCTGTTGCTTTCTTGAATCTACAAGGTATCCATGCAGGTATTCATTGTATTGTTCTTTCAAATTTCCTGTTTGAAAAATTTCCCGATGCTACGACAGCCTGCTCCACTAACAAAGCAGGCAGGGAATTTGCAAAGGACAGACAGTATGTGCAGGGAAGTGTAAGTGGTCCCGTTTTACCAAAGTTAAAGACAGGTATTCACAGAGAGTGAGTGAGAAAAAAAGCCTGCAGAAGTGGGCTGAAACGACAGAGTGAAGCTAAGGAGTCTGGCAAGTAACGTGGGGGGAAGAGGTTCCCAGGTCCCCGTCACAAGGTGAATGCGGCAAGGCACAAGCACGCAGATGGCTCTGAGTGGGGAACGGCTGGAGGGGGGAGACCAGTAAGAAGTCTATGAGTCCAGCTGAGGCGATAACAGTCTGTGGTGACACTGACAACAGAGAACAGAGAAATTTATCCTCTCTGCCTGGAAAAAAGCCCGAATCAAACATCATTGCTAAGAAAGCCCTCCTAGAGGACTCCTGGCAGAAGGCGTCCCTCTTCTGGACTCGCATTGCACGTTGCAAGGATTACACTGTATTTTAAATCCACTCATCACCTTTGTTAAAATAAAGGGTGATCTCTACATGAAGATAAAGAGATATCTACCCCCGCCCCACGGGTGACATCATCTTGGGAGCTATACAACACAGTGGTTAAAATTACAGTGGTTAAAATTCTGACATCAGGTGGACCTGTCTTTAGCAACTATACCATTTACTAACTGCGTGTGTCTGTGGGCAAGTCAATCTCTAAACCTTAGAAGTTCAAGCATAAAACAGAACAAGAGGTTCTCTCTCAGGCTTTATTTAAAGACCCAGACATAATTCTTTCTCCACCCACCGCTCCACCAGAAACCACTTTCCTCCCCCAGCGACACTCACCTGGAACATAATTGATTCCACAGTCGATGACTATCGCCCCAGGTTTGATCCACTCCCCTCTCACCATTTCAGGATGACCAGTTGCAACCACCACGATATCACCTTTATTTACCTGGGGAAAGGGGATTCTGACTTCAGAAATTAAAGAATGAAATGAACAAATAAACAAAAATCTAGAAGTGGAAAGACACCCCTGAACACTGTATTAAATTCTTAGTTGGCATCAGCTATTTTATAGGTTAAAGCCCAAAATGCAGGCTGCGCACCACGTCCGACAGCCCTTCACGTGCTGCGTTCATCCCCACCGCCTGACGAGACGCTCCTTTCACTGCAGATGTTACCAAATGGGGGAACCGATGAGAACCTGCAGGGCACAGGGGGGCACAGGCTTGGAGACATAGGCCTAGGGCACCGTCCCTGAAGTATTTAACACTAGAGACAGTTCCCTCTCCTACCAACTGTGGGTACCACTACCTTCCACAGAGCATTGCTCTGAGAGGATTAAAAGAGAAAGTGCTGGCCCCTCTCCTACTCTCTAAGAGACTGTGCTGTCAGCCAACCAAAACCAAAACATTGCCGTCGAATCGATTCTGACTCATAGCGACCCTATAGGACAGTAGAACTGCCCCCATAGGGTTCCCAAGGCTATAATATTTACAGAAGCAGACTGCCACATCTTTCTCCCATGGAGCAGCTGGTGGATTTGAATTGCTAACCTTTCAGTTAGCAGCCGAGCACTGAACCACTGCACCACCAGGGCTCCTTGTGCTGTCAACAGGGACATGTAAAGGCGAGACTTCTTGGGCTCAAAGTCAATGCAGAGGTCAAGAACAAGCTGCCAAAGATGCTACAGGTGGTGGACAGCAGGCCACCACTGGTGAGAATATGCAATCTGGCTGCCAGGGTTCAATCCCAGCAACTGCACTGGTAAACCTGATCTCCCACAAGGTAGACTGGTGTAGAAAGAGTATGGACAGAAGAATATGGGGGTAATGGGAAGTGGCTGTTTAATGGGTACAGGGTCTCTTTTGGGGTGAAGAAAATATTCTGGAACTAGAGAGTGGTGATGGCTGCGCATTCAGGACATCTAACCCTTGGCTCCTCTGCTTGCTAGCTGAGTAAACTTGGGCACATTTTTAATCTGAGTTTGTTTCCTAATTTTGTAAAACAAAACAACAGTCAAGAATTGTTACAGGGGTTAAATTGAGAGAATGAGGGCAAAGAACATGGCAGTGCCTGACGCTCAAATGTTAGCCATTCCCCTTATGGGAAGAGAACACACACACACACATACACCACCTTCTGCTCTACTCTGGACCCCTTACCTCCTCGTCCAGATTGGCAGTCTTTGAGTGGCAGGTGGTCACTGTGGCATTGTTCCACAGAAGCAAGTCATGCATCGGGGCACCGACTATTTTACTGCGCCCAACCACCACAGCATGCCTTCCAGCAATCTGTACCCCTGAAAGAAAAGACAGCATGCATCAGAGCTGAGAGAAGGAAGCTGCCTTCCTTCACATGCCACCCAAATGGGAAAATTCAGAACAGCAATACACAAAAACAGGTTCTTAAGCGTCAAACAGAAACCTCCATAGAAACATTCCTTCTTTGGCGATAATAATCTCAACTCTAGGGTTTCAGCTACAAATTGGGACTTGTACATGTGGCCTTCTTGCTGTGGGTTTTGGAGTGCAGCTTAAGCCAAGATCCATTCTTTGAGTCATAGGGGAGTTAAGAAGAAACCTACACTCAAAGAAAAAAAGAAAACCTGACTTACAGCTTAACAGCCATATGGAAGAAGGCATCAGAATTAATTATAAGGGCAAACAGTTATAATAAATAGGATGCATGTAAATGTGGTGGGTGGAAGAGAAGAGAAGAAAATGAGATCAGTATTGGTAACTGTTTCCAAGTTCAGTAAAGTATACATATGCAGTTTCTCATCCAAATTTTCTTTTTGGCTTGGGGCCTGGGGCATAGGGTTACTTGCAGGAAAGTAAGGAAGGGGAAATTTAACTGCAGTAGAAAGCTTTCCTTTTTGCCTATTCAGCATCCACTGGCAATATTGTAGTTGCTGTTGAGTTGATCCTGACTCATGGTGACCCCACATGGGTCAGAGAAGAATTGCTCCACAGAGGTTTCAAGATTTTGACCTTTCGGAAGCAGATTGCCAGCCCTTTCTTCTGAAGTGCCTCTAGGTGGGTTCTAACCACCAATCTTTCGGCTAGTAGTCGAGTGCTTAACTGTATGCATCACCCAGGGACTTCACTGGCGATATACCAATGTCCTTTCCAGGACTGATTTATACTTTACTCAATAGAGATGGTTTGATTGTACAACCTTTAGCAGACAAGTGACCATACTTCTTCCCCAGCCAATGAGATCCAATTCTACAACTGTTTGGCCTAAGGATGGATCTGCCCGGGGGCACCAAGTGCAGCCTAAGAATGAAATTGCCCACAGAGAAGAAAGCAGAGATTAGATCTGGAGGACTGGGTCTTCATGCCTCCAGCCATGGCTGAAGGCAAGAGACCCTTGCTTAAGGCAGTTTGTGCTGAAATCATGCTACTTATATAAAATTAACTTAATCAGAAAAAGATAAGCTCTTATTCAATGCTAATATCATGAACATTTAGAGAGAAAGCTCTCAAGATGTGAAATATTTAAAAGCTAACTTACTATACTTTTTAGGATTCAGCAAAGGACCTGAAGTTGGATTAGGGCAAATGGCGGCTTCACTATCAATAAGAGGAAGTGGGAAAACTATAGCTGCTACAGCTCCATGGGATTTGTTGTTATCAAGCTGTAGCCATATTGTTTGCTAAAAATGCTGTAGAATATAAATTCAGTCTCAGGGTGGAATAGTAATAGCTGTCCCAAGGCTTATAGCTTGACCTTTTCTTGTCAACCACCAAAATTTTCATTTATGCTTTGGGGAAAAATAAGCAGACCAATACTTTCTATTTGAAACTTCTGACCCATTTCCTTTTAACAGGACACACCTCCTTGTAAAAATAACCTCTGCTAGAAAGCAAATTAGTGGCTGCCAGGAGTTGGGGGATGGGGGTAATGGGAAGTGACTGTTTACTGGGCATGGGGTTTCTTTTTGGGTGATGAAAATATTCTGAAACTAGACAGTGGTAATGGTTTCACAACACTGTGAATATACTAAATCCCACTGAACTATACCTTTTAAAATGGTTAAAACTGCAAATTTTGTTATATGTATTTGACCACACTAAAAAGAAATAATAACTTCTTTAAAAGTATTCATGATAAAATTAAAGTACCAAGGTGTTAACTAGGTAATGGAGTAATCTGGCCAACTATCAAAGGGGTCCATTTCCAGCCATCTGTGTAACCCTGGAACTACTATGGAAACTCAGTGCCTGTTTCAGTGGTAGGGACTTTTCACTTTATAACCTTTCACATTATCTGAATTCTTATTGCTACATAAGTTATTTTTTTCACAAAAAGAAATTGCTTTGAACTCAAATAACCTTGAGTCAAATAAATCTTGGCTCTATGGTTAACCAGCTGAGTCTTTTGGACAAGTTACTTAATCTCTCTGAGCCTACTTTCTCAGCCGTTGAATAGTAACAGTACCTATTCATAGGGTTGTTGAAAAAATTAAGTGAATATTTAGGTAAAGTCCAAGGAGACAGGCCCTTGGGCCGATCAAGTCCATGTGTCTAGACCAGGCTCCAAGAAATGATGCCCTGGGTTTTGTTGGTTTGATTTTTACCTGTCTCTCTGATGAGTTCCAGGCATCCTTTAGGTGTACAAGGAATGAAACAGTCATTTAGGTCACCTCTAGCAAGTTTTCCAGCATTGACGCTGGTCAATCTAAAGCAATAAAATAGATGAAAATAAGGGGAAAATAAAGTAGTTAGGTGTCTTTCCTTTTTAGAAGCAAATACCGTGTGGTCCCAAAATAGAAATACATTATAAATGGAATCATGCAATGCAATGCAGAAAACCAAGCCACACTCACCCATCCACATCCTTTTCGGGTGCAATAGCATTGACCACTGCTTCAGTGTTAATGGGATTCTCTGAGTCTAAAGGGAGCTGCACTATGAACCCATGCACAGTGAGGTCTTCATTCAAAGATATAATGCACTTTAACACCTAAAAGTAATATCATATACAACTTACAGACCACATACAAATCAAAAGGGTGGAGAAAAACTTTACAAGTCAAAAATCAGATTGCCCATTTTCCCCCAAGAGTTAAATTATAGTCTTCTCAAATTTCACCTTCCCTTGAATCCTGAACACAACTCTACTTTAACATAGATATATTCCCCAGGTGTCTAATAAGAAATCCATCAAATAAAAGAACAAAGAACTTTAATAACTTATTATGCAACAATAATGCCCACGTTACCATTATCCAAATAAAGATACAGAGCAGCACTATCCAATAATACTTTGTGTGATGGTGAAAATGTTGTATAACTTGTACCTTCTGATATAATGGTCCCTAGCCACAAGTGGAAACCCTGGTGGCGTAGTGGTTAAGTGCTAAGGCTGCTGACCAAAAGGTCAGCAGTTTGAATTCACCAGGCACCCCTTGGAAACTCTGTGGGGCAGTTCTACTCTGTCCTATAGCGTCGTTATGAGTCGGAATCGACTCAACAGCAACAGGTATGGTTTTTTTCGTAGCCACAAGTGGTTACTGAGGACTTAAAATGTGGCTAGTGCAACTGAGAAACTGAATTTTAAATTTTATTTAAATAGCCATATAGGGCTAGTATCTACCATACTGCACAGTGCAGACAGAGAACATTTCCATGGCCTCAGAAAGTTCCCTTTCTCTTTTGCCCCTTTCCAGTCAGTCCTACTACCTACGGGCAACCACATCTTCATTGATTCGTTCTGCCTGTTCTTGAAGGTCATATAAATGGAACACACATTTGGATTTTAAAATGCAGATAACTACAAACAGACCCAGGGATCTTCTTCTTCTTCTTTTTTTTAATATTTTATTGTGTTTTAGGTGAAAGTTTACAAATTAGGTTCCCACTTAACAATTTTTACACAAATTGTTCTGTGACATTGGTTACAATTTTCACAATGTGTCAGCATTCTCGTTCTTTCCATTCTGTTTCTTGTATTTCCATTAATCTAGCTTCTCTGTCTCTCCTTGCCTTCTTGTCTTTACTTCTGGGTAAATGTTGACCATTTGGTCTCATACAGTTGCTTGCTTAAGGGAACATACTACTCATGGGTAAGCCAATCTATTATTTGGCTGAAAGGTGACCTTCGGGAGTGGCTTCAGTCAGGGATCACTTTTAATGAGCGTCGCAGGTGATCCGGAAGCAAACGCGGCCAAAACCACACTCTGAGTAACAAACATTCATACTTTAGTACTGAAACATTTACTCAGTGGGTATGTTCAAGGATTTTCTGGAGGCAGAGTCTGTGAAAAAAGAATTACCTGGAGATCTATATATGCTAAACATATCAGTCTCTAAAGTGCCAAAAATCAGAGAGGAAAGCACTTCAGCTGACCTCTTAACAATCGATGCACAATGGCTCACCTCAGATTCTGTGGCTGTTCTTGGTAACTTAATGTGAGTGGCTTTGATCCCAATCTGAAAAACGAACATGTAAAGCAGGTAAATGGCAAGTAAACTAGAGACATGGGCCCATTTCTTTCCAGATAGAACTAAAACCAACCAGGGGTGTTTGTCATTACTTCACCTTTACATGTTCTGAAGAATTACTCTCTTCATTTCGACCCATTCATCATTTACTTATCAATTATCACCACTGCAATTAAGCAATTTCATGCCCACTGTCCCTGCTCTTTGAGAAGTAAGCAAATCATTGGTGAGAAAATATTCAAGGGTAAACCAGAGGTCATAGCTCCAAGTCACCCATTTCTGACTTACAAAATAAAGTCTACTTTAAGTGATAAAAGTTTTAATGGGGAGAGGCACGAAGGGCAAGGGGAAAAGACAGAACTGGGGTGGGGCGGGAGTTGGAGTGGGGTGGTGGCACCCCTGGTCTAAGTTTACCTCTTCAGCAGCCTTCAGCTTCACATTTATATAAAGATTTGAATCATCTCTGTTGCCAACCTAGAATAATAAATACATGCAAATCAGATGATTAGAGAGTAGCAAAGTGTACAGAAAAGCTTCTGAAATTTTAGTTTTGATAAAAGGAATGTTGAATCATGCGATGCTTGTTGCAGAGAACTTTGACAGGAGCTTAAGGAGAAAGTAAGGGCAGGATGGAGATGTGAGCATAAGCAGTATTACAGCCCCACCCCCAAACAATGCCCTCCTGATTCCCACTGTAACAGCCAAGAGTAAAGAAAATGCAGGGGACACTGGCATCTGCATTGGAAACTAGACAAGGCTGCTACAGGAATTTCTGCTTGCCATCAAACAGACATACCATAGCATCAAGGTATGGAGGGCTGATAAATTACCATCAGGAAGGATTGGCTCTGAGAGACAGAAACACCCAGAGGGCATATTCCACACTTACAAAGCCAGGGCTTTTAAGCTCAGCCATACAGAGAAGAGAAACCAGTTCTGGTGGACCTAATTCTAGTTTACACAGAACATGGACATCACGGGCGGCAGCAATACGCACCCTCAAGACAGAGGAAAGTATGGCGCTGAACACAAACCCAACCACTATGTTGTGTCTCACTATGCTCCCTTCATTTCTTTCATGAACATACTTAGAGTTTTTCATTTTTCCAAGGAGCCTCCGGAGTGGACTCTGACCACCAACCTTTCTGTCAGCAGCCAGGTGAGTTAACCGTTTGCACCACCCAAGGACTCCTTCCATTTCTTTAATCATGAACATACTTAGAGTTTTTCATTGTAACTGTTTATCTGTAAAATGTTATTTTAGAGATATTTTTCCATGCTCCAGTAGTTGACACTTCTCCTTTTCAAGGCTGAAATATTCTCTCAGTGTGATATGCCACAATACATTTTGGTTTCTCCAGTATTGTAGGGGGAAAAGTGGTAGGTGCCTTGATACCAAAGATAGCTGAAGCATAGCCCTTTTTAAGAGAACCACCTCAGAGGAAGAAGTTCTTTGTAACAGTACTTCCAGACCTTGTCGTGCTGATGCTGTGACCGGAAGTTCCCCCTCAGGTTTCACTAGATGAACTCCAAACATGGCCTTAATCTTGGTCTCATTTGTGCATCATACAAATAGTTCTCAGTTACAAAAAACAAACTCAATTCCAACTCAGAACGATAAATTATACAACGCTAATTTGAATTTCAAGGGACCTAGAAGTGTTCTTTGAGGGGAACTGGGTTTTTCTATTGATCATTTGCACCTTAGTAACTTCCTGTGGGGCTTCCCTAGAATTTTAGTGCCTCTCCTCTCATGCTTCCTCTTTGGTCATTTTCTATGTATGTTCTTTGTCCCCACCACCCACCCCTCACTGGTTTGCTTACCAGATTTGATACACACTGAGATTTTTAGATCAAAGCAGAAAAGGAAGTGGTTCTAAGTACAGGAGTATGTTTTTCTTACATTTTCATTAATATATATAACTACAATTAGCTGTTCAGACTTAACTCTGAGATTAACTGGTTTTATAGCTCACCGCCAGTCCTTTTTAACCACAACTTCTCTGTTCTAGACTTTATCTTCATTCATCTCTCAGGTAACTGAAATGCAACTATAAGTTAAGTTTTCCAGGAAAGGTTTGTCGGTATTTTTCTGAGTGTAGGTGTATCTGAAAATATCTTTCTGCTGCCCCTGCATGTAAAGGATCCCCTTGGCTGAACTTGGAGTCACAGCCTTTTCCTTCAGAGATGTTGTCTGTGGCATTTAGTACTACAGAAGAGAAGTCTGAAGTCTTTTGTTGTCCTTGTTATTCTTTTGTAGGCAACTGTTTTATGCCTGAATGTTTCTGAAGGAATTTTCCTAAAGCTTCAAAATTGCTACCAATTTTAAAAAGAAAACTTAATAGTGTGAAAGTCGTATTATAATCCTAAATGCATGGGAAAAGACCTCTAAGAAGCCAATTCAAAGATTCACTCTCAGTATAGGCATCTGATAGGGAGAAATAGTTACGCAATCATTGTTAGATGAGATACAAAAAGAACGCTTAAAGATTCTTGACTGACAGTCACCTGAGTGGGTGGAAGGCTGGTTTTCCAGAGCAAATCTTAATCCCTTTACAGTTTATCAGAAAATTACTTAAGCATTTTATTAAGAATGCTAATTTCTTCCTTGAAGGAGGTTGAGAATTACACCCCCCATATAAAAGGCCCTATCTCAGAACAGGTTAGGGACAACTTTTTTATGCCAGGGGTCTGTAAACTGTTGCTGTAAGGGGCCAGACAGTATCTAACCCCCCTCCCCCCACTGCTTTAAAAATGTTGAGGGTCAATTAGTCCAAAGGACTGACGGACCACAACTACTGCAGCCTCCACCAGACTGAGTCCAGTACAACTAGACGGTGCCC
>NW_004443946.1:16492451-16516568 GCF_000243295.1 Trichechus manatus latirostris | reverse complement strand
TGACTGCTCTGACAGGGATCACAATAGAGGGTCCTGGACAGAGCTGGAGAAAAATGTAGAACAAAATTCTAACTCACAAAAAAAGACCAGACTTATTGGCCTGACAGAGACTGGAGAAACCCTTTTAGCTCAGTAATGAAGTCACTCTTCAGCCAAAGATTAGACAGTAAAACAAAACAAAATGAGACTAAATGGGGACACCATTCCGGGGGCAGGTATAAGAAGGCAAGAGGGGACAGGAAAGCTGGCAATAGGGAACCCAAGGTCGAGAAGGGAGAGTACTGACATGTCGTGGTGTTGTTAACCAATGTCATAAAACAATACGTGTACTAACTGTTTAATGAGAAGCTAGTTTGTTCTGTAAACCCTCATCTAAGGTACAATTTAAAAAAATAAATTAAATTAAAAACAAGAAAAATGTTGAGGGTCAAGAACCTGGACCATAGTTTACCGACCTCTATTTTACATCATAAACTATCTTGAATATTAGTCCCCTCATTAATGTAATTTTTCTTTCTGCTTCAGGAAACTTTTGTAGATATTTAGGCCAGTTGAGGTTACTGATATTAGGTCATTTTTTTTTGTCTATGTATTTTATGAGGACTGACTGTAAAGCACTTTGAATAGTTCCTAGTAGGAAGCAAGTGTTAGCCATTTACTATCACGAATTAAAGTATTTTATGTGCTAGGGTGATGGAAATGCAGCCTCATTCATGTCTCTCATAATGAAAAGTTAAGTCTTAATTTCTTTTATTTGGGAAGTTACCATTCTGTTAAAAAAGAAATCTAACTTTTTAATATATACTTCAGCTAGATCATGAATGTCTCTGAATGTAATGCCAAGGAATTGGAGGAGGAAAAAAGAGGAAAAGCAATTGGGTTTTGCAGACAGACAGACCTGGGTTCTTATCCCAGACTTAGTCCCTTTCTGACTGTGCCTTTGGGCATGTTATCCAAGATCTCTGACCATCAGTTACCTTGACTGTAAGGAACAGCACCTACCTTGTAGAGGTAATATAAAAATTAGAACAGTTAGAAATACATATAAATCCTTTGACCTGCAGTAGACACTCTATAAATAGCACTGTCACTCCTTCCATAAAGGATGAGGAGTGGGTGTGGTGGATGGACTGTGATCAAATTTGTGATTTGACAAGGGCTACAGTTATGGCAAGAGGACAGACTGGAAGCTCCAGGTCTGAAGCCTAAGACCAGTCAGGAGGTGGCTGTAGTGGCCCGGGAGGAAGGTGAGGGCCTGATCTAAGGAGGGAGCAGTAGGAATGAAAAGGACAGAAGAGAGTCCAAGAGCTTATGAGAGGTAGAATCAATAGGACAACAGTTCTGGCAGGATGTGGGGAGGGAGATCCTAACGAGGACTTGCAATGCTTAGGGGACACTGAGCTTCTGTTAAGGGTGTTGAACAATTCGGGAACAGTTAATGGTGATGGCTGAACAACACAATGAACATAATTAATGTCACTAAACTGTATACATGAAACTTGGCAAAATAGCAAATGTCCTGTTACATATATATTTGTTGTTAGCTGCTGTCAAGTCAATTCCGACTCACGGTAACCTCGTGTGGAGAGTAGAACTGCTGTGTGACATTTCAGAAGCAGATTGCCAGGTCTGTCTTCTGAGGTGCCTCTGGGTGGGTTCAAACCACAAACCTTTGTGCTACTACCTGAGTGCTTAACCATCTGCACCACCCAGGGGCTCGTACCTATATAGTTAACAAAATTAAAATAAAAAAAAGAGAGAGATGGTCTTGGGTTTCTGGCCTGGGCACGTGGGGAGGTGATGCCAGTTGCCAGGATGGGAAAAACAAGAGGTCTGAGACAGCAGAGATGTGATCAGAACATAGTATATAAGTCTTGTATCATAGAAAAATGTTGACTTTGGTGCTAAAGTGCAAGATTAAAAAAAGCTACCACTGTTTATCGGCAAGGACATAGGAGACAATCTGCAGACCAGAGTTTATGTAATAAGAACACTTGTAATCAATAAGTCCAAAATACAAGTTTGGGAGTCAATTTTAAAAACAGAGGTGGGGGGGGTGCTCTACAAATATTGCTAAGAAAAGGTTAATAGAAACAGATTTCTTTCCTATGACATTTAGTCTTTCACAACAAACATTTCACAGGAATAAGCCAAGAAATAACTGGTCCCCAAATGTACCAAGTGTACACCCACAACATATACCTTTTATTCTTACTTGGTAATTTGCAAAAAAGGAAAACCTACCCCAGCAGAGAACATACCAGGCACAGAAGGCAGGCCTTCTGTGCTTTTCTTCTTGGCTAAGGCCTCTTGGCTACCCCCAGTCTCGCTAATGGGGAAATAATGTGCAGTTAGGGGAAAAATGCTTAAGTACTACTCACTCAGAAATTCTTGATAAACAAGGGACAGAAACTTCACAAGGGCTTAAATGATGTATGTGGAGACATACATGCAAAAGAGAATGTGAGGTGATGAAATTTATATTTTCGAAGGGTGTTTCAGATGACAGCTATCAGTTCCCTGTCCCCCAAATCAACCTTCAAGCATTCATTCATGCATGTGTTGATACATTTATTGAATGCTTCCTACCAACTAGACGAGTCTGGAACTCAGGGAAGAAACCCTGGGTGGAGAACTGAATTTAGAAGTATCTCCCCATGGAGCCATGGGACTGGGTGAGGTTACTTAGGGAAAGAATAAGGTGGAGAAAAGGTTGGAGGGCTGAGCCTTGAGGTTTAGGTATCAAGGAGACGAGGAACAACAAGCAAAGGAGACTAGAGAAAAAGGGAAATCAGAATGGTGTCCCTGAAACCAAGAGTCTGGAACTCGGAAGAGATCTAGACTTCGAAGTCATTGGCCTACAGCGGGTGTTTGGGACCAGATGAAACCGCCTGGGGCAGTAGTTCTGAAAGTGTGTCCATGCATCCTTCTAGTATCTGAGAGGTCAAACTTATTTTCATAAAAATACTACAATGTTATTTGCCTTTTTCACTGTGCTTATAGTGGAGAAGCAACGGTGGGTAAAACTGCTGGTACTTTAGCACAAATCCAGGCAGTGGCACCAAATGACACCAGCAGTCAGTATATTCTTCACCGTCACTCAATAAAAACAAATGCCAGTTTCATTTGGGACTGTCCTTCATAAAGCAGTGAAAATTATTAGTTTTATTAAACTTTGACCCTTGAGCACATGCCTTTTTAATATTCTGTGTGAAGACCTGGAAAACACTTACAAAGTGCTTCTGCTTAATACAGAAGTGCAGTGGTTGTCTCTCTAAGAAAAGTTCTCGTGCTTTTGTACTAGCCACATTTTAAAATGGAACACCATCTTTACTAGAAAGACAATGATCTTCAGGCTTGAGTATTTGACAGGCGTTTTCTCAAAAATGAACAAAGCCAGTCTCCTACATCAAGGAAAACAACTCATGGTATTTGTTGCCAATCACAAATTTAAGATTTCAAATGAAAATTAATTTTTTATTCACCCTGTGAACTTGACAACTTCTCAATACCTAAAGACCCTTCTGATGAGTTTGCTGACAATATTAAAAATTCTGATTTTGTTTTATATTATAAAATAAAATGTGTTAACATTTGGAAGATGTGTATAATTCAGTGAACCATCATTTTTCCAAATAAGGAATGCAGGATGTTTCAAAACAATAACACGGAAAACTCAAATCAATTGCCTGCTCAGGGTGGACCCAAACCGTGAACCTTTGGGTTAGTAGCCAAGCGCTTAACCATTTGTGCCACCTAGGGACTCCTTTCAAAACCATACAAAATATCCAAACCATGACAGACCAATGGATTTTGATGTAACACAGTAAGAAAGTTCACCTGATACAGTTTCAGATCTTACACTGCAACTAATCTTCAAAAACTTCTACTTACTGAGTTTTGGTGTAATACCAAAGAAAAATATCCACAACTATCTGGAAAGACTATTAAAAGACTCCTTCCTTTTCCAACTACATATCAATATGAGGTCAGATTTTCTTCACATATTTCAACCAAACCAGTATATAGCAACAGATTGAATGCAGAAGCAGATGTGAATCCAGCTGTCTTCTATCAAGCCAGATAGTAACAAGTTTTGCAAAAATGTAAAACAATGCCCCTCTTTTCATTAAATTTTGTTCTGAAAAGGCTTTTTTTTCATAAAAATGTTATTTATGTTAACATTATGTCAACATAATGTTATTTATGTTAAACTCATATAATGATTTTACTGTTGGCCTTTTTAAATGAGTCAATACATTTAAAACCTTCCATTTTTAATTTCTGATATGGTAAATATTGATGGACAAAGCCATATAAACAAAAGCTCCTTGAGGTCTTAAATTTTTAAGTGTGTAGAGGCGTCCTAAGACCAAAGTTTAAGAAACACTGGCCTAGTGAAAGGGTGTCCACAGAGAATAGTAGAGGGTCAAGATACTCCAACAATTAGTTGAACTGAAAAGGAAGTGCCTGCAAAGAGAAACTAAAAAGGCATGAGATCCTAAAGAAGCCAAATAAAAAATGGAAGAAGAAGGTCTGAAGTGCAAGTGAGAGACTTAGTAAGGAGGACATTGTCTTAGTTATCTTGTGCTGCTATAACAGAAATATCACAAGTGGATGGCTTTAACAAATAAAACTTATTTTTTCACAGTCCAGGAGGCTAGAAGTCCAAATTCAGGGTGCCAGCTCTAGGCAAAGGCTTTCTCTGTCTGCTCTGGAGGAAGGTCTTTGTCTCTTCACCTAGCTTCCTGGTTCCTTGGAGATCTCCATGTGGCTTGGCATCAGTCTTACCCCATCTCTGCTTCTCTTGCTTGCTTGTTTAATCTCTTTTATATCTCAAAAGAGATTAACTTAAGACACACCCTACACTAATTCTGCCTCATTAAAATAACAGACAACCCATTCCCAAATGGGATTATAATCACAGGCATAAAAAAAACCTGTTGCTGTCAAGTCAATTCCAACTCATAGTGACCCTATATGACAGAGTAGAACTGCCCCATGGGGTTTCCCAGGAGTGGCTGGTGGATTTGAACTGCCAACCTTTTGGTTAGCAGTTCTTATGAACTGCGCCACCAGGGCTCCAACCACAGGCATAGAGATTAGGATTCACAATACCCATTTTTGGGGGATACAATTCAATTTGTAACATTCCACCCTTTGGCCCCCAAAATTTCATGTCCTTGCCACATACAAAACACATTCACCCCATCACATCATCCCAAAAGTCTTAAATCAATGCCAAGTCCAAAATCTCATCTTCTGAACCATCTAAATCAAATATGGGTGAGATTTTAGGTGTGTTCCATCCTGTGGCAAAATTCCTCTTTATCTGTGAATCTCTGCAATCTAGACTACAGGCTTTCTGTTTCTAAAGTACAATGGTGGAACAGGCATACAAGGTAAACACTTCCATTACAAATGGGAGTAACTGAAGGGAAAGAGGGGATAACAGGCACCAAGCAGGTCCAAAACCCAGCAGAACAATTTACATTAGCTCTCAAGGTTTGAACATAATCCTCTGTTCTTTCAGATCATCTAAGTGACAGCTCTTCCCTCCAGACCCTGGGTGTTGGCCACTCTCTGGATTCTGGGTGGAGACCTCAGCCTGGGGCTTTAGCTCTGCCTTCCAGGACAGCAACTCTGCTCCCTCGGCTTTCAGCAGCCCCATTCTCCTTGTCCATCTGAGTCGTGACCTCACCCCTCGGCCCTGGTAGGCCCCGTTCTTCTGCCCTTCGGGCATAGCAACCCCAACCCCTCACCTTTGGGCAGGAGGTCCCATCCCCGTGGCACACCTTAACAACAGCCCCATACTCGAGAACTGAGTTCATGAAGATCCAACTCTTTAAAACCTACGAGGCTGTGGCCCTACCCTTTAAAATCGAGAAGGCCCTGCTTCCCGTGCTCCTTCCAACAGTTCTGCTGATCTCCGAGCTGCTCCAGGGATGGTCCTTTTCTTTTCTTGGAGGACAAAAGATGTAGCTCCTTTGGCATGTTTCCTGCCTGCGGAATTCCAAGAGGCAGACGGCGTTCTTTCCTTTTGTTCTTTCTCTGTCCCCTTCAGTCTAAGCTGATGGGTTTTCCGCTGGGGTAGTTGGTTAGATCCACCGTCACAGGCTTAATCTCTTTAACAAAAGACCGTGTAGCCATGTCCTTGGTGAACATTCTAGGACACATGTCCTTAGCTTGTACAGCAGAATTTTTCAAATCTGTAAGTTTTGTTTTCATTTTGCATAGTTCATTTTTAAGTCCATCTCTTTCCTCTCGCATTTTACTGTTTAAGTGGCAAGGAGAAACCATGCGGCCCCTTTAAGATCTTGCTTAGAAATCTTATCAGCCAGATATCCAAGTTAATCACTTACAAGTTCTACCTTCCACCAAATATTTGAACATAATTCAGACAAGTTCTCTGCCGCTGCATAAAAAGCACTGTCCTTCCCTCACTGTGCAATCACAGGTTCATCATTTTCTTTTAAAGCCTCACCAGAAGCACATTTAATGTCCACATTTCTAGCAACATTCTGTTGCCTGTATTCTCTAATAAGAGATATGTATTCTCTAATTAGAGACTTTCTCTTTGGCTCTCCTCACTTTCTTCTGAATCCTCATCAGAACTGTCTGTGACATCCATAATCCTACCAACAGTCTCTTGAAGGCAATCTAGGCTTTTGCTATTAGGTGCCTTAAAACTCTTCCAGCCTCTACCCATTACCCAATTCCAAAACCACTTCCATACTTTAGGTATCTGTTAGAGCAGCACCCCATTCTTCTAGTATCAAATTCTGTCTTAGTCATCTAGTGCTGCTATAACAGAAATAACACAAATGGGTGGCTTTAACAAACAGAAATTTATTTTCTCACAGTTTAGGAGGCTGGAAGTCAGAATTCAGGGGAAAGCTTTTTCTCCTTGTCTTTGTCAGCTCTAGGGGAAGGCCCCTGTCTCTTCAGCTTGCTTCCTGGTTCCCTGGAGATCTCCACGTAGCTTGGCATCAATCTTAACCCATCTCTGCTTCTTTTGCTTGCTTGTTTAATCTCTTTTATATCTCAAAAGAGATCTGACTTAAAACACACCTACACTAATCCTGCTTCATTAACATAACAAAGACAACCCATTCCCAAATGGGATTATAACCACAGGCATAGAGGTTACGATTTACAACACGTATTTTCGGGAGACATAATTCAATCTATAACAGACACTAATGGAAATATAGCATCATAATACCTGTAAAATTGCTAGGCCTGGTGTGAAACCAGGTATTTGCTCCTTCATCTGAGTGACTTGGTTCTTCAGTCTCTCCTTTATTTGCCTAGAGAAAAAGGAAGATTGAAGTTAACCCTTAATGTTTCAAGAACAAATAAATGATGTGAATTATCTGATGTATTTATCTTTTAAATAAAAAATATTTTCACTGAATAGACATTATCTGTTATAATATGTACCATGAACTTCCAATCAATTTTCTAGGCCTCAAGTAGACATGGATCTCTTCTATTTCCTACTGATACTGGTCCTTGAAGTATGAGGGTGCTTAGTTTAAAACTTATTAGTTGGTGGCATTCAAAACCACACAGTGAATAAATGAAAAATTAGACCAATTGGAAGACTGCTAATCTCCATCATTTTCAGCATTCCCACTCTCCAGGGGCTCATGAAAAAGTTTTGTGGGGAAGAACTTGCGCTCATACCCTTTTGCTTGACCTACTCTAGTAAGATGACCATAGGGTATCCACATAAGGCAGAACAATAAATGAATGAGTCTCCACTCCAAATGCAATATGAATTTACAATTATATTCTAATTTATAAAGAATTTCCTTACAAAAGAATTTAACATAAGTTAAAAGTGTACTTCTTGTGAAACTTAAATAAATCAATTTACCAACATACAACTCCTCAACGACACCGGATACCAATTTAAAAAATTAAATTACACAGGGAACATCTAGCTCAATTGGCATAACATAGTATATGAAGAAAATGTTCTACATTCCACTTTGGTGAGCAGCGTCTGGGATCTTAAAAGCTTGTGAGCAGCTAAGATACTCCACTGATCTCACTCCATCTGAAGCAAGAGAGAAAGAAGAAAACCAAAGACACAGGAAAGATTAGTCCAAAGGACTAATGGACCACAACTACCACAGCCTCCACCAGACTGAGTCTAGCACAACTAGATGGTGCCTGGCTACCACCACCGACCACTCAGAGGGATCCCAATAGAGGGTCCCAGACAGAGCTGGAGAAAAATGTAGAACAAAATTCTAACTCACAAAAAAAAAAAAAAAAAAGACTAAACTTACTGGGCTAACAAAGACTGGAGAAAGCCCAAGTATGGTCCCTGGACACCCTTATAGCTCAGTAATGAAGTCACTCCTGAGGTTCACCCTTCAGCCAAAGATTAGACAGGCCCATAAAACAAAACAAGACTAAACAGGCACACCAGCCGAGGGGCAAGGACAAGAAGGCAGGAGGGGACAGGGAAGCTGGTAATGGGGAACCCAAGGTCAAGAACGAGAGAATGTTGACACGTCGTGGGGTTGGCAACAAATGTCAAAAAACAATTTATGTGTATTAATCGTTTAATGATCAACTTGTTTGCTCTGTGAACCTTCATCTAAAGTACAATTAAAAAAATAAAGAAAAATAAATAAATTAAAATACATCTACCCATTGCCATCGAGCCAGTTCCAACTCATGGCAACCCCACATGGGTTCCATAGGGTTTTTAATAGTAATCTTATGGAAGTAGACCACCAGACCTTTCTTCCATGGCATCCCTGGGTAGATTCAAACCGCCAGCCTTTTGGTTAGTAGTCGAGAGCACATCATTTGTGTCACCCAAGCCAAACCAAAAAACCCGTTGTCACTGAGTGGAGTCCAACTGATAGAAACCCTACAGGACAGAGTAGAACTGGCCCATAGGGTTTCCAAGGAGCAGCTGGTGGTTTTAAACGGCTGACTTTTTGGTTAGCAGCCAAACTCTTAAAGCAGCTGAAAATACATCTACAAATAAGTATTCAAAATAATCCAACAGTGCCCAGTTGTGATATATGATACAGCCATGAACTTGAATAGGATCTGTCTTTTTTGGAGAACCAGTTTCACTGTTTACCTTTCCTTACTGTACTATCTCCACTTTTACCACACTTGTCATACAAATACACACAGACATGGGCAAACATCTCTTCCCTTACTCTAATTTGGTTACTCCCAGCTCCACTTCTCCACACTTTACAAACAACTGGCATAAATAGGCACAAGTCACAAGAAACGCATTATTTGGATTAGGCTAGTAAACATTAAGAATGTCGAAAGGTATAAGAAGTCAGGCTAAGACTTCAAAATTTTATTTCTAGCTAGTGTCCCTGTTTTTTGAAACCAACAGTCTATATAATAATACAGTTCAAATGAAGAATAGACTTGGATTTCTTGTACTGGGATTTGACCTGGACAGAGGCCACAGTTCTGCCTGGAAACAAGAGAACAGGAAATACTAGAGCTGCTGGGTTTTCACTAAGCTGCCACTGAAGCTCCCCAGCAGTCCCAGCCTTCGCTGCTCCTCACTACAGGACAATCCGACTTGGTGCCTGCAAACCAGCAGAAGGCCCCAGCTGGAGAATGAAATTCCCAGACTCATCTCTTTCCTTCCTCTTCCCTTCCCCACCATCCATTTTACTAACACAAAGGCCTCAACACTTTGGAACAGAAAACACAAACAGGACAAGAAGCAGAAGGTATGTGTCTGTCTACCAAATGGGAGACCTAGGTTTGACTCCTGGCCAATCCACCTCAAGTGCAGCTACCACCTGTCAGTGGAGGCTTGCGTGTTACTATGATGCTGATTTCAGCAAACCTTCCAGACTAAAATGGACTAGGAGGAAAGGCCTGGTGATCTACTTCTGAAAATCAGCCAATGAAAACTATGGATCACAATGGTCTGATCTGTAACTGATCACGTGGATGGTGCAGGGCTAGGCAGCATTTCATTCCATTGCACACGGGGTCATCATGAGTCAGGGGCCAACTTGACAGCAGCTAACAACATCAGTGCTCTACAAGAAAAATGTCTACTGGTTCTCCTTACCCTACCCTACCCAAGTAAAACCCATAAAATAACATTCCTAACAATGTAAGGACTGGTTCAAAGTCAGCAGAAAAACAAGAACAAGAGCCAACCGTGAAAACAGATGAACATATCTGAGACTCTCAGCTACCTCATGAGGTAGATGAGGCAAGAAAGACTTTCTTATTCTTCTTCAGAGAAGTAGAAACAGGCTCAGTGCAGGCATGTGACCTTCCCGGGGCCAATTAACAGAAAGAATCCCAAATGCAAAGGCCCTGAGTAGGTAAATGAGGTCCAAGGGGTAGCAGTAACCAGATCAAGCAGAGTCTCTTTCATTCTGAATGAGACAGGGAGCCATAGGAGGGTTCTGAGCAGGGCTAACGTGATCGGACATACATTTTAAAAGGGTTATTCTGGCTGATGAATCAAGAATAGACTACAAAGGAAAAGGTGATAATCAGGGAGACCAGTGAGAAATTACTGCAATTGCAAAAGTCCCAGCCAGAGACGATGGTGGCTTGGATTATTATGTTGATGGTAGAGCTGGTGAGGGTTGGCTGGATTCTAGTATTAGGATGAAGCACAGAGAGATTGCCAGGGCTAGAGATGATGTTAAACTTTTCAGCATTGTGAAATGGAACCAGGAATGATTGGAACTCCAATATTTTAAGGCACAGAGCAGATTTTATACTGATACAGTGAATTTATTCACCAAATCTTATAAGGACTCTTGAGTAAGTGAGCATTTGAGATCTGAAGAGGGGGCCTAGAACCAAATAATAATATTTATACTCAACAGGTAGTAAAGTAATACAACAAATCCAGTACCACAAGGGGGTATAGGTGGAAAATGTTTCAATCCAGTAGGTTAAGAACAAAGCACAACATGTTCTGTATTTTCTATGCTATAAATGAGTCTAAATTTGCAATTTTTTTCCAAAAAAAATAGATTATAGCTTGAAATCATTTAGCCTAATCCCTGCCTCAAACTTTTCTTAAGAAGTAGGACTGTTTTTCAAGCTGCATTAGCAGGCATATTCTTCCAATTAAAAGCTAACGTTTAGGCTCCTTTGTACAACGTGACCAGAATAGCAATAAGAGACATTTAAAAATGCACACAAAGCATAATCAGCAAGAACTAGGGTAACAGAGGAGAAGCTTTCTGGTCTGGTAAGAAAAATGCCAAGACAGTTGCAATTAGGTCTGCACAAGACTCCCCCTGCCTTGGTTTTCTGGGTTGGCCACTAGCTGAAGAGCTTTAAGGTGAAAAGTGGAATAATGAAAGCCAACTGGCAGTTCTGCCTGAAGTTATGAGAAACTATAACAGAGAAGCACAGAGAAAAGAGGTAACACTCCCTTGTCTGTCTCTATTTAAGGTCCTACAGCCGTGGGAGGCATTTTAATTTTTATAACTAATTATTTCCAGGAAGTTTAAATGCTGTAATAGAATAACTTCCTAACCATCAAAACCTCCTAAATAATCAGAAACATTATTTCCTTCAGTTGCAGATGCATCCCATTTATATCCAAGGCAATGAGCTATACCCTGCAGGCAAAGATTCGTAGGCAAAAAAACCCCCAAAAAACTGTCTCCTAGGGTTTCCGAGGCTGTAATCTTTATGGAAGCAGACTGCCACATCTTTCTCCTGCAGAGTGGCTGGGGGGTTCAAACTCATGACCTTTTGGCTAGCAGCTGAATGCTTAACCACTGTGCCATCAGAGCTTCTGCCAAGCAAAGTGAGGCAGAAATGGGTAGCTGAATGCCCAAATAATCCCTGAATAGTAGAACTACACACACCATCTTCACATCATTCTCCATCAGCATTCTCTAAAATCTAAGGGAAGACACAGCTCAATCTTGATGTAGAAGAAATCAGTATTAGAGTGCCAATGAATGAAATAAGAAAAAGTAGCAGTAAACAATTAAAGTCTCTCTGGTCTTGATGCATAAGTACTTGTAAAATAATCACAGCCAATTAGATATGACATAAGTTTTAGGTTAAAAAAAAAAGTAAAAACATGAATAGACACAGTTTTAACCAATAACCTGATAAATTAAGGTCAAAAGGTTAAAAATATATCTCATGCAAATATAAAACGAATACACAGCAAAGATTTTATTCAACTCATTGATTAATGAGGGAACCAGTAAACCATTAAGTAGGTCCAAAGGAGAATTTGAAAAACAGATATACATAGTCAGGAATGTGGACATAAATTTGCTAATAGATGCAAAACTGGTTAATATCCTATAGTACACTAACTCTGAATGGGGCAACTTTGCCCCTCAAGGGATGGTTAACAACGTCTGGAAACATTATTGGTTATCACAATTTGGAGGGGGAGTACTACTGGCATCTGGAGGGTAGAGACCAGGGATGCTACTTAACATCCTACAATGCACAGGACAGCCCCCTAAACAAACAATTATCTGGCTCAAAATGTCAACAGTGCTCCACGTGAGAAACCCTGCTATACAGCAATAAAATGCAATGTCTAGGGTTATCTTTTCTTTCTAAGTGGCAGAAATCAAGGTGGAAATCATTTATATCTCTACCTGTCAAAATTCATTTGCACTGCTATGGACAAAAGTCATCTGCATTACTATTAATTGTTTTTATAAATTAACGTCCTCCATATAAAGTTGTAAAACAGACTCATCAATAAAAATCAAAGGTGTACAGCTCAGATAGTCCCTGGAGAGTCCTAAAGAGACAACCAGTCATCCCTTCTGCTGATACCCAAGTCTTGGACAATTATTCCTGACAAAGTCCATTACAAAGTCCAACTCCTTCTATTTAACAGGATGGCTCATTTGAAATTTTGTGACATTTTGTAACCAAGAGAAAAGCATTGCTAAAATATAACCTAACAAGGACATTTCAACAGAAGCTACCTGGCAGGAAAAGGACCTAGCAAATGGTTATTTAACTACATGGCTAAGAAATTCACATGACGGAAAGAAGCTGCCACAAGTCAAAATGCTGAAATGTAGCACAAACTTTGAGTACTTTTCAAACACGCAAAAGGGACATAGAATATGCCTTTAGTAACTGATCAGAGAAAGAGCAAGAACATTCCTCTTTAAAATATAGGGCTTTTTCTAAACAAGGACACAGTTTCTTTCATCTCCCTCCCCCCCAAAGAGTAGATTATTATAAGATTTAACAGAACACAAATGTTTTATTTTCTTCATTTTCATTTTGTTCATTCCAATTTTCATACTGCTGAAAAATACTTCAAAAATTTTTTAAACTTACACAGAGTTTCTTGAAAAAACAATTCACTGATTGTGAGGCCACCTAGTGTTCCAAAAAATACATATATTTCAAATTCTGTTATTTAAGTCACATTAAAAGATTAAATTATCATCTTGTTGAAAGAAAACTGATTATTTTCACATATCACTAATATAATATCAAAAGGCTACATCATACCAGTATATGGACTAATCAACTGATAATAGCACTTCCCTTTATTATGTTTAAGAATAAAATACTTAAAATGAGAATTATAATTTAACTCAAATATTTACTCCAGCTGATATGTACCTCAAGTGTATATTTGAAAACTTATCTTATCCTCCAATGAAAATCTATAATGTAAAGTTCTTCCATTCAACTATCTCAAACTCTTATTAAAGACCAAAGGAGGGAAAGATAGATCACCTAATATTTGTGATATGAAAATAACTCAAAATGGTACAAAATATTAACGAAACCTCTAATTCCCGGTGAAAGAAAAGGCCGTGATTGGTCTACACACACAATGATACAATAACTGCTTATTTTAAGCTTCCAGATGAGCATTTCTCAACCTTGGCACTACTGACATTTTAGGTCGGGTAATTAACTCCTGGTGGCATAGTGGTTAAGAGCCCAGCTGCTAACCAAAATCCACCAGCCGCTCCCTGGAAACCTTACGGGGCAGTTCTCTCTGTCCTATACGGTCGCTATGAGTCAGAACCCACTCTAAGGCACCTAACAACAACAACAACTAATTATTTGCTGTGGGGGGCTGTCCTATGTGTTGCAGAATCCTTGGTAGCATGCCTGGCCTCTCTAGAGGAGGCCAGCAGCACACAGCACACTCCCCTCCCCACCCCCATATGACAACCAAAAATATCTCCAGTACAGACACTGCCAAATGTGTCCTGGTGTGGGCAGGGCAAACTGCCCCAGTTTGAGCACTTACTGCTCTAGAGGGACAAACGGAGCTAGGGAATTAAGCTGAACTGGCTGAGAAAGGCTTCATAAAAGGTATGAAGGAGGGGAGGGCTACTAAGTATCATGGGAGGGCTATCACGTAATATCAGCTTCTACTCAGATTCAACAAATTGGTGTCATGAGGATAGAAAGCACAGTACATTGCTAAGCTTTCCTTTTTTTTTAAGACAGGCATCAGATTTTTATGTGTAATTACACATATAATTGTGTTGGGCAGTAATCTGGTTTTTAAAAATAATTCTGTAAGCCAAACAAAACACGACTAAATTTGGCCTCCAGGCCACCATTTCGTAACCTTCAGCCAGGAGCAAGAGTTATGAGATACAATGGGGTGGCCCCAAGTATGAGGGTCTGTAGGGAGCTGTGCCCGACAATATGCCAACAAAGAAGGGTTGCTGCCAGTGTGTCTGCCAGTGAAGGTCTAACATCCAGAACAAGTCTTAATATTTATTTGAGTATTATCCAACCACAGACCTGGCCATCAGAGCTGTTCCGGCTCTACTGAACAGCTCCAAGACCCTTGCAAGTTCCTGGATTATCATCCATGGGGACATGCTACCTGGATGTGGAAGGTATGTGGAAGACTTAGGTCTCCACTGGGAGGAAAAGCAGGTCAAGGGCTCTTATCTGAAAAAGTCCCACAAAGACCTGGCTTTTCTGCTTTTAGAGAAGAGTGGGTGGTGCAAACAGTTAAATGCTCTGACTACTAACCCAGAGGCACCTGGAAGACAGGCCTGGCGATCTGCTTCTGAAAGGTCACAGCCTTGAAAACCCTATGGAGCAGTTCTACTCTGCACACACGAGGTCACCATGAGTCGGAATTGACTCGATGGCAACTAACAACAACAAGGGAAAACATTAGGTAGAAAGGACTTAGGCCTAAAAGGCTGCTTACTAAATTAGCATTTCGGCATCAAACCCAAAGATCATTTATCATGTTAGGTGCAGCAAGGCAGTAAAAATAAGCGCCTGACAGGCTCTGGCAAATCCTTTTTCAGAAAATGCTCTCTTAGCTCTTGACACTCATTAAGCATCAACAACCCAACGCTGCACCTCTCCCGCCCAGGCTTCAGGGGAAGAACTTTTCATCAAGGAAACAAAAAGCTTAGACAACAAAACAAGACGGCCTGACTTGTCTTCAAAAAAAAAAAAAACCAAACCAGTTGCCATGGAGTTGATTCCAACTCATGGCGATCCCATGTGCTGCAGAGTAAAACTATGCTCCGTAGGGTTTCCTTAGCTGTAATCTTTATGGAAACAGACTGCCTTTCTCCTGAGGCGCCTCTGGGTGGTTCTGAACCGCCAACCTTTCAGTTAGTAGCCAACTTGCATAGTAACTGCACTATCCAGGGACTCCCTGACTTGTCTCCAAGTAGTAAAAAATCAGACTATAACTTTGAACATGACTTTCTGAAGAGCTTCACTTTGGGTACTTCCCAAACAGACTGACTGGCTGATTCATCTCCTGTGTAAAGGCCTCAGGGAGAGCCAAAGCCAGGATGACCCTTGGTGGGGGATAAAAGTTTGCAATTCCTTTTAGTGAGCGAGTAAGTGACAAGCCCTGGGAAGGAAGGAAAAACACTGTTGAGACTCTGCCACTAGCCTTACAATCGTTGGACAAGTCATTCCACTTCTGGCTAAAGTTCTATGAACTGCAAATGGAGGCAAGGGTGAACTGGGTGGCCGAGGAATCCTGACTTGTCCCCCTTAGCCACCTAATCCTTCAAGGTCAAGGATTTACAGGATGTGCCAGGTGCTGCTTTTTGGGAAATTATCAAGGGGAGCACACTGCACAGCTCAGGGTCAACAGGGCCTTCTGCTCTGTGGGTGAGATGTCAGGGGACTTGGTCTGAGAGCCTTATACAAGACTCTTTTAATCCTCCCAGCAACCTTGGCAGGCAGACACTGTTATCACCATCCCCACTGCACAGGACAGTGAGGCTGACAAATCTGCCCAAGGCCTCACAAGCAATATGTGCCCCTTGTCCCTGGGTGGTGCAAATAGTTTGCACTTGACTACTAACTGAAAGGTTGGCAGTTCAAACCCACTCGGTGGTGCTGTGAAAGAAAGGCCCAGAGATCTGCTTCCATAAAGATTACATTCAAGGAAACTCTATCAAGCAGTTCTACTCTGAAACATGTGAGGTCACCATAAGTGCGCTGGCTCTGAGTCAGAATCAACGCAACGGCAACAGGTTTGGTTTCTGGTTTTGAACCTCTACCGTACACAGCCTCTACCAGGAGTCAGCCTGAGGATAGGGGAGCCCTTTCCCTCAGCTCCAGGGACCCTCTCCTTGGCCAGTCCCTTCTTCCAGAGGATCCCTCACCCAAAAGGGGATACAGTAGAAGACTGACCACATACCCCTGTTCCGAGCCGCCAAACTGCCTGATTCCAATCTGCCTGATAGGTGAGAACAAACACTAACTTGTGGACCATGTCCCCAGTCAGGATTTTCACTAGTGCCATGATGACCCTAGTCAGCTGCCCACTCAAGACTCTGTCACACTCCAACTGCAACACACCCAACAACCTGGCTGGTGGCCTATTTCAGACCTAGAGGGAGGTCCCACTTCTCAGAAACCCACCAGCCTTCTGCACAGGCTCCAAAGTCTAGCTAACTTGAGTTAGTTATGAAGTTCAAGGTTCCATGTAACTTTATTTTGAAAGACCTGCTGCTGTATGGAGCTCATTACCAGCAAATCTTCTTAAGTACAAAAGGGCCCACAGGTATTTCATCTACAAGAACCCAGCCCTTTACTGTGGTGGTTGTTAGCTGCCAATGAATTCACCCCTGATTCATGGCAACTCCATGCACAATAGGATCAGATCATTATGAGCCATAGGGTTTTTCACTGGCTGATTTTCAGAAGTAGACTGCCAGGCCTTTCTTTCTAGTCCATCTTAGTCTGGAAGCTTCACTGAAACCTGTTCAGCATTACAGCAACATGCAAGCCTTCACTGACAGATGGGTGGTGGCTGTGCTTGAGGTGCATTGGCTGGGAATCGAACCCGGGTGGTGAGCAAATTCTTTTTACAGAAACCCTTCTTCTAGTGTTGCAGCTAAAGGTACAGCCATTGTTCCAGCTTTACCTTGGATCACTAAGATAAATACTAATTTTAACGCTCAAGATTATCAGCCAACTTCCAAAGATACAGCCTGGATAAACACAAACATCATTTGTTTATTCAACAAGCACTTTCTAAGCACCTATTTATTACGACTTACTGTTTGCCAGGGATGGTTCTAAATGCTTTACAAGTAATACCACATTTAATTCTAACAACTTTATGAGTTAGGTGCTATTATTACTGCAATATACAGATGAGGAAACTAACGCACAAAGAAGTAAACTAAATTACCCAATGATTCAGAGAGGGGGCAGCACTCTTTCTAAGATCTGGGGAACTTACAAATTCAACTTACTCAAACTCAACCAACAAAAACTCAAGGCACCTACTCTCAGCGCCCTGCTCAGTGGCAAACCATCTGTCACTTTACAATCAGTCCTTCTAGAAAGACTTAATCAAGAAAAATACCACCTATGCAGAGAACAGACTTGATTATAGCAAAGGGAAGGGAGGGTCAAACAAAATCATGCAATATTTAGTAGGCCCCACTTTGAAAAGCATGTACATATTAAGTATTGTGGTTTCTAGCCTAAAAACATTAGATTCCATCAAATCAAGTGGTTCTTCCAACACTATGTAGTTTAAAGCTCCCTTCTCCTTTGTACAATCTCTTCAAGGACACTCACTATCCCCGTGCCCAGGGTGGGGTTTCACCACCAATATCAGTTTAACTCACTCACGCTCTTCTACGCAGGTTCCGCTTAGTCATCTAATAACTGGTGAGGTCAAAGGAAGAAGCACTGGTGGTGCAGTGGTTAAAAGGCTCAGCTGCTCAACGAAAGGTCCGCAATTCGAACCCACTAGTCGCTCTGGAGGAGAAAGATGTGGCAGGGCAGTCTGCTTTCGCAAAGATTTACAGCCTTGGAAACCCTAGGGGACAGTTCTACTCTGTCCTATAGGGTCCCTATGAGTCGCAATAGACTTTACGGCAGCGGGTTTGGTTTGGAGGTCAAAGATGCCTGGTAGGCTGTGCATTCAATGGGGAACCCTTGCCACCATAATACCGGCAGGCTTTGTCAATCTTTGCCCATCGGTCAGTTTTACAATGAGTACTACTTTAATTCTTCTATTTAGAATTTTCTGGCCTCAACTGTTTTCTCATCTGCAAGACGGTATATGAGCATGAACTGGATTTTAGAGAAATTCTGACTGGGACTCATGACCTAGCCCAATCTTCCTCTCCCCAAAAGATTTTTATACTTCAAGTACTTCATTTCGGTAACATGATTAATCAAGGGAAAGAAACTTCCCAGGGCACTTCAAGGCTTGCAAATTTGTCCCTAGAGAGGCCAAACAGATGGTAGCAACCAAGCAAGCTGACCTGCAAACTAGGAGAATGAAGGACCCTTTCCCCAGGCTTCAAGATCCCTGGCTGCAAGTGTAAGCTTGTGTACCTTTCCACTCAAAAGTATCCTCAGCCTAGTAAAAGAGAAAAGGTGGGGACGCTCTGTCCGGAAACCTCACCTGCAGCCCAATCTGCTCAGTCTGTAAGAACCACCTTCTGGAGTACTAATAATGCCCTTTCTTGATCTGGGGGCTAGTTTCATGAGTGGGTTCAGTTGTGAAAAATTCATTGAGCTGTATACTTATGATAGGTGCACTTTTCTGTATGTACTCATATTTACATAAAAAGAAATAAAAGCAAAGACCTCCCTAAGTGATTTTAATGTGCAACTAGTGTTGAGAGCCAATGAAATAGATCAAAGTAGCTATTATCGACAAAAAGTAATAAAGACGGAGGAGAAAAAAGCAGTAAATCAATCATTCATGTAATCATCAACCAATTACTGATCATTTATATAGCTAATATTTACTGAACACTTATTGGTGCCAGACACAATTCTAAGTGTTTTTCAGTTAAGAACTCATTTAATCCTCCAAACAACTCTATGACCTACCTTCCAGGAGGCAACGATTCTGCCCTAGAGTAGGTACCACCAATGACTCTAATTCATTCAAAAACCCCTACTTATACAACTAGGGGCTCCTAGGACTATTACTGTTGCCAGCCACAGCATTTATCAAACAACTGGTGAGGTCAAAGATCTCAAGAGCGATCTCCAGGAAGGTCACAGAATATGTCCTTTCCACTTGCGTCCTAGTCCTACCCTCATCGTTCCTCACCAGTCACCTCCCAGACAAAAAACCAATGGGTGTTGCTTTCTGGGCTAAGTTTGGCAACCAGATCCTCTAGTTATGGTCTCAGATCTCCCTCAGGGGTGAAACACAGAGGTCAACTGAATGCAGAATTTCGTCCAGACTCAGAAACCAAACTACAAAGTGATTCTAGGACCAGGAAAGGAGATGAGAGCATTCAGAGATGACAACAGAGGAGAGCATGCGATTGAAGAGAAAGGAAAAGTTTATAGGGTTCCACGTAATGATATGACTCTGATGTAGTGGGAAAAAGTAAGGACTGGACCAAGATCTAGGTTCTTGTTGACCATTTGTCACTAATAAGCCTTGCAACCTTTCAAGTCTCCTCACCTCCAAATTGTAGTGGAAGGGAGAAGAGGGTGGACTGGATTTCTGAGTTCTGACTGTGGCGCTCCAGGCAGCCCTAACTCTTCTGGGCAGAAAGACGCCGGCAGCTGCACTTTTGGGAGCATGGTCGGGTAGGGTAAGCAGACTTGTTGCCCCAGAAGCACAGGAGCCAAGGGGCACAGCCATCAGGAAGCCCACATGCAAACGCAAATTGTATCCGGGACCCCTTTCTTCCGCCGCAGGGGACCGATCTCCAGGCAAGATGGTCTCATGTCAACATCCTCCCTCCCCGCCCAGCTCGCCAGACTCTTTCCTCCACAAACGTCCCCTCCCACAAAAAAAGGGTCCGTGGGGACTTGCACGCTCCGCTCAGAACCCTCGCCTGAAGCCCAACACGCACGACCAACGACAGGTGCTTACGCGGAGACCACCTTCCCGTTCAGGATTCCTGCCGGCGCCATGGCCTTTATTAGTCTGCTGCCCACGATGGACACTGCCAAAACCGAGGTTCCACTTCCTGTGCGGCCAAACGGATAGCCTAGCCCACGTGCTTAGCGACCGCCCGGGTGCTCACGCTACTGCGCCTGCGCCCCCGACGTACGTGACTGAGCGTGCGCAGTCTGAAGGGCCGGAGTGTCCCTAACTAGCATAATTAACTATTGTAGGGGACCTGTGATACAGTGGGCGGAAGAAGGAGAAGAGAATGTGAAAGAAATGGGTTATGATAGGCTGGCGGAAATGACTGGCTGGTAGAAAGAGCCGTTCCAGATCGCGCCTTTGCAAGGAGCAAGGAACCCCGCGAGAGAGGGAAGCCAAGG
This sequence comes from Trichechus manatus latirostris, assembly GCF_000243295.1. Lineage (NCBI taxonomy): Eukaryota > Metazoa > Chordata > Mammalia > Sirenia > Trichechidae > Trichechus > Trichechus manatus. The sequence goes on along the minus strand of NW_004443946.1, from coordinate 16,495,847 downwards.
AAACTCCTGGTGCCGCCGTGGATTTCAGCCAATCGGGGAGCGGAAAAGGGGGGTGGGGCCGGAGGGCGTGGTCTCGCGGGAGAACACTTTCGCGGGCGCGGGTTTCCCGGGCCCTCCTGGGCCCTAGGGGTTGTATTGCGGAATGTTTAGGGCTGTGGCGACAGACATTAGGGCGGACTGCCGCGTGGGAAACTTGTTGGGAGCGCTATACTGACTGCAGATGTTAAACCTGAGGAGTATGGGGCGAATTATGCTTTCGTCGCCGTCAGGCTGTGTCAGGACACCCCCCCCCCCGCCTCGATTCTGTTTCGGAGGGTTTGGGATGGCGCCCATAACTTTTTAAAGTCTCATCAGGCGAATATGATAATCAGCCAGAGTTGAAGCCCACTGTCTTAGGCCTTGCTGAGCTGGGAGGAATGTCAGAGTAGGAGCGCCGCGTGGGTACCTCTTCGTCTGGGGTAACCCTGGGGGATTGCTAGTGCTCAGACAGGGTCGTCAGCTTTGCAAGTCTAGATTTTGTCAGCTCCCTCACAACGGATCTAAGGTTGGAGAACGGATCCTGGCCTTACATAAACTAGATGCCAATTCACCGAGTTTTGGAGGCGCTGATGCTTTGTTGTCCAAAACAGGGCCGGTACTGTCTCCTCGTGGGTGGCCACTCTGGAGAAGAAACTGAATTGGGCGTTTGTTGAGGAGCATGATGTTTGTGAGGACTGGTGCCCGCAAGTTACTGAGTCCAGTGAATCTGCTTTCTCAGCTAGAGGATAGTTTTGAAGATAAGTTGTTCTGGTCGCTTTGGACTTGCCAAATATCTAGGTTTCTTTTATAAACTGTTTCTTAGGGTGGCCTGTTGCAGTTAATGATAGAGCTCATCTGTTGAACTTGGTTCTTTTTTTTTGGAGGGGGGGCACGTAACTAGTTGCCACCTAGCTGATTCTGACTTATGGCGACCCTGTGTATGTCAGAGTATAACTGTGCTCCATAGGGTTATCAATGGCTGTTTTTCAGAAGTAGATCTCCAGACCTTCCTTCTAAGGCACCTCTGGGTGCATTAACCGTTCGCACTTTTCAGGGACTAGCACATAATATAAATTAATGCTGTTTTCCTGTATTGAGCATTTATGTATTGAAGCTTTTTTCTTGTACATTTTTTAAAAATATGCTTTATTTTTAGAAGTTTTAGGTTTACAGAAAAAGTGTGCAGAAAGTACAGAGTTCCTACATGCCCCCCTCCCCTTTGCACACAGTTTCCCCCGTTATTAACATCTTGCATTAGCGTCATACATTTGTTATGACTGATGAACCAATATTGATACATTATTATTAACTAAGGTCCATACTTTACATTTTAAAACTACCAGCAGCTCCGCAGGAGAAGGATGTGGCAGTCTGCTTCCGTAAAGACTGGAAACCGTATATCGCTATGAGTTGAAATCAACTCCATGTCAGTGGGTTGGGTGGGTTATAGTTTGCATTAGGGTTCACTCTTTGTGTTGTTCAGTCCTATGGGTTTTGACAAATGCATGATGTCATGTATCCACCATTACAGTATCATGCAGAATAGTTTCACTGCCTTTAAAATGCCCTGTGCTTCACCTTTTCATCCTTCCTCCGTTCCTGAACCCTTAGGAACCACTGATCTTTTTATTGTTTCTATAATTTTGCCTTTTTCAGAATATCATATATTTGGAGTCAAACGGTATATAGCTTTTTCAAACTGGATTTTTTTTTCACTTAGTGGTATACACCTCAGGGTCCTCCATGTCTTTCTGTAGTTTGTTACCATGTTTCTTTTTTATCACTGAATAATTACTCTATTGTATGAATGAACCACAGTTGGTTTATCCATTCACCTATTGAAAGACATCTTGGTGCTTCCAATTTTTGACAATTTTGAATAAAGCTGCTATAAACATTCATGTGCAAGTTTTTGTATGAGCATAAAATTTCAACTAATTTGAGTAAATACCTAGGAGCAGGACTGCTGGTCATATGGTCAGCCAGTGTGTAGCTTTGTAAGGAACTGCCAGACTATCTTCCAAAGTGGTTGTACCATTTGAGCAAAAGGAATTTTATTGATGGATTGAATGTGGGGTTTATATATGTGAGGAAGAGAGAGGAATCAAGGAAAATCCCAAGGCTTTTGGCCTGAGCTACTGGAATTTTTAGAGAAGATTCAAGAAGGAACAAGTTTTGGAAGGGAAAATCAAGAATTTAATTTTTGCTATGTTAAATTCGAGAGGAGTTATAGAGAGTTGCGTAAATGAGGATGTATCAGGACAGCTCGTAGCTAGAGATATAGTTTTGAGGAGATGGATGTGGTTGTTTTATATGTGTGTATATACCTATGTGTATTTATATATGCACACACACATAGCTTTCATATGTTGTTGAATGATAAAGGCGGGTTATCCAATAGAATGTGTAATTTGATTCTATTCATGTTAATAAATCCAAAAGCCTTCTCTGATGACACTATGAAAAGTTGCCCGCTCATTTACCTCCCCTTCACTGTCACATTACCCTATTTTGTTCAAGCACATATTAGTATCTAAAATTAGTTTGTTTACGTACTCATTTACTATCTGTTTTTTTCCACCAGAATATAAACTCTGTGAGCAATTGCCTGACTTGTTCATACTTATATCCTCAGTGCTTGGGGATGTAATTTAAAAATCTTGTTTTAGGGGGAAAAAAAGAGTATTCCTTATTATCCTGGTTTAGTTATTAATTAGAACTCTCATTCCTGAGACTATCACTTAATTTCCTGCCTCAGTCTCATCATATATAAATGAATACAGTGAGACAGTCCTTCTCAACCTTAAATAGAATTACCTGTGAAGCTTTTAAACAAATATTTGTGCCCGGGACCATGGTCTCAGTGGACATCTAGCTCAATCAGCCTAACATAGTCTATAAAGAAATTGTTCTGCATCCTAGTTTGCTGAGTAGCATTGAGGGTCTTAAAAGCTCCTGAGAGTCCATCTAAGACACTCCATTGGTCTCACCCCTTTGGGAGTAAGGGAGAATGAAGAAAATTAAGACACAGGGAAAGATTAGTCCAAAGGACTAATGGACCACAACTACCACAGCCTCTACAAGCCTGAGTCAAGCACAACCAGATGCTCTGCCTCCACTGACTGCTCTGACAGGAATTACAACAGAGGGTCTTGGACAGAGCTGGAGAAAAATGTAGAACAAAATTCTAACTCACACTTCACCAAAGAAGACATTCAAATGGCCAACAGACACATGAGGAAATGCTCATGATCACTAGCCATTAGAAAAATGCAAATAAAAACCACAATGAGATACCATCTCACCCCGGCATTATTGGCACAAATCAAAAACACTGGAAATAACAAATGTTGGAGGGGCTGCGGGGAGATAGGAACA
>NW_004443946.1:16429275-16491052 GCF_000243295.1 Trichechus manatus latirostris | reverse complement strand
GAAATGGGCACGCCAGCCCAGGGGCAAGAACGAGAAGGTGGGAGGAGACAGGAAAGCTGGTAACAGGGAACCCAAGGTCGAGAAGGGGAGAGTGTTGACACGTCGTGGGGTTGGCAACCAATGTCACAAAACAATATGTGTATTAATTGTTTAATGAGAAATTGATTTCTCTGTAAACCTTCATCTAAAGCACAATTTAAAAAAATCTCTATATGTTTATATATTTATGCCCAGTTTCTACCTTCAACTAATTAAATCAGAATTCGAAGTGTGCTCAGGCAGTCAGTGTTTCTTAAAGTTCTCTTTGGGATTTTACTGTGCAGGCAGAGTTGAGAACCACTATGTTAGATGATATTTGAGGTATCTTCCTAGTGATTCTGGTATCAAGAGTACATAATACATAATAGGGACATAATTTAACTGCTATAAAGTATTTCCCTAGAATTAGAATCCTAATTTTTCAGACAAATCATCTTTTGCTTTAGGAATAGTAGATGAATCATAATTTTCACCTTTTCTCAAAGTACTTCCTTGATGGGGTGTATGTACTGTAGTACAAAAATTTGACCTATTCTAAGAATTTCACAGAAGAAAGGCCCAAAATACGATTTTCACATCTACTGGAGTGTTTACTTGTCATTGGATCATTTTCTTCAGATGAATTTACTAATGCTTGATGAAAACCACTTTTTGTTTTTATTAATTAGGGAAGTAAAGAATCACAGGTTTTAATGGATCACTTTTACAGTTGCCTCTTCCCTTCCTTGGACCTCTATGATGTGTTCACCTAGCAACAGCTTCTTTGATGGGCAAACATTCTACTGGCAAATTGCTCAGGGCCGCTACCCATGTTGGACAGTTCAGGTCTCTTCTGGGAATTGACCTTGGACTTGGAATTTTCTCTCGTACCTGATATGGTAAAACTGTTTTTACTTTCTACTAGATGAAGCATAGCATACTATAGTTTTTTAATTTGAAGTATTGATAAATCTTATGAATGTATAAAAAATAGAATAGTCATGTACAAACCTAAAATCAGAATAATTGAGTCATATCGCTGCATTTTGTTTATTTTTACTTTAAGGCTCCAAATACATTTTCATGACGTTAGTTTGGGAGAACAGTACTATCACCATCTATAAAAATTAACTTTGTAATAATTTTTTTTCTGTTGTTTCCTTTAGTTATTCAAATTATATTTTTTGATGCTTACTATCTTAGTTATCTAGTACTGCTATAACAGAAATACCACAAAAGAATGGCTTTAACAAACAGAAGTTTATTCTCTCACAATTTAGGAGGCTAGAAGTCTGAATTCAGGGTGCCAGCTCCAGGGGAAGCCTTTTTCTCTTTCTCAGCTCTGAGGGAAGGTCTTTGTCATCAATCTTCTCCTGGGTCTAGGAGTTTTAGCACAGGGACCCTGGGTCCAAAGGATGTGCTCCACTCCCACCTCTTCTTTCTTGGTGGTATGAGGTTCCTGTCTCTCTGCTCACTTCTCTCTCCTTTTATCGCTTGCAAGATAAAAGGTGATGCAGGCCACACCCCAGGGGAATTCCCCTTACATCAGATCAGGGCTATGACCTGAGTAAGGGTGTTGCATCCCACCCTAATCCTCTTTAACATAACCTAATCTTGCCACATTAACCACAGGCAGTATCATGGATTGAATTATGTCCACCCAAAAATGTGTGTATCAATTTGGCTGGGCCATGATTCCCAGTATTGTGCGGTTGTCTTCCATTTTGTGATTGTAATTTTATGTTAAAGAGGGTTCCGGTGGGATTGTAACACCCTTACTAAGGTCACATCCCTGATCCAATGTAAAGGGAGTTTCCCTGGGGCATGGCCTGCACCACCTTTTATTTTACAAGAGATAAAAGGAAAGGGAAGCAAGCAGAGAATTAGGGACCTCATACCACCAAGAAAGCAGTGCTGGGAGCAGAGTGCGTCCTTTGGACCCGAAGTTCCTGCACAGAGGAGCTCCTAGTCCGGGGAAAGATTGATGATGACGAGGACCTTCCTCCAGAGCTGACAGAGAAAGCCTTCCCCTGGAACTGATGCCCTGAATTTGGACTTCTTGCCTACTAGACTATGAGAAAATTTCTCTTTGTTAAAGTCATCCAATTGCGGTATTTCTGTTAGAGCAGCACTAGATGACTACAACAGGCAGAGATTAGGATTTACAAAACATAGGACAATTACATCGGATCACAAAAGGGAAGACAACCACACAGTACTGGGAATCATGGCCTAGCCAAGTTGACACATATTTTCGGGGGACACAATTCAATCCATAACACTTTCTGTGGAATGGTACATACAAATCAGAAGTAGATCCTGTTCTTAGGTACTTTTAATCTAGTAGGGGAGATAAGATTTTTACATAATACAATATTGAATAAGAACAATCAAAAGAAAGATACATATCGTATACTGTAAGAGTTAGGAGGAGAGCGATTACCTTGTAGGAATCAAGGAAAGCTTCTTGGAGGAGGTGGTACTTGAAATGATATTGAAGGATTTATATGTAAATGATCCAGCTGCTGGGTATATAGTTTGGCCCACACAATGGCTTGATTTTTCTTAAAGACAGTATGAGTAAAATTCATTAAGGAAAGTTATTTTTTGAGCACAAGATTCACAAAATTTCAAGGAAATAAAAGTAAAAGGATAGAATTCTTAAGGAGACCTTTGTCTCCAGTACGTTTCTAGTTCTAGGATTGAGGAGCAGTTTCTTCTCCCTTTTCAGGCACTAAAACTTAAATTCTTCTTTAGTTCTCTTCTTTGGTTCTTAGACAAAGAATTGGTATAATAATGATCTTAGGTATTAAATAATGAAAATAAGAGATTAAAGTCTCATTAGAGATATTTACACTTTAATAATTGTCTTCTATATGTATAACCTAAAAAGAGAATTAATAGAAAAATTTCAAAAAGATTGCATGGTTAGTGAAAAAAAACAGGGCTTTTCTTGATACTTTTTATTTCACATTCCTCAAATCACACAATCCTGATTTTTTTTTCTCCTCTTTTGAAAATTCCTCTCATTCTTGGACTGTTTGATTTTCTGCAAAATACCACCCAGCAAAGAAAAAGCATAACCCACTTACACACAGGCCCTCCAGCATAGTTTCTAAATGTTCTTTCTTTCTTTTTTAACAGAATACATTCCCTGATCTTGAAAAAAAAGAAAAGAAATCTCCATCCTATTGCTTGATAAAACATATGGACATTAATTTGGAAAATGGCTTTTCTCCATTTCTTTTAATTTTACTTTAAAAGAAAATATACTATATTGAATTGAGCTGGGTAGGAAAAATGGATTTAAGGCAATACTGAAGTTCTTGGGAAGCTGAATTTATAAAAGTTATGATGTGGTGTTACATTTTGTCCTTCTAGGGCAAAAAGAGCCTTACGAGCGATCGTATGCAATGCTAATTCATGTTTGACTTTTTATCTTTTGGTTGAATCTTGAGGGATATAGTTGGTGTTTCTGACAGACTGAGACATTGAAAGTGAAAGAAATTTGCAGGTCAGGTATCCAAAGATATATGATTAACAAGTATTGTTTCACTACTATAGTGTAAGTATATATATGTATATAGGCAGGCTGCTTCAACCAGTTACAATCTAAACAGTGTTTTGATGCTGTCTTTAGAAACCAGGTACGCCGTTTCTCCAAGCAGCACAGGTTCAACAGGCAGCTCCTTCTGAGGTCTGGCTACGCAGTGAAGGTATGCAGTGAAACCTCCCTGAAGACATTGCTGTTGGTGCTGGGCAGACCCCAGCATCTCTTCCTGACTGCTATATGCACAAGCCATTTGGAAGCACCTTGGGTCGCCATTACTAGGTCTCTTTCATGCTCCTTGTACCTCCAGCATGTCAGACCCTGTCCAGTTTTTAAACCACTCAGATCCAGGAAGGCTCACAGTTACTGGCCAAAGCAAAGGGCCCCATGAGGCTAAGCCATCAGAAGTCACGCATCTATCAGCTCACACATCTCAGAGAAATAGCCCTGTGGTAAGTCATGTACTCCAGCATTTATTGTTCCCCACTGTCAAAAGGTGGTGATAAAACAGTCTCCTGCACAACTGAGAGCTAGAAGAAAGGAAAGTCTAGTTCTGTTTATCCATTTGCCTGTGCTAATGTCTTTTTCATGTCTTTGCTAGTGAATGATGGAAGAGATGAGGTCAAATGATCTCCTACTTCATTTCTGGTTTGACTCTATAACAAGAAGCAGTGAAACATCTGGATCTAAAGAAAACCTCAAAATGAATGTTATTTATTTCTGCCTTTTTGGTGGTTCTGATATTTCATAAGACAATAGAAAAATAGATTGTGAAGAACTTCTGAATTAATTTGATCCAACCCCATCATTAGAGGGAGACACAATGAGTTAGTGGCAGAGCCAAGCAGTCTGACTCCCAGTCTCCTTCTAGTGCACCATGTCCTACTTTGTTGTATTCTAGTGCACAGCTCTACTCTGACACACACGGGATCACCATGAGTTGGGATTGACTCTACGGCAACTGTTTTTTCTAGATCTTAATGAGAATCCTTCTGGAAATTAAACATCCTCTTAGAGGATGTACCTTTTTAAAAGCCAGTAGAAAGATCCACTAAGGCTTTAGTTCAAAAGCTCATAGGAAGAACAACAAAAAGAGTAGCTGTCGAGGCATATGTATAACCAAAAGCTTCATGGGATTTGGTTTCTTGGTTTAGATGTTTAGGGTCATGGTTGCATGGGACATTCCAGTTAAGTGGCCTAATAACATATTTAATGCTTCTGTTCTACCTCCTAGTACTTGCATAGTGCCTGAGGTCTTAAAAGCTTGCAAGCAGCCATCCAAGGCACAATACTTGGTCTCTACTAGCCTGAAGCAACAGAGGAAGAAGAGTCAGGATAGGAGGGGGATATGGAATATATGGCTAATTGCCTCCATGAACAACTGCCACCTTTGCCATGAGACCAGAAGAACTGGATGGTGCCCAGCTACTATTCCTGAACATTTTGATCAAAGATTCCATAGAAGAATCCTGATCAAAAGGGTGAAACTGCGGAACAGAATTTCAAATTCTTATGGACTTCAGACTTTCTGGAGCCATGTAGGTTGGATGAACCCACGAAACTATTGCCCTGACCCTGAAATCTTCTCTTCTTCTTCTTCTTTTTTTTGTTTTTTATTGTACTTTAGATGAAGGTTTACCGAGCAAAGTAGTTTCTCATTAAACAATTAATACACATATTATTTTGTGACATTGGTTGCCAACCCCACGACATGTCAACACTCTCCCTTTCTCAACCTTGGATTCCCCATTACCAGCTTTCCTGTCCCCTCCTGCCTTCTTGTTCTTGCCCCTGGGCTGGTGTGCCCATTTAGTCTGATTTTGTTTTATGGGCCTGTCTAATCTTTGACTGAAGGGTGAACCTCAGGACTGACTTCATTACTGAGCTATAAGTGTGTCCGGGGGCTATACTTTCAGGGTTTCTCCAGTGTCTGTCAGACCAGTAATTCTGGACTTAACCCCTAAAGTCTTCTTAAAACCAAACTGTAGTTTAGCTTAACTAGTAAAAAAAAGGTCTTCCTTGATCATTATGTTCTTATAAGAACTATCTATATGGGATCAAATTGACAAAAGCAACTAGAAAGATTAGACAGGAATCTTAGGGGGCAGGTAATTTATGTTAATGGAGGAGGAGCAACTAAGAAAAAGAGGGTGGGAATGGTTGCAAGCTCAAAGAATGTGGTCAGTGTCACTAAATGGTACATGTAGAAACTGGAATTGGTGTATGTTTTGCTGTGTATAGTCTCAATAACAACAACAAAAAAGCTCGCAGGAGATTAAGTCTGAGCTGGGGATGAGGATGAGGAGTTAGGAGGGTGGTTTATTTCCTCCCCCAGGTGGCTTTAAATGAGAATGACAAGCCTAGTTTCTTTGCTAAGAACGTAAATGTGTTATATTAAAAGTAAACAATACAATACAAAAGGATAATGTACCTCAATCTTTAATAGTTGAACTCCTTTCAAGTGAAGAAACTCTCATGAATCCCTCTAGGAATTTCAAAATTATTTTGCCATTTTGCATGGATTATGATAAAAACAACATAGAATTATATTTTTAATTATGAAATATTATAAAATTATGAGGTTTATATTAATAAAATAATTGTAATCTTAATTTTAACTTGTCCCCACTTAACTATGAAATTTATTTTAAATCAATACTAAAACAACAAGCTTGAGTTTGAAACCAAAAACCAAACCAGTTGCCGTCAAGTCTTTCTAACTCGTGACACCATGTGTACAGAGTAGAACTGCACTCCATAGGGTTTCAAGGCTGTGACCTCTGGAAGCAGATCACCAGGCCTTTCTTTGGAGTTGCCTCTGAGTGGGTTTGAACCGCCAACCTTTTGGTTAGTAGTTGAGTGCTTAACTGTTTGTACCACCCAGGAACTGCAAGTTTGCAACAAATGAATTTAAAAATAACATTTTATGCTTCTTTGGGACCAAGTATATATTAAAATATTGATAGAATTCTAATTATAATGTATTACCTAAATAGATAAAATCACTCTCATCTTCTGATAGATTTTTTACATTTTGTGATTTTAAAATCAACTGGATTATGTTTGTAAATTTTATTGTTTGTATTTAATTTCAAACATACAAACAGTACAGAGACTGATATAATACCCATGTACCTACCACCAGGATTTAAATTTAGTATTTTTCCCCAAATTTGCTTACTTATTTTCTTTCTATGCAAACTACATCCTTTAGAATTTTCTCAAGTGAGGGTTTATTAGTGGTCAACTTTATTTTACTATTAAGTTTAAAATATAATTTCATCCAGTATAAAATTCTAGTTGACAGTTAACATATTTCCTTGAATATAAGAAACAGTATTACTTTCTGCACCATTAAGAAACTTAAAAGTATGCTGCCGGTTAAACTATGCACAATATGAAGTGGCATCAGTTTTAAGATGTACCCCAATTTCAGAGAAATGAAAATGTGGGAAAAATGTGCATTTTAGAAATAGACAAAATATCGCTTTTTCTTTGTTCATTAAAGATACCATTCTGCTGTTTTCTGGCTTTTTTGTTACTGTTAAGAAGTCAGCAGTTTTTTTGTAATACGTCTTCTCTAGCGGCAGCTTTTAAGATTTCTTTCTCTGGTGTTCTGCAATTTCATTATGAGTGTGTAGGTAAGGAGTTCTTTTTATTTAACCTTCTTGGGATTTACTAGGGTGTGTGGATTGGTATCTTTAAAATATTTTGGAGAAGTCTCACATTTCTGCAAATATTGCCTTGTCCTCATTCTTTACATTATTTTCTTTTTGGACTCCAATTAGACATATTAGACATATGTTAGACTTTCTTACTCTATTCTCGGTGTCTTTAATCTCTCCTTCACATTGACTATTTATTTTTCCCTATATGCTATCCTCTTGATAATTTAGGTTTAGATAATTCAGATTTATCTTCAAGTTCGTTTTTCAGCAGGGTCTAGTCTGCTTTTTAATGTGTTCACTGAAATTTTAAATGTAATTTATCATAGTTTTCATTTCTAGAAGTTTTATTTGGTTGTTTCCCCAATATGTTTAGTTATTCTTTGCTGTCTCTTGTGGCTTAGTTGTATTTTCAAAGTTCTTGCTCTCTCTCTTTTTTTTAATATTTAAACATATTTATTTTGTATTCTCCTGTGCAAGTTCTTGTTCCTGATATTTTTATAGGCATAAAATTAGTTCTAAAACCTGACAACTTTAGAAAAATATATTTTGTACCTTTAGTGTGTTAAGTACCAGGTTATACATTTGTATACTTTTTAGCAATTTAGGTTAATAATACATTTTTCTTGGTTTCATTTGAATTATACAAACTTTGTACCAAAAATTACACTAATTACAGTTTAGAATAATTGTACACCTTTTTGACAATATAGGGAGATATTGTAATACAGCTAAATACCTGCTCACTTTTACGCTCAGTTTAGGTATTGCAGAAACACAAAACTGATGTTCATTTACTGAACTCAAGTATTAAAAGAATTTGTGTGAAGATATAATGCATAGGAATAGATTTGTAACCAGAAATAAAGCAAATACTGTGAAATCTTTCATCAATGACCTTCTAATAGTTCAAGATTCTGTGGTTTTATTTAGATGTGAGGTATTTCCCCAGATATTTTACGTTTGTTTTTGTGATTCCTGTACTCTCAGAAATTATGTATATTTAGATGTACTACATTTACTTATGGCTGGTGCTATAAACTATTGTCATGTAAGTAATAATTTTTAGAAAAAAAGTAAGTAGGCTTTTAGATTATCATGTTGCTTGATATTTTCCTGGGACCTGTTGTGTTAGGTAGGGAAGCACCTTAAAATGAACATTTTAAGCTTCCATCCTATTTAGAGCTGCCCAACTGGACTTTGTGTGAGCTTGGTTTTGATCTGGAGGGGCTGCTCAAGCACATGTCTAGGTGATTAATCTGCAATTTCCCTTTACAGGCTGGTTTTGACCCACCTCTTGAAGTGGTTCCTGCCAAGAACCCAATCAGGTGCAACAAAAGGGCAGCTGACCCAGTCCATCCTGACCTTGCTGGTTTGCTGGTGAAAAACAAGAATCTTTTAGCTGAGGTATACGGATTATCCAAGAATAAAACACCATGGGAAATTATATCCTTTATAAAAGCAGGGAGAGAACCATTCTGATAAAATGCTCAAAGTATTATTTTAACTCAGTTTTGCTTTTTTCTCAATATTGAGTTCTCTTGTCACTGAGGAGCACTGATTTAGACCTAAACCTGTCTTTTGCCAGAGAACTTCCTTTAAAGATGGTGCATAGTTGAGTGCTTTTGAATTGGCTGCCAAATGTTGGAGTGTTAGAACCTCGCTATGGACTGACATGCTCAAAATTTATATAATAATAGTAACTAGTTACATGTATTAAACAATTTTATCAGGGAGAATGAATTCTCATTTTCAATATACCACTAGTATCTCCACTGGTTTTATTTAGTATTTGATGAAATGTCTGAACAACGTAACTAGATAAAAAGGAAAGATAGTAACATTTGTAGGAAATGCGTTCACTTTTATTCCCTGTGATGAAGACTATAGAGTGCTTATAGAAATGCTTCAGTTGAGCCTTGCCCTCAGGACATTTGGTTGCAAGAGACAGTCTCATAAGTAAACAAGGTCAGAAGCTCAAAGGCCATTGTCATCCTTAAGAGTACTATGATGTGACTAGTTACGTATACTGCCTCTATGGTTAACTGTAAATGAATTTATCGGAGTATTTACATATATAGATCACTCACCAGCCCATTGCGTAAGCAGCTTTCTTTTGTTGTTGTTCTTGGCTGCCATCAAGTTGACTCCAACTCATGGCAACCTGATGTACAAAAGAACAAAACATTTCCCTGTCCTTCATCATCCTCACAATTGCCAGCAGGTTCAAGTCCATCGTAGTGGCCATCGTGCCAATCCATCTCACTGAGGGTCTCATACCCTCGTTGACCCTATATTTTACCAACCATACGTCCGCCCCTAACGATCGATCCCTTCTGATGACATGTCCAAAGCAAGCAAGCAAGCAATTCAGACAGAGTTCTATTGTGATCCATTAGGTTTTCTTTGACTAATTTTCAGAAGGAGATCTCCAGGCCTTTCTTCCTAGTCTGTCTTCTGTCTTAGTCTGGAAGCTCCACTGAAACCTGTCCACAATGGGTGGTCCTACTAGTATTTGAAATACCAGCGGCATAGTTTCCAGCATCATAGCAACATGCAAGCCAATACAATACAACAAAGTGACAGATGGGTGGTGGAAGTAGCTTTCTAAGGTGGCCTTATTCTCCTGGGCCTCTTTTCTGCCCAAGAATTTATTAACGGTCTTTTCTGTTATCTCACCTGATTCCAGATGTTATTTAATAGATGTAAATTTGGATATAGATAAATATCAACCCAGTGATGTCAAGTCGATTCCGACTCACAGTGACCTTGTAGGACAGACAGAGTAGAACTACCCCATAGGGTTTCCAAGACTGTAAATCTTTATGTAAGCAGGCTGCCACATCTTTCCCCCACAGAGCAGCTGGTAGGTTCGAACTGCTGACCTTTTGGTTAACAGCTGAGCACTTAACCACTGTGCAACCAGAGCTCCTGGATAGATAAATATATATCTTACAATTTTATCTATGCTAATGCTTTCCCTCTTTTAACATACAGGGGTGAATGGAGCTTAAATTTTAATGGAATTTCTATAGCCACAGTAAATCTCAACATAACTTTGAGAGATTTCTTACATTTTTTTAATATTCAAAAATTTATACACAAATTGTTTTTGTGACATTGGATGCAATCCCCGCAATGTGTCAGCACTCTCCCCTTTCTCTTTACACCCTGGGTTCCCCGTGTGCATTCATGCAGGTTTCCTGTCGCTTTCTGCCTTCTTGTCTTTGCTTTGGGGCAGATGTTGCCCATTTGGTCTCGTAGACTTGATTTAACTAAGAAGCACGTTCCTCACGTGTGTTATTGTTTGTTTTATAAGGCCTGTCTAATCTTTGGATGATAGGTGGGCTTTGGGAGTGGCTTCAGTTCTGAGTTAGCAGAGTTTCCGGGGGCCATAGTCTCAAGGATTCCTCCAGTCTCTGTCAGACCAGTAAGTCTGGTCTTTTTTTGTGAATTTGAGTTTTGTTCTACATTTTTCTCCAGCTCTGTCCAGGACCCTCTATTGTGATTTATTTCAGAGAGGTTGGTGGTGGTAGTTGGGCACTATGCAGTTCTGGACTCAGGCTGGTGGAGGCTGTGGTTCATGTGATCTTACGTTGGTTTTTTTCGTTCAGAAAAATGTGATGCCAATCCTTGAAACTGTGGCAATTTTTATTATGGGTAGCATCCTCCTTCTCCTCTACAGGAAAACTTTCTATTAATACTTAAGAAGTTTGGGATTTTTTATAATTCAGATTTGAATTAAATGTTATATCTGCATAATTAATAAAAGAAAGAAAAACTTTTGAAAACAAATTGTCCAAAAGGATTGTAGGTACCTTGCTTAAATAAATTATGTAAGCTATATTCAAGAATTTCAGAGTATTTTTAAAAAGCAACTCTACATAAATGCACATAAATCATATGCCAACTACAAATGTTTATCAATTAGTCAAAACAGGTATTGAAGAAGCTCTACGAGGTCACATCTTGGCTTGGTTTTAGATACTATATGTATTGAAAAGTATTCCATAGTTCATATTGGCATTTTCTACATTTAATTCGAATTAGTGACATTTATTGCAGGATTTCCCTGTGGTAACTTTTTTCTTGTTTTTTTTTTTTTTTTTAATGTAATGATTTCAACAGAACACCTGAGCTTCGGCATGAGTCATCTTTACCTTTTCCAATAACCTGTTATTTAATCCCATAGGAATACAATTGTCTTGATAAGGCAGTTTTTCTCTTCACTGCGTGCATTTAAAATTATCATCATGTATTTGTGCCCAATAATGGAGAAACAGCTGCAAGAGAGTTATTTGAGAAAAGCCAGGTATAGAAGGGATAAATATTACATATTCACTTGGTGATTGTGTTGCCTTAATTTAGGAAATATGATATAGAGCTAAAACCTTTGCATAGTGCTAGACAGGCTGCTGTTGTAGTAGAAATGAATTAAAACAGCTTGAAAATTTGCATTGATAAAGTATACTAAGACCCAGTGTCTTAGAAATCTAATGTGTTCTGCCAATACTTTTTAATTTGGTTTTCATGCAAACTTTTATTTGTGAGGGAATTATGACTGTATTTATGCAGATAAGCTGTTTTTCTTCCCTTAGCTTAGTCATAAAGCAAATAGTGGAAACCTAGAAGGTGTAGCCAGTCCTAGAAAAGGTGAATGGTGGAAATATAAATTTTGCAGCTAAAAAAAAAATATCAGAATTATTATTTGTAATGGAAAATTTCAGTGAGATAATTATAGACTCACTTGCGGTTGTAAGAAATGATGCAGAGAGACCCCTTGGGCACTTTTCCCAACTTCCCTAATGAAAAAATTTTACAAAACTATAGTTTAATGTAGCAACCAGAATATTGACACTAATGCTATCTACCAATCTTATTCTGATTTCTCCAGTTTTTCTTGTACTCACGGTGTGTGTGTGTATTAAGTTCTATACAACTCTATTACCTGTGTTAATGCATCCACCACTGCAGTCAAGATGCTGAATGACTTCAACACCGCAAGAATCCCTCATGCTGCCCTCTTATGTCCATACCTACTTCCTTCCCACATCCAAACCCTGGCAACTACTGTTCTCTCCTCTGCTCTTAAAATATGGTTATATCAAAAATGCTGTATACTCAAAAAGTTCAAAGTAGTGTTACCATGTGATCCAGCAATTCCACTGCTAGGTACATAGAGAATTGAAAACATATGATCACACAAAAACTTGTACATGAATGTTCATAACAGCATTATTCATAGAGTCAAAAAGTAGAAAAATACCTAAGTGTCCATCAACTGATGAATGGATAAGCAAAAGATGTTATATCCGTACAGTGGAATATTATTCAGCCATACAAAAGAATGAAGTACTGATGCATGCTGCAAAATGAATGAACCATGAAAACATGGTGCTAAGTGAAAGAAACCACATATACTGTATGATTGCATTCGTATGAAATGGCCAGAATAGGCAAAATCCATACAGATAGAAAGATTAGTGGTTGCCAGAGGCTGGGGGAAGGGAGAAACAGTGAGTGACTGCTAATGGTATGGGGTTTCTTTTGGTGGTGATGAAGATGTTCTGGAATTATACAGTGGTGGTGGTTGGATGGTTGGAGTGCAGTACTACTCTGAAACATGGGGTTGCCATGAGTTCGAATTGACTAGATGGCAACTGTGTTTTTTTTGATGGTTGGACAACCTTATAAATGTACTAAAAAAATTAATTGTACATGTTAAAAAGGTGAATTTTATGATATGTGAATTGTATTTCAATAAGCAAAAGTGGGGAAAAAATCAATCCAATGTGGTTGAACAACTCTCTAAATAAGTTAAAAAACACTTAGCTGTATACTGTAAATTGGTGAATTTATGAATTATATCTCAATAAAGCTGTTTTTAAAATGTTATATAAATGGAGTCTTGTGTAAACTTTTGGGATTGGCTTTTTCACTCAGCATAATTCCCTGGGGATTTATCTAAGTTGTTGCCATGTGTACCAGTTTTTGGCTATTACGAATAAAGCTGCTGTGAATATTCACGTACAGGTTTTTGTGTAAGCATAATTTTTCATTTCTCTGAGACAAATGCCCAAGAGCATAATTGCTGGGTTGTATGGTAATTGTATGTTTCATTTAATAAGAAACTGCCAAATTGTTTTCCAGAGTGGCTGTACCATTTTACATTCCCACCAATAATGTATGAGTGATCTAGTTTCTCCTTATCCTAGCCAGCATTTGGTGTTGTCATTATTTTTTATTTTAGACATTCTGATATGTGTGTAGTGGTATTTCATGTAACTTTAATTTACATTTTCCTTATGGCTGATGATGTTTAATATATTTTTTATGTGCTTATTTGCTAGCTGTATATCCTTTTTGGTAAAGTTTCTGCTCAAGTCTTTTGCCCATTTTCTAATTGGATCATTTGTTTTCTAAACAATGTTGAGTTTAGAGAGTTCTTTGTATATTCTGATACAAGTCCTCTGTTGAACAATTTTTATTAACAGACCATATTTCAGTTTTGGGGGTAGCCTGAATTTAGTTAAGTCCTGAACATATTTTTGGTTTATTATGTCCAAATATAACATCAAACTACTGAAAGTTTGGGATCTTTGCCATAAAACTAATGCAGGAGTGTTTTAAGATCTTAGAGTTTGCAATCACTATTTACAAGGAGAAAGTAGAAAACTAAAACTAGCCTCTGGAAGGCTAATTGACAATGTAAGTCATCATAAGCAAGATTAAACTAAATCTAGAATCAGTGTTGTTTCTAGTCTGCTACTTGACTCTGAGACTCATGTTTACTTTAGGTACTTTTCAAAAAACCAATAGAGTATCTTCAATTATACCTAGCATTAACTAAGAGGATAAGTAAAAATGAGACCTTAACATACAGTTCTTATATCCATACAGGGAGTTGGGGCCATTGCATTTCACAACTCTAGGGGACATTATTTACATGGTATTCTATATAAATGGTGACCACTGCAATGCAGACAACCCCCTACTTACTGGTCAAGGTAATGCTGAAGACTTGAGCAATTATTGTTATTAGCAGAAGTTGGGATCCATAATTTGATAAGAATAGAGTTCCAACTCAACATTTGCTGAGGCTCTACCATGTGCAAAGTGCTAAAAAGTGGCACATGGAGGTGAGGATGGAAAAATAAATGATTCAACCTGCAAGAAAATTAGAAAGTGGGGAGACAGACATAAACAATAAGGGGAAACACAAGGTAAACTCCATGAGTGCTAAGTAGAAGATAGGCTTCTTACAGGTAGTGGCAGTTAAGATGAACCTTGAAGCATATAAAGGATTTTACAGAGGTTGAAAAGAGGGGTGTCAGAACAGAAAAGTAGATTAGTGCCCATGGAGGAGCTAGAATAACATGATATATGAGTTTGCAGTCAATGAGGACTCATCACAGATTTCTGAGGAGTGGAGTGATAATATAAGATCTGAGACAACAATTGAGGACAGAAATAGATACCCTTTCCTTGTGTTCCCAGAGCATTCTTTTCATACCTTTTATGGTAAAATCATTTGTTTGTCTAATTATTTGTTTTTATATTGGTCTTGCTGGCCGAGCTGGGAAAATCTTGAGGTCTTAATCTTCTTTGGATCCTCAGAGCCCAGCACATGCCTGGAACATAGAAGGCACAAGGCTTGTTTGTTGAATGAATGAAAAGGTGGCTTAGATACATGCTAGATTGGAGACAGGGAGACCACTGTAGCAGTGCATGAGACAGAATGAGGTCCTGACATTAGGCAATGGCAACAGGCATGGGAAGAAAGAGGTAGATATGAGACATAGTAGAGGTAAAATTAACAGACTTAGTGACTTGAGGGGGAGAGTAAAGAAAAAGGGCAATTAAGAATGACTCTGATTTAACATTTTTAATAAGAATATAAATGCATTTAAACTTTCCATTTATAAAATATTTTATCTTGTCTTTTTAAAAGGTATTTCTAAAAGATCTTTAATAGAGTATTTAAATCATTATTTTAAGTAAATTAATTTATGATTAAATAAGCAGGTCTTAAAACAGGGTCTGATTGGTAATATGTAGACTTTGGGATGAAACAAATCACATATTTTGATAATAAATAGAAACTGACAGATGAATGCCTGGAGGGAAGGACTGGAGGTGCTCAAGAAGTGCTTCTCTTCTTTGTAAATAGCTCCTTTACAATTGCTAAAACAAAGAATGCAAGGTTTCCTTCATGTTGAAAATGTAAGAAGGGGGACGATATCCTATCCTAGAGTTTAGCACAAATTAAATTATTTCAAAGCATTTTATTATTGTGTTACAGGAGGCAGAGTTCTCTTAACTAATTTCTTTTCTCTAGAGTTTATTATTTTACAAATGGTTTCAGTCTATTCTAAGAGTTGGAGTTTCATGATGCTGTAATTTTTTAAGGACTTCTGTCCACACTACTTCAGACAGCAAAACTGGTTTCAGAATTTTGTCACAGCATCATCAAAAACTGAATTCAGACTATGAGCGATTCACCATTGAGAAACAGAGTTTTAATTCTCATGAAATCTAGATTTCTGGGTTCCATGGAGGTTGGAGTGACCCACCCAGACCTGAGCCTTGAGAGAACTGGTTTCCCAAAGTCAACTTTGAGTCAATCAATGGTCTATAAAAATTGTTAAAGACAGTTTTTGCCGTAGGCATTGTGCTTTTTGAAGAAGTGTCTGTGTGCAGTCAGTTTTGATAAGCAGAAGCTCCAAGGTCAGACTAGAAGCTATGTTTTAAGGTAAATTGTCATTATATAAACACTGTTCTGGCCCTGTTTCCATGGCAATGTTGATAAGATGGGGTATAAGAATCTTTGGAAGTTCTTTCCTCTTTGGAGCATTTTTGACTCACTAATTGAAATTGTATATTAAATAAACTTCAATCAGTTTCTATTATTGGCTTAATATGATTTTTCTTTTAACATCCTTCACAGTTTTTCCTTCCTGCTGTCTTCCTCAAACACCAATCTGTGCTGGCTCTCCTGTGTCACTTTCCCTCCCATAAGCCATCACTCTTACTTCCCTTTATAACTTTATGATCTCTCATTTCCTTTATTTGCCTTTTAAAAATATAATCAGTTGAAGCCTTGTTCTTTCTCCTGACTCTCCTCTTAACCTATTTTTTGATCAGCACAGATAAGGCAAGGAACCAAGTGGTATAACCATAGGCTCCTCTTTAGGCAAGAGGACTATGAATACATTCCCCTTTAGGACACACTGTAAAGCAAAATACTTGTGGCCCAAAGCAGCAGGTATCTATGCCTCTTTTCTGCTGGCAATTATAGAATTCATTACTGGTACAATTTAGTAACCAAAAACAATTTTAATGTCGATAAGAATAAAATCACATGTTCCAAACCATATGTGCCAATTTGGTTTTATTTTTAAAATGTTTTGAACACTAGAATATACTTGAATTATATTTGAAAGGCTCCATTTTATTGTGTAGTATTGTCTAGCTTAAATACCCATCATGATTTAAAATCATGACTTTTTAAAATGAAAATTGTAAATGATTTTAACTAATACTTTCCCTTTCTCACTAGCTAAGAAATGTTCAAAACAAACTTCTCATAAAAGAAACTTCATTGCAAGAGATGAGATCTGAGCTAGAAAGTTACAAAGAAAATAATGTGCAACAGTTGTTCCAGATAATGTCCCTGAAAGATGATATCAAGGACCTAGAGGAACTTATTGCTTCTCTAACCAGAATTAAGTCTTTGAAAAACACCGATATTCAGAGTCTTGAAAGAGGCAACTGGGATTTAACTGAACAAATTATAGAACTAGAAAATCGTCTAAGGTAGGGTATTTACTAGTTTTTTTTCAACCATATCTCTTGTTATTAGTTTGCAAATAGTATATAAGCTCCATACTCCTAACTGATCACAGAACTTAAATCTACCAGGATTTCACTTAATACTTGACCCAACATTATTACATTTAATAAAACAACATTTTTTATTGAGATATAATTCACCATAAAATTCCCTCTTTTGAGTGAAAATATAATTTTATGAGTGAATTATAATTCACCCATAAAATACAATTCAGCGGTTGTGGAACCATCACCACTATATAATTCCAGAGCATCTTCATCACCCCCAAAAGAAACCCCAAACCCATTAACAGTCACTCCTCTTTTGCCCCCCGCGTACCTCCAGGTCCAGGCAACCACTAATTTACTTTCTATCTGTATGGATTTGCCTATTCTGGACATTTCATGTGAATGGAATCATATAATAGGCGGCCTTTTCTGTCTGGCTTCTTTCACTTAACATGTATCAGTACGTCATTCCTTTTTATGACTGCATAATATTCCGTTATATGAATATAGCACATTTTGTTTAGCCATTCAGTTGATGGACATTTGGGTTTCCACTTTTTTACTATTATGAATAATTCTGCTATGAACATTCATGTACAAGTTTTTGTGTGAATATATGTTTTCTTTTCCCTGTATATACCTTAGGAATGGACTTGCTGGGTCATAAAGTAACTCTATGTTTAATCTTTTGAGGAACTGCCAGGCTATTTTCCAAGGCAGCTGCTCCATTTTACATTCCCATCAGCAATGCATGAGGATTCCAATTTCTCCACATCCTCACCAACACTTGTTATTGTTTGTCTTTTTAATTATAGCCATCTAGTGGGTATAATGTGATATTTTATTGTGATTTTTGATTTGCATTTACCTCATGAATAAAGAAGAAGCCCTGGTGGTGCAATGGTTAAGTGCTCAGCTGCTAATCGAAAGGCTGGCAGTTCGAACCAGTGGCTCTGCTGGAGAAAGACCTGACAACCTGCTTCTGTAAAGATTACAGCCAAGAAAATCCTATAGGATAGCTCTACTCTGTCACATGGGGGCTAGGAGTTGAAATCAACTAGATGGCATCCAACAGCACAACAACAACAACGACTAAAGAGGTCCCTAGGTGGCGCAAATGGTTTGTACTTGACCGCTAACCTAAAAGTTGGTGGTTTGAACCCACCCAGTGGTACCGCAGATGAAAAGGCCTGGTGATCTACTTCTGAGATTGCAGCCAAGAAAACCCTATGGAGCAGTTCTATTCTGTAACAAATGGGGTCGCTGAGAGTCAAAATCGACTCACTGGCAATTAACGACAACAACAATAACTAAAGATGTTGAGCATCTTTTCATGTACTTATTGGCCATTTGTGTATCTTCTTTGGAGAGAGATCTATTCAGATCCTTTCCCCTTTATGTTGCTGATTTTGCTTTTGTTGTTGATTGGTGACTTGGGAGTTCCCACGTGTACAGAGTACAACTGCTCCTTAGGGTTTTCTTGGCTGTAATCTTTATAGAAGCAGATTGCCAGGCAAGACCTGTTTCTTCCATGGTGCCACTGAGTGGGTTTCAACTGCCAATCTTTTGGTGACCAGCCGAGTGCAAACAATTTACACCAGCCAGGCACAATTGCCCCTTTTTAAAATTGGTTGTTTTTTTTATTGTTGAGTTGTAAGAGTCCTTTATATATTCTGAATATGAGACCCTTATCAGATATATGATTTGCAAATATTTTCTCCCAATCTATGGGTTGTCTTTTCACTTCTTAATTTTATACTTTTTCCGTTTCTTATTGGCATCTTTCTGGGTCCTTATACTTAATGTATATCTCTTGCAAAATGCATATCATTAGTTTTTTTTCATTTTATTTATTTTGTTGTTGTTGAGAATATACACAGCAAAACATACACTAATTCAACAGTTTCTACATCTACAATTCAGTGACATTGATTACATTGATTGCAACCATTCTCACCCTCCTTTTCCAAGTTGTTCCTCCCCAGTAACATAAACTCACTGCCCCCTAATATTCCCATCTGATCTTTTGAGCTGCTGTTGTCAATTTGATCCCACATAGATAGTTCTTAAAAGAGCATAATGCTCAGGGCAGACATTTTACTAGTTAAGCTGAACTACTGTTTGGTTTTAAGAAGATTTCAGGGGATATTTTTGGTTTAAAGTTCAAAGAGTATCTCAAGGCAATTATTTCAGGGGTTCGTCCAACCTTCATGGCTCTAGAAAGTCTGAAGTCCATAAGAATTTGAAATTCTGTTCTGCACTTCCCCCCTTTTGATCAGGATTCTTCTATAAAATCTTTGATCAAATGTTCACTAATGGTAGCTGGGCACCACCCAATTCTTCTGGTCTCATGGCAAAGGAGGCAGTTGTTCATGGAGGCGATTAGCCACACATTCTATTTCCTCCTCCTATTCCTGACTCTCCTTTTTCCTCTGTTGCTCCAGGTGAATAGAGACCAATTTTTATGCCTTGGATGACCACTTGGAAGCTATTAAGACCCCAGGCACCACTCAGTGAGCTAGGAGGTAGAACAGAAGCACTAAACATGTTATTAGGCCAATTAACTGGGATGTCCCATGAAAACATGACCTTAAACCTCCAAACCAAGGAACCAAATCCCATGAGGTGTTTGGTTGCATGTAAGCAGCCTCAGCAGCTACTCTTTTGTTGTTGTTGTATCATTGGTTTTTTTCTCATATACTTTATTTTTGTTTCATTAGTTGTTTTTTAAAAATTCAGTCTGGTAATCTTATCTTTTAACTGCAATGTTTAGACCATCTACTTCTAAAGTAACTACTGAAATTGTTGGATTTAAGTCTACCATATTTATTGTTTATTTTACCCATCTGTTCTTTGTTCCTTTATTATTCCTTACTGCTTTCTTTTGGATTACTTAAGTTTTTTTATTATTCCATTTCCTCCTGTATTAACTTTTTAATATCTTTAAAATTGTCATTTAGTTTTTACCCTAGACCCTATGATTTCAAAATGTGCATTTAATTTAGTACAATCTACTTTAGATTAGTACTTTTATGACTTCCCCCCAAAATAAGAACCTTATGACAATTTAATTCCATTTATCTGCCTCACACCCTTGTACTATTATCATATATTTTACTTTTCCCATATGTTATGAATGCATAAGATTTTCTTTAAAATTAGTTGTCACTATTAATTTCTATTTTCCTGCAAATTCACCTTTTCTGGTGCTCTTCATTCCTTCCTATAGTTCTGTGCAGCCACCAGGGATCATTTTTCTTTATCCTGAAAAATTGCCTGTAGCGTTTCTTACAGCACGGCTCTTCCATCAGTGAATTTTTCTTCTGAAACCATGTTTCATCACCACCTGTGGAGGGTATCTTCACTGAGTATAGAATTCTGGGTTGGCATTATTTGTTTGTTTCAGCACTTTAAGATGTCACTCAGTTATCTTCTGTCTTGTAGTTTCTGTTGAAAAGTCAGCCCTCAGTCTTACTGTTGTACCTTTGAAAGTAATGTGTACTTTTCCTCTGGCTACTTTTAATTGTTAGCAATTTGACTATGATGTGGCCTAGTGTGGCTTTCTTTGTATTTATTCTGCTTGGAATTTCAGGGCTTATTGAATATGTCAATTGATGTCTTTCATCAGGTTTGGAAAATTCTTAGGAATTCTTTTATCAAATATTGTTTCTGTCCCATTCTGTCTGTGTTCTTACTCTAGGACTGCAATTACAGGTACGTTACACCTTTTGAATATGTCCTGTATGTCTCCAAGATAATTCTTTAATTAAATTTTTCTTCTCAGATAAGTTGGATAATTTGCATAACCTCTTTTGACCTGACTCAAAGTCACTAATTCTGTAGGATGCAATTCTTAGGCAGAAGAGAACATAAGAAATATGGAAGTAGGGCTAAAATATTACCAGGTTAGTTTTGCGGTAGAGGAGCCCTGATGGCACAGTGGTTAAAGCATTTGGTTGCTAACTAAAAGGTCAGCAGTTCAAACCCACCAGGCACTCCGCAGGAGAAAGATGTGGCAGTCTGCTTCTGTAAAGATTTACAGCCTTGGAAAACCTATGGGGCAGAGTTCTACTCTGTCCTATAGAGTCGCTGTGAGTCAAAACAGATTGACAGCAATGGGTTGGTGGATTGGTTGCTTGGTTAGTTTATGGGTAGGAGATATTACCAATACCTAGAATAAAAATAAGAACCAAACAATTAGTCTTTTGCATATCTAAACGGTTTGTATATCTGATGATAAAACAAGTTTTCACATATGCTATTATTTATTACTGTTATCATTATGTCTAATTCCTTTTCCCATCATCAAATTCCAGTTGAAGACTCTATTTCAGATATTTTAAAATAGGAGTGCTTGTATTCATGTGGGATCTCTGGTCATCACAATAGTACCATAGTGCCAAACTATTTATACCCAAATTTCCCATTGAAAAGAATGGTTTCAAAATTGACCTCCCGTAGGGGAACTACCACAGGACTTATCACTGGATTGTTTTTCTCTCCATTTCTCTGCCATTTCTAGTCTCTGCCTACAAACAGATAACTGGACAGCTGTTTTCATAAGAAATACATTTTGGCTTGAGACATATATTTAAGATATTTTAAATGTGCATATGTTTCTTTTTTTTTAATGAAATTTTAAAATTGGTTGAGTTTTTTCATGATATTGTTACTATTGATATCTTACACAGGGTACATCTGGTTGAAAGGGAAAAGGCAGAGCGTAAGGCAGATTTTTTGGAAAAAAAGTTAAGTGCCAACAGATGCACCCGTTATATGAATATGAAAGGACAAGAAGATTCCATGGATATTTTCATGACGACGGTAAGACCAAGTTTTGATTGATTTTTGAAGAAACAGGATTTTTATTACCTTCTGTTACTCTAGGAGATAAATGATAAATGTTGAATAATTTGTTGGTCATCTTCTTAATGGAGAATCAAAAAAAGCAATACAGCATGGTTGATTGGGAAACCTTTCTGATGTATGGAGATAAAGTACAACAAGTGCCTAAAGGTCTCTGTGATACTGAAGAAAAGATATAGAGGGAATGGGGCTGTGAGAGAGGTGAGAGGAGAGAAGATGGTTAGAGACTGAAATAAATTGTTTTAAATGTCATCTTGCTGATCACAAAATCTAGGTTTTGGGATCTGGTGTGGGTGGTTGAAGAGGACTATAGGTGAAAGCATTGAAACTAAAGAAGCACAGGAATCACAAAGCTAAATTGTTGGATAGGTCATCTACATTGGCCACTGAAATCTAGGATATGGTGTGGGATAAGTTAGAAGAAGAAAGTGAGCCTGGTTCCCAGTAGATAGTGATTCATAGGATGAATAGAAGATTTTCTAGAATCCTGGTGGAAGAGGATGGGAGACAGACTGTTGTCAAGAAAATGGTGAAAGTTTGTTTCAAAATTCTTAGACTACAATAGTTTGTATTATAATATAAACCCAGAAAACCAAACCCACTGCCATGAGTTGGTTCTGACTCATACGATCCTATAGGACAGAGTTAAACTGCCCCATTGGATTTCCAAGGCTGTAAATCTTTACAGAACCAGACTGCCACATCTTTCTCCCACAGAGCAACTGGTAGGTTCGAACAGCTGACCTTCTGGTTAGCAGCTGAGCGTTTTAACCACTGCATCACCAGGGTTCAGTTTATAGTATAATAGTTGTATAATATAATAATATAGTATAGTATAATCTGAATGTAAAACAAAGTCCTCCATTTACATGGGGGGTTCCATTAAAAAAAATTTCAGCAATGCTTTCAAAATAGCTAAAAGTAATTTCAATCTTTATTTGCTCTCTCAAGCGATTCACAGTAACATTTCTCTTACAGATCCCTCACATCTCTTTAAAAACTCTCCCACATCCAGTGTCCAGGCAGGTCTGAAATTTTCTTCCCCTTCTCTTTTAGTCTGCCTCTTTTTTCTAGGCTTTTACTGATGCAAATTCATCATTACTTCAACAATTCTAGCTCTCCATCCATTTCCTAGTTTCACCTGACAAAAAGCCCGGGAACTTTACTTGCTTACTCAACTCCCAGAGTTGAAGATGACAAGAAGGTGAAAAGAAGGCTATGTAGAATTTATAAAGGTAGAATTCTCCTGTGGGAGGTGGAGGGAAAGGAGATTTA
Source organism: Trichechus manatus latirostris (assembly GCF_000243295.1). Lineage (NCBI taxonomy): Eukaryota > Metazoa > Chordata > Mammalia > Sirenia > Trichechidae > Trichechus > Trichechus manatus. The sequence continues at coordinate 16,467,838 of NW_004443946.1, read as the reverse complement.
TAAGCATTATCTTTTTTTTTTTTTTCCTGTCATATTTACAATGGAAGTAGGATGATTACAGGCAGCACAAAGGAAAGGTTTGGGGAAAGAAATATGAAGAATTGGTGTGATAAAGACCAAACTAAAAAACCAAACAGTTGCCATCGAGTCGATTCCAACTCATAGTGACCCGCTAGAACAGAGAAGAACTGCCCAACAGGGTTTCCAAGGAGCAGCTGGTGGATTCAAACTGCTGAGCTTTTGATTAGCAGCCATAGCTCTTAACCACTGCACCACCATAACCACAGTGCCACCAGGGCCAGAAGGGAGTAAAAGGATAGGACAGTTTGGATGATGAGGTAGGTCGTTTAAGTATAATAATGGTAGTTAAAGGGATCCTAGGATTTTGGATATATTTTGAAATTTAAGACAACAAAATTTTCTTATATTTAGTAGTAATGTCTCTTTAGTTTTTTTTTTTTTGTGTGTGGTTTACATTAGTTTCACAACCTTTCTTTCATAATATTGTCATTTTTTAAAAAATAAAGGCCAGTTGTTTTTTAGAATGTCCCTTAGTTTGAGCTTGTCTGATCTTGTTTCCTCATGATTAGATTCAGGTATGCATTTTTGGATGGCACACTGTATACATGATGTTTTGTCCTTCTCAGGTTATCATCTCCAGAAGTACATAACATTTTTTTAACCCTTTTTGGTGATGCTAATTTGATTACTTGATTGTTATGGATTGAATTGTGTTTCCCAAAAATATGTGTTGTAAATCCTAACCTCTATGCCTGTGGTTATAATCCCATTTGGGAATGAGTTGTCTTTGCTATGTTAATGAGGCAGGATTAGTGTAGGGTGTGTCTTAAATCAATTTCTTTTGAGATATAAAAAAAAATAAGCAAGCAAGAGAAGCAGAGATGGGGGAAGACTGATGCCAAGCCACGTGGAAATCTGGAAGGAACCAGTAAATAAGCTGAAGAGGCAAGGATCTTCCCAAGGAGCCAACAGAGAGAGAAAGCCTTCCCTTAGAGCTGGCACCCTGAATTTGGACTTCTAACTTCCTAAACTGGGAGAAAATAAATTTTTGTTTGTTAAAGCCATCCACTTGTGGTATTTCTGTTATAGCAGCACTAGATGACTAAGAATTTGGTACCGAGAAGTAGGACTGCTGCTCTAAGAGATACTTAAAACGTGGGAGTGGTTTTGCAATTGAGTTTTTTCTTCTCTTCTTTTTATTGTGCTTTAGGTGAAAGTTTACAGGAGGCTGGAAGAGTTTTAAGGTGCTTAATGGTAAAAGCCTAGATTGCCTTGAAGAGACTTTTGGTAGAATTGTGGATGTCAGAGACAATTCTGGTGAGGGCTCAGAAGGAAATGAGGAGAGCTATAGAGAAAGTCTCTGTCATATTAGAGAATACATATGGCACCAGCAACAGAATGTTGCTAGAAATGTGGACATTAAATGTGCTTCTGGTGATGCTTTAAAAGAAAATGAACATGAGATTGGACAATGGAAGAAGAGCAGTGGCAAATAAGTTTTCTGAATTATGTTCAAGTGTTTGGTAGAAGGTAGAACTTGTAAGTGATGAACTTGGATATGTAGCTGATGAAACTTCTAAGCAAGATCTTAAACAGACCACATGGTTTCTCCTTGCCACTTACAGTAAAATGTGAAAGAGATGGACTTAAAAATGAACTGTGCAAAATGAAAACAGAACTGAAAGATTTGGAAAATTCTGCTTAGTACCATAGTCTCGTGGAACAACTCGGTCAGTTGGCATGATATAGTTCATAAAGTTTATGTTTCCTACATTCTTGTTTGGTGAGTAGTGTCTGGGGTCATAAAAGCTTACAAGTGGCCATCTAAGGTACAACTATTGGTCTCTACTAGTTCAAAGTAAAAGAGAAAGAAGGAAACCAAAGGCTCAAAGAAGAAACTAGTCTTCAGGACTAATAGACTACATGAACCACTGCCTCATCTACCCTGAGACCAGAAGAACTAAATGGTGCCTGGCTACTACTACCGATCGTTCTGATCAAGGTCACAATAGATGGATCCTGAAAGAATGGGAGAAAAAGGTGGAACAGAACCTCAAATTCCTAAAAAAAAATCCAGACTTACTGGATCGGTATAGTCTGGAGGACTCCCTGAGACTATTGCCCTGAGATACCAAAACTAGCCCTTGAGGTCACCTTTTAGCTAAATAACAGACTGGCTCACAGAGAATATCAACCACGAGTACTGTGCTCCTTTAAAATATTGTCTATTGAGACCAAATGGTCAACAACTACTTTAAAACAAAGATGAGAGGGTAAGGGGGAAGAGAAACTAGATTAATGGAAATGGAATAGCCAGAAGGGAAATAATGAGAATGTTCACACATTGTGAAGAAGGCAACAAATGTCACTGAACAATTTGTGTGTAAATTGTTGAATGGGAACATAAACTGCTATGTAAACCTTCACCAAAAACACAATAAAATATTATTTAAAAAAAAAAGATTTGGAAAATTCTGTTGTACAAACTAAGGACGTGCGTCCTAGAATGTACACCAACGATGGGGCTGTACAAACTTTTGTAAAAGAGATTAAGCCTGTGATGATGGATCTAACCAACTACCACAGCAGAAAACCATCAGCTTAGACTGAAGGGGACAGAGAAAGATCGAAAGGAAAGAATGCTATCTGCCTCTTGGAATTCTACAGGCAGGAAATAGGCCAAAGGAGCTACATGTGTTGTCCTCCAAGAAAAGAAAGGGACCATCCTTGGGGCATCTCAGAGATGAGCAGAACTGTTGGAAGGAGCACAGGAAGCAAGGCCTTCTTGGTTTCAAAGGGTGGGGCTACGGTCTCCTGGATCTCAAAGGGTGGGACCACAGCCTCCTAGATTTTAAAGTGTCGGATCTTCAAGAACTTAGTTCTGGAGTGTGGGGCTGCTGTCACAGTGTGCCAGCAGGATGGGGCTACCACCAGAAAATTGAGGAGGTGGGATTGCCATGCCCAAGGGGCAGAAAAATGCCAGGCCAGAGGGGTGGGTTCACCACTCAGGTGAACGAGGAGAATGAGGCTGCTTAAAGATGGATGAAGAGCAGAGTTACCATTCCAGAGGGCCTGGAAGGCAGAGCTGAAGCCCAGGGCAGAGGGGCCTCTACCCAGAATCCAGAGGGTGTGGCCAGCACTCAGAGTCTGGAGGGTGGGGCCATTGTTCAGATGGTCTCAGAGAACAGAGGATTATTTTCAAGATTTGAGAGCTAATATAAATTGTTGTGCTGGGTTTTGGACTTTCTTGGTGCCTGTTATCCTTTTTTCCCTCCAATTTCTCCCATTTGTAATGGAAAAGTCTACCTTGTACCTGTTCTACCATTGTACTTTGGAAGCAGATAAATTGTATTCTAGGTTTCACAGTCTCACAGATGAAGAAGAATTTTGCCCCAGGATGAAATACGCCTAAAGTCTTACCCATATTTGATGTAGATGCTTCAGAACATGAGCTTTTGGACTTGGAGTTGATTTAAAACTTTTGGGATGATGTGTTGGTGAATGTGTTTTGCATGTGGCAAGGACATAAATTTCGGGGGCCAAAGGGTGGAATGTTATGGATTGAATCATGTCCCCCAAAAATATGTGTGTATATCCTAACCTCTATTCCTGTGATTATAACCGATTTTTGAACGGGTTGTCTTTATTATGTTAATGGGAGGATTAGTGTAGGTTATTTCTTAAATCAATCTCTTTTGAGATACAAAAAGAAATTAAACAAGCAAGCAAGAGAAGCAGAGATGGGAGATTGATGCCAAGCCACATGGAGATCTCCAAGGAACCAGGAAACAAGCTGAAGAGACAAGGACCTTCCCACAGAGCCAACACACAGAAAGCCTTCCCCTAGAGCTGACACCTTAAATTTAGACCTCTAGCCTCCTAAACTGGGAGAAAATAAATTTTTGTTTGTTAAAGCCATCCACTTATGGTATTTCTGTGATGGCAGCACTAGACAACTAAGACATTGGTTAAGGTGTCAAATTTCTTGAATGTATAGTTATTCTTTTTCCTTTTGCAATTAATGAGTAATTTGTGGAGAGAAACGTTTGATAGTATATAAATATTGTTTCTCATCAAACTTTCCCCCATGTTTAGCATCCACTGAAGATTCTTGCTTAAATCAGGTTTTATTATCATGGTTGCAAAATTGTAATTTCCTAACTCTATCAATTATTGACATTTTACTGTAAAAAAGAGCTTTCCTTTTTCCCTCATTTATTTATTTTTCTAGATATCTATTACAGATATATAGATTTCTTATTTTATTGAATGGGTTATAATCCATTACTTTTCTTCTTTTTATCATACTTATATTTTCACAGATTTGTCCAGTGGGAACACCTTCAAGCTGACTTCTTTGTCCCTTTCACTGACCCCCATCATTTTCTTTCTTTTTGGCCCAAAATGTTCTAGGCTAATCTTATACCTTCTTTGCCCCAGCCTTAGAATCAGTCATTTCTGTAAGGAGTCCTTGTACTTTTAGTAGGGAGTGGTTTTATAAAGCAAGATCTGGAAGCTACGTGTGCTCATTGCTACTGGGATGTCATTGCTTCAAGGTGTTTTCAGCATAAAGAGCTAGGAAATAAAATGTACATTTATATACATGTAAATATACTAGAAAACATAGTTTATACTGTTTATACTGTTTCTTCCAATCCAACCCCAAGATGTTGTTTCTTTGCTCCCCATTCTCTATTTGTATTTCCTTTCTTTCACAGTATATTAATTTACTAAGGCCTAAAATAAACACAAGATAGTTTCAGAATTGCTACAGCCATACCGCATCATTATTCTTTTTGATACTCAAATTGTCCCAAATTTGGAGCCCCATTCAAGCTAGTGCCTACATCTTTCTGACACAAGTCCTATTAGCCTGTGAGCATTTTTCTGGCATGATAATATATTCCAGGATTACTTGCTCCAGACCTGGAATTGGTCATTTCTCCAAGGAGCCCTTGTTCTTTTTAATGGAAAATAGTATTTAGAGACCACAATCTGAGCACTAGAGGTGTTCATTGTTATTGGTTACTACTGCCTCTAGGCCTTATCAGTGAACAGAGCTAGGAAATACATATTTCTTAGATATAGAAAAAAAATGATTTTATATGTGTATATTTTCTTTTTTGCTTCCTAGTGACATTAACATAGTTATTAATTTGTTTTACTCTACTACATATATATAATAGTTTCAAAATAAAAACACATTATTACTAACAACAAACCCACTGAAGACAGTTAAAGATTATCCTTTGGGTCTTTTTGTCCTTAGACTTTATTATCATACAAGGAAGATACAGCAAAAATGTTGTACTGTAAATTCACTTGAAAGCATTTTTCTTTAGGTGGTTATGTCACCAATGTCATATAGAGTTGGATTAATTTGTATTGTAGTTTGTTTGCTTTTTATTTTTTTAAATGTGTAAAACATTTAAATGGTTCCAAAGTCTAAATGATAAAATATGATACATCTAGAGGGACCTAAAGTTTATTCTTGTTTTTTTACCCTGTGTTTTCTTCCTTTGCCTATGGGTAAGTATTTTTAAAATTTCAGTTTATCTTTTATTCGGTCCTTTTAATAATATAAGCAAATACATATATATTTCTACTCACCCCTCCTCCAACATGGCATACTATCACTCTTGTACTCCCGGGGATTACTGTATAAAAATACATCTAGATGTTCATCATTATTTTTAACAAATGAATCATATTTCATTGTATATGGATGTATCACAGTTTACTTAGTTAACTACGGGAATTGTGTTGTTTCCAGTTTTGTTTTACTACTATAAATGGTGCTGCAATGATTAGCCTGTGCCTATCCATGAAAATGGAGCAGGACCAGGCAACAAACATTTTGTTTGTTGTACATGAGATAGCCATAGCAGCAACTAACAACAACAATGTCAATTTTAAACTTTTTTTGCGAGTATACTTACACTGCTATTTCTGGATTCATTAACTTTAGAAATTATCTCCTGACCTCTAGTGTGACAGATTACGATTTAGCTAACTCAAACAAATCCTCTATGTATTCACCCCTACCCTCCCAATGTGGGTATATTATTTATAGCTCATCCACAAGTTATCTAATATACAAGCAATTTCTTTTTACCTCAACTATTGGTGATATTTTGTTTTATAAAATGAGTAGTATGTTTTCTTTACCATTCCTTTTACTGTTCTTACCCTCTTTCACTCCATGATTTCTTTCATGTTTTTATATTATCATTAAATGATGTTTTATCATCATAACTAAATCTTTATGATAATATCCAACTCCCTGTCAAATTTTCACTTATTGGTTTGAGCACTCACTGATGACCCTTGCCTGAATTATTTTATTAGTTGAAAATTGCTTATTTTAAAAATTCTATCATTCCTTCTACATTTATTAGCTCATATTTCTCTGTAAAGAATTTATCTCATCAACTGGGGCTGTTTAGTTACCTGCTTTTCTAAGCTAAATTTCCTATGTTCTTAAAACAGTTCCTTCATACATCATTTCAACACCTCTTGCTGTTCCAATTTGCTCTTTTGAATATGCTCTTGTTATCTCTCTTATGATTCTATAACTTTTTCTTTCTATTTGAGTGCCTTTTCTCCCAAGACTTCGTGCTATCACTGTGTTTATATTTCAAAAGAAGGGAAGTAGATGTCTTCATATTAAATTTCACATGGGAAATTAATGTGTATGTTGGCAAATTTAGGATAATGATGAAGCTATCCTGGCCAAGAACTTGGAGAGAGACATTTTTCACTTCGAAGGACCAAAGAACGGACAGAAAATTTCGGACAAATGTCTACAAGATTTGATCCACAAGGAAGAACAAATATCTCAGTTAGACAAACCTCCATATTCATTCTGCTGGGAAACTAAAAAAACGCAATCCCAGTATCAGAATTTCCTTGATCATCTGGCTACTCTTCAGAGCAACAGTGTTGTCCCGATAGCAGCCACTGAGGAAGCTGTGAAACAGAGGATTCAGGAAATTGTTGCAAACAGACAGTCCTGGAAGTCTGTAAGTGTATTGACAGAAAAGCTATTCTTTCAAATTTTTTTTTTTTTTAAGATTAGATGTTAATATTAGCCAATTCAGTAAACTCTGCAACTCTGAATTTTAATTTTGAGTTTATTTTTATTACTAGAGTGAAAGAGAGAAGAAGTTGTCTACTATTGTAGCAGAGTAGTATAGTGTGGTGGTTAAAAGCAGAGGGCTGCAGTATGAATTCCAGCTCCACTGTTTTCTAGCTGTGTGTTCTTGGGCAGGTTCTGATCCACTCTGTGCCTCAGTTTCATTTATAAAATTGGAGTAGGGGCATAGTTCCTACCTTGCAAAGTGGTTGTAAGGATTAAATGAGTTAATACACAATAAGTGCTTAGCATGATGCCTGGCAAGCTCAATGAATGTTAGCCTAAAAATAGTGATATGTGAAGACAGTGTTTGACAAAACACTGATCAGTTCAGTCAGTGCAATAAAGTGAGTTCTGTCAAATCAGTTGTTTGTTTGAATTTACCGATCAAGTATCAAATAATTGAATCAGTAGGTTTGGGTGGATACTTCTTTGTTGTATCCAAGTTATTTTAGTAAAATTTCATGACTCCTCACCCTAAATTTCATATGAAAATAGCTACTGATTAGAGTCAATGTGTTAGTGAAACCAGCTACACAGTAGTGTATTTACTGTAGAGTTGCATTTTTTTTTACACTTTGTTCTCTTAAACTTCATTATACAACCTTATTCTCAGTACTAACTAAAATGTTGTACTTTTGTTTATGAAATTTTTCAATTTTTAAAAATTTTAAATCAAATTTTACATGTCAAATCTTCTTAAAAGTATTCTCTACCCATCTATTTAATAACTTAGTGTCGATTCAGTGTCAGTATAAACAGAACTGGCACACAATTTTGAAATGAAGTAGAAAGTACGTGCCATCAAGAAGTTTTATATGTATATATATTTTTCTCTACAGAGAACTGAAGGTCTTCAGCAGGAAATTCAGATACTCAATAAACGAATGGAGCAGCTACATCATCTTTATGAAGAAGTTATTCAAGAATCATCCCAAGCTGAAGAAAAGTGTAGGGAAGAAAAAAAATCCTTGAAATGTCTGGAAGGAAAAATTGCTATCAATGACCTTTTTCAAGCAAAAGTAGACTTGGACAGGAAGAAAGTAAGAATGCCCTGAAGTATATGTATTTATTTGATGATGAAAATTATCATATTTTATTATAATATTAATAACTTTAGCTTTATCTATGTGTAAAGCTGTTAATTCTTTTTATACTTTTCTTAATATTGGAAGAAAGAATCTTTACCGTTAGTCCTTAAACTTATGCTTCTGATTTTACCAAAAGTTTTATGCATAATTTTCCTGATTTCCTTTTGTCATTTGTCCTCATTTTCCTTTAGCTCTTTGAGCATATTTAATATAGTTGTTTTAAAATCCGTCTGGTAATGTATTATCTGGGATTCCTCAGGGACAGTTTCTGTCACTTTATTTTCTAATTTTGAATGGTCCATCCTTTGCTGCTTCTTTTTATGCCTTGTGATTTTTCTGGTGAAAACTGAACATTTGAATATTACAGTGTGGTAATTTTGAAAATCTGATTATCCCCCTTCCTCAGGTTTTGCTGTTGTTGTTGTTTTTTTTTGTTAAAGACTGTAGTAATCCATTTGTTTAGTGCCTTCCCCTAACTATTTTTTGCAAAGACTGCCTTCTTGGTCATGTGTGGTCACTAAGCTTTTTGTTCCTTAGTTTGTGTTTAGCTAGTGTTTTGGCAAATATTTCCTTGAACACTGGGGCAGGGAGGAGGGGTGCTCTCTCAGTCTTTGCACGTTGGTTCTATGCTGGGACACTTCTTCAACACTTAACCAGGTTTGCACTGAGCTTAGGCAGGAATGGGTTACCCAAAAAGCAAGATAAGCGTGTGCTTAAGGCATCAACAAAGTGGGGGCACCAGTTGTCCAAAGCAAAGCCCCACAGGTGCCAAGCAGACAGGATACAAGGAAAAGTGAGTGGGACGGCACTGGCAGGGCGCTAAATGAAATTGATACAGGCTCCAGTGTGTGAGAATGTATCAGCTGGAAATAAAGTTGATGCGGGTTCATGAGGGCACCCATGCACACGTTGTTTAAGCTATTAGGCCCCTATCACTTCAACATCTTTGTTGAAATCTATCTCCTACAGTCCCCTCCTGGGTAACTGAAATTCCTTATCTCGGCGAGTTTCTTGGGGGGTATACTATTTCTTTCTAATAAATAAGAGGTAGGAGTGGGCTGTCAAGTGTAACTCTTGCTACATTTACCCAATATGCAACTGGATCCAACACGAGTGGTTGGGCAAGGATGGATTATATTAACAGATAACAGGTCTGTGATCCATTTTAAGAGAACCGTCTTGTACATCCACATCTGCTGATCCAGCGACTCCAGCCAGGAGGGTCCGCAATGCTCTTTGTCATAATACAAACACAAGGGTATGCTCTTGCACACATCCTGGTAAACAACCAATGGGAACTCCAGTCCCAGATGATGCTCAAAAGCGAGGGAACTCAAATAAATTGACCATTGCAATGAATTTAATCAAGTTACTTTTTAACTGGATAGCGTTTTTGTACTGAGTTATGTCCTAAGTTTTGTAAACAATGATATTTATAACTTTAACTTTAAAATATGTTTGGCATACACGTGGACACAATCTAGCATACATTTAATATAATACTAACATGGATAATAATTTAATGTAATACTAACATAGCAAATGTCAAAAGAATACTGGAAATATTAATACTTATCTAACATGAAAAGTTTTAATTTATGTACCAAGTGAGTTTCATTTTTTATTGCCTGTTGCACGGAACACAGTTCTTAATATTACTCTATATATGTTAATTAAAGAGGTATTAGGCACATTAATAGGATTCAAAATTCAATATTTATCATGCAAAATGTGTTTCTGTTTTGCAACACTGTGTTTCTAAATTCGTCTTCCAAGAAAGCAACAAAGGACGTTTATCAGAACATTACATTTATATTTTATCATAATATTTACATATCTCCATGTAAGGAAATTGAACAATTCCTTGAGGAAATAAATGAATATTCAGATAATAAAAATTATATAAATGTATTTTATTTTCCATTTCCTTCAGACTGACTTTCTTTTAAGAAATTGATTGATATTTTTATGACTTACAACAAACTTGCTCATCAAGAAGTGGTGCTATTGTTACATCAATTATATACATATCTCTGCATATGGGAGTTGAACAAATCCACAAAGAGATAAAATGTCCATTTTATAAATTTTGTATACGATAACAATTATATTTTTTCATTTCGGACCAATCAGGTGTAACCTCACATTAAGTTCTCTCTCATTGACCACATAAGAACATGCTGGTGGCACTATAATCACATGACTCGTGATGTGTCTGGTCCTATCCTGCACAAAGCACACCAAAACGTCTCTTCAGATTGAGCATACCCTTGTATTTGTATCATGCTCTTTGCACTCGCTCTCACCCCCATAGAATATCAGCAGTAGTCCAATGAAATGGGAAGACACAGCATCAAAAGACGGAAGGTGAGAGTGCAAGTTTTTAAGTATTATTTCGAGATGAAAAACCCTCGTGGAGATATTTGAAGGGCCCGCCAACAAACATCATATGACAAACGAATAAAATTATTTCTGACTGCCTCGTAAGTACTGTTTCTTTTGACTGTCTCAGACCTGCAGAACAAAAATACATGTTCCAAATCAGTTTTTTTCTTTCTAATTTTCCAATATGAATTTTTGTGTTAACATCCAAATTCAAATGTAAATTTAATTTTATGAATTTTATTTGTTTTATAAATTTTCTTTAGTTTTCATTATTCAAATTTATTTGCTACAGTAGAACCAGATTTTAAAAATGACATAATTTTATATCCAGGTAAAATGAAACGGCAACAACAAAGTGGAGTGCAAAAAGAAAAGCTCACAGAAGTAAAAAGAAAAGGACTTTCAAATCCCTAAAGACAATTCCAAAATTAACTTCCTTAAGATGTAATGAATCAGAAGAGACTTCTTCCACTGAATGCTCGAGTTTAATGGGTACACATTGTTGTACTAGTACCAATACTGCTCAAATTACTAATAGAAATGCCAATATAACAGAATTTTTTGTAAATTCTGCATCTATTCCTTGCTGTTGTGAAAAAATTAATACTGGTATAGAAAGTCAAACTATTTTAAAATCTGAAACTGTCACATGTGCAGTTGCCATAACTAACAGAAGTACAGATCCTGCTTTGTGGAATAATTTTTCTTCTAATGATGTGAATTATTAGATCAAAAGAGGACCAAGTGATTGTCAACATCACAGTGGACCATTTGAAAATTTGTGTCAAAAATTTCTGGATGGTAAACAAACAAAGTTCTGTGGCCAGAATATATTTATAGGGTGCAAAGCTAATGGTGAAAATTATAAGAGGGAGTGGCTACTGTTTTCTGTATCAGTCAGCTCTGTATATTGTTTTGTTTGCAAACTATTCAGTCCTAAATCGTTTAATTCTTAATTTTCTATGGATAGATTTAGCGATTGGAACAACTCAAATATGATCGATAAACATGAAAACAGTTCAATTCACAGAGACTGTATGTTGTCATATTTAAATTGAAGACATGGTTTTGGCTTACTTCATGAACTGGAAACACAAATTAATGAATAATGTCAGTATTGGAAAGCCGTTTTGGAACACACTATCGCTGTCATTATAACAATTGCTGAACGTGGACTGTCTTTTCAAGGAAGAAATGAAATGTTTGGGTCCCCACAAGATGGAAACTTTTGTAGTTTACTTGAACTTGTTGCTCAATTTGATCCATTTTTAGCAGGTCACATCTCAAAATATGGTAACACATGAAAGGACAACCCATCGTATATGTCTAAAATAATGTGTGAAGAATTAATAAACTTAATAAGTGATAAAGTTCAATCAACTGTTTTTAGTGAAATAAGTACAACTCGATATTTCAGTTTGTCTTTAGAGTCCAGTCCTGATCTTTCTCATACAGATCAACTAAGCATTGTTTTAAGATACATATCTCCAACAGATGGAAAACCTGCTGAGTAATTTATCACCTTTACTAGCTTAAAAAGTCATACCGGTGAAGAAATTGCAAATCAAGTACTTCACTATTCATGTGAAGTTTGCAAAAATGATTTTTCTAAGCTCAGAGGCCAGTCCTATGACAATGCTGCCAATATCTCATGGTATTATAAAGGAGAAAATTTTAGAACATAATGAATATGCCATTTTCATACCATGTGCTGCACATTCACTTAATCTTGTAGGAAGTAGCACAATAGATTTTTGTCTGGAAGCAGCTGATTTTTTTTCTACTGTTCAGTTACTCTACATGTTTTTGCCACCTTTACTCATTGATAGGCAGTTCTTAATACATATTTAGGCAATGATCAAGTATTAAAATATCTTTCTAATCACGATGGGAAATGCATGCTGTAGCAACCAGTGCAATTCTGGAATTGTGCACTCAGATTGTAGATGCTTTAGAAAATATTGCTGAAGACCAGACACAAAAAGGAGATACCAAAAGAGAAGCTGAAAACATCGCTAACAAAATGCAAACACTAGAGTATGTATTTATGTTGGTTATGTGGAACAAAATATTGCAGCATTTTCATTGGACAAGTCAAGCTCTCCAAGATTCAGAAGTAAATTAAAGACGCACACAGATCTCTACCAATTATTAACAGGGTATTTACATAATTTAAGAGAAGATTTTGAAAATTTTGAAAACACAACAAAACATATATTGCCAAATACTGATTATCAATCAGTTCGCTGTTGCAGAAGCATTAGAAAGAAACAAGTAAATGACAGAAGTGCTCCAAAGTATTGAGTGCCAAGATCAATTTCGCATAACCACATACTACACAATCATTGACACACTTGAATCTTGCATGAAAAGAAGTGAAAGTGTATGAAGTTTTTCAAATAGATTTTTCTTCTTAAATACCTGATGCAGAATGCATGAAGACATCCAAGAAATTAGTTCAGGCTTATCCCAATGACTTACAGAGAAATGCAACAATTTCATTCTTATATGAGAACTAAGTTTACAGATTCAGGAAAGACAAGTTTTACTCATGTAGGCATGTATGATTCCATAAAAGAAGATAAAATACAATATGTATTCCCCGATGTTGAAATTGCTTTACACATATTCCTAACTTTGATGAACACAAACTGTACAACAGAATGCTCATTTTCATCCCTAAAGAAACTCAAAAACCTTCAACGTACAACAATGATTAAAGAAAAGAATCGATTCATTATCCTTATTGCCTATGGAAGCAGATATTGTTTAGCAGCTTAGGGGAAAAAAAAACCAAACCCTTTGCCGTTGAGTCAATTCTGACTCAGCGACCCTATAGGACAGAGTAGAACTGCCCCAGAGGGTTTCCAGGGAGCAGCTGGTGGATTTGAACTGCCAACCTTTTGGTTAGCAGCTGAGCTCTTAAACACTGCGCCAGCTTAATTGTGACAAAATCATTGAAGAATTTGTAAGAGCAAAGAATAGAAAGAAAAGTTTTTAATTATAACATGTTAGAGATGAAAGATCTATCTAAAAATAAAATGTAATAATTTGCTGTAATATTTGTTTTCTGATCACTAAATTTTCTTTTATGAGATCTTTTGTTCATTTATAATTATAGCATTTATTACAAAACAAGCATCAAAACTGAAATATGAGCCATTTAAAGCAAAATTGGTGAAAGTCAATTTTTCATTGTGGGAGATCAACAGAATTTTACATCGATTGTTGAAACAACTAAGTTCACTGACTCATTTTCTTTCTTGTAAAATAGGTGGAATATTCTTTTTCGTAGAAAATGTGGAATATAGCAAAAATCTTAGTACCCCGCATCCACTAAATATTTTATAATCCAGTTCATCTCATTCCACTAAAACGGCATACGCCACTTTCATGTTCATTCGCGAATATTATAGTGCATTAAAAAAGTTACATCATGGATAGCTAAGACACACACACATATATACACATGTACATATCCCGTTCGAATGCGTGAATAAGCACAGGAGGGAACACCACAGATGATCAGTGTTTAGGACCTTCACATGCCTTAATCCGGCCCTGAGTTTAAGGCTCAACCTGAGGTGAAAGTGTAGGGTCTTCTCTGAGCACACGTCTTGCCCTGGGCATGTGTGTTGCTTTATAAATTCCGCTGTATATACAAAGATGCATTTGAATGCCCTAATTTCTCAAAGAAACACTCTCCCTGGCTTCTCCTCCCAGGCTTTAGGCCATCTATTACATGCCTCCATCACACTCGTTAGCCCGAGGTAGCTGTCACAGTTTTGGGCAGTCTGCTGCTTTTCCATCTTGTGTGAGTTCTGAGATAGGCCAGAGATGAGCACCTTGCATCAGTCCTTCAGAAAGCCCCAGACAGGTTGGAACAGACACACACAACAATTTTCAAATAAGATCTGCTCTGGTCCCTCTGGAATCAGGGACAGGATCCCTCTCTGGGAATGAGGGCTGTTGCAGCTTTAAGAATGCCTCCAAGCTGGGGAGGGGTTGGGACATGGGCATGTAGAAAGCCAAAGATTTGTTACTGTTTTGAAGTCGCCTTTTTCTTGATTCTGCATTTGCTTAGTGGTTGTAAGCCTTTGATGGGTTGCAGAGTTCTTACAAAGTTGGTTCTGTTTCTGCTTGGTGTTTGGTGTTTCTGTGGACAGATGGGAGTTTACGCTGCCATCTTGCTGACGTCACATTCTATTTCTTAATGTACTTTTAGAAGAGGATCCTCTTCTAAAGAGGGAAAGGAACTCAAAATAATGATGCTTTATTGGTGGAATTTCAGACATTGTGACAGGTAGATATATGGGTATCAGGGAGGGGGCCATTGATAATATTCCTCAATAATTGCTATGTAAACCATTGTCTTCTCTTTCTGCTTCCACGCATCTGTAAGGAGTAAATTAATCTGGGATGGAAATAGCTATGATAAAATTAATTTTCAGGAGATCCTGATTCTATTTCATTACCTCTTTGAAGAATTGCCTGTCATACCCAAACCTGTGTTATACTGTGTCTACAATTGTATAACCTAAGGCATAATCCTACTTCTCAGTCACTCACTTGCTCATTTACTCACCACTCACTTATTTAGTCTTTCAGCCCATTCACTCATTCAATATTTATCGAATACCCCGTTTTTGAAGACTTCCAACACTTAATGAAGTGATGGCAACAATGTACCCTACAGATTCCAAAGATGACTACATCGTCTTCCTCTACTTCTGAATATATGAATGGTGATTCAATTCCCCACAAAATTTTAAAATCCTATACTAAATTTATATATTTATTTATATAAATTTATATAATATAGCATCACTATGAGTCAGAATCGACTCGATGGGAGTGGGTTTGGTTTGGTTTTATATCAAATTTTAAGAATATACAGGTAACACATGTTTTCTACAACCCTTAAAATCATTCTAAAAGGTTTGAAGAAAACAATAATATATCTTCCCAGCCCTCTCTCTGCCTATCTTACCTTAGTAACCAATGCATATATCTTCCACAACTGTTGCCATGGTTATGGAAATATTAAAAAAAAGAAACTAACCAGTCGCCATCAAGTTGTCTCTGACTCCTGGCAACCCCAGGTGTGTCAGAGTAGAAGTGTGCTCCATAGGGTTTTCAGTGGCTGATTCTTCAGAATTAGATCACCAGGCCTTTCTTCTGAGGAGCCTCTGGGTGGGCTTGAACCTCCAACCTTTTGCTTAGCAGCTGGGAGCATTAACCATTTGCCCCATTTCCCGCTCCCTCCTTCAAAGGCAATAAGTCTAATGAGTTTAATGTGTATCTTTTTGTTTATATGTATTCTTTCAAGTGTGATTTTTGTGCATATATTTTTAATTTGCATAAATGATATTGTATTTAAAATCTCATTCTATTACTCAGTATATTTTAAAATTTTTTCCCATACAAAAATTTATACATACATTGTTATGTGACTCTAATTGCTCTCCCCATACCGTGACAGCACACTCCTCCTTCCCACCCAATTCCCCATGTCCATTCAACTAGGTCCTAACCCTCTCTGCCTTCCCATCTCACCTCTGGGGGACTCAGTGATTGCTGAAGCCAGTGTGGGACCCAGTGCACAGCAGGGAGCAGGGAGGTAGATGGGAGAGAGGTTTTTCTCGGGGGGAGGGCGTTTTTTGATTCATGCGGTAGGCCGTATGCAATTACTTATCTTTCACTGGATCGAGGACTGCTTCTCACTGGTTCTGGGTGGCTGTGTAGACGTTCAGCAGCTGGGTGTCTCCTGGTGTGGAAAATGTGCCTCCCGAGCACAGCTGCTTGCCTGCCTCACTGCTCACCCACGAGCTGCTCAGGCCTGAAGGGCTCAGGCTCTTGCCAGATCAGGTCTGGCAACTCCTTGCTGCTTCCAAACCTTCTCTCCCTCCCCCTGCCACTCCGTCTGGTTCCTCGACTCTGACTTTGATGTTCAGGGCCCCCAGATTGCCATATATAATTGAATCACTTGTTTTTTAGGGTCTTTGGTGTAAGAGGGTCCACTGGGAGTGTCTGACTATTCCGCCATCTTGGCCCCACCTCTCAGTATAGTGTTTTTAATATCCATCTAATATTGCTATTTATTCATCTAGTTCTTTGCTTCTAACTACTGAATGGAATTCTACCATGTACCTATCTGCCACATTTTGCCTATCCATTGCCTCTAGTGATGAATACCCAGGTTATGTCCTTTTTTCTGCCACCACAAACAACATTGCTATGAACATCCTTGTAGAGGTCCTCTATAGGCCTATAAGAGAATTTCTTAGAGGTGTTGTAAAAGGGTAGTGATAGTAGTAGCAATACTACCTGTCTAACTTCAGAGAGGATAATGCAAATCAAGATCAGCCCAAGGCTGATCCCTATGCGGTGGAGGTCAGACATACCTCCACTCTCTAACCTTTTTACCAATTCTGACACCAGCCATCCCTCCCATGGCACCCTCTTCTCTTCTGGATTTGATAAGCCACTGCAATGGCCACACAGAACTCACAGACCATGTTTACATTTAAGTGGTTTATTAAGGAACAGGGTACAACTCAGGAATCAGAATCAGGAAGCATGTAGGCAAAGTCTCCCTTCTTCAGTGCAGGACAGCTTTCTCAACTCTTCTCTGCAGGATAGGCTTCTTGGCCACCCTGAGAACAGGCTCCTCTGGTCCCTCTCAGGATAGGCTCCTTTTGGCCCTATTGCCACCAGCTCTGCCATAGGCTCCTTCTGGGCCTATTGTAGCTGGTTCTGCCACTGGGCCCCTTCCAGGCCTCTCACTGTCTTCAGTGTTATAGCCCTTGACCAGTGTTACACTTCTTTTAGGAGGTTCCTTGCCTCTGATCTCTCTCTCTGCTTCTTCTTTTCTTTTTTCCTTCCGTTTCTTCCTGCTGCTTCTCTTCCTGCTTCTTTCTGTCTGCCCAAACCTCTGTGGGGCTGACTGCTTAAATACACTACTGCTTGTCAATTTCAAGGCATCACTCTCCCACCAGGGCCACGAACTGACCAATCCCCTCTTGGTATGCCACAGACACTTTATCTGCATAGCAGGGAAGGCTGGGTTACAACTCACCTCATTTGCATAGCCTGTTGACCAATCCCTGCAAGGTGCGTACCAATCACAGGGCAGGCTGAAATTCAGGACCAGAAAAAAAGTATCAAAACCAAGTTATTTACAGCTTACCTAGTGTTAGGGATTGAATTGTGTCCCCCAAAAATAAGTATATCAATTTGGCTAGGTCAGGATTCCCAGTATAGTGTGATAGTCCACCATTTTGTCGTCTGATGTGATTTTCCTATGTGTTGTAAATCCTATTTCTATGATGTTGATGAGATGGGATTAGTGGCAGTCATGTTAATGAGGCAGGACTCAATCTACAAGATTGAATTGTACCTTGAGCCAATCTCTTTTGAGATATAAAAGGGAGAAGCAAGCAGAGAGATGGGGGACCTCATACCACCAAGAAAGTAGTGCTGGGAGCAGAGCACATCCTTTGAACCTGAGGTTCCTGCACAGAGAATCTCCTAGACCAGGGGAAGATTGATGACAAGGACCTTCCTCCAGAGCTGACAGAGAGAGAAATGCTTCCCCTGGAGCTGGCATCCTGAATTCGGGCTTCTAGCCTCCTAGGCTGTGAGAGAATAAATTTCTCTTTGTTAAAACCAGCCACTTGTCGTATTTCTGTTATATCAGCACTAGATACCTAAGACACCCAGGAAAAGTCAATCAACCTGGCCAAAAATAACAAACCCACTAGGGTAGAAAACTAGGGCAAAGGTAACTCCTCAAGGCTTAGGGGAAAAATCTCTCAAGCTATTTTTCCAAAGAACCAAGCAAAACGAACTTATTTCACCACAAGTGTATGCTCAGGATTGAAATTTGTGGCTCATAGGTTACACACACGTTTAATTTGACTAAGTACTGCCAGACAGCTCTCACAGAACAGCCTTGTCAGTTCATAGTCCCACCAGTGATGCACAGAGTTCTCGTGTCTCTGCATCCCTGCTATTTCTTGGCATTAACTAGCTTTCTAATTTTTTCCCACTCCATCAGGTATGAAGTGATAGCTCATTTAATTTGCATTTCTCTAATTATTATTGAGTTGGAGTATTTCCTTTATGCATTTTAGTCTTTTGACTTTCCTCTGTTTTCTTTATCCTTTTTTCTATTTTGATTCCTTCTTGTTCTTAGTGATTTTTCATAGTTCATCTGTGTGGACGTCTTCCTCACCCTAGACAAGCTCCAAGTCCCTCCCCAAGGCAGACACTCTTTTTGTCTTGTTTAGGCTCTGACACCCTGCTTTGGGTCACAGCATTTCCATTCTCATTCCGGTGCAGATGTCTACTATGTTCTGCCCACCTAATGGCTTTAGGACTGAATTGGTCAGGAAGGACAAGAAAGGCATAGAAGACTAGGAAGAGGAATAAGAATAACAATTGGTGTATATTTAGCATTTCAAGTTTCCTAATAAAATGCACTTATTTAAACTATAATTTTTCTGTCAAGGACTACTTTAGCTCTGTTCCACAAATATTAGTGTAGATGTGGGGAAATTGGAATGCTTATCCATTGCTGGTGGGAATGCAAAATGGTACCAAACTCAAACCCATTGCCATCAAGTCGAATCCGACTCATAGCAACCCTATAGCGACACTACAGGACAGAGTAGAACTGCCACATAGGGTTTCTAGGGAGCAGCTGGTGGATTCAAACTGCTGACCTTTTGGTTAGCAACCATAGCTCTTAACCACTGTGCCACAAAATAGTAACAGCCATTGTGAAGACAGTGTGATGATTCCTCAAAAAAACAAAAATAGAATTACAGGTAGTCCCCAGATTATGAACGCATTCTGTTCCTAAGTCTGTCTTTAAGTCAAATTTGTACATAAGTCAGAACAGGTGTGGCTCGTATCTAATGCCAGTCAAATGTTTTTCTTAGTATATAGTGTACCTTTCTATGCATACAAAACATTAAAGAAACAGTTTCAGATGCACTAAAACATCTTTAACATAATAATACAGCAATAATAGTAAAAATGTTTTGCTCTGCATCGCGAAGTAGCACCTGATTGTTATTACAAACCATTGTATGTACCTCAGATTTTTGATATAATAGACTTTATGGGGCTTGGTTCCTAACTACAGTTGTACATAAGTCCGATGTTTGTAATGGGGACTGCCTATACCATATGGCCCAGCAATCTCACTGCTAGGAACATAGTCGTGCGCCACATAACGTCTGTTTGGGCAATGTCCTACCGCATATAAGTCTGTGGTCTAATAAGGTTATACAGTGCTGGAGGAGGACCCTACAGCCCCACCCCCGGAGTGAGGGAAGGAGAAAGGCTCACAGGGAAGCTGTAATTGATGTCAATAAGTTGCACACCTGTAAAAAGTTGAATTGGCAAATGTGTGATAAATATTTTTACAAAAAAGAAAAGAAAGCAGCTGCTGAGTTGCTTATGTACAACTAAACACCTCATGGGATTTGGTTTCTTGGTTTGGAAGTTTAGGGTCATGGTTTCATGGGACAGCCCAGTTAATTGGCCTAATATCATTTTTAGTTCTTCTGTTCTACCTCCTAATTGGTTATATAGTGCCTGGAGCCATCCAAGGTACATTTGGCCTCTGTTCACCTGGAGCAAGAGAGGAAGAAGGAGAGTCAGGAATTGGAGGAGAAAATGGAATGTGTGGCTAATTGCTTCCATGAACAACTGTCTCCTTTGCCATGAGACCAGAAGAACTAGATGGTGCCCAGCTACCTTACTGACTATTTTGATCAAAGGTTCTATAGAAGAATCCTGATCAAAAGGGGGAAAATGTAGAACAGAACAAATTATTGTAATAAACATTTTTGACAACTTGATTTCTAGGGAATGTATAATCATCTATCATATGCAATTTATTTAATTGTTCTTTTTTGACATTTGCATTTTTTAGTTTTTCATGTTATAATGTTGTAATAATAATAACTTTTATTGTCATTTTATTTTCCCAATTATTTTAATACATGTTATTTATCTAGTGCTGCTACAACAGAAATACCACAAATGGGGGCTTTAACAAACAGAAATTTATTTTCTCACAGTTAGGAGGCTAGAAGTCCAAATTCAGCATGCCGGCTCTAGCGGAAGGCTGTCTCTCTCTGTCGACTCTGGAGGAAAGTCCTTGTTTCTTTGAGCTTCTGCTCCTGGGCAATCTTCATGTGGCTTGGTATCTCTTTTCCCCATCTCTGCTTCTCTCACTTGCTTGTGTAATCTTGTATAACCACAGGGATAAAGGTTAGGATTTACAACACATATTTTTTTGGGGGACACAATTCAATCCAACACATGTTTACAGTGGAAAAATTTTTTTACTAATGTAAGTATTGTTAAGCCTGCAATTTGTTAGTCTGGAGTAGATCTGGTCTTATGCTCGTGTAGATCACCATCTTAAAGCACAGCTTCTTTATTTCAATACTGTTGATTTCTGCAAAGGAAAACTCCAGGACCAGGAATTCCCAGATAGAAGAGCATGACGAGAAGTTCAAACAGCTAGAGAAAGACGAGAAACAAATATTCTTGCGTATTCAGCAGAATGTGCAGATTGCTACAACTCAAAGATTGGAGAAGAAAGTTCAAAAACTTCAGAAACAGCTCAGTGATCTGAAATTATCAAATAAAAATATGAAAACTCAACTGACCAGAGTGAATGTCCTTAAAGTAAGTAGAGGAAGTGAGGCTTTCAAAAACTGCATGTTTCTCATTGAACTTCAAAATAATGTAATATTAAAATTATTTTATGTGCATACAAAAGAATATATATAATATTAAGCATGTTATTGTGTGCCATCAAGTCAATTCTGACTCATAGCAACCCTATATGACAGAGTAGAACTGCATCATAGGGTTTCCTAGGCTGTAATCTTTGTGGGAGCAGATCGCCAGGTCTTTTCTCCTGTGGAGTGGCTAGTGGTTCCAATCACCTATCTTTCGGTTAGCAGCTGAGTTCTTTAACCATTGCACTACCTGGGCTCCTTTTACTAAAGCATATAGAACCATAAAATTGAATGTCTGTGAATTCACCATTCAGCTTAAGAAACAGTATTACCGATCCCTTTTAAGTCCCAGTGTATTTTCCTCCCTAATCCTCAAAGGTAATCGGTATTCTAAACGTTCTGATTCGAATTCCCTTGCTTTTAGTTGTAATTTTACTTTATTTAGCCTTTCTTATTGGGCTAATAGATTAAAATTTTACTCATTTTTTTAGCTTCTCTTTGGACCTTCTCCATATCAACCTTCAGCTATAGTGTTTCAAGTGTACTTTCAGTGCCTTAAGCCAAAGGTACACTAATTTGCCAGTTTATCAACAATGTTTCTTTTCCTGTAAAGTCAGTTATTTTCTCTTTGTATTTGATCAGCATAGACTGTAAGACTTTTGAGGATATAGAATATGTGTCAAACTTCTTTAAATCCCAAATGTCCAGCTTATAAAAGTGCTCAGTGAATGCTGGATATTGATGAATATGATGGTGGAGAAACGCCCTCTAAATACAGAAGTGTGTGGAATTTTCTTTCTTTTCCGTGTATCTAGCTCTTAAAATTTAAAAAGAAAAGCATGAGTTATCATGCCTGTCTGTTACTTAGAAAAGAAATCTAATTACTGTTATTTCCTCCCTTTCCCACACTCTACCCCTCTCAGAACAAAACAATGGAAAAGCTCAGACGATCTTTAACAGAAATTGAAACAATGAAAGAGAAGGCAGTTATGAAAACGGACAACATGAAAACACCGTTAGACTGTGGAGAGCAAGAGGCAAGATCGGACAGAGAGCGGGTGCATCAGATTTTGGGTGCTGTCACTCGTAAGCTCGACACAGCAGAGAGCAAGCTTGAAGACACATCAGGTCGAGAACAAGAGGTCCTTTTTTCTTATTGCTGTATTAAAATTCTTTTAGTTGAAGTGATAAACACTCACCTCAACTTAGACTGTAACTAACTTAGACTAACGAGAATTTATTGACTTACAGAATCAAAGTGAAATTAAACAACTAAACCTCCCAGAGATGGACCTGGGCCCCAGAATCAACTGCAATCAGTACCTGGAACCTTTTAAGATCTTTCTTTCTCTTCTTGACGTCTCTCTGTGTGTCATCTTCAGTCTGTCTCACTGACTCCATATGACAGGAAGCATGGCCACTGACAACTGTGAAGTTTTATATTTAGAGTTTCATTGACAGGGGAGAGAAGTCCAAGGAAGGACCTTATTGGCCCAGCTTAGGTCAAGTGCCTATCCCTGGCCAGTCACCAGTGGGCAGGGGTGGGATATATGATTATCTTATATTAGATCTGAGTGCATATCTCCTGACTAAGTAATGACTATGAGGGAAGGGTCATCTGAGAATGAAAGCTCTGTGGAAATTATGTTTGAGGCTGGGTCACATTCTAGGACAAAAGGATAGTGCCTCTAAACTTGCTTAGAATTTCCCTGTTTATAAAGAAAATATTTTAAGAGATTTTTAAAAGGTTAACTGTCAATTTTGGGCAACTGTGGAATTATGTCACACCTCTGTATATTAGTTGCTTAAGAAATTTGAAACCTTAACCAATTACCTTAAGAGATGCTTAAAAAGTTATATTATCACTTTCTTTTTTAACTTCTGTGTGTTCACCTTCAGGGTTGTTTTTATTCCTCTCTTCAGTGTCCCTTACTATGTTTTCAGTCAAATTTCCTCTCCTTTGAGCACTGGTAATTCATTTTTCATTTCTGTGATGGTTTTGTCTTGTTCTTGCATGAGTTCAATCATCACATCTTCTTCATCCATTTCTATTCTGAATTATTAAATTTCTAATCCAAAAGAAAGATTTTTTTTTAAAAAAGTCTGCAAATCCTTGTTTAATTGGTATTTATGTCAAGCATGTTTCCTGTGCTTCTTGGCTGTTTTGGCAGGGTGTATTTCATCACAACAGTTTGGATGATATTGCCTATTTTTCTCTTAAAGTAACTTTATATGGATATTGCTTGCCATTTATCTATTCATTTTTAAATCTTTTGAATTTTCCTGGGCTAGCAATTTCAGGCGTTTCTACTTTAGGGTGGTTGGGTAGGTAGTCACTTACTAGGTTTCTTAATACCACCCACTTCTGTTGGCACAGTAAAGTGCAGTTTCTAAAGTGTACTAAAACCAGCTGTTGTCCAGTTCACTCTGACTCATGGCTACCTTATGTGCGTCAGAGTAGAACTGTGCTCCATAGGGTTCTCAATGGCTGATTTTTGGGAAGTAGATTGCCAGGCCTTCGTTCCGAGGTCCCTCTGGATAGACTCAAACCTCCAACCTTTCAATTAGCAGCCGAGTGCGTTACCCATTTACACCACCTAGAGACTCTTAAATCAAGCCTTTTGTTTTAGGGGTGGGGGTTTATGTGATATCTGATTCTGTGATACTATCTTATTTAAGTCCTTTAATTTCTACTAATTGTTTTTTTTCTTTTCCTTTACCACCAAGCCTCCAAGGAGCACTTCCCCCTTCCAAGTACCTCTCTCTCCCCTAAGAACCTTGCCGTCTATATCTGCCATTTCTGGTTCCATGTGCTTCCAGGTTCCTTCCTTTTCCTTCCCCAGTTGCCAGTTGTTCTGATCCAACAGGTCTCAGACTTGATCTCAGTATTTCCCTGTTTGTGGACCCTCCCACTTCTGGGGATAGAGTTGTCTGTGTTTCACACCGGTGGAAACCAGCTGCCGCCTCCAGTGCACGCTCTGGAGCTGCCTCTGCTAGTTTATGATATTTCTTTCCCTGTTTAAATGTAAATTGAAATCTGTAGCGTTGTCTAGTTATGCTTTAGAGATGATTTATGAGTGATTTTATTTGTTCTCCTTGTTGATCACTATGGTTTTTGGAGGATGCATAGAGAGATATGTATTTAGGGGGCTGCTATCATACAGCAAATCAGAAGTCTAAAAAGTAATTACCTTGTGGGTGAATAATAACAAAAGAAGGGTATGAAAGTGTTAAAATGAGAAAAAATTTTAAAATGTAAAGGAAATTTTAAATAAAGACAAAGATTTCTTATAATAGACCCCTATTCTAGGAGCCTGGGGGGCCCTGGTGGCGCAGTGGTTAAGAGTTCAGCTGCTAACCAAGAGGTCTGCAGTTCGAATGCACCAGCTGCTCCTTGGCAACCCTACAGGGCAGTTCTACTCTGTTCTGTAGTGTTGCTATGATTTGGAATCGACTCGATGGTGACGGGTGATTCTAGGAGCTTAATTTAAACAAATACTGTTTGAATGTAGAATAGACGACATTTCATAAAGAAGTGTTTAATAAGATTACATTTCTAATACCAATTTCATTGTATGTAACAAGGGGGTGAGCACAACTAATGATGTGTCTTGGTTCTGGTAGCTTGCTGACTTTCGAGAAACCATTATGAAGATATTGAGATTTAATATGAAAACAGCAGACAAGGAAGTCATCAATCAGCTAAGGCTTATTATACAAGCTTATGAAGCATCTAACAAAAAATCAAAGATTGCTTCTGATGGTGAGACTGAACAGTAGAATGAATAAAGAAGTTCTACCTTTTCATTGCTGCCAATAAGGACTCAACAGATATGGATGTTTCCATGAGCATCTTGAATATGGCTACATTATGAATAAAATACGCTGGAAAATTTTCACTTGAATCTATTCTCCTGTATGTTTGTGTTTAACTTTTGTCATAATTTTGTTCTATATATTATGATCTACTTTAGATTATTTGTAGTATATAATAGTTATCTAATTATATTTATTAACTATATTTTAAGTAGGATATTAATCAGAACTTGTGTTTAAGTTGGAATATTTATAGCCATAGTTAACAGTCTGTTTTTAGAATGAATAATTTATTGGGTTTGAAATCCCTCTTAGGAATCCAGGTAAAGTTATCATCTATGGCTTCCGAAATTATTTGATTAACTGAGAGTGTGAAAATCAGATCTGAAATGTTGAGGGGTAGGAAGGTCATCGAGAATTCTTATAAATGTGCAACCCAGTGTAGTGTGATTTTTATTTTCTTAGTGTTTAATAGTTTCTGCCAGTGCTTTCCTGATGGTGGCCAGATCCTTAAATTAAGGGGCTACTTTTTCAATAGTATAATTTTTAATTTGTTTCATTTGAAATAGGAAACCGCTCATCTTCCAGGGTAGTTTTAGATTTACCCAAGATGTCGTCTATGGGAAAAGGTCAGAATCCGCACAGGCCTATTGGGACTAAGCGCCAGTTGTGGGCACTTAAAAGGACCTCTTACATGGCTTAGTTTTAGAGGGATTCTTAGGGTGGAACAGGTCCAGTTACATTGGCTCTTGCAAAAGTAGCACTTTGGAAGAAAATTATTATCTTGAATACTCATTTAAGGAAAAAATGAGTCACTCACCTTTTAAATGGTCACAGCAGTGGTTCCCAAATTGTGTGACAAGCAACCTGGTACAGTGCAGCAATCTCATAGGAGTGCCAGAGAATATTTCAAATTTTAGGGGAAATCACAGTGATACGTGGCATCTGTCAGGAAACCACATGAACTACTAGCTCCAGGTAGTTTCTTGTTTCAACATTAGACCAATCGTCATTCCTTGTATCTTTGTGAGGGAAACTGCCCATGGCTCCTCAGGACTTGTAAATTTGTTTCCAAGAGAGGCACAGCAGTTGATGACGTTACTACCAAGGATAAAGACCTTCAAATTTGGGGAATGAGGGACTCTTTCCCCAGACTTCAGGACCCCTGGCTGCAAGTGTGAGAAGCCTGCTTATCTTTCCTCTTAGCCCTGCAAAAGAGGAAGGTGGGACATCCTGCCCAGAGCCCCAACCTGTAGCCCAACCTGCCTAAGCTGTAAGAACTACAGTGAAAAACCTGTGAGAGGTGGAACTTGATGCGACTTCCTTGTTTTTCTGGTCTCACAAGTTTTCCACCTTTGACAGGGTGCAGTCTTACCACTTTTCTATTGCTCTCTATTAGTGGAAAATATTTGAGTTTTCCTTCTCGGCCAGGTGTCTACCTTACATAGGTTCTGGCTTTCACGGGTTTTACTGTGTTTTCTTATTCAGGATTTCCCCAGGGCTACCCAGCTTCCTGCTGCAGCCTTAGCACCCAGGAGCTGGGGGGACTGTGCTATCCCATAAGCTAGGCAGGCCATGTACCTCCCAGGGCATCCCCTCTCTTAGGAATTCCAAGCACTGTGTATAAGCTCCCAGCTCCCAAAGCCAAGCTCTCCACGAAGGTCAAGGTGCCAAAGTGCAGCAGCCTCTGAAAGAGCCACCCTATGAGCACATTATAAGAAAATATTCTATAAGCACAAAGGGGCCTTAGTCTTAATGCTACTCTGAACTGTGTTAGTAGGAACTGGTCATTCAACCACAGAGCAATGCAAAAGGTTAGTTAACTGAGGAGGCAGAAGAAAGACCCTTCAATTATCTGGACTAACCCTTTCCAGAAAATGCTTTCTATACTTGTGGCCAAATCACTGACACACTGTTCTTCAATGATGCGAACTGGATTTAGATTTAAGGCTTTAGGTAAGTGGTTTTCGGCCTCAAGATGCATTAGAATTGTCTAATGAACTTAAAAAAAAAAGTTTTTGCTGGGTCTGTATAGTTTCCAATGCACTTTGATGTGGTGTGGGGCTGAAGTACGGATTTTTTTTCCAGTGCTCCTTAAATTAAAAAAATGTAAATTGTAAAAATCATAAATTGATAAAACTACTTTGGAAACTATTTTGGCAGTGTATTAGTTTCCTATTGCTGTGATAACAAATTATTATAAACTTATCTTAAATAATACAAATTTATTATCTTACAGCTCTGAAGGTCATAAGTTTGAAATGGGTCTCACTGGATTAAAATTAAGATATCAGCAGGACTGCCTTTCTTTTGGAGAGAGGAGTCTCCATTTCTTTGCCCCTTCCAGCTGCTGCTTCCATACAGTACAGTCTTGGAAACCCTATGGGGGCAGTTCTACTCTGTCCTTTAGAGTCGCTATGAGTCAGAATCGACTCATTCTGGGGATTAGGATGTGGTGTTTTTTTTTTTTTATTCTGCCTACCACAGGCCTAATCTACTAAATATATATATATATATATAGGTGTATATATATATATATATAGGTGTATATATATATATATACACCTATAGCCCTGGTTGCATAATGGTTAGGAGCTCGGCTGCTAACTGAAGGTTGGAGGTTCGGATCCACTAGCCGCTCCAGCTGCTCCATGGGAGAAAAAACCTGGTGATCTCCCCTAAAGATCACAGCCTAGGAAACCCTATAGAAAAGCTCTACCCTATAGAGTAGCTCTACTCTGTCCTATAGGGTTGCTAGGAGTTGGAATCGACTCAATGGCACACAGCAACATATTTACCTTACAGAAATGTGTATAGTCTACAAAAAGACATTTACAAGATTATTCATGGCAGTATTCATAATTGCTCCAACTGGAAAATACCCAAATGGCCAACAGTAGAATAAATTTGGCAACCAGTCACTAGTTAAGCATTCAGATCTCCCGTACACTGGAATGTTGAATTTTCTCAGGGGCCAAACTAGAATGTGACTCTAGGACCAAGTCTGGGGAGCTGGCAAATGGAGGAGAGTATGGGTTTGAGGAGAAACGGTAGGTAAATTTATGGGGTTCCATTTAACAAATGATAAGATTCTCGGAAAAGCAATGGGCTGTAAGGAGACCTTGGTTCTAACCAACTTTGCAACCTTAGTCAAGCTCTGGCACTTCTCTGATCTCCAAAATAGAGAGGAAGGGAGGCCTGGATGTTAGCAGACCTCCGGGTCTCTCGGCGCAACACTGAGACATGGGTCAGGTGAAAGCGAAAGAAGAAAGCTTTATTTGGTTGGCCAAGCAAAGGAGCACACCAGGACCTGTGCGGTCAAGACGGCTCCCTGATCGGCAGGCACAGGGATTTATACGGGGAGGAAAACAGAGTTGGGGGCTCTCCTTCAGGGCATGTTCAGGAAAGTGGTCTATCAGTACTGGTGGACAACTTCTATGATGATGTTGTCGTCATCAGGTTAGCACAGCCGCACTGGGATTCAGGGTTCACAAAATGGCCACGGTGAAGTGAAAATGGCAGCTTAGCTCCTCCCAGCAGCCTCCTCATGTCGGCGATATGTCAGTGATGAGTCACCAGGAGGACAAGATGAGGTTCTCTGAGCATGTGTGCGTTGTTCTGGGCTTGCGCGGGCACCTCAGACTGGTTTTGTCTGGTATTTGCCCCAGGCCCTTATGGTTTCTCCTGGGACTAGAATGAGGAAGTCGGAATGTCTAGTCTAGCCCTGTTCAGCCACCATCTAGTAGTTGCCCGTCTCACTCCTCCCTTTTCTTTTAGGATTTGGGTCCAGAATAAGGTCCAAATCCTGACCAAACAGGGACATGGGCCGAAGGTCATTCTTCTGTAATAGCTTCATGCTGATTAGAGGCACTGGCATAGAACTGGACTCCGGCTGTAACTGGTTCGGGGGAAATGGGATGATATCTCTATTGTAATATAATTTGCAGATGGAACTTCTGGAGCCTGGAGGATATAAACTTTACTAAAAGGTTAAACAAACAAGGCCCAAATACAAGCAGCAGGATGACAGTCATCAAGGGTCCTAGAAAGGGAAGAAACCATGTTAAGCCCGGGATTGTAGCCTTTACTGCATTCCAGATATCCTGGGAAGTTGAGCCTTGGTTGAACTTGTGTAGCCATTTAGCTTTTTCATAAATCTTTTTCACATTTATTTCTGCTTCTCCTGAGGTGTTGACGTACTTGCAGCTACTGCACAAACGCCTCCTTTTTCAGCTAGCAGGTAGTCCAGAATGATACAATGGTCTAAGACCACTTTTGCTAGAGCGTCAAGGCTCTTTTGTTGAGCTTCGATGGCTCAAGCAGTGGACTGGGCAATATTTTCTATGGACAAAGTCAGATTACAGAGGGTGGCTTCTTGATAGGCAAATCCTCCCCAAGGGGCCAGGAGTCGTATTACTACACCTGCCACAGCCAAAATTAAACCTAGTGCTTTCTTTTGTCTATAACTTCAGGTTAGGTTGGAGGCCTGGTAAGTTCAGATGCTGGTGCCTGAGGTGGACAAAAATCCTAGGGAACATTGACTTGTGGTAGTCACAGGGTCAATGCAAGGAGTTGCCCATCCATAGCTTGGATAGTGATAAGCTGGCCATAGCATGGACAGTGATAAGCTGGGTTACAGCTATTTGGGTATGAGTTGGATCCGCATATCCAGACATAGCCGTTGGAGGAATATAGAAATTCAGTGATGGTGCTGTTATTGAGGGCGATGTGAGCTTGCTTGGGCCAAGTGTTGCTTTGTAAGCTTGGGGCTGGGGAACCATAAAGTTCAGGTTTGTATGCTCAGCATGTGGGCATTTGGTGTCCTCTCTTGCTGCATTGTATATATGCTTCGGAGGTGATGAAGTGTGCCTAGGGGTGCAGGGCCCATGTTGTACTGCAAGCAATAGTTAGAGAGCAAACAAAGAGTTCTTGGGAAATTTTTGGGTATCTTCCTTCTGTTGGTGCCCCTGTACAGCAGGTTTGGTTGGTCAGATTAGTTTGGATACATTTTGTCTCATTCCAATTGTCTGGGGTTGTAGCACTGGAGTTAGCGAAACTCTGGATGGTTTGTTGGCCAAAGTCTTTATTGTAATCAGAGGAATTGAACTCTTGGTCAATGACTTGAGAACAAACAGGATGGGTTTGGTTCTCAACACAGAAAATGTTAATCCCATATATGAGAGTGAATGAGACATGGACTCAGAGGGAGACCTATCACATGTGGAATTTGGTGATGTTTTTGGTAGGTGGGGTACTTGGGTGTAATCATTGACTGAGATTGCTTCTATATTGCCTTTAGTTCTGGTGGGGGATGTTTGAAGCAGACCCAGCAATCTTGCAAGCAGAGAGCGTTTGAGGTACTTATGAGATAGTTATCTTACCATTCTGGGGATTTTGTCTCTCTCCCAGAGAGACATAGGAGATAGACAAACAGGATGTCTAAGAGGTGAGGGAATAGGATGGAAATTATATAAGGCCACATGTGTGTAGCAGCGTGCACAGGAAAGCAAGAGCCCAAAAAGTGAACAGAGTTATGAACAGAGCTAGTTGACAGTCAGTCATTGAACCCAGCAGGAAGCAAGCACCAGGTCATACAAAACCAGAAAATAATTATCAATAAGGCTAAAACAACATACACGGCCACCAGGGGGTGACAATCAACTGGCACAATTGTCTATGTTGCGTGTTTTTTCTTAAAGATATTATCTAATCTTTAAACCCTCTAAAGGCTGAGTCTCCCAATTATCGCTGTCTTGCCAGTTCTTACCCTTTTGCAGGCTCTGTTGGTCCATATCGGGGGTGGGAGCTGGTTTGATGCGAGAATGGTGGATCCACACTCCCCTTCCAGCAATCTTGACTGCAGTGGGGATTGACATCAACACCTCAAAAGGTCCCTTCGATTTTTCTGTCAGGTCTGCAGCGTTCCAGGTCTTGACATAGATCCAGCTACCAGGCTTCGAAATGTGGAGAGGGACTTTGAGCTGTGGAAGAATCTGCCACGTCGCATACCTGTGAAGAGAGTCAAGCATTCCCCACTGCAAAATACAAATATTTGTTTAATAGCGAGTTGACCTTGCTCATGCATGTTCTCAGAATTCAAAGTATTTAAGCCCTTCCAAAAGTTACGGAGGAGGGAATGCCCATACACAAGCTCAAAAGGGTTGCCTTAAGTTTAGTTTGAGGTGCAACTCTAATCCTGAACAGAGCCAAGGGAAGGGCCTTAACCCAGGAAACTTTGGTCTCCCGGCACAGCTTGGCCAAATGGGTTTTGATAGTCTGGTTCATCCTTTCTACCTTTCCACTGGATTGGGGACTCCATGCACTGTGAAGACACCACTTCATCCCCAGTTATCAGGCTACAAGTTATGTGACCTGAGCAGTAAAGTGTGTTCTGTTGTCACTCCCAATGGTTTGTGGGAAGCCAAACCTGGGGATAATGTCTTCCAGCGGTCTTTTGGCAAGTTCTGTGGCCTTTTCAGTCCTGCAAAGGAATGCTTCGACCCAGTTGGAAAAGGAGTCTACAAACACTAATAGATACCTGTAGTTGCCTGGAGCCCAGGGCATCTCAGTGAAGTCTATTTGCCAATCTTCTCCCAGAACATAGACCCTTGATATTGGATCCCCTCTGGCGCTGCCGAGAAGGTCTTGGGGTTTTCTGACAGGTGACACTTTGTCTAGTAACATCTCTGATAATAGCCTGAAAATTTTGGCCAACAAAGTGTCTCTTTACCCTATCACACATCGCTTCCTACCCGTAGTAGGTGGTCTCGTGTAGGTGCTTTAGGATGCCAGAGATCCTGTGTTGTGGAATGAACAGCCTCTGCCTTAGTCATCTAGTGCTGCTATAACAGAAATACCACAAGTGGGTGGCTTTAACAAAGAGAAATTTATTCTCTCACAGCCTAGTAGGCTAGAAGTCCAAATTCAGGGTGTCGGCTCCAGGGGAATTCTTTCTCTGTTGGCTCTGGAGGAAGGTTCGTGTGATAATTCTTCCCCTGGTCTAGGAGTTTCTCAGTGCAGGAACCTTGGGTCCAAAAGATGTGCTCTGTTCCTGGTACTGCTTTCTTGGTGGTATCAGATCCCCCCGTCTCTCTGCTCACTTCTCTCTTTTATATCTCAAAAGAGATTGGCTTAAGATACTATCTAATCTTGTAGATCTCATCAATATAACTGCCACTAATCCATCATAGTGATGGGATTTACAACACACAGGAAAATCTCATCAAATGACAAAATGGTGGACAGTCACGTACTGGAAATCATGGCCTAACAAGTTGACACATATTTTGGGTGGACACAATTCAATCCATGACAGCCTCCCATCCCTTGTGCAGAATCACTGATCCTTTTTCTGGAGCTGCCACTGATTGGCCACATAAAGGTCTTTTTCACTGTAACCAGGGTCTTCCATGGCTGGTAGCAAGCTAGGATGTGGAAAGAGGGCAGCAACTACCACTGGAGCCATTGTTCTGACCACCTGCTTGGCCTCTAGGTTGGCCTTTCAGTTGCCCTGGGCCACTGCTGTATCTCCCTGCTGATGTCCTTTGCAGTATACCATGGTCAGGGCGGCAAGAAGTAGCACCGCCTCAAGGAGTTGTAAAATCTGTTGGCCGCGTTGGACTTCTTTGCCGGCTGGGTTTAGGAGACCTCTCTGTCTCCACAAGGCCCATGTGCACAGAGAACCCCCAAAACATACCTCGAGTCCATGTAAACAGTGACTTGCTTGGACTTGGCCATCTGCAAAGCCTGGATCATTGCGATCAGCTTGGCCTTTTGAGCCGGGGCTCCCTAGGGGAGATGGTTGGCTTCAAGGGCCTCAGTGAGGCTGACAATTGCGTAGCCCACCCTCCGTCGGCCACCCTCTACAAAGCTACTCCCATCTGTGAAGATTTCTAAGTCAGCATCTGCTAGAGGCTGATCTTGTAGGTCTGGGCAGCTGGCATAGACCAGGTCCACAGTCTGAACACAAGCATGGTGGGTAGGGTCTCCCAGGGGCAGAGTGGGGAGAACGGTGGCTGGATTTGGATTGACAGCAGATTGGACCAACATGTTGGGATTATCAACCAGAGTGGCCTGGTATTGAGTTATTTGACTCTGGAGTAGCCAATGACTCCCCCCTTTGTTCCAGTACAGTGAGTACCAAATGAGGGGAGTGAACTCGAATAGTTTGGCCCAAGGTTAGTTTTTGGCTACCTTCAGGATCTGTACAGTGGCTGCTACTGCTTTAAGGCATGGGGCCACCCACGGGTGACTGGGTCCATAGTCTTGGAGAAGTAAGCCACTGGTCATCTCCAGGAGCCCATATTTGGGGTCAAAATCCCTGCAGCTATACCCTGACGTACATGTACAAAAAGATCAAAAGGTTTATGCAAGTCCGGGAGTCCTAATGCTGGGGCCTTGTCTTAGTCATCTAGTGCTGCTATAATAGAAATACCACAAGTGGATGGCTTTAACAAAGAGAAATTTATTTCTTCACAGTAAAGTAGGCTAAAAGTCCAAATTCAGGGTATCAGCATCAGGAGAAGGTTTCTCTCTGTCAGCCTTCTCATCAATCTTCTCCTGGACTAGGAGCTTCTCCGCAGAGGGACCCCTGTCTCACGCTGGCCTCCTGGTTCTGCTGCTGCTCCTGGTCCTCTCCCGCTGCCGCTTCTGTATCCATTCAGTTTCAAAACCACTTCCACATTTTAGGTATCTGTTAGAGCAGCACCCGACTCCTGGTACCAAATTCTGTCTTGGTTATCTAGTGCTGCTATAACAGAAATACCACAAGTGGATGGTTTTAATGAAGAGAAACTTATTTTCTCACAGTCTAGTAGGCTAGAGTTCCAAATTCAGGGTGTTAGCTCCAGGGGAAGCTTTCTCTCTCTGTCAGCTCAGGAGGAAGGTCCTTGTCATCAGTCTTCCCTTGGCCTGAGAGCATCTCAGCACAGCAACCTCAGGTCCAAAGGACACACTCTGCTCCCAGTGCTGCTTTCTTGGTGCTTTGAGGTCCCCAATTCTCTGCTTGCTTCCCTTTCCTTTTATCTCTTATAAGATAAAAGTTGTTGCAGGCCACACCCCAGGGAAACTCCCTTTACACTGGATCAGGGATGTGACCTTAGTAAGGGTGTTACAATCCCACCCTAATCCTCTTTAACATAAAATTACAATCACAAAATGGAGGACAACCACACAATACTGGGAATCATGGCCTAACCAAGTTGACACATATTTTGGGGGTACACAATTCAATCCATGACAGACTCCAATTTTAAAAGAAGTTCTACTGTGGGTAAAATGCTATCAAACATTCGTGAAAGGAAGAGTCAGTTGATGTAGCAAACTTCATTGTCTTATTTTAAGAAATTGCCACAGCCACCCCAACCTTCAGCAACCACCACCCTGATCAGTCAGCAGCCATCAACATCGAGGCAAGACTCGCCACCAGCAAAAGATTACAACCTGCTAAAGACTCAGATGATGGCTAGCCTTTTTTAATTAAGGCATGTACATGGTTTTTATAGACTACAGTGTAGTGTAAACATAACTTTTAAATGCAGTGGGAAACCAAAAAATTCATGTGGCTTGCTTTATTGCGATATTTGCTTTATTGCCATGGTTTGGAACCAAACCTGCAATATCTCCGAGGTATGCCTGTGTCAGAAACAAAATGATTATAGCCCCTATAACAGCCCTTTGGAATTGACTCCACAGCAACTGGTTAACAGGTCTTTAAATCAGGGGCCTAGGTTATAAAATCCAGGAAATGAATCCAGCTGATCTATTTTTGAGAACCAGACGGCTTTCACTTCTAGGCCAGTCACAGACTGTTCTATTTGTCCTGTAGTATTTATATGGGTGCCACAAAAGTATTTGCTATAGCCCAAACTGCACCTTGGATAGCTAAGAGGAAATCAGGGTAATGTGATTGTCCATGGCAATTCTGGCTAATGAATTTAGACTTATGTGTTGAACTTTCGTCTCCCCTGGGTGGTGCAGTTAGTACTTTTGGCTGCTAACCAGAAGACTGGCGTTTTGAGTCCAACCAGAGGTGCCTTGGAAGAAAGGTCTGGCCATCTACTTCTGAAAAATCAGCCATTGAAAACCCTATGGAGCAGTTTTACTCTGACACACGTGGGGTTGTCATCATTCAGAGTCGACATGATGGCAACTGGTACTGATTGGTTGGGCTTTCAGAGCAGAAGTTGTCATTTATGACTTCTCTGAAGGTCAGGCTTGTTTTGGAACATCTTTTGTAGTTGTCTTATTCCTACTGTAACTGCTGTTCACAGAGTACGAATAAAGAGGGTATCAGTTATTCTTCTTGGCATCTTCCTGAATAACCTTTTTTCCCCTCATTTTGGAGATACGTGAATATCCTTCTCAAGGAAATTTCATCCACTGGATTGATGGTAGTTTTAAATATCTGAAAGGTTTAACAACTTCCTCAACTACACAAGATAACTTATTGTGTGGCAAACAGGTATGAAACTAATGTTCGCATAAGAAATAGTGCCTTAGTGTGGCTTATTTCCTCTTCCGGCTGTTGAGCATTATCCCCCTTGGTCACTGGATTGTAGGAAGTAGGGAGAACTTAAACTGACATAACAGACCCAACAGGCAGCTGTTATTTATGGACCCATATTCAAGTACCAAGGAGCTCTGGTGGTATAAACTGATAAGCACTTGACTGTTAAACAAAGTGTTGATTCAAACCCACCCACAGGTACCTTTGGAAGACAGGCCTGGTGATCTACTTCTGAAAGGTCAAAACCCTTCACAACCCAATGGAGTGCAGTTCTACTCTGAAACACATGGGGTCGCAATGAGTCAGAATTGACTACATGGCGACTTGTTTGTTTTTCTTTTTGTGCATAGTCTCTCTGCAGTGGTGGTTCAGTGGTAGAATTCTCACCTTCCATGCAGGAGACCTGGGTTTGATTCCTGACCGGTGCACTTCAAGTACAGCCACCACCTGTCTGTCAGTGGAGACTTGCGTGCTGGGGCTGGCTCCTCGGCAGCTAACAACAATATTGCTTATGCTGGGGTGTTTTTATTGTTGTTGTTGTTAGGTACCAGTGAGTCGGTTCCAACTCATAGCATCCCTATGTACAACAGAATGAAACACTGCCCAGTCCTGCGCCTTCCTCACAAACGTTGTTATGCTTGAGCCCATTGTTGCAGCCACTGTGTCAATCCATTTCGTTGAGGGTCTTCCTCATTTTCGCTGACCTTCTACTTTACTAAGCTTGATGTCCTTCTCCAGGGACTGATCCCTCCTGATAACATGTCCAAAGTATGTGAGATGTAGTCTCGCCATCCGTGCTTCTAAGGAGCATTCTGGTTGTGCTTCTTCCAAGACAGATTTGTTCTTCATTTGGCAGTCCACGGTATGTTCAATATTCTTCACCAACACCACAATTCAAAGGCGTCAATTCTTCTTCAGTCTTCCTTATTCATTGTCCAACTTTTGCATGCATATGAGGGGATTGAAAACATCATGGCTTGGGGCAGGCACACCTTAGTCCTCAAGGTGACATCTTAGCTTTTCGATAATTTAAAGAGGCCTTTTGCAGCAGATTGCCCAATACAATGTGTCTTTTGATTTCTTGATTGCTGCTTCCATGCTAGGATAGCACCTCAAAATTAATATTTTAAGTTTCCATCCTATTTAGAAGTACTCAATTTTGTTTTGTTCAGGCTTGGTTTTGGTTTGAAGGGTTGCTCAAGCACATGTGTAGGTAATTAATTTGCAATTTCCCTTTGCAGTCTTGTTTTGACCAGGCTTCTAACTGGTTCATTCTGGTTCGAACCCCAGCTAAGAATGTGTATTTTCCAGGTGATGCTAATGCTGCTGGTTCGGGACCAGTTCTGAGAATCACTAGGAGAGCAGTGGTTCTCAAAATGTATTGTACTTAAGAATCACCTGGGGATCTTGTCAAAATATAGATTCTGATTTAGTATATCTGGGGTAGAAATACAAATTCTCAGCAGGGGTTCAAACTGAGCGTACCGGTTCGAAGCCCTGGTTTTGATTCACCCTTTGAAGTGGTTCCCGCCAAGAACACAATCAGGTACAACACAAGGGCAGCTGACCTTGCTGGTTTGTTGGTGAAAAACAAGACTCTTTCAGCTGAGGTGTATGGATTATCTGAAAATAACCACCATGGAAAATTATATCTTTTCTAAAAGCAGGGAGAGAAACATCCTGATAAAAGGCTCAAAGGATTATCTTTTTTTTTTTTTTAACTAAAGAAAGACTTTATTGCCTAACATAAATAAAAAATTCGGAAGTGTCTGCTTCAGGTCTATCTAGGGGCTCAAAAAATGTCATTCAGTTCAGTCTCTCTCTCTTCCTATCTTTTGGCTCTCCTTCTGTTAGGATTATCTTTTTTGAAAAGATGTGATGCCAATATCTGGAAACTGTGGCAGTCTTTCAAAATGGGTAAAACGGGTAGTATCTCTCTTTGTCTCCTTTACCGTACAACTTCTTCTTAGTTATCTCTAAGTTTTGGCATTTTGATAATTCAGATTTGAATTATATTAAATTTATCTTCATGCATTATTTATAAGGAAGATCTTTTTTTTTGCACGTGATAAGTATATAGGTAACAAAACATTTGACATTTCTACAATCTTCACATACACTGTTTGATGACATTAATTATGTTCATCATGTTGCTCAACCACCACCATTAACTGTTCTTGAATTTTTCCATCACCCTTAACAGAAGCTCAATGTCCCGTAAACATTGTGATGTTGAGCTAATACGCTTGCATAGTTCTACACATTTAATAATGAATTAAAACAACTTATGAAAAAAAAGTCACTGATAATCTGTACTAAGGCCCAGTGTCCTAAACCAGGGCTAGCCTAATAGGATTTATATTGTGTACCTAAGAGAAATTTAATGTGTCATGCCGGTAATTTTTAGTTTGGTTTTCATGCAAATTTTTATTTGTAAGGACAATATAACTGTATTTATGCAGATAAGATGTTTTACTTCGCTTAGTTTAGTAATAAGGAGAAGAGTAGAAAGCTGGTAGGCACAGAGAGCTCTGAAGGATGTTAATGCGACAATGTAAATTTTGCAGCTGAAATATATATACGTATTCAATGTCTCAGAACCAATTCTTAAAAACTTTTTCTTTTAAATTAATTTTAGTCTTACAGAAATAAGAACGGTAAACCCATATACCTTTTACCCAGATTGACCAATTGTTAACATTTTGCTATATTTACTTTATCATTCTTTTTTTAAAATTTTTAAAAATTTTTTCCCATACAAAAATTTGTACATACATTGTTATGTGACCCTAATTGCTCTCCCCATACTGTGACAGCACACTCCTCCTTTCCACCCCTGATT